>NC_136061.1:404958744-406158744 GCF_964261635.1 Lissotriton helveticus
CTTGAAATATCAAATTGTAAATGCAATTTTAATTCTGAAATAAAGTGCAAATTATCAATTAATTGCTTTGGTTAAATTTGATATTGCTTCGTGATATTCCTTAGTGTCACATTCACAGTCAAAAATACTCCATGGCAATGATTAAATATCTTTAACAAATATAAAAAGGTGTCCTAAACTTGTATAATTAGGTGACCATAACACAGGCAAAAATAAAATCTCGTTTTTAAATAATGCCCCACAACCCCAAAATAAAAAAAATGCCTAGACGCTTGAACACATATTTTTACAGCTAGCTGGGGAAAAAAACAGCAAATGATGCAGTATTCCCAATCCCAAACAAGTTAGCAAGAGTTGTTCACAGACATTCTTTACCCACTTAAGATGAGACTCTACCACCTCAGTGTTTTTTTTTTTCACAACTGTTACCACCTCAGTGGTTTTGAGTCAGACATAATATCATAAATTAGTCTTTGTTAACTCCTGTGTCCTTGGCGAAATCCCAAGGGCAGTCCCTGAATAACAAACAACAGGTACAGTGTGTTCTCAAGAATACTTTTACAAAACAAATGTGGCTAGCCAGAACGAGCATAGGCATCCTAAGGCATCTAAAATGAAAAAGTAAGGGAGAACCAAAGTGGGTCAGGAAGGACAATCACTACAGGGCCTAGATATCTTAAATGCATATGCACAGCGTAGCACCTTTAACTATTTTTGTGGGGTTTACAAAATTCTGGATGACCCAGGTTTATAGTACAATCTCTTATGTATTTGATCCAGGGAGCCCAATCATTATTGTTGAATGGCTTAGCCTTTTTCATATTGAAACTCTGAGAACAACAAAACAAGTATAAATGATTTAGGCAACAATAGAAGATATTTCAGTTTGTTATGTCCATCTTCCAGTGGCATAGTCAGTATATAATACTTTATGTTTCAAAGAGCAAGGAACTAACTACAGAGCATTAAAGGAAGGTGTGCACGAGAAAACAGCATCTTGTGTTTATTTTATTTATTTGGTATAGTCAGGGCCACTGGGAGGGTGGGGGGTATGAGCAAGAGAGGATGTGATCTTACGACTGAACTGCCAACTTTGGTCGTCTCCATATCCTGTGATTCTGGGCAAATCACTGAATCTCCCCGTGACTACCAAAAATGAATGTGTCCTTGTGTAACGTTACTGGTGCTCATGTAAAGCGCTCCAATACCTTCAGGTCGAGTTTGCACTTTATAAATCTGCAAAAAAAAAAAAAAAAAAAAAAAGATGGTGGCCATATCAGACGCAGAGTGAGGAGCTCTGCTGCTGGCCCTTAATTGCTCTATGCATAATCCTGGCCATCCAGCCTACAATCACGACGGTGCACCTCCCGGGTGCCCTACACAATGGAGGGGTACTCCCTGGTTGACTACTTGATTTAGTAGGAGTGCAATTACAGCGAGACCCCTGACATGATGTATTATCTGCTGTGGTAGACCTGTGCGGCACGTCCCCATCCTCATACGCGGGGCCTATGCCTGTGCTGCTGCTACACACACGGAATACACTCATCTGTGGGGTGCATCTGCTCCCTCCACCGCCTGCCTCTGCCTGAGGGGCTGCTGGGGGGGATCCCTAGCCTGTGGTGAGAGGAATGGATGCTGTGTACTCCTATACGGGCCATCACCCCATGGGCAGGGCATCGCTAGTGAAGATGCTGGTTTTACCAAGGCTTTAATATTTATTTGCAGCTCTGCCAGTGATTCCGGCTAGGTCCTTTTCAGATCTCTGAGAAGAATGGTGTCTGAGCTTGTGTGGGGTCTGTTCAGCAGCAGGTCTCGCTCCCAATGCTTCAGCGTCCCATGCTTGATGGGGAACTTGGGGTCCCAGACCTGGAGTTATATTTCACGGCGGCCCAATTGCAATGGCCTATGGGATGGCAGGCCGGAGATGGGACAGCAGAGAGTACCATGGTCCAGGCAGTCCTGAGGGGAATGAACGTGCTAGACTTGCGGTTCTCCTCAAGAAGACCTACCTGGGAACTGGGTCTGATCACTCTAGCGGCCAAGCTCATTAGGAAATGATATATGCAACCTAGGCAAACACCAGTACCTTATGCACCACAGCTCCCCCTCTGGAGTGTGCCTGTGTCTAGGATCCCTCTCCATGGTGAAAGGCCGGAATCACCCAATTGGGTGATCTATACCGATCACTGAAACAATATCGATGTCAAAAAAATATAACTACAAGAATATCAAGGTAAAAAAATAGAATACCAAAATATCGAACTCCTATCTCCAAACAGGTAAGTACAAAAATATCGAATCAAAAATATCGATGTGTAGCCCGGGCATGGAAAGCGGTGAGGGCCCCCCCCCTTTCTGCTTGGAAGGCGGGGCTGGATTACCTCATGGGTCTGGAGAGGCCGGTCTTTGAGGCACGGGGCTGTCCCCACAAACACTTCAAAATTTGGAAGCGTTGGGCTGACTATCGTGGTCTATTCCTGGACCCCCCAGCGGAGCGTGAGGAGGACATTTGATCACGGTGACACTGTTGGCCCGAAGTAACATTGCCCTGGTGGCGCTGCACCTACTTGCTTTTCTTTATTGCTTTCTATGCACGTGTGGTGGGGGGGTTGGGGGGTGTCCGGGGCTGGGGGGGTGGAGTTGTGGGTTAGGGTGGGTCGCTGGGGTGTTTCTATACTGAGCATATTCTATGAGTCTACTCTCGCATTTGCTGCCTATGTAATTGCTGTTTTGATACTGTCGTGGTGTTCTTCGGTTGTGGAGATGCCACATTCTCAATGCTCATTTGCACAATAAAATTGGTTGTGAAAAAAAAAAAAAAATATCGATGTGAAAAATATAGTTAGTCAAAATATCGAATTTTTTAAAATTCTTTAAATTAATTAAAAAAATAATGAAATAATAAATATAATTAACTTAAACATACTTAAAATACTTAAATAACCTTAAAATTATTAATTAATTATTGTAAGTAAAAAAATATATTTGTACAGTAGGATAGCGGAAAGGGTAAAAATTACTATTACCACTCCAGTGAGTGCAACAGTAGGGAAAGCGTTGGATAGCGGAAGAGTAAAAATTACTATTCCCACTCCAGAGAGTGCAACAGTAGGGAAAGCGTTGGATAGTGTAGGGGTAAAAATTACTATTCCAAATCCAGAGAGTGCAGCAGTAAGGAAAGCGTTGGATAGCGGAAGGGTAAAAACTTACTATCCCCACTCCAGAAAGTGCAACAGTAGGGAAAGCGTTGGATAGCGTAGGGGTAAAAATGACTATTCCCACTCCGGAGAGTGCAACAGTAAGGAAAGCGTTGGATAGCGTAGGGGTAAAAATTACTATTCCCACTCCAGACAGTGCAACAGTAGGGAAAGCGTTGGATAGCGGGAGGGTAAAAATTACTATTCCCACTCCAGAGAGTGCAACAGTAGGGAAAGCGTTGGATAGTGTAGGGGTAAAAATTACTATTCCAAATCCAGAGAGTGCAACAGTTAGGAAAACGTTGTATAGCGTAGAGGTAAAATGTACTATTCCCACTCCAGACAGTGCAACAGTAGGGAAAGCGTTGGATAGCGGGAGGGTAAAAATTACTATTCCCACTCCAGAGAGTGCAACAGTAGGGAAAGCGTTGGATAGTGTAGGGGTAAAAATTACTATTCCAAATCCAGAGAGTGCAACAGTAGGGAAAGCGTTGGATAGCGGAAGGGTAAAAACTTACTATCCCCACTCCAGAGAGTGCAACAGGAGGGAAAGCGTTGGATAGCGTAGGAGTAAAAATTACTATTCCCACTCCGGAGAGTGCAACAGTAAGGAAAGCATTGGATAGCGTAGGGGTAAAAATTACTATTCCCACTCCAGACAGTGCAACAGTAGGGAAAGCGTTGGATAGCGGGAGGGTAAAAATTACTATTCCCACTCCAGAGAGTGCAACAGTAGGGAAAGCGTTGGATAGCGTAGGGGTAAAAATTACTATTCCAACTCCAGAGAGTGCAACAGTAGGGAAAGCGTTGGATAGCGGGAGGGTAAACATTACTATTCCCACTCCAGAGAGTGCAACAGTAGGGAAAGCGTTGGATAGCATACGGGTAAAAATTACTATTCCCACTCCAGAGAGTGCAACAGTAGGGAAAGCGTTGGATAGCGTAGGGGTAAAAATTACTATTCCCACTCCAGAGAGTGCAACAGTAGGGAAAGTGTTGGATAGCGTAGGAGTAAAAATTACTATTCCCACTCCAGAGAGTGCAACAGTAGGGAAAGCGTTGGATAGCGTAGGGGTAAAAATTACTATACCAACTCCAGAGAGTGCAACAGTAGGGAAAGCATTGGATAGCGGGAGGGTACAAATAACTATTCTCACTCCAGAGAGTGCAACAGTAGGGGAAGTGTTGGATAGCGTAGAGGTAAAAATTACTATTCCCACTCCAGAGAGTGCAACAGTAGGGAAAGCGTTGGATAGCATAGGAGTAAAAATTACTATTCCCACTCCAGAGAGTGCAACAGTAGGGAAAGTAAAGATTTAATATAAAAATGAAAATTAATTAAATAGCAATACCAAGAAAATATTAATTAAAATAAATTACCAATGTAATATTATATAATAATTAATCAATTACAAATACAAATTAATATTAATAAATACAATTAATTACCTATTAATACAGATTAATTACCAATTAATTAATACATTAAAAATAAATACCAATTAATAAATAAAAATGATTTACTTAATTACAATTAACTGACTTCCCCCCCATTTCCCTATAAACCCACAACCCACTACAGAAAATAAATTAATAAAGTTAACTTAATTATCAAATAATCAATTAATAAAAATAAATTACCAATTTAAAATTAGTTAATTAATAATTAATTAACAATTCAAACTGAATACCAATAAATAAATTAACATATTTAATTAAATACAATTAAATTACTTCCCACCCTATTCCCCTATAAACCCACAACCCGCTACAAAAATAAATTAATTAAATTAACTTAATTATCAATTAATCAATTAAACCTTAATTACCAATTAAAAACGAATAAATGACCGATTAAAAAATAATTACCAATTAATTCAAAATAAATACCAATTAAAAAATCAACATACTTAATTAATTTCAATAAAATTACTTTCCACCCTATTCCCCTATAAACCCACAACCCGCTACAGAAAATAAATTTAAAAAATAAACAAAATTATCAATTAATTAATTAATAAAAATACTTTACCAATTAAAAATTTATTAATTACCAATTAAAAATTAATTAACAATTAATTCAAAATAAATACCAATACGTAATTTTTTTTTAAATTAATTACAATTAAATCACTTCCCACCCCATTCCCCTATAAACCTACAACCCGCTACAGAATTAGATTACGCAAAAATTAAATATCATAAAAAAACACTTAAAAAAATTAGATATTATTAAAAATTCGATGTATTTAAATACCTATATTATATACTTCGATATTTTGACTTTCTATATTTTAAAAATCGATATTACTTACTTCGATATTTTGACTTTCTATATTTTAAAAATCGATATTACTTACTTCAATATTATGACTTTCTATATTTTAAAATTCGATATTACTCACCTTCAATTCGATATTTTTAACCACTATATTCTGTCCATTCAATATTATGTCCATTCTATATTTTTAACTCGATATTATGTCCATTCTATATTTTTCCTTCGATATTATGTCTGTTCACCGATCTATACAACTATGGTGCTCCGTTATCCTTCCAGGGCCTGCAGGAACATTATGGGGTTGGTAACTGTCTCTTCCTAACACATAATGCACTTATGGAAGCAACTGGGGATATGTGGGCTCTTGGGGCAGACTGAGCCACAACTGCACCTGGGATTGCAATGCATCTTGACACAGAAGCTTGGTCACCGGGCGATCTCGGTATTATATGCGTTATGATATGCTGCTCTACAGGGAGGATGTTTATACTTCTCAACCCAAGACCAAATCAAGAATTAACCTTCAAGCAGTGAGCCATGGTTCTGGAGGTGGTGAAGCAAGTTTCTCGTAATGCCAGTCTAAAATGTACGCAATTTAATTATTTGCACCAAACATACCTCATACCGCACCGCCTCCACAAAACATACGCTGCAGTATCTCCTGCATGCCCGAGATGTGGCTACGGAGACACCACATTTATACATATGGTATATTTATACATATATGTTTGTTGATTGGCCTTGGTCCTCTTTAAGCACTTGATCGCAATGAAATGGGAGGCCTCCCATCCACCCACGAATAAGAACTGGATACAAGTACCTCATAAATGGACCAGGGCAGAAGCAGATGCCATGACACGTGATCGCCCACCCCAAGGGGGGATTGGAGCCGCCATGATGTGTCCTCCAAGGGGGAGATGGAGCAGCCATGATGTGGGACACTTATGTTCTTATGTTGTTGGTAGCCTGAATCCGCCTCCCACTTCCTCTGTATGTGGAGCCTGCCAAAGGGAGCCAGTTGGATACCTGGGGGATCCATTCATCCACTTATGGACATTGAAGGCGGTCCCCCTGGGAGGGAATACACTGGGGTTCCTCCCGCTCCCTTGCCTCCGTTAGAGCACCTGTCAGTCGTTGCCCCTCATGTTGTGACATAATCCTACCACTCATGTCTCCACGTTTTCCGTTAGTTGTTATGGGAAGCGCCAGCCAGGCAGTTCATGATGTTATTAACTTTTGTTTTCTAAGTTACGTTGAATACATTGGCTACTCGTCAACGAGACACAGTGATTATGTTCCCATCCTTCCCATATTTCCTTTTATTTGTTACCGTGCTGTGACCCCCCATAGCAGTTTATGATTTACTACCAAACTTTAACTCATGCCAATATACTGTGATGTAGTGTTGGCCTATTATATGACTTTCGTGATGTATCCTGTACTATATGCGTAGGTTCTCGATTAAAAATGGCAATAAAGAAATGTTTAAAAAAATAGGGCCACTGGAATCATATATCAAGGAGGACGAAATTATGGAGCAGGGTGGACTAAATTAACTGGCAAGAAATTATGCGGCATTATGCAGCATATTTTGTGATATTATTACCTCATTACTTTGTCATTTTTACAGATGAAAACTGTTGGGCAAAGGTTTCACTTAAGTAGTACCAGATTTACAACCAAATACTGAAAACAGTAACAGAAAGATGACAACCATGGCAACACATGTTGCTATTTATTTAGTAACTTGATCCGTTTCAACCAGAAACTATTTTTAGGTAAAATCTGCAGAATATGTAGCTAATGGTGGATTATGTGGCAAATCCATAATTATCCAGAAAATACCACCGCTTCAACGTGGCCAATCCATATTTATGCAGAAAATGCCTCAGCCTCAAAATTGCATAATTCCATGGACACTGGGTATTACTCACTAATCACACCATTATTGCTTTGTGGTACTCGAGCAGAAACATGAAGTTCAGTTTAATGAGGGCACCTCCTCATCAAAGGCATTTTCCAGAATTGATATTTGAGGAGGTGTGGATGGCTGTGCTCTACACCTATTTTGAGCATGTTAGTACAAGGAAGAGGGACACAAGTGTTTTGCAACGTTGCTGTTTTCTTAGTGCCTTTTCCCTATAGTAAAATTGTGGCTTACTTTTTCATCCTTCAAGGAAAATTGATGCTGCGGAGGCCCTCAAACTACCAGGAGTGGTTGATGTTTTCACAGCAAAAGATGTCCCTGGTGCAAACCTTCTTCAAGAAGGAGATGAAGTGTTTGCATCTGAAAAGGTATATTCTGTGTTTGATTAACTGTCACCTTTTTTTTAGGCATCTCACATTTACTAAAGAAGGTGTTTGGTCATGTGTGGAAATTGATATTTGAACTTTGTGTTCCTGACACTACAGATGAATATATGACGTTAAAACGTATGCTTTTACAACGCATGCCATTAACACATTTTTTAAAACTACCATTACAACGCATCCCATTACAACGCATCCCATTACAACGCATACCTTTACAATGCATAATACTCTTAGTGCAACAGTAGGGTAAGTGTTGGATAGCGTAGGGGTAAAAATGACTATTCTCAACTACCCTAAAACCCATACCCACCCTAAACCCCAAAATTCTCCATTACTTACCTTATAATGCGTTGTAAAGGCATGCGTTGTAATGGCATTTGTTGTAATGGCATGCGTTGTAATGGCATGCGATGTAAAGGCCCTCAATGTAAAGGTGCTCGCGTTGTAACAGTTGCGTTATAAAATCAGTGCGATGTAATTACTGCATTGAAATGGATGTTTCCCTCTACAGATGGTTTAGATTCAAGAGATAAAACCTGAATTTTAACTGATACCTTTTGAGTCTTTTCCACCCATTGCAAGGCACCGATTTATTTTCTGGAAGTGGTGTGCTTGGCTTGTAGCAGTGCTTTACACAAGATGTGACATGCAAAAAATGTGAGTTATCTACACAGGTTCAGTTTGGAAACCAGTATGACTTTATATGAAGGGAACAGAGTCATGATTTGAAAAAAAGCCAGGTCTTTACTTGTTTTCAGAATATTCTAGATGAATATTAATGATGCTGTTCTCTTCAGGAGCAAGGTTCAAATCCTGCATATTTATACAGAGAAATAACTCCCACCAATACAGGTTTTGGGAATGAACAGTAGTGGAACCATTCTGGGTCTCAGTTTTCTGTTTTGGCCATACATGTTGAGATCTGATTATAAAATTGGTCCTGTTCGTAGTTTGGATAAACAGGTAGCCAATGCAGAGGCATTTGAAAGACTTTATTATTGCGACTGGTAACTGGTGTACTGCTTTGAGGTCAAGTACATGAAGTAGTCCATTTTGAGTCAGTTGAAGACCTGGGGAATGCCACATTCAAAATGTACTGTAACTTGTTGATTTAGTTTCTAGAAAATCCAGTGTAGCGCTCATCACCAAAATGAAGATGTAACAGCACCAATAAATATTGATATGTGTATACTGTGGTAAAATCCTAAGTAAGGGAAGATACGTCATGGTGTTTGCATTGTATAGAAAGGATCTCTTGTTACTTTCTTGACTTTTATTTTTTTAAATATGTCTTTTTTGGCATTTTTAGAGTGTATACTTATTTAACATGTACAGTCATATATATGGCAGTAGTAATGTATGACTCAACCAAGATTTTGAACAATATGTCCCACTTTATGCCCTTGGGCGGTAATCCAAACTTTAATCATTGAATGTCTCATAAATATTCTCTGTACTTTTATCCATGTGTACTTGAGGATGTTACCAAAATCCAATAAACAGAGATATACCTTAAACAGTCAATGCTCTAACATCATGCTTCAAACTTTAGAAAACGCTTTGGTGGTGCGTCCCCTAGTGGCTCCTCTGCCCTGAGTCATGGCTTATACCCGTTTCCCTGGGGGACGAGCTTAGTTTAGCTCAAAGTACTGGATCTATGTTGGTCATCAGATGTGTGGGGAAGGGAAAAGTAAGGGAACTAGGCAGGGATTCTCACTTGGGAGTTTCTCGTCTAAGCCCCACTCCTGAATTCCCAGACCCGGAGCTATCGTCAACCTGCTCCTCTGCAGTCTCATCATTACTTGAGTCTGTCTAGTCTCCCAGGCTCTCAAAACATCCGTCCATAGGTCTGCTAGGGGTTGCCGGAGAATCCCCCATGCATCTTATTTCAGAAGTGCTCTCTGCTCTGCCCTGGCCCAGATATCTATGTTGCTTTCCCATGCTGTTACCACAGGACCTGCAGGTGCCTTCCAATGTTAGTCTCGAAGGCGCCTCTTCCTCTTCCTCTTCCAGGTATAGTACAGCTTGTAATAATACGCTTTGGCATGATCACCACTGGATGTAAGAGTCTAGACTGCAACCATCACTGACTATTACACCATTCTTCATTTCCCAACAGTTCGAGATTCCTGCTGTCTAGCCACTGGGCTATCCATTAAAGTTGAGCTCAACTTCGGGGGCGCCCAATTCCCCCTCCTTCGGTGCCCTTTGTATCAAAAGATACTCTATTCCGCCCGGTACTAAATTGGTTCCCGGAGTAATTGGTTTAGGCGCGCAAACCATGGGGGCGGACTACCACCAGTAAACTTACAACAAAAAATGTATAGGAGTCTGGGAAGCATAATCATTTTTGACAGCGTTATACTGCCATTATTGGGAGTCTTAGTAATTGGTTTAAGCCCACAAACCATGGGGGCGTGACTACCACCGGTAAACTTACAAAAAAGTATAGGAGTCTGGGAAGCATAATCATTTTTGGCAGCGTTATGCATTCCATTAATGGGAGTCTTAGTGAGCGCCAGAACTGGACACATGATTTTAATGACCTTATAACTAGGTTCAGGTTGCCGTCTCTCGGGTCCTTTAGCCTATGAAATATTTGTTCGCTTGCATATTTAAAGGATTGTGGGGACCATGTCAATCCCTCAGGAAGATCTTCAGGGTGAAGACATTAACTCACCAATGGGAAGACATGTGTCTTGGCCTTATTGAGTCTAAGCCCAGCCAGTAATTGCTTTACAGGTTAAACGCCTGTTCCGCCCCTTGGCCTCCGTCTCTCAAATATAACAGCAGATCATCGGCATAGAGGGAAATTACATGCATCTTCCCTCCCAGATGTACACCGTGGAGGTGCCCTTGCTGTCTGAAGGCTGCTGCTAGTGGCTCAAATGCCAAAGCAAATAGCAGTAGGTACAGTGGGCAGCCCTGTCTGGTGCCTCTATGTATATTATACAACTGTGACATCACTCCATTTGTCCTAACAAGTACAGTTGGCCGCGTGTATAGTAATTTTACCCACGTAATCCATCTCACCCCTAATCCCATGTGGTGTACAGGAAGTCCCATCCCACAGAGTCAAACGTCTTTTCAATGTCTATTGACAGGACGAGGGCCTCCGGTTATTGGTTCCGTTCAGGATGATGCATAACGTGGAAATACTGCTGAAGGTTCCCAGAGGTGGACCTAGTCGGTATAAATCTATTCTGATCTCTGTGTATCAGACCTTACTCAAGACTTTGAAGTCTACGTTGAGCATAGGGAGACGACGGAAGTCTGACGTTCACGCCTCCAATATTTTTGTCTCTGGGAGGGGTACAACAAGGGCCTCTCTAGTGAAGGGCGGTAACTCACCTTTATTCCAAGCCTTTGCGTACATTGCCTCCAGTGTCGGAGCCAACGTCTGTGCATATATGAAGAAAATCTCCTCCAGCAGACCATCCGGTACCAGTGTATTCCCTTGGCCATCTCTTTGAAATTTCCATTGTTGTCACCGGTTCTCCGGGCTCTCCTACAGGGTAGGTTCCAATGTCTAGAGGTGTTAGAAAGTCAACTAGGCTCTCCTACATCTGCAGACTCGGTTTACTGTATAGTCCTTCATAATAACCCCTAGATGTCTCATTCACCACCCTAGGGCTGTATAGTATTGTTCCCCCTGTTGTAATGGGGTAACCCCTATTTACATGGTACACAAGCCATGTGAGCAATCTAATCGTTCTGCTCCCCCCTCAGTATTTCTTTTTGATGTCGCTTAGTATTTCCTGTGTATCTACCTCAGCCGTCAGTTGAGCCCCCCGTTGTATAGCTCAGCCTCTAGTCCGACAGTATTTCCTTCAGACTAATGCAGTGTCCTCTCACCATTACCTTGAAAGCCTCATTCCGCAGTCCTAGAGCTGACCGCACCCTGATTTAACTGGAAATATTTAGTAACCGCTGCCTGTAACGAGGTATGGAAGTGTACCTCTTCTAGGAAAGTAGGGTGAAGTCGCCAAGTGGGAGTTTTGGTGGGCTCCGGTAGGAGTAATAATGGATTGTGATCTGATATTGTGCGCCCTAGGTATTCCGAGTGGGTGATAGCGGGTCCCAGGCTGGCCGAACAGGTGTACAAATCCAGTCTAGTATGTAGGCTATAAAGGAGTGAGTAATATGAGTAATCCGTTATGTTCCCATGTTACACTCTTCGGATGTCCACCATGTCCCACCAATCCAGCCATTCCCTAAGCCCTTTCGTTACCTTAGACACTACTGTACCGTTTGACCGGAGGTCGATCTATCTAGGTCAATGTCTGCCACACAACTTAAAGTCTCCCCCTAATGTGTCAAGCAGAGCGAGGGGTGTTGACAGTCTCCTCAGTTAGTGCACTTGATCCTGATTCAGAGCATAGATGCTTCAGAGTGCAACCATTTTGCCCATTAGTCTGCCCGGTACCAATCCATATTGGCCCTCTGGGTCTATAGTGGAACAATCTACCTCAATGGGGGTAGCAGCTCTGATCCACACCAATGTCCCCCCTCAAGAATGCCAAATAAACGATGGCGTATAACTGACCACGCCATCTATGTCGTAGTTGTGTCCCCTCTTCGAGTGTGAGGTGCGTCTCCTGTAGCATCGCTATATGTGCTCCTCTGTGGATAAGATAACTTTTAGCGCTTGGATGCCGACCCCATCCCTCTCACATTCCAAGCTAAAATGTTCACTTCGTGGTACAGTGGTGCCAAGGTAGACATCATTATTCTCTAAATCCTCCCTGTTCTCCCCTTCCTCCCCCGGTCTCTCAGCCAATCCAGTGTGAAGCAGTAATAACCACCAGGAGACCACCAAACATCCCAAACAAGTAACTCCCCCTCCTCAGGGCAGCTTTGCAAAGGCTGACCGCCCAAACCTGTAAGAACAAAAAAACATCAGAAGAAGATGGCCTCCTCTAGCTGTCTGGTAGCGGCTATCTGGTTTGGGGGTACAAGGAGCTAACCACAGAAACAGTCTCCTTCTCCAGCCCCATAAGCCAGTGCTAGGGACAATAGTCCCTCCTGTGGTAGGTAGTACCTAGTAGGAGGCCCGGTAGTAGGGAGGCTAATGTAATTCTTCATGACTTAGGCCCATCACGTCTCCTCTAGCATAGGGCTCTCCATACCTGTATGTGTCCCCATCCTAGACTGGAGGGGTTAATCCATACCTCCTTTCTTAATACCTTGTGAACACTAGCCCCTTTGGTTCGCTGCTAGATCAAGTCGTCTGCTGTCTGCGGGGTCACATCTGGAGCACCATTTCACTCTGGGTAGAGTCGCCAGTGTTCGATTTCTCTGTTATGTGGTCTGAAGATTTCCCGGAGCCTCCTTCCTCCACCCGTGGTGCCACAACCTCCACAACCGCCTGTAATGCCGCCAGTCTTTCCTGTGCCGTCTGGGATGAGGAAGGTTTCCACATGGATCCTCCTGGATTAATGTTGAATCTGTTTCACCCTATTTGCTATTGGGGCGTTGTTTCCTGACCGCGGCACTGATGCACCCGTCCGATAAGTCTCAATCCAGGTCCACAGTTCATCTGGGGAATCGTAGAAGTGTGTCGCCCCATCCAGGATTATCTGTAGTTTGGCAAGGAGCAACAAGGAGTACGAAATGCCCTCTTCTCAAAGCGCTTTATTGGCCTCCAGAAAGGAAGCTCTTTGGGCTTTCACTTTGGCCATGAAGTCTGGGAAGAAGAGAAGATGGACACTTTACTTTTCCGAATTACTTATGGCCCATTATTACGAGCATCGTATATTAAGATGTCCTGATCTTTGTAGTGCAAAAGGCGTGCCACTACAAGGCGAGGGGGCCAACCCAGCACCAGCAGGCGCAAGGGCACTATGTGTGCTCTTTCCAGTGCAAAAAACAGTGTAAGCAGTCCTGGAGCACCGATTTCCGTAGCCACTCTTCAAAGAACAACACCATATTGTTACGTCGGTTTCGCCCTTTAGCTACTATGGCTCGTCTTTCAAGGATTGACACTCTTGCAGTTAGATCATCCAGTTTGCGGGACAATGTAGCTTATTCCGGCCGCAGGACCTCAATTGTTTGTTCAACGTCTTTCATTCTGTCCACCAACTTATGGTGTTACGTCTGCAACAGGCCCAGGCCGACAGACACACCTCCAATGTCCAGCTGAAGTGTGGCATTCATGTCCGCTGTTGTGGCCAATACTTTGTCCAGGTGCATGCGTAATGACTGATCTACAGCCCCTGATTCCTCCGCCCCAGTTTCGCTGGATGTGTGAAGAGTCTTCCCCCTTCCGGAGGCACATTCCCCTGTTTCAGCCTCAGCTTGCCCATGATGGGTTCCCACTACTCTCTGTGTCACATAGCAGAGGGGCACACCAGTTTGTGACAGATTCTCAGGTTCCGAAGTGGTTAGTCTTTCAATGCTGCTCCCGACTACCAAAGGGAAGCAGGCCACTGGTCGAGGTCCGCTCTACTCCCTAGCCCATTATACCTCCAGTGTCCCCTCTGTCTCTGCCTGTTCGGCCTTGGCTATGATAATTAGGTATCAGTGTGTACTTGATAGTCCAGGGCCTCCACCCCTGCCGTGTAGTGCTGACTCTCTGTATAGTGGCATAGTCCCCTGTTATTACTCACTGGGCCCCGGTCTGGGCCTAACATCCCTACCACACTGTATACCTCATCTCTTTGCACCCATTCGGGGTCCCCTCCTGCTCTGGCAAAGGACCTCAGTGTCAATCTGTTTCCCCCTACAGGTCAAGTCCTATGCACACTCCGTTGCTGATTATAGGTTAAGTAGGAGTAGCCTGGTGACTCTTAGAATCAATGGTATTCTTGATATGCTCCCAGGTGAAGGTCAGTGCTGATGTGGTGCTTCTTGTAGGTCTGAATCCAGTTTGTACAAGGTAGTTGAATATCTGCTTTGTCAATGAGCTTGTCTAGAAACAGACCATTGGATATTGGTGGAATTTGCTGGATTAAAATGGTTAGATCAAGATGGGCTTACTGTAGGATGGTTTCAGGGAAACTGATGAATTCTCTAGTTGATAGGGAAGAACTAATGATCACTCTTGTCAGTGTGGGATGAGACTTTCTTGCCACATCATCCCTGTGACTGGACATTCTACCACCTGCACCGCAACAACTACAAACCCGCAACAGCAGTGGCATGCAGCAGAATGTTAGAATCAGCAGCAGGGTATGAAGGGGAGGGACAAGGGACATCCCCACTATAAAAAGCGGGATTTATAAGGGAGCTCCCCTGTGAAGGAAAAAACAGCTGGAGCACAGTGGGAATGGAGGAGGGTCACCTACATTAAAAAGGAGAAAAGGGCAGACTGCTGGAGCTTGTTTTCACATCTTAGGTCTTAGTGCGGCCCAAACATGAAAGAAAAGAAGCTGGTCTACTGAAAGTAATCCAGAAGAGCAGCAACAACTTAAAAAAGGTTTGCAGATAAGGGGAAGGGAAGCATTGTGGGGAGTCTCCAACCTTTTCTGTAATGAGAGCTACTCATATTCAATGAAATGCATTGAGATCTACTAATATTGTTAGTGTTCTATAATCTAACGGTTGCTATTTGTATATTAATTCAACCAAGCAAAAGCTTTCTAATTTAGTAAGCTGGGCTGCACACAGGGGAGCTACTCAGAGGTAGTTGGAGAGCTAAAGTAGCTCACGAGCTACTGGTTGGAGACCCAGATGAATCGATGTGAACAAAATTCGGGATGTAGGATGCAACATTGTAAGTCCCTTGGTGAAATTCTACAAATCTGCTGGTATGGTATAGTGAAGGAATTTAATATGGTGATTGAGTATTTATGGACGGATAGATCTGTAAGTGAGTCTGAAAATTTGATAGCTTTATATATTTTTTGTTTCATTTGTAGCAGATTAAATAAGAATATTCCTGTTTAATCCTGATTTATCCAATTTGGATAGATCAGCAAGGGAATGATTCAATTACTTAACAGTAATCTTCATTTCCCCAAGTCATATTCCACCTCTTCCCAGTCCATTTCAGTCCATACTTTTTGCTGACTTGGCAGCTCTAGAGAGAGACCTTCCATATGCAAAACAATCTTGTTACTGCCCCAATAGGAACAATCTGGTCCCCTCCAGACAGGATCACAAGAAGCCCAGGCCAGAATCGATAAATCTAGTCCCCCATCAATAATGTGCAGTCCTGAGGCATAATGGGCACTGGACCCATGTCTGGCCATACTGGTCACACTGAGGGCATCTACTGCAGCAAACAACAAGGTGATGGAAGGGATGCTTGAATTAATCTCAGACCGTGATGATCACTTGATCCACATTCCAGTCCTTCTTGTTTGACCAACTATGCCACTCTTGAAAGTGACATGACATAGGATAATCAGTCTTGGTCCTGCTTCACTAGCAACAGTCTGGCCTGAACTACCACGTTGGGCCCTCTCCTCTAGACGATTCAAAATGATAACATTGAGTATTCCTGGTTTCTATTTATAGTGACATAGTGGGTGAAAAACGATGGACTGAGATGCTGCCCCATGTGATTTCCAGAGACTGAGATTATTTCAAGCACCCATTCTTTCACCTTGTATAGTTTGGTTGCAGCATTTGTTCTTGTTTGCATTCAGTTTGTCTCCACTGAACCAGTCCCAGTGGAGAGGACCAACACATGGACACATGCAACGGCGTACACAAATTCAGCGTATGTGCTGTGGAGGAGCTTTATCCCACTCATGTGCCTGGCTACAAATGACCAACTTCATGGACAATCACAAGTCTCTTTCAGGCATATGCATCAAAGTAAATACCGGGAGCAAAGGGGCAGATTCTCAGAATCTGCCCCTTTGCTCCCGGTATTATTGCATTTGGGATGCATCATCCCAAATGCAAAAATCGCAATTTAAGGAATCTCTAAATTGAGATTCCTTAAATTGCGATTGCATTTAAGGAATCCCAAATTGAGATTCCTTAAATGCAATGCATCAAAGTAAAAAAAATATCGAATTCGCTAATAGGGGGAGCAAATTACCATGAAGTTGGACTTCATGGTAATTTGCTAAAACTTTGAAAAAAGCACTTTTGTGCATTTTTCAAAGTTTCATGTTGCGCACACACATGCCCTTAGGGCATGTGTGTGTGCAACATATGTGCATAGATCTATTTCAGGGGTGCAACAGGGTGTCATTTTGACACCCTTGCACCCTTGAAATTGCATGAGCAATTTGCGAGTACCTACTGGTACACGCAAATTGCTCATGCAATCTCCAATACATTCCTATGGGCCTGCAGGCCCATAGGAATGAATGGGACAGCATTCCTTAATTGAGATTAGCAATTTGCGAGTAGCAATTAAGGAATGTTTAGGAATCGCTATTTTAATAGCGATTCCTACATGCATAGGCTTTTGCTATTCCTAAATAGCGATTCCTTAAAAATCGCTATTTAGGAATAGCAAAAGGCTACAATGATGCATCTGCCAGTTTGTCAGGAGTATTTCTGGGCTGGCACCAAGTGTAAGAGATCAAAGTGAGAGGACAGCTGGAATCTCTCTCCTTATGTGGGCATAGAAGCCCATCAGGGGAACAAAAACACACCATGCATACCCAAAAGACAAACTGGCACATGCATCAACGTAGGCTTTTGCGATTCCTAAATAGCGATTTTTAAGGAATCGCTATTTAGGAATCGCAAAAGCCTATGCATGTAGTAATCGCTATAAAAATAGCGATTCCTAAACATTCCTTAATTGCTACTCACAAATTGCTAGTCGCAATTGAGGAATGCTGCCCCATTCATTCCTATGGGCCTACTGGCCCATAGGAGTGAATTAGAGATTGCATGAGCAATTTGCAAGTACCAGTAGGTACTCCCAAATTGCTCATGCAATTTTAAGGTTGTCAAAATGACACACTATTGCACCCCTGAAATTGATTGGTGCACATATGTTGCACACACACATACCCTAAGGGCATGTGTGTGCGCAACATGAAACTTTGAAAAATGCACAAAAGTGCATTTTTCAAAGTTTTTGCGAATTACCATGAAGTTCAACTTCATGGTCATTTGCTACTCCTAGTCGCAAAATCGCTAATTTTTTAACTTTTATCCATTGCATTTAAGGAATCTCAATTTGGGATTCCTTAAATGCAATTGCAATTTAAGGAATCGGAATTTAGAGATTCCTTAAATTGCGATTTTTGCATTTGGGATGATGCATCCCAAATGCAAAAATACCGGTCGCAAAGGAGCAGATTCTGAGAATCTGCCCGTTTGCGACCGGTATTTCCTTTGATGCATGTGCCTGAAAAAGATTTGGAAGGTTGTCTTTTTTTATATAGCACATTTGTCACGTTTCAAAGCACTCTAAATAAAAGGTGTCTCTATTATCCTTTGTATGGGCTAATACTAACACCATTACACCAGGTAATAGTAACACCTACTTCACCTCACATGGATGGAGCAGCTTCACATCTGTGACCTGCAGATCACTGAAGTGTCTGCAGCAAGCGTTCAACTGGCTGAATCTTGCCAGTTTGAAAACAGAACTGTATTATAGCAATTATCAATACGTGGTAATACCACCAAACAGGATGAAATCTCAATTGTTTTATGATTGGATTATCCTCTTTGACGCTGTTAATTCATTTGAAAACCTAATAAAATTGCTGAACAAAAATATCATTAGGATACCTTAAGATCGCTTGCAGGTTATATGCAGTTGTTTGCAAATGGTGCATGCCACTCTGAGCTGCTTTACTGCGTTATATCCTATCACCTACTGGTTACACAAGGTGTCTGCAATAACCACATTAACCCACTAACCATTCATACCTAGAATAAATGGGAGACCTACAAGTTATGTGCAATGCTCAGCAGTAGGTACATCACCCCTCCAGACTATCACATGAAGTTTCAAACCTTCCATCATAGATTTCACCCTTAATGATCACTCCAGTTACAGTATTAACAACGATAAATACCACTAATATCCATTATTTACAATACTCCAGATTGGCATTGCTGCAGGAAGTGCTGCCATATAAGTTAATATTTATAGCGTGGTGGCTTCTGGCTAAAAAGTATATCTTTCTCTATGTGGGATCAGGATCATCCCTAGACTGTACAGCGCTAAGCCCTCACACAGTACCAGGCACAGGTGGATGAAAGGAAATGCTATTTCTCTCCCCAGCATGGGGCTTGCTGTGCCAAATCCATGTCGTCTGCGGTGGGTCGCATCAGCCATGTTCTCTTGGCAGGAGGTGGCCACTGCTCTCTTGCCTCTGACAGCATTTGTAGAAAGCCCCCACAGCTGACACATGGTTCATTTGGGGGCAATCAGTTAGGCAAATAACTGTTATTGTTTCGCTTTTGTCCCCTGTTTTAGGTCACTTGTGTGGGCCAAGCAATTGCCGCTGTGGTGGCAGATACACAGGCTCATGCGAAACTGGCAGCTGCAAAAGTGGTCATCACCTATGAAGATCTTCATCCTGCCATCTTTACAATTGAGGTACTACTCTCACATGTAACCAGTATATCCTAACCATATCACTTGCATCATATTGCATGACAATAATTTCACAACAATGACCTAATCCTTATATCTCATAGTACATTTTGGTAAGTAGATGTGGCGTTAATAATAGGACTTTTCTACTTATAATATAATATGTGGGAACCTGCAATCCCTTTGTAAAAGTGGTCTTTATTTTCCTTATTACAGGTGACTTGTGATGTCTCTGGTCACCTGTAATAAAAAAATAAATGTATGCTCTCAATGTAATAACTAACATAATGCCTACTGCCAGAGCCAGCCACAGAGGGAGCTGACAGTTCATAATTAAAGCTGTGCTTCAAAAAACGTAAATCAAAACATGGGTTTTCCTCCTTCTGCTCTGTTTTTCTAGATAAACAGAAAGCAGATAATTATTGCAACATGTTTATTTTCCACGTTTTAGGTAATTATATGAAAATAGAATCTCTTTGCGTGTTTCTACTACTTCGGCGTTTTTTAAAATCTGACTTATTCTAAACTGATTCTAATATGGTTCTGCAACAAATATCTGACTACGATTTGGTTTTAATTTTGCTCTGGATCTTCAATTTTTATTCCTAACGTTTACAAATGGTCCAGCTCGTATCTAATACCTGTTCAGGGATCAATACTCAATGATATTACAGAACAATGGCCCATACACATTCACCCAATTCCCTGATGCTCTGGGGTCAATTTATATACGTTCAATTCTTATACCTCTAGAATTCATGGGTGACGTTGTAAAATACTTATCTAAGTTAGACTTCAACTTTCCTTCTACTATGTCGATAAACCAATTAGTTGAATAGTTGATGGTAATGATATTACTCTCTAACTAACTATTCAATCAGCTAAATAATCACAGACTCTTGGTAAAGTTAATAAAGCTTTATCTCAAAATTATTGCAAATGCTCAATGCATACAGTCACAAAATGCAAATAATGAAACTTACAAAGGAGGTGAAAACATCAGCAACTTCAAATGAATACAAACTCATCATACAGGCAATGACATTATGCATGAAGGAGTGGATAGATTAAGAGTAAAAAGTTTCAGCAACATCAAATGCAAAATAACATATACCTAACAGAGGAGATAGATGAAGAGACAGTAGTTTCATCAGAATGATACAAACCTAATGGTCTATAGAAAACTACCCCCTCTGCCTAGGTGATGGTGGGGTTTCCCCGAAATAGAGTCAGGGAGCAAAGATTGAGAACCCAAGAGCAGGACAGGGACAGGAACAGCTAGGCCTCTCTGCATATCTACGATCAGCGACACATCCACCCGTCTTCTCTTCCTCCCCGCAAGTCTAAACCACACCCCCTAAAGGCACCCCAGTTATACCCTAAAACCTACATGTCTGCCCCACATTATTTGAAACATTTTATGAAACTCGACAGGGGATTGGTGGCTTTTGGAGGTGGTGTTGTCACACCACTGTGACTTCACCTATAATTTAGTCATTTTATTGTTCTACATCATTTCCCTCACTTGGTTTCTTGACTCATGCTCACGATTTCTACACAAGATACATTTAAATATTCTTGATTCATAAATTTTAGCATCATCCGCGGAATGAGTCTCCGGTCCCACGGTTGGTCACATCACTTGGCAGTCAATCATCACATTGGCCTTCAACTTCTGCATCTCTTGTGCTGTGCACAGCGCGTCTGTCTTGCCTCTGACAGATCAGATTCACTCCTTTGTTCACCCCCTCCCTTATTTGGCTAATTTAAGGAAAATGGTGTTTCATCCAGCTCACTATATCAAATAGAATATGAACATTCATACAATTCAAAATATCTTTATTCGATTGTTGTGTGCAATCATAAAAGTACAAGTAATTTACAGATATACATGTTAAAAAGAGAATATATAAAAATACAATATTTCATTGGATTCACAAAGACAATTACATTTTTTTTTAAAGTGCGATTACATTTATAAAGGCATTTATAAAGTGCAGTTATGAAATCATACGTTTCCTAATGATCATCACATTCCTTAGGTACAAAGCTGTTGTCGCTACAGATACATGATTGTCTAACATTTGCATACTAATCATTGCCGCACGGCAGTGACGGAGTCCCAAGACTCTTAAGAATGTCAATAGGACAGTTTTCCTCATTTCATGATATAGTTTACAAAATAAAAATACATGAATGGTACTCTGGGGAGAGACATTATCACAGGGACAACATAGTAGATCGTGCGTCCAGTTGTTAATCGTAGGAAAGCTAACCAATCTGTGGAAGATATTGAATCTGAAGCGTGAAAGTAAAAAACGCTCATAATTGTTATTTACATAAATTAAATAGGGCTGAATCTTAAAAGTTGCTAAAACCAGTTGGTGCTGCTGGACAGAAGGTTTTAAGGTCCCCGCAGCGGATCACTGAAATAATATCGAGGGACAGAATATCGACCAACAAAAATATCGTTGACAAAATATCGAGAGACAAAATATCGAGTTTCTATCTACAAACAGGTAAGTACAAAAATATCGAGTTAAAAATATCGTTTACAAAAATATAGTTGTAAAAAATATCGACTTTAATAAAAACAATGTTTAATTACATTAATATAAAAAATTCATTACTAAAATATACTTAACAATACTTAAAATAACTTTTAATAATTAAATAATTAATGAAAGTAAAAAAATAATAATTTTTTAATCATATTTCTTAAAACATATATATATATAGTAACAAAATGTAATTAAATAATAGCCAATATTATTAACGTACAAATACAAAAGAGTAAAAATTACTATTCCCACTTCAGTGGGTGCAACAGTAGGGAAAGCGTTGGATAGCGTAGGGGTTAAAATTACTATTCCCACTCCAAAGAGTGCAACAGTGGATATATGACGTTACAACGCAACTTTTACAACGCACTACCATTACAACAAAATTTTTACAACGCAAAAACTATTACAACGCATGTTTTTACAACGCATGTTTTTACAACGCAGATACCTTTACAACACATACCATTACAACGTAAGTATTGGTAAGTATATAATTTTTTTTTAATTTAAATTATTTAAAATTAATTTAATATAATTTAATTTAATTTAATTTCATTAAATTAATTTAATGTAAATTTAATTTTACTTTATTTTTACACTGTACCCCTGTACCCCAAAAACCCCAAACTGACCCTGAACCCTAAAAAAAACCCTTTACCCAAAAACCCAAAACTGACCCTGAACCCTAAAAATACCCCTTTACCCAAAAACTAAAAACTGACCCTGAACCCTAAAAATACCCCTTTACCCAAAAAACAAAAACTGACCCTGAACCCTAAAAATACCCCTTTACCCAAAAACTAAAAACTGACCCTGAACCCTAAAAATACCCCTTTACCCAAAAACTAAAAACTGACCCTGAACCCTAAAAATACCCCTTTACCCAAAAACTAAAAACTGACCCTGAACCCTAAAATATTTCAATTAGTTACCTATTAATACTAATTTATAACTAATTACCAATTATTTATTTGATAATTAAAAATTAATTTACAATTATTTTATATTAAATACAATTAAATGAATGTTATTTTTTCATTAATTATTATTAAATTACTTCCCACTCTATTCCCCTATAAACCCACAACCCGCTACAGGAAATAAATAATTTAATTTAACATAATTAGCAATTAATCAATTAAATTAAATTAATTACCAATTAAATTTTAATTAATTAACAAATATTTTTAATTGACAATTAATTAAATATTACTACCAATTATTAAATTTACATATTTAATTAATTATAATTAAATTACTTCCCACCCTATTCCCCTATAAACCCACAACCCGCTACAGGAAATAAATTATTTAAATTTACATAATTAGCAATTAATTAATTTAATTAAATTAATTACCAATTAAATTTTAAATAATTAACAAATATTATTTAATTACCAATTAATTAAATATTACTACCAATTAATACATTTACATATTTAATTAATTATAATTAAATTACTTACCACCCTATTCCCCTATAAACCCACAACCCGCTACAGAATAAAATTACACAATAATCAAAAACAAATCATTAATTAAAAATAATTATAACATAAAATGACACTTTTCACACATATTATAACATAAAAACACTATAAATAATTAAATATTATTTAAAAAATGATATTTTTTACTATCTAGATTATATACTTGGATATTTTCACTTTCTATATTATTTACAGTCGATATTACTTCACTTACCTTAAAAACGATATTTTGGCTGTCTATATTCTGTCCTGTCGATATTTTGTCCAAACGATATTTCAAACTCGATATTCTGTCCAAACGATATTTTGGAGTCGATATTATGTCTGTGCACCCTCCGCAGCAACCCGGTGAGATTCTAAGAGGACTAAGCACTCCTTTTTTAAATCTTTTCGTGAGATTTCCGAAATATCCAAAGGGTTCGTGAAGTATTCCTCTCACCCAATATCTTTCAAAAAGTTAAAGACATACTTCACCCAAGGTATTTTGGTAGCACCTTCCAATTTCAAGATGTCTGTTAGAACAGCTCTGTTTAAATGTGTTGCCTCTTGAGTCCAGAGTCTGTGCCATAAGAGAACTGGCTCTACTTTAATCAAATCTGAGATGTCACAGAGACCCAGTTCGGAATGGCAGTTAAAATTGGGGGAGCTTTTGGGGAGTCCCAATATATATTTTAAAAAGGAATTTTCGGGAACCTGGATAGGTGATGAATTTGCAAAACCCCAGACCCCACTACCATAGGTAGCGCCTGCTACACATTTGGCTTTATATATTTTTATCAATTCTACAGGGAGTCTGGTCCCTAATTTACTAGAAAAGATTTTAAGAGCAGCAGTTGATCTAGTAAGCTTAAGTTTTTTCGCAGAGACATCTTGAGACCATGTCTCGTTTTGGGCAAAAAGTATCCCCAAATAAGAAAAATATTTTGCGAATTCGAGCTTCTGTCCCGCTATAAAAATTGGCCTCTTAGATTTAGTTTGTCTGCCACAATACATAGTGAAAGTCTTTGAAGTATTGACTTTCAGGCCTAACTCGTTCATGAAGCGGGAAAAGCTGTCAACCACCCGCTGTAAGCCCACTTGAGTACGTGACATGAGCACAGCGTCGTCAGCATACAAAAGTGCTGGTATTGGGCGACCACCTACAAATGGGGGATCCGAACTGTCTTTGCACAAGTCTTCTTCCAATCCATTTATGTACAAATTAAAAAGGAAGGAGGCCAGAACACAGCCCTGTCTGACCCCACTCCTGATTGGGATTTGGCCTGTGCACTCTCCCTTAAGGCCATAGCAAACGCGGGCCGACGCATTACTATAAAAACGTTTAAGATAATAAATAATATTTAGATCAACCCCTAATTTTTCCAATATCATCCACAGTTTAGAGTGCACCACACAATCAAATGCGGCCGAGAGATCCACGAAGGCCAGAAAAAAGTTACCTTGTTTAGCCCTCGTGTATTTCCCAACCAGCATCATCAAATTCAGTCCCTTTTCTACCGTCCCCAGGCCGGAACGAAAACCATACTGGAGGTCGGACAGGACGGAGTTTGCATCCGCCCAGTCCAAAAGACGGTCCAGAATGACTATACCCGCTATTTTAGTAAAGGAAGCCAGTAAGGAAATGGGCCTATAGCAGGCTGGGTCCTGTCTATTTCCTTTTTTATAAATCGGTACAATGACCGATTCAACCCAAGTGGGGAGGAAGTCAGTAGCACAACTGGCATTAGGCACCTGGACCAGAAGGGGCGCCCACAGAGATGGAATACTTTTAAATAGATCTATGGGAACCCCGTCTGGGCCAGGCGCTTTAGCGCCCTTACTTTTACCTAGGGCCTTTTCAACCTCCTCAAGAGTAAAGAAAAGATCGTTACTCGGGGGGTATTCAGGACGAGGGATCAAAGACCCCATATGTTCTTCAACTTCATGTACACCTCCCTCATATACTCTCGAGAAGTGACTAACCCAATCTGTTTCAGGTATTGCTATATCTATTTTTGGCCCCACCTCCTCGTTAAGAAAAGGGATCCTCACTGTTTTCCAGAAGCTTGCGCTGTCATTTCTTACGGAAGCTAGATGGAGAGCCTCCCAGGCTACTGACCTCAGGGTATCTTTCCTGTCACTAATGGCCATTTTATAATCTTTCCTGAGTCTGCGGATGTCCTCAGCAGATTTAGGTTTTTTATGCAGCGCCTTCTTTAGTGCTGTATAGGCCCTAGTGCATCTGGGATTAAACCAGCCTCTCTCTTTTTTCTGATTCTTCAGTTGCCTAGTCAAGGAATTTTAAATTTCATTCGAAATAGCTAAAAAGGATGCAAGGTAGGTTTCAGGTGGTAAGTCTATCTCTAAACATGTGGCTATTTCTAAAAAACTTTTTTCAACCACCTTTTTAATTGTCTCTGCCTCATTTATCATAGCCCATTTCAAGGTATAACCATTCTTTTGGCCAATTACCAAATCGGCGACCAAACTGTTACCGACCCCAGCACTAGGCAATAGTGTTGGGGTAGGCAACAGAACAGACACACAAAGAGGAAAGTAGTCACTCAATGCTATATCATGGACATTAAAGGAGTGTATTCTATTCCCATATGAATTGGAAATTGTGATATAGTCAATAGTTGAAGAGCGACCTCTACCATTGAATGTTGGGCTAATATGGGGGCAAAGTTACACATTTCGTTTGCAAATCCTAAATCAAAATTGGCTAGCAGAATATTGAATTGTTCCCCTAAGAGATTGTGGCTAAAATGGAAACGTCCCACACCATCATCTCGTGCTACGCCGCACCTATTGTCCTTAGTCAATTCACACAGTTTACAGTTAAAATCGCCCAGAATAATCATCATCAAATTGTGATTAAAAAGTTTCCCCTGGGTAGACAGCCCTTTAGTCAGTTTCCTTAAAACATTTGTGACATCCTCGCAGGGAATATTATTGTATATGTTAACAACGACAATTGGGATATCTCTGGTAAGGTGGAAGACCAACATTTGAAAATAGGTGTCTTTGACAGGTTCAGTAATATTCGCAAAGACCAATCTATTTGAGAGATAAACAGTCAAACCACCTTTCGGCCTCCCGTGAGGAACAGCTACAGCGGGAGTACAGAAAGTTCTGTAACCTATCAAATGCACAGGTTCAACACTCCATGTTTCTTGTAAGCAAAGCAAGTCCTGAGATTGAGCAAAATCCATAAAAATAGAATGATCAACTTTGGATCTAATTCCGGCGATGTTCCAGGAAGAAATTTTAAACTCCGTTAAGCTCTTTGATGGGATAGGCTGGGCTTCAGGAGATATCAAGATGGAGTTGTCATACAAAGGAGGGGCCACCTGATTGCCCCCCTGCATCAAGTTATCTTCTGCTGCCAAATCATCCCCACCAGATTCCACAACATAACACGTGGTTAACATAGCTGGTAAGTATTTCCCCCCAAATTCATCTGCGTGTTCTTCCATGCAATACTCAGGGGATGTTACCTCGTTTAAAACTGGCACTGTGGGAGTTGTTTAAATAGATCGCAGTCAGTCGATATTTTCTAAACCACTAAGAGTGTCATAATAGTTAAAGGTAGGAATCCCATATCTTCTGACCCACGGTTGATCACAGTTAAAGGTATGGTAGCGGTCATGAGGTATACGCCTAATGGGTGGAAGAGGAGGGTAAAAGTAACCAAGGGGAACGATGTTAATAGAATGCGAATCATAAGACCCCATGGCAGCTCTTTCCAATATTGTATGGACCAATTCGGGGGATCGAAAAGATAAAACTACACAATCACCCCTCACTGTTTTGGTCGAAGTACCCACCCATCTGGCTCGTCTGGCCATTTTAAACTCTGGGAAGAGATGACTTTTTAGACCTACCCTAGATGACAGAGAATAAAGGGATTTATTTCTAAGGGTAGACCAATTTTCAGTGGTATTAGGAGGAATTGGGGGTACATTTGTTAAAACCACAGTGTAAGGTGTAGCTTCTGGGGGAAGATTTAAATTAAAGAGATTTGGTGTTTCTCCTTCCCCATATTGAGGCTCTACAGTTCTATTTTGTAATGGTGGTACAAGCGAGGACACATTTGGGGTTACCGCGAATGAATCAACAGACCCCTTGTCCTGAGTTAAAGTGTCCCCCCTTGTACCATTTTGGGCAGGCCGATCAATAGGGTTTAAAGTCAGATGTTTAGACTTTGCTAATGCTTTAGCTGGAGCTGGTGTTTTAGCTAATGATTTGGCTAATGTTTTAACTGGAGCAGGCACCTTAACAGGAGCCAAAGAGACAGTTTTAGAACATGATGCATTAGATTGAGGTAAAGATTTAACCTCACTTAGGGTTGATGGTTTATCAAGTTTACCCTCGATATTGGAAAGCCTGGATTCTATGTTATTAACTTTTAGAGTAATAGGCTCAAAGAGGGTCATTATTAAAGTCTCCATTCTCTCCCAGAAAGGTTCATCATTTAAGTCCCTATTAGTAGTATGAGAAGGAGTTGTCGCTGGATGGTCATTCATCTCACTCCCTATGCTCCTATTTAACTGTTCTATACTTTTAGTTCTTTTAAGTTTAGAATTCCTTTTGTTGTTTTTATTTAACTTGCTAGATTGCCTTTCTCTGGCAATATGTTTTTGTTTAAGTCTAGCCTTCTGCCCTCTAGTTCTAATACAGGGGCTATCACTAATATTTACAATAGGGATTGGGCTTCCCAAAGCATCTTGACCCTCATTATCTGGGGCATCCTCATTATCTGGTGCATCCTCATGTGGGGGAGTGGAATCACCAATCTCGTTACTAGGAGATAGGGAGGGAGTCATGGATAACCTTGCGGTTAGTGGTAATAAGTCATTAACATCCGTGGAATCCCTGCAGGACCTCTCTATTATTGGAGTAATACTAGTCCTTCTAGCCAAAGCTGCAAAAGAGGGAGCTAATAAAGAGTCCTGGGAATTAATAGGTAAATAATCACAGACTCTCGGTAAAGTTATTAAAGCTTTATCTCAAAATGATTTCAAATGCTCAATGCATACAGTCACAAAATGCAAATAATGAAACTCACAATGGGAGAGAAAACATCAGCATTTTCAAATGAATACAAACTCATCATACAGGCAATGACATTATGCATGAAGGAGTGGATAGATTAAGAGTAAAAAGTTTCAGCAAAATCAAATGCAAAATAACATATACCTAACAGAGGAGATAGATGAAGAGACAGTAGTTTCATCTCTTATATCACATATCAATGTATCTATGACGGAGTGGATAGATGAAGAGACAAAAGTTTCAGTGACAGAATACATTTGCAAGTAATTTGCAAGAATGAGTCGGAATGATACAAACCTAATGGTCTATAGAAAACTACCCCCTCTGCCTAGGTGATGGTGGGGGTTCCCCGAAATAGAGTCAGGGAACAAAGATTCAGAACCCAAGAGCAGGACAGGGACAGGAACAGCTAGGCCTCTCTGCATATCTACGATCAGCGACACATCCACCCGTCTTCTCTTCCTCCCCGCAAGTCTAAACCACACCCCCTAAAGGCACCCCAGTTATACCCTAAAACCTACATGTCTGCCCCACATTATTTGAAACATTTTATGAAACTCGACAGGGGATTGGTGGCTTTTGGAGGTGGTGTTGTCACACCACTGTGACTTCACCTATAATTTAGTCATTTTATTGTTCTACATCCTTTCCCTCACTTGGTTTCTTGACTCATGCTCACGATTTCTACACAAGATACATTTAAATATTCTTGATTCATAAATTTTAGCATCATCCGCGGAATGAGTCTCCGGTCCCACGGTTGGTCACATCACTTAGCAGTCAATCATCACATTGGCCTTCAACTTGTGCATCTCTTGTACTGTGCACAGCGCGTCTGTCTTGCCTCTGACAGATCAGAATCACTCCTTTGTTCACCCCCTCCCTTATTTGGCTAATTTAAGGAAAATGGTGTTTCATCCAGCTCACTATATCAAATAGAATATGAACATTCATTAATTATATGATAGTGCAATTTTCATTGTTTACCACCCACCTTTGCCTATTCCTTGTTAGCGTTACCTAGCATAAGCTTTAAACAAAAAGCTGCATTATATATTATTCTAAGGTAAGATGTAACATGCAAACTACGAAATGAACATGCGACCTAGTCACGCATTATTTTCCGTTTCCTTCAAAGCACACTGCAAATAATTTTAAGTTCTTTCATATATTATTTAACATTAGTGCAAACATGCACAAAGCTATTTCCCTCTTGTTTGTGTAAGGTGCACATTAGGTTCTATTACTACTTACTGTTAGTACGTATTATGGGCGTGTTAACTAGAGCAGGTTTCTTTTTGCGAACCCCTGCTCCATTTTTATTTATTTTATTTATTTTTATTTAATGCGATTTTATGTAGGGCGAACATTACCCGAAGGTGTCAGAACGCTTTACATAAGAACCAGTTGCGATACATAAGGATTCAGGATTACATGAGTTACATAAAAGATACAAACAGAAAATTTGCAAATGTACAAGTTGTAAAGTCACACTAGGAAGAGATAGAAACAGAAAAAAATTGCAAATGTACAAGTTGTAGAGTCACACAAGGAAGAGATGCAAACAGAAAAATGTTTGCAAATGTACAAGTTGTAGAGTCACACAAGGAAGAGATGCAAACAGAAAAAAAAATGCAAATGTACAAGTTGTAAAGTCACTCAAGGAAGAGATACAAATGGATAAATTCTAAGAGTCAAATAGGAATGGTAGAGAGTACAAAGGTCTACTACATATACTAGTGGTTAGAGTTATCTCTATATACATATATATACAAATAGTAGATTTTCTCAGGTCAAGACACAAAAAACCAGGCGAGCAGAGTTCCATTAAGTGGGGCCGGAGGGGGGACGCGGTCACAGCACCAAAGGAGGGCAGTAGAATGTCTGCTGTTTCGCAAGATGGTGTACCAAGGAAAGAGCAAAAACAGGAGAGGGTCCCAAAACGTGTTTCCAGTCCAAAAGTTACGAGGGCCAAGTCCAAAGAAAACCAGGGAGCCGACTCAACAGAGGAAGAACAAGTGGGGAAAAGGAGCCAGACAGTCAATTCAATTCAGTTCATGAAGCTTTATTCGGTACATGCTAAAATGTCCATAAAAGCGCAAAGAAAAATACATGATATAAATGTTACAAAATTCAGTATTCAAATCAATAAAAGGATTCAATAAAATACATACAGATTTCCTAAAATAGCATGCTTTTACGTGCATTGATAGACTGGTTTAAAAATGTAGCAGTGTAAAAACAGACATCGACAAATTCCAAATTGTATATTAAACTCATTGCCTGATTAACTGTACGTACACCATATTTGACGAACATAGGTTTCTAATAGGTTATTAGAAAGTTCATGTACAGTTTACAAAATAATAAAAAGTGCAAGGTGCTTTGTTTAGAAACGCCATCACACAAACACGGCCCCATCGGGTGTTTCTTAAGGTCTGGTTGTGCCACTAAGTGGTGTTCTACCCCAAACCTCAGTCTGGTCAACACAAACTTATGGGATGGACTAGTCACCAAGATTAGATAAACTGGGAAACCTTCCTTTATGATATATTTACTTCAAAACGTGACAGTGGACAAAGATCCATAGACTGAAGCCCGCTTCCTCGCTCTGTTAACCTAAAATTTGGCTTTTAGCTCTACTTTGGGAATTTGAGAAGCGGCAATAGGATCAACCAATACATTTATGTTAAAAATTTCAATAAAACAATCAGCAACATATTTAAGCCAAGGGATATTTCGTTATTTATCCAGGGACAAACAATCCTCTATTATAGATCTATTAAATGACTTTTCATCCTGAAGCCAGATAGAGCGCCAAGCCATAAGTGGCCTTAGGGATAAAAGATTGTTTAAAAAATTAATATCCAGTTCCCGATGGATCAACTCAGAAGGGGCGGAGGGAGGTAAACACAGGAGCTTTTTTTTAAAAGTGTTCTCCTCCTTCTGTAGGGTATGATCACATCTGTGGCCCCATACACCCGCCCCATACAAAGCTATAGTGACACATCTGGCCTGGTATATTTGCAGCATATCCCTGGTCCTTCTATCCCCAATTTTTGCCGCAAATTTAAAAACACCATAGGAATTTTTGCCCATTTTATTGCTAATATTATGAAATTCATTAGTCCATTTTCTGTCTTTTGAGAAGGTTATACCAAGATAACAAAATGTATCTACTTGTTGCACCTTTTCACAGTCAATAAAAAAGGCATTAGTAATTTTGCTTCTTGCCCCACAGGTCATAGTGTATGTCTTCCTCTTGTTAATAGTAAGTTTTCTATCCTTGATAAAGGTGGAAAATCTATCGATCAGACGCTGTAGTCCACGCGGAGTTCTTGAGAGCAGTACAGCGCCGTCAGCATACTATAACACTGGCACAGAAACACCTTGGATCTTAGGGGCATCCACGTTTACATTTTTTAAAATAGCGTTGATTTCGTTGATAAACAATATAAAAAGGCCGAGCACTTCTGGTCTGCCTGCTCAGGCGGGCAGACACCAGCAGTCCCGTCGGGAGCACGGGGGAGTGTGGCGGAACTCCCCCAGCCTTCTCCTTGTCGTCGGGGCCCGGGGATGGGGTCCCGGGCCCCTGGATATAGATGACACTAAGAATATAAGTGGTTTGTGGGAAGGAGTGTTGTGTGATCATGTATTATAAGGATAAATAACTCACTGCTTGGAATTCAATGACCTTATAAGTTATAAGGGAACTGGCCCTTCAGCCTCATTCGTGTATGAGGTCATCAACTATCTCAGTGACTTACAATATCCTTATATTGTATGGCAGAGGGTACTATATCATGACACAGTGGTTAGCTATTTAGTAGATGCAATATTTTTGTAGGTCGAAGTTATCAATTTTAATATAGTGTCATTAAAACACATTTTAATGCACATGTTCCAGTATCAGCATATGCTACTGTAAAACACTGTGTCTGGATGTGGTGAGTGTTGACTGTATTTGACTGTATTTGGCTAAATTCAAAACTTCAGAAGCTCGGCCACCATTGGGATTTGTCAATGCATAGACACATGCATTATGGATTCGACTAATTTTGACTGGTGAAAAACATGCTGGCCAAATAAGATGCTATCTTCAGTCTGAAAAAAGATGCAGACAGAAAAAGATGTAAACATCAGCCTGCAAATGATATGCTAGCTGAGTAGGATGCTAACTTCAGCCTGTGAACAAGATGCTGACTGTATTAGAAGGTATCTTTAACCTGCAAATAAAATGTTGAACAAATAAAATGAATGTTTTCAGGCAAGAGAATCTCTCATTCCACATAGGCCAAAGCAGGTAGAAACAGAGTTTACAAGATATTTAAGATTTTACAAAGACTTGGCATAAAGTTAAAATGCTGATTCCCACAACTGCACAAAAGGGGTTACCCGCAAAAGGGGAAAAACAGCAGGATGAAAAGGAGCTGCTAACACTATGCATGTATCCAAAAGTAGCGAACTTCCATATAACACTTCATAATAAGAGACAAAAGAAGTTGAGCTGTAGATCCCAATATGTTTTTCTGGCCAAAATGTTGTAACAAAAAATCTTGAGTATACAGATGGTGAGTAAATATAATATTTAGTCATTTTATGGGACTCAAAACACAAAAAAGCCTGTAAAGAAATTGCAATAAAAAAAGAGTTAACAGAGAAAGAACAAGGAGAGAAATTACTAACGAGTGTGCACTGTATTGAAATTGTGCAATTTGCACATATGATATTATTGAAATTTGTGACAAGACTTGGGAGCAACTCCTTCTTCACCAGTATCGACATGTTTCGACCCTCACACATTTTGTGAAGTTCTCCTTGAGATTTTCATTATTGTTTAATTATTTTGCTGAGTACTTTTGACATCTAGTTTAAGATTCAACTCAAGTGTATTTATTCACTCAGATATTAATTTAATATTGACATAAACAAGACATTCCCAATGCAAGTACATTTCCCATAAGTACCATTTGTTTTTAATTATGCTCTATGATTTAAATATACTGAATAGAAAAGACACCTTACTATATTCTATAAAAATGTGAGCAGTTTTCTTTGGTCCTAAAACTCTTCATATAAAAGTAAATAGAATGTGTTGGTGTCAATTGATGTTAATAAAAATAGTTATCTCAATAACCTATTGACCTATTGTAACCGAAATGGTGGTTACAATAGGTCTTACATAAGGCCTCATCAGTTTACCATATCATGGACAAAGTAAAACTATTAATTGAAATGACAAGATTATGGATACAGTACACTGTTCTTTAAGGGCCTGCCAAAAATCCCCTTGGTTTGTTGAACATTCTAACTTGACTGACCTTATCTACATGAAGATAATATGTTATGACAAGCTGTACTTCCTGCTTACATATTGAACAGTAACACTCCCAGTTAACTCAGTCAATTAGTTATTAATCATTTTAAAAGACAGAGACCTAAGCAGTAGATATTTAGCCCTCGGGTAACAAGGCTCATAAAGAGTAGCAAAGAGATAAACTGACACTAGATATACCCCCTTGCACTACTACAAAATCCAACTCCAAATCCATACCTTCTGCTCTACGTCTGCTCGTGATTTCACAAGATGATCGGGGAAGTACCGTACTCACCAGCCACAATAAATCCACCATTTCCTTTCTGCAGGCCTTTTCCCGTCTGATTAATGGCAGTACCTCCTTAAAAAGCGTTCATCCCATAGAGAACCATTAACTATGGCAAAGAAAACTTCCTCAAGTATGCAACAGTAGAAGAAACAGGTCGGTGAAACAGGACATGGGCAAAATGAATATTAGATTCCAGGTGAGCCCTCAGACCTCTTGCCTCTTCCCCCTGGAACACAAGTGACAGACTAACCTGTGGAATGTGTCTGTAGATATTATTAGGAAGGCACAGCTCCTGAAGCCCTCAAGAAATGTAAGGTTGTGAACTTTACACAGATAGATCGTATCTAGAAAGTTACATGAAGTAGCTTAACTAACTCCTTTCCAGAACAGACCATGCCTGAATCACAATATTTATCTTTTTCTGGATTCCAGTGAAATAACACTCTTGTGTTGCAGATAGCTAGGATACTGTCTTCAGTCCTTCTTACCAGTTTGCAGTTCGTCTGGTTCCAGTTGATCCGGAGAAGGGACCCATGCCATTGCAGCCTCCTTTGTTAAGCAGTTTGGGTTCTTACAAGGGGAGATTTGATTGACCTTGATGCAAACCCTATACGTGCTTGTATGCCACAGACAGCTGTCACTGTTTTGCTGGACCTCAGCAATACAGAGACCAGACATCACAAGCTCATCCATTGTCCTCCTCGCTCTCTCCAACTCTGTCTAACCTTCTCACAGCCTGTCATAGACTATCCTGTGGTGTTGCCGATCCATGTTGGATGCATGTCATTAGCCATCTTTCTCTTCACTATTAGCTTGTGGGGTTGAGAGGGAGTCAGCAACAAACTGTGGTGGGAAGTTAGGGTGAGAGCTGGCCAAAACAATGAAACCCCAGCCATCACTTTTGTTCTGCTCTGAGCCTCTGGTGTACACATCATATTGCAGTTTTTCTCACAACTGATAGCAAAAGTTGCAGGCTAGGTATGGAAATGAGTATCTGCTGCGTACATTTCGAATTCCAACAGGCCGTGATTGCTAACCTCAGCTGTCAGCTGCATACAGATGTTGCGGAATAACAAAGAAAGCATTGCTCCTGGAACAACACCAACGTTAGTGTGTTTGACAAGTGAAGCCCTTGTTCCAACTCCGATTTATTGCCTCCTTTTTGAAAGGATGAAGCTTCCAGCCAGCATATTGTGCTAGGCATCATTTACCAGACCTTTGTCCCATGATTCCAAAGGAAAGTACAGGATGTGGACATAAATCAAGTTCTGCCTTCTCACCGGCACTGGAATCTATTTTCCAGTCAGGTGCATTCAGGGTATAAGACCCCTCACTCCTTAATGAGAAATACCAAGGCCCTACTGTGATTCCCAAATGACATCCTACACCTACCCACAATTTTACCTGCAGTGATCAGTTTGAGTACATGGAGAATATTTGTCTCTTGGTTAGTGTAGCTCAGCTCAAGTGCTCCCATACATAAACTGTCCGATGGCCACCTGTATGTGACTAATACATTGCAGATGTCTCTTAGCTTCCCTGGTATTGCCCATGACTTTTGGCTTTCGTGCTATTTTTGCTCCTGTCTGCTCCAGGTATGCTACATTGAACTTTATCACACAACACAAAATTCACATAATTTCTTCAAAGGAAATTACGTAAAATTACATGAAACACCAATCCAGCATGTTGTGCATTTCTTAGCATGAAATGTGTCCTCAGTTCATTTTCAGATGCAACGACACAATTTTACATTGAAAAAATGCATAATTACGTGTGACGCACCTTTAATGCTCCCATGCTCCTGCAATAATCTTTTTTACTCCAATGGAATGTCAATTAAATAATATGGCCTAATGGTGTAATTTCAGGTATTTGGGTAACAAATGTAACATGAAATGCCAGACATTGCATGAGATTTTGGTGACCTACACAAAGGTTTGCCCAAGCATAAAAATTACACTTGTTGAAACTAGTGTACAACTTGAGAGTAAAAAAACTCTCTAAAACTATCGTTGAAGAAAGACCCTTGATTACACAAACCAGAAATACTGTTACTTCCTCTGTTTCTTGTGGTTGCAGGCCATAAACTATTTCTATACACATAGTCAAAAAAGTAGATCTGTTTTTATCCAGCAGTATCCTTCGCACAACAAATCACACTAGTCATTCAAAGATTCAACTAGCAACTCATAAAGTTAGAAAGTAGTTTACTGCACAATTAGCCCATGAAATTGAGCTCACCAGGGCTTTCGTCCTGTTGTGTATATGACTCTTGTGGTGCCGGTGCAGCGTTGCCACTTTTTTTGTTTGTTTGTTTATTTTTTATTTGGAGGTAGCTCATCTATTCATAGTACATATATGAGACAGAAAGAAATTAATTAACAACAGAATCGGCATATTTACACAATTACAACTGATGATTCACAGCCATACATAGTTCATGAACTTAAAAGGTCTATCATGAACGAAAATTCACATCAATATTATACAATATAATTGACCAATATTTTAAAAGCATATCCAATTCAAGACCATAGCACCCTGCCATTAAAATGTAATCCGAGTCTTCCCACAAAGCCTTGAACTTCTTATAGGAGCCGGCACTTACAGCGTACTTTCTTACATGCTCTTTAATCTGTTCAATTTACTAAATAGCTGTGTTGAGGTGTGAATGTCATTCGATCTCCAATTTTGTAGGATCAAAGATCGTGCAGCTAAAACCAGGATTAATATCTGTTTTTTCTGTAGCATAGTAACTGTAAACCCTGTAGAGTATCCTAAGACTATTGTCTGGGTATCTAGTGGCTGGGGGATTTTCAAAATATCATGACAGTATCTATTAATGCTTTCCCGGAATCCACATAGTTTCGGACATTCACAAATAATATGAGTCCAGTTCCCCCCTCCCGTTAAATTGCATCAAAAGCAATGTATGATCCGAAAAACTGTTTTGTATGTAAGTACAATTATTTTGAGACAATTCTTTAGAAATTAAAAAATAGTCAGGCCTGGCGACCGAGTTGTATTTTGCCAAATAACACGAGTACTCTCTTTTCGCTGGGTTTCTTGACCACCAACAATCCATTAGGTTTAACTTAATTGTAGATTCTTTTAAAATTGCCCCTACTCGTGTTTATTTTTTTTCCGCCTCCGAGAAGATTTATGTAGTCCTGGATTCTGTAAATATTTAAAATCCCCGCCTAAAATAATCACCCGGGAATTAGCAGTAATGCATGTAACAGATCCAGTAGAGGACCAGGGTTATCTTCTATTGGGGGAGGAGATCATAGCTATGGTCAGCCTAGTGTTATTGACTGTGCCACTAACTAATCTCCACCTTCCCTCTTTGTCTATCTGGGAATGTGCTGGCTGAAAGGGAAAAAATTTGTAAAAAAATATGGCCACTGCTCTTTGAGCTGTACCTGTCGTTGATAGGTAGCTGCTGCCAGCCGACTTCTGTAGTATATTGAATGGGAGCTTTTTATTCGCAACATAGTGGGTTTCCTGCAGAAGAATAATATCTGGGGAATATGCCATTAGCCATTCTTCCACTGCCCTCGCTTTAGTTTTATTATTCAAACCATTAGCGTTAAAGGAAAGAATGCTAAAACTGTCTCTAGTTGCCTGTTGATTAGGTGCCATTGCCGATAGAGGTAGATATTCGGGTTAGTATACACTTGTTTGCTCCTAAATCTTTTCTATGCATTATGAGTAATAATATATAAAGTGACAGTGCATTCAAAGTGCAACATTATTAAACTATAAAATATTTTTCCTAGAACAGACTTCATATAACTATTTTCACACAGCAGAAAAAGAAAAGAGGGGAGGGAGGTGAACTCCCCCGACCCAGATTTGTGTACAATTTACAAAATAAAGTGTCAGTGCTATTAATAATCTTAAATGAAATGAGCAGCTTCGTAATTTCCCTGAAGGCGTATTCATTTTCAATATCTGAATAACTGAAAAAGTGTCAATGCTAAATAAAGTGCATAGTGCTTAGAGCATGATGCATAATTGCATAATTGCATACTATAAGGGGAAAACAACTTAAAAAAAACGTTATCTCTAAGACAAGTAAACATTAAAGTGACAATGCAATAAATGTTTAGTAAAACAATCCTTTGGTTCCCTGAAGACATAATCTCCTTTGATCTTCAGAGGGCTCCGGCGGATCTCGTTTAGCCTTCCAGTGCAACTCCTGACTTTTACTACAAAGCTTCTGATATTTAACATTAAAAAGAATTCTAACCAGAATATAGCCTCCAAACGCTGAAGATTCTTTGTCGTTGGCATAAACTGCAATAAAGTACAATATAGTGCTTAAAATGCTTTAAATGCATCCCAAAATTAACAAAACTGCCTAAAAATCTCATTTATTTTAAATGACCAAATATCAATAATCTCAATAAATTAGCTCTAAAGTGCAGCCAGTGCAAAAGTGCATAATAATTACAGTACTACCTAAATCTCTCATCAGACCGTTGTAAATGTTATAAATTTTCCTTCCATTCCATCTTATATTGATCTGTAGATTTTTCATTTCGTACATACCCTTAGATTCAAACGAGCTATCTCCTTTTTTCCCCCTTTGCACCCTGTGCACCCCTCTCACCCTTCGGGCGTTTCCCACCCTGTATACGTGAAGAAGTAACCCACTTCTCATCCCGTCCCTTTCCCCCATCGTGATTGTTGGGCACCATGTTGCTGCACCCCTTTCCTTGTGCGCTTCTGCTGCTTGAGGCTTAATAGCCACCTTAGCCCTGGTGGTCGCCAACCCATTCATGTTTTATTTTAAGAGCCCTCCCACTACTCATTACTAAATGTTCCACTTTATCTGATATGAATTTATAGACTCATGTCTTGCTCTGTTCCAGGCGCTCTATCTTAATTTAAAATCTGCTGAAGTAGTTCTTGCGCTTTTGAGACATTATCAAAAATATAGAACTTTCCATTTGCAAGAACTTTCAGTTTTTTTACTGCTGAAAATGGATGCCTGTGCTCCCTTGGATTTGAACATGTCAATCATTCTTACGAATTCACGCCGTCTCTTAGCTGACATAGCTGACATGTCCGAGAAGATTCTAAAATTCGGTACTTCTTGCATCAATAATGTTCTTTTCAGGATAACTTTAGTAAGGGTCTTCTCCTTCACTCGAAAATCCGCGAAGTTCAATAGGATAGTGCGAGGAAATCTCGCATTGGGAGATCTCTGGAAGGGAACTCTGTGGGCTCTTGTGATTGTCAGGTCTCCCTCCAGTTCTGGAATTGCCTTCTTCAGGAGCGTCTCAATAGTTTCTGACACATCTACTAGGCATAGGTTAGATCGTCTATTGAAGTTCTCCTCAAGAACCTCTGCATTATGCTTGAATTGGGCTAATTCCTGTTCGTAGGTTGAGGTTTTATCTTCCAGATTGGAACACGCTCTTCCACTTCATCCTAGCGTTCCGGAATTTTCCCTATTGACTCCTCTATCTGGGAGAGACTGGCATGCATTGAAGCAATTTCTGCCGCTTGTGAAATCAGAAGCTCTTTGATTTTAAAGAGAATCACTTCAAACATGCTCTGAATAGCAGGGTCAGTTTCTTTTGATTTCCTAGCGGCTTCATTACTGCCATTGCTCTGAGGATTCGGATTTATGGGCTTTTATTGATCTCTAGGTCCCTCTATGTCTTCTGATTGAAAAGTGCTGGAGGTTGTAGAGATAGGAGCTTGAGGTGCCAGGATTTGCCATGGGGTTGGGGCCCGGCTGACTGGAGCAGCTGGAGTAACTGGAACTGCTGCCGTTGTCATAAAGTGCAACTTAGAGAAAAGCGGGAACTGCTTGCAGCAGAGTGGGGTGGAAAAAGATTCCATAGCTGGCATTCTCTGGGAGGAGACAGGGCTGGTATGTACTTCTCCTGTCCTTGGCTCGGGAGAGCTCTATATCTGGAATTGAAATGCCTCCAGTGCTTCCTGCCTGATGCCATTAATTACTTACCCAGGCATGGTGACCTGGCCTAGTGGGGACTGTGCTTTCTCCTGTGCAATTAGCTGTTGGCTTTTCGAATCCATTCTTTATTGGGCGTTTTGCAAAATACGCGTACTACCTGTTGTTTTCTCTGTGCCTGGTTTGGTACATGATTTCCTTTGTGTTTCTGACTGCTGATTACTGGTCTTGGTGCCTGCTAGAGGGTTTTTGGTTACTTTCCTTTGTTTTGCTGGGCGCATACTTTTGTGCCACACACCCTCTTCATGTCTGTTCCTCACCCAGTTCTTCAGAGCCTGTGTTTTTTCCTCAGCTTCTACTTACTTGAGATGCACCCATTAGTTATCCCTAATTTTTGTTTATTTATTTTTTGTTTAATTAGTATTGCTTTTGAGATAGCGCGTAATTAAGCAACCCTCTTATTTTTTTCCGGCCCTTCTCCCCTTCTTCAATTACTCCCCATTCACCAGTCCAGTGTAATTTACATACCAGCAGCTATAGTTTCTTATTGCTCACCTCCTCCTGTCCCAAGCTGCCTCCCGATTGTCCCTATTCCTGCTTCCTGCTCTTGCTCCAGCTACAAATCCAGCTATAGCTCCACATTTTATGCAGAATCCGCCTCAGCTCTGTTCTGCTTCATGTCTCCGTCGCTTCCAATTCTGCCCAGCACCATTATTGCCTGCAGCTTTGAGAGGGCCACTCTGTGCGACATTCAACAAATATTCTCAGCTTGCGAAATACGCCTCCCCTTTCATTCTCAACATGCTGGGGCCACGCATCACTCAGTCCACCTTAAACATCGAAACCGCTGAGAGCCGTGGGTGTCACCGCTGTCCCAATCTCGCGCTCGCAGGCTCACTGCATCGATGCTTCCAGGGGGCAGGGCATCGCCAGGTGAGGCGCACTAGCCGTGGCGCATTTGGGCGTCCTCCATCCATTACTTTGCCATTTTTTTAACCCACTCAACACTCCACTCTATGTCTGGCACAGGCAGTGCCAACACCCCACACCTTGTCCCTCAGTCTAATCTCCAGTAAGCTCAGGCGGCACTGCAAGTGACTACCTGAGAGCGGGACACATGCTCCCATAGTGAACAGATTAGCGATGTCTCGGTAAATGCAGTGAGGAGTTTTGAGCTTCTATCCTGCTGTGGTTGTTGTTTGGTCTCAGGCCCATGGGGGCGTTCATGAATTCCATACACTTCAAGTCCTGGCTCTAAGGACCAGCTTGAAAAGAAACACATTCTGTGAAATTAGTAGGCGTGTACCTCCATTACTTTTCTACTTCTTCTTCCAGTAGGTTGTGGTCATGGCCAGAAACCTTATATTTACCAACTGAAGATGGCAGCCATTCAGTTTAGGAAATACATTTGTGATCAATCCAAGCTGGCGGCTGAAAATTTCCTCCTCCTGCCTTCTACAAATAGAGGAAAACCACTGTTGGTGTAGTGTGCATTGCAACACACTTAAAGTCTATTTTTTCATTGGGTTTATCGTTCTTTTGCTACATATTCTGTCCTTGATTTATGCTCACTTCGGCTAGTCTCCTGTTGTACTCCTGATTCCAGATTCTTTCCTAGCTCTTTTCTCTGCCCCTTATTGGGAAAGGTCTGGTGCTTTGTGCCTTCCTCATTAACTATGATCACCTTCTATCAAGATTGTTTTGGAGGCTTATTCTGCCTTGAGACTTTTTCTTAATTTGAGACCATTTCTAGAATTGACATGTCACCTTCACATACCCAACTGTGAAGGCTGGCTAGTAGCTAGAATGTTTATCCCCTTCCTCAGGCAATTCAATAGAAAGATGTGAGTACTTCTCACAGGGGCCGATTCACAGAACTAACTTAAGACAAAATCATAAACTTAATACTTTTGGTATTCACAGAAGGCATTTAGTAGTCTTAAGTTAGGATTTTGTCTTAAGTTAGGATTTTGACTTAAGTTACCATTTTGTTTTAGGTTAAGATGTTATCTTAAGTTAAACTGAAGACAAACTTAAGTTAAACTTAAGTTTAACTTAAGACAAAATCGTAAGTGAAGGATACCTATATATTGAGAGGAAACCAATGGAGGGAAACATTATTTGGTGAGGAAAGCGTACCAGCTGTCCTGGGAGATGGTGATAGAGAGTATGTTGCATGATCTGAGGGGACCGTTCTGTAAGAAACTTTAAGAGAAGATACTGGAGGAGTACTATTTCATTCCATTTGGCGTGGGAGACACCATGGTGCTGAAGTGTGCTGAAAACTGAGATTCTTTTTACTGGTTCTGAGGACCCTAAGAGGAGGAAACCACATGTGCTGCAGATCAAGATAATCTTTTTGATGCAATGAGTTGAATAGAGTTGTCCATCAGTCTGTTGTGGATGAGACTACTGAAGGCGCCTGTCTAGCTTTGGGGTAGTTGAGGGGTAAGAGTTTGAGGCAATGCGTCCTGGTTGCCTAGTTCACCCCAGGCGGTTATTTCTTTCTGTTTGCTGGTGATACTGCAAATGGCCATGGAAAAGAGAGTTTTATTTTCTAGGACTCCGGAGGATAACATATGAGAGTCCGCTGGCTCCCTGGCCGCACGGTACCGCCTTTTATCCAATATTTTCCTTGCCGCCCATCAGATGCATGCCCTATGGCCATTCCTGCTTTCTTTAGGCTCACACCTACCCATCTTACTTAGTTGCTTCATACTCTACATTTCCTGCCCTGCTTAGTTATCCTGTATTGGGATATGTTTTATAGATTTGCATGCCTGAATCATTCCCAGTGCTCAAGATGGGAGTGCCACAGTAAAATATTAAAGCAGTGCATTAAAAGTTTCATATGCTATAATGTCCTTAAGCCAAGTAAATAGGAGCCTATCTATGTCCTTTTTAAAAAAATAACAAATGTTGGAGCCCAGCCAATCAGCTGCCAGCACCCTCTAGAACACTCTCAAGTGCTACTCAGTGTTTCTTCAACTTTCTCAAATCTTGACATCATGTCAGACAAAAAAGTCCTTTTCCGGCAAATGTAAAACCTATGGCAAGAAAAGTGTCCATGTGGATGATCCACATAAAGAGTATATTTACTGCCTTCATCCTAGGCTTGAGGTGAGAGAATGTAAGATCTGGCGCACCTCCTCAAATAAAACCCTCAAGGACAGAGAGGGGAGGTGGTTATTGTGGCTTCAGACCCCTAAACACCAGTCACCTTCTTCTAATGAGGAAGATGAGAGCCTCTACATCCCATGAGAGAGCCAGATCAAAGGGCAGTTCCACAGGTGAAAGTAGAAAACATCACAAGCCTTCCCAGGACTTCAAGGCTTAAAAAAAATAAAAGGTAGCTAAACACTCCTCTGAGCCGGCGTTATGTGTACCTTCTACACCTGACAGGAAGGAAGGAGATCGTCCAAGAGCCTCCTCATCAGATCCTGTGGAGAAGAAAATTCTCAAGAAATCATCGTCTATGACGCTCCCTCACTCGTCGATGACATTTAGTGTTACATTGACGACAACGGCAATCCAGGCTCCAATACTGTCTACTATCGTCTCCGCTCTTTCGCTAACGACAACACCATCGGCAGTGGAATTTTCTTTTCCTGTGGTTTCTGCACCATCGACGCCGCTGTCGATGACGATTACTCAAGTCACCAGAGTAACTAAGACTTTCCTACGGCCAACCATGCAAGAGTTTAGTAAGGTTTCACCCATACTTCCATCACATCTGCTAGAGGGCTATGTAGAAGATAAGGATGCTGATAACAATGATGGTCTTTATGGGGTGGCTCACAGCCCAACTGAGCTCCACGTAAAGAGTCAGTATGATGAGGATAAGGAGGATGAAGACTATCATGACGAGATGCAATACTACCAGCAGGGATATAGGGCTCCACGTCATAGTTACCATTCATATGGTTTTCAGCCAGAGCCGAGCCCCAGGGATATGGCCCATCTGCCACCATCACTGATAAAGGATCTGCAGGCTATGTTGGCGGATTACCGGCAGAGGTTCCAGCTGCAACAGAATCAGACAGACAGGCTGGTACCTCAAATAGATCCTCCAGGTATGTCGGCCCCTCAACCGCCAAGCACACCGGTGAATATTCGGGACCCTGGGACAGCCGACCCTGGAGCACCAGGTGCCTCCTCTTCGGACGAGGATAGAGAGGAAGGTGAGCTGCCGGAACCAATCTCTGGTCCTGATCCTTGGGACGATTATGTTATACCAACTCCCTCCCCTACTCCGCATCTCCCATCAGATTCTCCTCTGGAGGATATTGGAGGATTTCATAACATAACGCAGAGGGCAGCTAACAGGTTTCATCTGCCTATTCCGGTCAGACGCTTTTTATATGATTTCAAAGAAGACACAAGGAAGTTGGTACGCTCCATACCAATTATAGATTATTTATGGCAGGAAGGCATCAAAATAATTAGGACACCAGTGTCCATACCACCGAAGCTGCCCCATAAAGTATAGGGCGCCAGAGGACTCTCCATCTTGCCTCATTGGTCACCACAAGCGAGTCTCTGTCATTTCTCTCTGTTGGTCTAACTTCCTGCCTATCTCCCTTCTCCCTGCTTTTTCTAAGATCTTAGAAAAGCATGTCAATACCCAATTTTTCTCCTTCGCCGCTTCTTGTAACCTGCTTCATTCGTCTAAGTATGGCTTTAGGGCAGGCCATAGTACGGAATCTGCCCTGCTCTGAGTCACTGAACTCCTTAGGCAAGAACTCAACTCCGGTGGGACGGCCGCCTTTATCCTTTTGGATTTAAGGCGGCTTTCAACACGGTTCTACATTCTATCCTGCTGTGAAGACTGAAGGTACTAGGCATTGTTGACCTGGCTTAAGGTGGATGTCTTTTTCTTGAAAGACCGTACTTTCCAGGTCTCATCAACTAATAACACTTCCAAGACCCACTCATTGACCTCCGGGGTCCAGCAGGGCTCAATTTTGAGCCTTCTGCTTTTTAACATTTACCTTCAGCCTCTGATGGATGTGATTGAGGACTCTGGTCTCACCTTGTTCTCTTATGCTGATGATTCCCAGATTATTTTCTCATTATCGAATGCTCAGAACTTAGATCCTTCCACACTCAGGCAAGGTTTGACTAATGGATGAACAGGAATGCCTTAAAGCTTAATGGAAATAAAACAGAAGTCATGATTCTGGGCAATAATCCCAAACTTTAGGGAGCTAACCACTGGCCTGTCTCTTTCAGACCCTTATCCACGCCGGTGAATAAAGTTAGGAATCTTGGCTTCATTATTGATGAGGACCTTTCACTTCAGCTGCAGACCTCCAAACTCACAGCCTTATGTTTTTCCATTCTCAAATGGCTTAAGAAAATCCTCTGGCTGATTCCTTTGAATACCTAAAGAACGGTTTTGCAGGCCCTGGTAACATCCAGATTGGACTACGGGAATGTTTTGTATCTGTACGCCGATAAATCCATGATCCACCGCTTGCAGATTATTCAGAACACGGCCACCCGTCTTCTCTTTCGGCTGCCTAGATATACTTCTGTCTCTCATTTGCTCCACAAATTACATTTTTCTTAAAGTCTGCAAACACATTAAATTCAAGGCCTTATGCTATATGTTTCAAGCTAGGCACGGCCTTGCCCCTTCATATATTCAAGGTCTGGTGTCACCCTACGTGCTCACCCAACCGTTGAGATCAGCCAACCTCGCCCTGTGTACCATGCCAAGGTTTCGCCTGGCCCGCATAAAGGGCTGCTCCTTTTCATACTTAGGCCCAAAACTCTGGAGCTCTCTTCCTATAGCTCTTAGGAACTGCCACTCTCTGCTTACGTTCTGCAAGAACCTAAAGACTTTACTCTTCAACTACCCTGACTGAGCTTCATGGCTTTTGCTTTTGGGCTTACGCTCCTCTGCTCGTTGTCTGCTCTAGAACTAGGAGACCCTTTTGGGTAGCAGCGCGCTCTATGAGTTTCTTTTAATAATAATAATTTTAATAATTTCTCAAGCGGCACAAAGACACTCTGAAAACCCTGCTACCCCGATTACCACTCCTCCGGATAAGGAGGAGCGTAGGATGGACATTTTAGGGAAGCGTTTCTCTTCTATGGCAGCAGTGACAATTAGGACAGCAAATCCTTTAGCAATTATCGGCCGCTATGACCGCCAAATGTGGTCAGACATTATCCCTGAAGATACACTACAAGAGGCACGAGAGATACTAGTGGAAGGTGAGCGTGCAGCTTCAGAAACCATTGACTGTGCCCTTGATGTAGCCAATACTGGTTTTAGACAACTGGCGGGAGCTGCTTTACTCAGATGGCAAGGATGGCTGAAAGCAACCACCTTCAGGCCTGAGGTGGAGACAAAGGTTTTGGATGTGGCTATCCATGAAAGCACATCGATGAGGCTCTGTTGGCGAATAAAAATGACATGGACACCGCAAAGTCGTTGTGTGCATTACAAAACAGAAAGGTGCCCTTCAGAGGTGCTAGGGGGCGAGGATTTGCCCCTTACAAAGGAGGTTACCAGAAGGCTCAGCAGTCACAACCATTCCAGTCTCAATACCGACATTCCTACAATCCCCAATCTTACCATCCATCTACAGCTGGTTTCTCTCACCAGGGTGGCCGCAAATGAATGCCTCAACAAGGTTGTGACTCAGGCAGGAAACAATGATCACGCTAGAGTACCAGCCACCCTCCCCCCAACCTGTCGGTGCAAAGATTTCCAGCTATGTCCGCCAGTGGCGCAACTCATCTCTGGATGCTGGACCTTGTCAGCAATGGTCACACTCTAGAATTCATTCAGCGCTTTCCGACTACTCCACCAATGGGTGCCCCCCAACTCGTCGTCACTTATTACGCATAGAGACTTTGGTTTAGGAGCGATAAAGAAAGTATGTTGCAAAAGGGAAACGTTTTTTATTCTCGTTTTTTCCTAATGAAAACAAATCAGGAGAATGTAGACCAATACTGGATCTGGGCAATCTCAACAAGTTTCTCAAGAAAGGCCGCTTTAATGAAGTGGACCTCATGACCTCACTCAACATTGGGATATTTTCATATCCCAATCCTTCCAAGCATCTGAAATTCCTAAGATTCACTGTGGCTGGTACCCACTACCAGTACAAAGTACTTATGTTTGGTTTCAAATCGATGCCAAGGATCTTTACCAAGTGCTTGGCGCCTGTAGCAGCAGCCCTGCAATCTCAAGAACTTCAAGTATTCCCGTATCTGGACGACTGGCTGCTCGAAGCACCAACAGCAAAGAAGGCCAGTCAAGCTACAAGCACCTGCTTTCATATGTTTAGGACTTTGGGACTCACTATAAACAAAGAGAAATCTTTGTTCCATCCATGTCAAGCCATATCCTTCCTGGGAGCGTCCATAGATACCATCCAATGCGAAAATTTCATATCTCACGAAAGACAGGTACTTTTGCAAAGACTTGCGAAGAACATATCAAGAAAAAGGTCAGTTTCTGTGCGAATATACAAGTCGCTCCTGGGGATGTGTTCTTCAACAATAGATCTGGTCCACTAGCCAGACTGAGAATGAGGCCTCTTCAAGAGGAGCTACAAAAGCAATGGCAAAAGGCTTCGGATGTAGTTCAGGTCACAACACGAATAATAGAGGTACTGCAATGGTGGTTTCATGCTCCAAATCTGGTAAAAAGCCTTACTTCCTCCATACTATCTCAGACTTCATACTGACAATGGACAACTCCATGGAGGGCTGGGTAGGTCACCTGCAAGAGTTACAAATTGAGGGCAAATGGTCCTCTGCCCAGAAACTTCAGCACATCAACAGGCCGGAGCTCAAAGCCATCTTCCTATCTCTTTAGACGGCTCCTCATTCTGGTTTGTACGGGCAATACGACCAGCATGTATTATGTCAACAAAGAAGGGGGAACCAAATCCATTAAACTATCTCAGGAAGCGCAAGCGCAATGGGATTGGATGACGCAACATGGAATCTCATTAAGGGCCGAGCATGTCAGCAGGTCTGCACAATACTCTGGCGGACACGTTAAGCAGAACATAGGCCACTTGTCACAAGTGGGAGTTGGAGCAGTCCCAACTCGACGAGGTGTTTCAAAGGTGGGGAAAACCAGTGTTAGACCTCTTCGCAACAATGGAGAACAAAAAATGCCAGCATCATGCCAGCAGATTCCCTCTACCAGGGTCGAGGTTGAATGCACTTTTAATGCGATGGGCCGGAATAAATGCTTATGCTTTCCCTCCTAACACCAGGATATTAACCAAGATGAAGACAGAAAGTTGTTGTCTGATCCTGATAGTGCCACGATGGCCCAGGCAGCACTGGTTCCCGGAGTTCTCCTGCTGTCTGAGTCAATGCCCGGATGCTTGCAGCCATCCCCATCTCTGAATCGCAGTCTCTTCATTTGCACGCATGGCTCCTGAGTTCCTAGAATTCAGGGACTTGGATATTTCGCAGGAGTGCAGAGCAGTTATTGCCAAAGCCCGAGCGTATGCGCAATAACAAGACATACCGCCTAAAATGGAAGCGATTCTGTTGCCGGTGCCAGCTAAACAACCTTCACCCGCTACTACGGCCGCCTGAGAAGATTTTACCATATCTCCTCTCTTTGGCCAATGCAGGTCTCACTTTCTCTTCAGTGAAGGTTCACCTGGCTGCAGTTGCCAATTATGGGAAGTCTCCTCACGTTCCTCCTCTTTGTGGCTCTAGTCTCATAAAATAATTAATGAGGGGCCTTTTCCGTGCATTTCCCCTGGTGCATGCGCCTCCTCCGGAATGGAAGCTTAACTTAGTCCTTGCATAGTTAATGAGGCAGCTGTGTGAATCAATTTACAAAGAGAAGCTCAAGTTTCTCACCTGGAAGGTGGCCCTCCTACTGGCTCCCACTTCTGCAAGGCGGGTTGGCGAGATACAAGCTTTTACAACCAAGGAACTTTCACTGATAACTATCTAATATTGAATTTAAGGCAATTGAACACATTTATAAAGAAACAGAGTTTCCGCATAGTCACATTACAGGAAGTTCTTCTGTTGTTAAGAAAGTGTGATCTACTGAGTTCAAAAGACTTGGAGGATGCATATTTCATTATACCCTCATAGAAAACACTGAAAATATTTCTGTTTTATGGTGGTAAGTCAGCAATATCAGTTCAAAACCCTCCCTTTCAGACTGAGGTCAGCTCCTCAAGTCTTCATCAAATGCATGGCTACATTAGCAGCGTTTATTAGGAGAAAGGGGGGTATGGGGTATCCATATGTGGATGACTGGCTTGTAAAAGCAAGCGCGTTGCGAAAGGCCAAATAAATTACAAGGTTTACGAAGGAAATTCTCTTGAAGTTAGGCCTTGCAATAAATATGAGGAAATCGAACATGGAGCCAAGCAGTGATTTGTTGTTTTTTGGGAGTGAGATTCAAAACATCAAAAGGGATAGTGTTTCCACCACAAGAAAGAGGCATAAAGCTAATGAGGCAGGTGACAATTTTATCAGGAAAAGAAAAGGTAATAGTAAGAATGCTGAAAGCAGCTCTAGGGACTATGTCCTCATACATACAGTTAATTCATCATTGCCGCCTTCGGATGACCAGTATTCAGGAGGAGCTGAGCAGGCAATGGCAGCAGAAAAGGATGGGATGATATAGTCAAAGTTACTCGGAGTATGAAGAATGCTTTTCGCTGGTGGATGTGGAACGAGAATATTTTCAAGGGACAAGTACGACAGTCGGAAAAGTCAAAGATGTATCTGACTACGGATGCTTCCATAACAGGATGGGAAGTGCATCTATACAACATGAATGTACATGGTGTGGGGTCAGAAGAGGTAAAAAAAGGTTACACATAAATGTATTGGAGCTAAGGGCAGTAGGGCTAGCACTAAGAGCCTTTCGATATTTAGTAAAGAGCTGTCAAGTAATAATAAGGGCAGACAATACAACCACAATGTATTATATCCAAAAGCAAGGAGGAACAAGGTTGATGTTCCTGTCAAGGGAAGAGCAGAAGATGTGGAGATAGGTGATTGCCAACAATGTCACGTTGATGGCGGAGCACATTCTAGGAGTGGACAACGAAAAGGCAGTTCAGTTGAGCAGACATTATGTATACACATGATTGGGCATGCGACTCACGGCAAATAGACATGATATTTCAAAATGTTGGATATGTTTGCAATGGATCAGAGTTTGCAAACAGATGGCTTTTCCCAGGAACACAAGGCAATGCATTTTCAATAAATTGGACAGAGAAATTTGTTTATAAGTTCCCACCAATACTGTTAATTGCAAGAGTTAAAATCAAGATGAGTAGAGTTGCACGCTGATTTTAGATGTGCCTGCATGGCTACATCAACATTGGTATGCATACCTATTGGAATTGTGTGTAGGAAGGCCAGCGAAGTTCAAGCCAGAGGTTCATTTACTTCCAAGGAACAATGCACATAACTAACTAAAGACAAAATCATAAATGTACTTCTTTTGGTATTCACAGAAGGCATTTAGTAGTCTTAAGTTAGGATTTTGTCTTAAGTTAGGGTTTTATCTTAAGTTAAACTTAAGACAAACTTAAGTTAAACTTAAGTTTAACTTAAGACAAAATCCTAACTTAAGACAAAATCGTAATTTAAGACAAACTCCTAATTTAAGACAAAATCCAAATTTAAGGCAAAATCCTAACCTAAGACAAAATCCTAACTTAAGACAAAATCCTAATTTAAGACAAAATCCTAATTTAAGACTACTAAATGCCTTCTGTGAATACCAAAAGTAGTAAGTTTATGATTTTGTCTTAAGCTAGTTCCAGAATCGGCCCCAATATTTCGTAGCAGTGACAAGTGACGGTATTATCTGCAAGGTATGATTACCATGTCTTTAGTGCATTTATTGGAAGCTGTAGTTTGACACTATTTCCTTATCAGGTAGTTATAAGAGGGGGGGATGGAGGGAGTCACCGCTCAATGATAGCTGTCCATCTATAGAGAGGTTCTAAAAAAGGCGAGAGCCCAATCAACAGTCAAGAAGTACAATATGAAAGGGCAACAGTTTGTAGAGTGGGCATATGAGAAAGTATTAAATCTAATGTGTATGGCGCTACAATCATTTTTACCATATCTGTTAAATTTAACAGAGTCAGGGTTCTCCTTTTTGTTACTGAATGTGCATCTTGCAGCAATTTCGAGATTTCTCAGAAAACCAAATAAAATGTCATTATGTTCACAGAGTGAGAAGAATTTATGAAAGGTTTATTTGGAACATTTCCACCAGTTCAAAAAATGGCACCAGAATGAGATCTAAATACTGTTTTGGCGGACTTGATGAAGAAACCGTTTGAGCCAATTCACAAAGCAACACTAAAGCATTTGAATTAGAATACTGCCTTTTTATTAGCCATAACATCAGCCAGGGGAGTTGGCAAGATGCAGACATTATTATTGATTGGCTAGAGTTTGGATGATAAATAATCATGTGGATAGGTTAAGTAAAGTTTTAATGAGTTTCAATTTTAACATAATATGTATATATGTGTACTGCTGTTTGTAATGCTACCAGGGGTTCCCAGTCTAGCAAAAATGTATTCAAGCATGAAAGATACCAATGCTGGAGAAACGGAGTTTCAGGTAAGTAACTTATTTCCTTTTTGAAGCATTGATTATAATACATTCTTATTTTCGACTTCCCCAGTCTTATAAAATATGGAAGTGGGCTTGTGTATTATATTTTAGCTTTTTGCAGAATTTATATAGCTCTTGATAGCCCTGATGAGGCCCGCAAAGCTCTCCGGTAGTCTCTGGGTTTCTGGGGGGGTGATTTTTAAATGCATGGTTCATAGAGTGTTTGGTGGTTGTCTGACCTATTTGGGATGTGTAGGTCTTGCTGCTTTGATAGTGATAGTGATGTGCTCCACTGATGGTGTGGATATCTTTTAGTTCTAAGTAAGCATAAGGGGTGGCAGAAAGGTGGGAGCTATCAAGGAATTGTGTGACGGCAGTTAGTTTTTAATGGTCTTTGAAACTCCAGGTGTTTGTTAGTTATTCTTTCAGCCTAAGAGTTCCATCGATTGAGAGAGAACTTCTGTCAGTACAATAATATTTAAAAGGATATATGGTGGCAAAAGGGGTCGACTGAAAATGCAGTGGTCTGACTTGGCAGTCGGTCCAGCATTTGTGCTGAAGAAATAATGGTCCAGTGCTATGGATGTGTGAAGCTCATTCCTTCAAGGGTGATGCACCTTTACAGCCAGCATAAAGACTGGAGGGTTGGTGAGACATTTACAACTGGAGGAGAGACACCTCTGTGCCCCATCCCCTTTAGAGCTCTAATGGATGCAGTGTGTGCTCTTTTTCAGGACGCCATCAAGAACAATTCCTACTTTGAGCCAGAAAGAAAAGTACATTATGGAAATGTGGACGAAGCTTTTAAGGCCTGCGATCATATCCTGGAAGGTACTGCCAACATGTGCCTGTATTAGTTAACACATAATGTAGGATGGTTGAGCGCCATTTGCAGTGCTCTGCATGTAGCCTGCATGTGCCTTTTCACAAAAGTGATGTATTGGTACAAATAACAGGGCAAACCTCTTCTCACCGTTTGTATGCTGCATACGTGATGGGAAACTGAGCAATGGGTTGTTGCATTAGAGCAGACATGATACGGACTGATATTACACAATTTTCTTTCTGTTTTTACATAATAATAAGCTTAATACAAAGTGGAGAAAAGTGTTTTATCCCCATGTGAGATGTAGCTACATTTAAATACAAAAATGTGCTAGTTCCACTTTATAATTTCAGTAGCCAAAATAATGCAAAATCGATTTGTTCTATTTTTAAATGGCCATTCGTGGACTAGAAAATCTATTTAAAACCAATATTTGATGCCATTCCACGACCTTGTGCTCACCTATGCTCATTGTTAATCTCCACACCCAAAATGAGGTGCAGTTCTTAAACCTTGATTCTCCTGACGCATCAATGTTCCATCCAATTTCTCTGTGCTGCCTTTAGACGGTACTGCCGTCGCAGCTCCGAAGTTCGAACCTTTCGGGAGGGAGGGGGTGGGCTGGGAGGGGTAGGATGAAGGGGGTATAGGAGGGGGAGGGGGTAATGGGGGTTGGGGGCGAATATTGTAATGGTTGTTTCCCTTTGTTTTGTTTACTGTTTCCTTTATTTTGCTGTGAATACCTCTTCAGTAGTATCTCACAAGGCGTGCATTGCGTACAGTTCCCACTCTAGACACCACAGGTGTCCCTGTAAGAAGGAAAATGCACAAAGTACACAATTAGCTGGTCTCACACCTTGCTGTGATTGGTACGCAGAGGGCGGCTCTCCAGCTCAGCACTCTTCTGGCTACAAAATCGAAGTGTCAACCACTCTCCCTGCGAGCACCACTCTCTAGATCGCTAAACCCAAATCCCTATTAGAAAACATCATTGTAGTCTCCCTGAACGTCAAGGGACTCAACCATCCAGTGAAACGACACAAGGTCTTTGATTACCTATCCAAGTCAAAAGGGGGTGTCATCCTACTCCAAGAGACTAAGCTCTCAGAGGAGGATATCAGTTTTATAAATCTCAACTGGATCTCCCACACACTATGCTCCTCGGCCGTCCACAAGAAAAGAGGAGTGATCACACTAGTCTCAAAGAAATCAAACCTTTCCATTACCTCACACACTCATGACACAGATGGAAGGCTATTAATCACCCACCTGATGAGAGACGAAGACCCCATCCACGTGGTAAATATAAATGGTCCTAACTCTGATGACTCAGACTTCTGGGAATCTGTGTCTTCATCTATAGAGAATATCCCACAAGACGAACTCTTAATTGAAGGTGGCGACTTCAACCTCCCGATAGACCCCCTAATAGACCGACAGTCTAAATGCACATTCCAACCATCTCGCTCTCACAAGTCACTCACACACCTGTGCACCAAATTTCACCTAAGAGATTCATGGCGCCTCCAACACCCTGATGGGAGGGACTATATATTCTATTCAGCTCCACACAACTCATACTCCAGAATTGATTATATTCTAATATATAGCCATTTTACCCACCTCATAGAAGAAACGGACATAGCTCCTAAGCTAGTCTCTGACCATTCCTGTTTTAGTACTAAACTCGTGGGCTCTCACTCTATTCTACCCCCAAAACGCTGGCGCTTCAATGAGGAAATACTTTCCGATCCCGAGAACAAGCAACAAATAGAGAACGCTATCAGGGACTATATCGCACTAAATGATTCCCCAGACACGAACGCTTTCATTGTCTGGAACGCTCTGAAAGCCACAATAAGGGGAGTGATTATCGGCATTAGAGCGCGGTCTAATAAAAAACTAAACACGGATCTCGACACACTTGAAAAAGATATCAAGGCCCTAGAAATTGCCCACTCAGCTAACCTAGATAGCAAACTGGTTCTCGACCAACTTATCAAAAAGAAATACGAATATAACACTATTGTGAGCAGACGCACCGGTGTTTGGATCAATAAATTCAAAGCCATGAAACTATGTGAGGGGAATAGAGCAGGGAAGTTGCTTGCGTCCTATCTCAAACACAGACAAAAACTACTCACCATATCATCGATTAAAGACTCAGCTAATAATACCCATACCAAACAAAAAAACATTCTAGCCTCCTACCAGGCCTTCTATGAGGACCTCTACAAGAACAAGATATCATTCGAGCCGGACGCATGTACTAATTATCTGGACACTCTGAACCTCCCCAAGCTCTCTGACAAAGATAGCTATACGTCAGTGTCCCCCATCACAGACAAGGACATTTTTACCTCTATTATGTTCCCTCAAAAGCAACAAAGCCCCTGGACCAGATGGGTTTTCAACGGGCTTCTGCAAAGCGTTTGATAAATCTCTCACCCCCATGCTATTAAAATTATTTAACTCGACTGCTACCTCAGGCAGTGTCTCTGAGACAATGGGCGAAGCCACTATAATCGTTATCCCGGAGGAGGGTAAAGCCCTCCTTTTAACTAAAAACTATCGACCGATTTCAATCATAAACCTGGATTGCAAAATTTATGCAAAGATCCTGGCCATTAGACTTAATGCCGTCCTCCCTAAATTAATCAGCAACTCCCAAGTGGGCTTCCTAAAATACTGCATGTCCTATGATAACACAACATCATATGGGGATGGGTTGCACACCGCTTGTTTTCAATAATTCTCCAAAGTTCGTCAAGTTCAATTTTTCAATTTTAACTGTGCGTGCTCGAAGGAAAACGTGCTCAGCCCAACCGTCACGTGTTTAAACTAAACGACATCCAAAATGGAACAACACTATGTCTCAAACCTATGGCACAGCGAAATGCCAATTTGGCAGTCTGTTTTATCTTCACCTTTAATCCATTTTCTTAATTTCTCAATTTTTTCATCACACTTTTTCATCTTGTATGTCCGAGTAAACATGTACACTGTCGCAATCCACAAGTGAGAGATTTAGGCAATTTCCCAAGTTTCTTATGTTAAAGTTGGGCCTTCCAAACCTCTTTCAAAAACACGTACTAGAGCCGGGTTCTTTAAAAAGCAGTTTATTCACACCCAATGCATTTCAAGCCAATCTGGCTCTTCGTCAGGGGTAACGAAATCCGATAGTTGCAGTCAACTGGAGCGCCAGGAAATGTAGCCGTGCACGGCTTTGGATGTCGTCTATGATAACACAAGACTATTGTGCCACATCTTAGAGAAAGCCAAAACAACACCCACTGCCTCTGTGGCCATCACCCTGGACCCAGAAAAAGCATTCGATAGAGTATCTTGGTCTTTCTTAGAACATTGCATGAGAGCTTTTAATCTGAGGAAGTCTTACATTGATATGGTAATGGCCCTTTATTCCTCTCCAACCGCTCGGATCGCCATAAATGGCACCCTATCGGACCCATGTTTTTATTTTTTGTATTTTTATGGAAATGGAAACAACCAATAAAATCTTTTGAAATAAAAAAAAACAATATTTGACATCCATATGGTTTTACGATTACTTGCCTCCATGTTTGCCCTCGTGCAAAAATCTTTCCATAATATGAACTAGAGTAAAATATGTTTGACCTTTCATATATTAGATAAGCAGTACCAGCACTGGCAATGCAAATATGTCTGACTTATAACTGAAAATGCCTCTTCAGTCACTGAGGAGTTTAGGCACGAAAAAAGTCACGCATGCACTCTGTGACTCATCCTTGCACTCAAACATTGTTTCATCCATCAACTGACTCATTCTTGCTTTCACCCAATTCCCCATCCTCACACAACATACAAACTTAACAAGCATATGGAAGATAAAAGAATGAAAATAGAAAAAAGATAAACATACCACCACCTAAACATGCAAGGCATAAAATTGCATTGTAAAAATAAAATTAAACATAACAGCTGGTGAGCGTTTATCAATGGTGTTGTACATAGTGTATTGTTGTTTTATAGTTCCAACAGAGCTGCTAAGTTTAGAAGCCAAATGTTGGCCATCTTGGAGCGGTAAAAACAATGCCATTCCAAGATGGTTGCTCAGTCAACTTTTCACTGGGCGGCCATCTTTCAATGCTAAGTGCATAGTATATCAGTGTTGCACTGCTCCAAAGTGGCCTACATAATGCTTCTATACATGGTGTCCATCTTTTAATAGTAAAACAATGATGTAGGATGTACAATACTACACCAGTATGTACTCATTTTAGAAATAGTGAGGTAAATTGAGCCGCAAACGTACAGCCTAGTATCACTTTTTAGGGAGCTGCAGGATTCTCTTAAATAAAAGAGAGAAGATGGAAAGAAGTGAAAGGAGATCTACAAAAAGAAAAAAATAGACACATGGAAAACCAGGGAACTGGCCACCAGCCCAGATACTGAGTCACAATAATTTTCAGGATAAGGCAAAATGCGATTACTCACAGGGCAAGAGATTCAGTGGCAGAAAAGGGCTGACCCAGTACTCCGAGCAGTATACTGTCGTGAGGAGAAGCAAAATGGGAATGATATTATATAGACATAAGATGGCTGATGAAAGACTCTCTATATATGATTATGCAGGTAGACTTTTTAATGTTATTTTTTATTACAAGGACCCAGCAATTACACTGTTTCAGGCCATCTTTAGAAGGTCTAGGAATAATTATCAGTGGCAATCAACCCGCAGAGTTTCCCAACCAACACCAAAATTCCTGCATGCTGCAGTAAGGTGCAAGATTCCATGTAATAAAATGCCTGTCTATAGATGTTAACACACTATCGTACTATTCCACCATTATAGGATTTTTGGTCAGAACTTATGATTTTTCTAATAAACAAGTATGGTCTACTGACTTTGTTATAATCTTTCATAATAAACAGATCGGACCTATGTCATCTGTCATAACCTTTCCTGATGAACCAATTAAGCCTACTCTCTTTATAAAGAAGGCACCATACCAACCTGGCTTGGACCAGTCTCTTCGATCCTAGGAAATGCCTTAAGGAAATCCCCAGCTCCTCCAACTCAACAAACTGGTAGGCTTCCGGGTAACCCTGCTTCTGGACCCAATGTGGCAGCTAAATGGGGATGGCTGTCGGGTGCTTTGAACTCAACCAGACTTCTATGATGACAATGCCCTCACTCAATTAACTGCACAGATCAGGTGCTAAACGGATGCTCCTGGAACATCAAAGGCCTGGCTAACAAACTGGAAGACCCTGAAATCCTTCAGTATAGCTGCTCATTCCATGTGGTGCTTTTACAAGACAGCTGTTCACAGAAGTTGCTCCACTTGGAGGGCTACACAAATCACTTCATCCCCGCAACTAAAGAACACAAGTATGGGCGCAGCAAGGGTGGTCTTGCCAATTTCATATCTGCCACCAATGAAATCGAATGTTGGGAACAGGACAGTAATGAGGCAGGACTGCAGGTAGTAGGAATGACACTCAAAACATCCAATGCCAGATACATGTGTATATCCATCCAAATGGAAGAACAAGGACTGAGGTCTCTGACAAGCTGATTGATATCACATTAGGCCTAAGGTCTGAGAGGCCCAGTAATGACCTGGTCAGATCAGGCGATTTCAATATGTGGTTAACGAGTACACTACCTTCTAATGACATCACAGAGATGCAAGATAGCCACTTGTCGATTCCTCCTCAAGATACTCGTGGGTGGCACAAAGATGACAAGAGAGGACGGACCTTACAAGGCAATATGGAACACTTCGGCCTCAGAGGTTTAAACGGATGCATACCCCCCAACAAACCGACAGGCCTTTCATACCAAACGTCCTTTGGAGCATCTCTAATCAAATACACCTTTGTGAGCCTCCCCCTACTGAACACTATTTTGTCCTTTGGTTTTGGGAAGAAATTGGAAAGCGATCATCAACCACAAGAGATAGCGCTTGACATAAGCCTAGTCGACTGTGCATGCACAGCAGATCAAGGGATCAAAGGGCATACAAACCTTTCCAGCACTGGCACTCAAAGCTAAACAATAGCATCTACACTCATTTTAGGGGAAGATCCTCTGACAGGCTGTAAAAGGTCCACCACAAATTGTTCTAGCCAGCATGCCAAGCCTGTCCAGGTCAAAAAAAGATTCAAGCACACCACACAGACCTCCTTCTTGGGAGGAGACAAACCTATTCTAAAATAAGGGCCAAAAAGAGGGTAAATTATCTGAGGAGAGCACTTAAAAGGTTGCCAAGGGACCTTACAATACTGCACAACCTAAGGGATGCAAGAAAAGTGTTAAAAAGGGAGAAAAATAATAATCTGATAGAGACTTCTAGCTGCAGATTCCTTACCTTTGAATTTCCCAGGCGTCACGCTGGATCCCGAAAGGTAAGGGATCTGCAGCTAGTCTCTCTCAGATAAAGCGTTACCATAGGTAAGTAACTTGTTTGTCAACGGGAGCTATGGAACTCCTTCTGGGTAAAACTGCTGCATGATAATAAGACAAACAACTCTGCAAATATTTGGCGGACATTAAACTGAATTGGCAGACATCTTCAAAATGTGGCTTCTTCCAACATCTCTGAGTCAACCTGGTATCAATTCCTGGTTGAACATTTCAACTTGTTGGCATAGTCAGACCAATCTAGTGCTTAAGCAGATGATCCGGAGACGTCAAAAACCGAGCCAAAGCACCCCATGGGAAACACACGCAAATCAACTTGGTGCACCCTCACCACAAACACTGTCGAGAAACAAATTGCAAAGGTCCATAGAGAGAGGGTGCTCAGCCTAAGTGGAATTCCATCTGCCATCTTCAACTATGAAGCAAACACAAACAGATGATGGACGGAGCACTGAAACTTTTCAGACACTCACCCCCAGTCACAGATCTGGGTTGAATCCATCATCATTCTTTAGCTCACTTCACCACCCCAGTTCAGACCCAGCCATATGCAAATCAGTCTTGACCCTGTGCCTCATGGAAACTGTCCAGACCTTACTGCCAAGCCAGGTCTTCCCTGGACCAGAAATAAGTATCCTGGGACCGGTTTCGGGGTAACACCCCTCATCAGCCCAGCTAGCTCGAATCCATTGGCAAAGTGAGCAAGGGGCGCACGTCTGGGGCATACCCTGCCAACTTAGGGCGAACAAAGCAAACACAAGGAGATGATGGACAGAGCACTGAAACTTTTCAGACACTAACCCCCCGGTAACAGATCGGGATTGAATCCATCATCGTTCTTTAGCTTACGTCCCCACCCCAGTTCAGATCCAGCCACATGCAAATCAGTCTTGACCCTGTGCCTCATGGTAACAGTCCAGACCTTACTGCCAGGCCAGGTATTCCCTGGAGTGGACACAGGCATCCCAGGACCAGTTTCGGGGTTACACCTCTCAATAGCCAGGCTAGCTTGAATCCAGTGGCAAAGTGAGCAAGGGACCCACGTCTGTGCATACCCTGCCAACTTAGGGCGAACATAGTAAACATAAGGAGATGATGGACGGAGCACTGAAACATTTCAGACACTCACCCCTAGCCATAGATCTGGGATAAATCCATTATCATTCTTTAGCTCACTTCGCCACCCCAGTTACGACCCAGCCATATGCAAATCAGTCTTGACCCTGTGCCTCATGGGAGCAGTCCAGACCTTACTGCCAAGCCAGGTCCCTGGACCAGAAACAAGGATCTTGGGACCGGTTTCGGGGTAACACCCCTCATCAGCCAGGCTAGCTTGAATCCAGTGGCAAAGTGAGCAAGGGACCCACGTCTGGGCATACCCTGCCAACTTAGGGTGAAGAAAGCAAAGACAAGGGAAAAGAAACCATTGGGCCTGCACATTTTCTGGCACCAGCATGACTACTAAATTCTGCCTGTGCTTTCTCACAAGGCAACCATCTGGCATACAGTCAGAAAATTATAAATATGCACCACATTATATTTGGCAAAACAATATTCCACCCCTCCTCAAAGGAAAAACAAGGATGACCAAAGTGTAAACCTTCAACCCATTGGATTTGTCTGAGGGGATAAGCAGAGGGGGAAATCAGCACCAGCACTCTTGTCTACTACACTAATCTGTGAGAATGCATGTTACACAATAAATGTTTGTCAACAGGCTTTAACACAGTTTAATAATGATCTACCATTAAAGATAGATTAGACTTATGACCTCTGATATAACTCTTTGAAGTGAACCAATCAGGTTTATTGGCTTTATCACTGACTTGTCATCATAATAACCCACTTAGGCCTACTGTATTCAGCATAAGCCTTTCCACAAGGCAATTATTGGTATACAGTCATATTATTACAAATATGTACACAATTAGAATTGGCAAAACAATACATAGCCCTTCCTAAAATGGAACAAGCATTTTGAATTGCAAGAGGGTTTGTCCCGTGGATAACCAACATCACAACCCTTAAATACCTGTCTACAAGCTTTTATACATTGTAATCACAATCCACCCTTAAAAGCCATCCTTAACCCTTTCCTTGCTGCCCGTCACGAGCACTACCTTGGTAGTGCTGTGCAGGTCTGTTGGCCGACGCGGCCCCACCCACATAATAGAACGCCCTGTACTGCAGCAAAATTATCGCTGTGGTAAACGGGTTAAAGGCCTATTGGCTACAACATATGCTTTTCTCAATAAATAAGTAGGACCCACTGTCTTTGTTGTACCTTTTCAGATCAAGCCTATGACCTTGATCGGTGGCATGTTACCATGACCAATTCAGTCCTGCTATATTGACCATAAGCTTTCACACAAGCCAAAAAGTGCAGTACAAGAATTCCTTTTTCAGCAAAAGCACACACCATTTGCCCAATTAAAATATGTGCGCATAGGTATCAAGACCTAAAAATGTTGCAAAATAATTATGTTTTTTTTTCTTTTTGCACCAATGCAAAGTTTAGGTAATACAGGCCCAGGTCTGCGGTTAGTAAGCTGACTGGTGCAACTCAGAATTTTGTTGTGAGAGCGAAAAAATGAGTACCATTGAATTGAGATGAAAGAGCAGCTAATACGTAAGTGCTAGGGGACAGTTCATTTTGTGATGTGTGCAATAAGACTGAATGAATGGGTAAGCTATATTTTGTATGTATGTGACCACTTCGGGTCAACGTCCTTTCAATGGTTACTGATGGTCGTTTCCTGTGTTTTTTCCTGGTACAGGACAGCTCTACGTTGGAGGGCAGGAGCATTTCTACATGGAAACTAACACTGCCCTGGTTGTCCCAAAAGAGGATAAAGAAATGGATATTTATCTCTCCACACAAAGTGTCGCACTTGCCCAGGTGAACTGGCTTGCATCCTACTATTGTGGGACAGAATTCATAGACCCACACAGGTTAACCCCTAATCCAATGCTGCACCTAGTTTGTTTTTATACTGGAGAGGTGTCAAATAATTAATTGGAAAACCGCTTGGCCAAGACAGGCTTGGGATTATGTTGGGATGTACATTTGTGAATTATAATTCATTATGCAAGTTTTAAAACAAATTAATTTACCCTTTTACTAATGGGGATTTTGGGCCAGTTGTATTTAGTTATTGTGCCATATCAAGTGGCAACCTTCAGCCTTTCCAAATTAAAATGATTAGTTGGAGAGATGTAAAGCATGTTATGGCTCGCATTAGATCCTTAAAAAAGCATATGCCCCCTTAGTGAACAGAGGTTTGACTCCTTGCAAATGGTGTGCAGGGAAATTAAGCCTGTAGCAAACATGACAGTACATCGCATGCCATCACAACGCGTGCCATTACAACGCGGTTTCAACAATGCAAGTGTTGTTATAATGCGTTACCATTTCGACGCACACTCTTACCACGCATATGCCTTTACCATGCATGCCATTACAACGCAAAGGCATGCATGGTAAAGGCATAGACTTGGTAAAAGTGGTTAAGGTAAGTAATGGTACACATATTAATATATAAACTCAAACGTTATCCTTTGTACCCAATAACCATATCCCCCTAAAATCCTAAAATTACCTTACCACCCCAATACCCATACCCTCAATACCCTAAAATGACCCTTGGCACCCCAAAACCGATTCCCACATGAACCCTAAAATTACTCCTACACCCCAAAACCCAAACCCACCCTATACTTACCTTATACTTACATGTAAAACACACATGCCTTTACTATTCATGCCTTTGCAACAAAATTCGTTGTAAAGGCATGCGTGGTAAAGGCAAATGCATTGTAATGCCATGTGTTGTAATGGCCTTGCGTTGTGATGGTGATCCAGCGAAAGGCCAGGATGAACATTTCACAATCAACAAATCTTTCGAATGGGCCCATATACATATTCCATTTTCCTGGCTGTTTCGCTGGGGGTCAAGTTTTATGTTCACTTTGATCTTGATTAGTCAATGTCTAACTAATCTTCACAGATCAACACTCTTTCTATGGTCAATGGACCATTAGTTGAGTAGTTGATGGTGATATTAACAATTAACTAACTAACTTACAGATCTTAATGAAATAAACACCGACTCTGGGCAAGATTCAATGAATTTTATCTAAATCTCAGTCATAAATGTTATGTTATGTTATGTTAATTTATTTTTTCTAATGCGCACAGCTACCCAACTAGGGTTTCCCAGTGCAGGCCCTGAAAGAAACTCTGAAAAACTAGATTAGAATTATTGATTAAATAGCCAAGTTTTTAATTGCTTGCGAAAATTGCGGTACAAATTCTCTTTCCGCATCATGTCAGGTAAAGAGTTCCACATGGTTGGGCCAAGAAAGGAGAAGGAGCGACCTCCCATTCTCACCAATTTGAACCTGGGAATTTCGAATTTCTCTTCCGTGGAGGAACGTAACAGGCGGCGGGATGATATGGGCGTACCAGATCTTGCAAGTATTTGGGTGCAGAGCCATTCTTGATTCTAAACATATGCACAGGGCTTCGAATTTTGTACGGTTTTCCACCCTGAGCCAATGCAATTCTCTCAGGGCATTAGACATGCTGGACATTCTAGGAAGTCTGCACAGCAATGTGGCTGAAGAATTCTGCACCACCTGAAGCTTACGCAACACATCCCTGTTTGCACCCAAAAAAGGATGTTTCCATAGTCCAGGCGAGATGTTACAAGTGCCTGGACTATCGTCCTGTGGGTAACAACAGGGAGCATCCAAATGATTTTCTTTAACCATTTGAGGATGGTAAAACAGGTGGCCGCAGTTGGTACTGCTTGTTGTTTCATTGACAATTTATTGTCAATAATAAGCCAAGATTGCGGACCTGAGAGGAGGGCATAGGTAAAGGCCCCATTTCAACGGGCCAATGTTTTTTTTTTCAGAACAAAATTTTATTGGGTTTTGGCAGTTGACAGAATACAAAAGAAACACTGCTCCCATAGTAGCAGAAAGACAGTGAGCATATAAAAGCAATAAAGGTCAAGATATTCAATCAACATTTCCCTATATCCACCCCCCCGCAGTCCAACCCAGTTCCCACCCCCCCCACCCTGCACGGTGTTTACATTGTCCAGAAACAGGAGCCTAAGCATCATAGTAACAGCGTGTGCTTCAGTTCACTCAGGGGCAGTACGGATGTGGTCCATATCAGTGGCTCGTGGCGCCGGAGGGTCCAACAAAAGGCCCCTGTAGTCTGCCCATCTCTTCCAGATCCGATAGTGTTTCCTGGGGCAGCCCCTAGCCTCAAATATCGGGCGTTCTAGTCCCATGTTGAAGTCCATGCCCCGTTTCCACACCCCCACCAGTGGAGCTTTGGGGGCCTTCCAGGCTTGGGCTATATCCCTATTGGCCACTGTGAGGCCCAGAAGAAGCAAATGACGTTTGTACATATTACCCCCCACTTGTTCCATAACATGAAGGAGGCCCAACTTCGGTGTGCGAGGGAGTTCCCATGCCAACACGACGGGCCAATGTTGAGGGCACGAATGTTCTGTATTTTTGCCAAAAATGAGAACCTCCATCTTTTCTCCATTGAGCCTGAGCAGGTTGGATTGCATCCACGATGCAATATTACGCAAGCCCAATTGCAGGGTAGTGGGACCCAATCTCTTGTCAGCCGATAAGGAAAAGATGATCTGAGTGTCATCGGCGTACGAGAAAAGCGCCAGCCCTGCTTCTTCAGCAATCACTGCCAGAGGTTGCACATAGATGTTGGAAAAAAGCGGACTCAAAATTGAGCCCTGTGGCACCCTGTACGGGGAAGTATAAGACTTAGAGGCGGCCCTGGAGGAGAAGACCTGGAATGTTCGCTCAGATAAAAAAGAAGACAGCCAGCCAAGTGCCGATCCAGAAATGCCCAGAGCATGTAGAGACTTTATTAATACGGTATGAGAAATCGTTTCAAATGCGGTGCTTAGATCTAATAATATAAGGGCCGCTGTATCCCCTGCATCCAAACGCAGGCGTAGCATTTCCGTGACGCCCAACAGGGTAGTCTCAGTTGAGAACCCTGCTCTAAAGCCCGACTGGGAGGAGTGCAAAACATTTGAGGATTCCACAAGCGTAGACAATTGGGCGTTCACGTGTTTTTCCAAAACTTTGGAAAACACCGGGAGTAGGGAAATAGGCCTAAAATAAGTCGGTTTAGCAGGATCCGCATTTAACTTTTTCAGCAAAGGCAAGACCATTGCATGTTTCCAGACAGATGGCATCACTGCCTCACTAAGAGAGGCATTAAGTAGCTCCATAACAACTCTCAAGGCGGGCTGTTCCATTTGCAGGAGCACCGAGGCCGGGAGAGGGTTGCAGGGAGAGCCTGATTTGATACTCGCCAGGATTTTTATAAAAGAACCAATATCCAGGGGTAACCACTTCTCTAATTTAAGCAGGGGTTCAGCTGCCACATTGGGTACAGGAGCAGGAGTAGGCAGTACTGGGGATGACACACTAGTTCCCCCTAAGGTCAGGTAAATTTGTTCTACTTTATTTATGAAGAAGTTAGCGAGAGTGTTACATTGTAGTTCATCAAGAACAGGCGGGCTAGGTTGAGTGCCTGAGCCAGCTAACTTCTTAACCATAGAAAATAGAATGCGAGGAAAATTCTTTGCCCCCAAGATAGTGGAAGAGACATACTCAGCTCGTGCTATTTTACCTAAGGCATGATATTTTTTCAGCGAAGCTTTGTAAATACTTTTAGATTCGGAGGAGTAATTCCTTCTCCAACTTCTTTCCATGGTTTTACACGTACTTTTTTCAAATTTTAACTGCTCTGTTAACCAGGGGGCAGGAGGACGGTGATTATTACATTTTTTCACAGAGGGTGGGAGACACGCATTAGATGCAGTGGCAATCCAATTATAAATACTGTCCAAAGAAGAAAGTGATATCGATTTAAAACAAGGGACATTGCTTAACAATAATAGATTACATTTTTCTATGTCCAGTTTTTCCCCAGTTCCTGAACCGGCCTTATATACTAGGTGTAAATGAGGCCAATTTTGGTGGAGTTCTGTATTGAAACTTAACCGCAGAGTGATCGGCCCAACATAAGGGCAGTGCAGGAGGACAATCGATATCGGACAAACTAGAGAAAATAGGGTCCAATAAATGACCAGCTATGTGTGTAGAGCCTTCATTACAGAGAGGTAGATTCAACGCAGAAAAATCTGCAATCAGTGCCTTACTTGCAGAACATTCATTACTTTCAAAGTGAAGGTTTAAATTGCCTAAAACTGTAAAATTAGCCAATTTGAGTAGCCAAGGGGCTATCAAATCTGTAAGTTGGGCCACCCAAGAACCAGCCGGTCCTGGGGGACGGTAAATCAGTACCCCAGATAAAGTAAACTGGTGGGAAAGAGTGAGTTTAAAAAGGGCAGCCTCGCAGTCTGCCAGAAGAAAATCCTCCAATTTACAAGAATAGCTTCTATTAAAAATAATCGCAATCCCTCCACCTTTCCTAAGGATTCTTTCTTTCCTTATTATAGTATAATTGTCGGCAACGGCAGTCGCCACATCCGGGCCTGAGCTATCATTCAACCAGGTTTCAGTCAAAAAAATAGCATCAGGTTCTTCGCCGTTTAACAAATTAAAGATGTCCTCCTTGTGTTTAGGGAGGGAGCGACAATTAATACTTTAAAAATTGTGAATTTTGTTGTTACTTGGGGAATTTTCCGGCAGTTCCTGATCACTAGCACCTTCAATAGTAGGCCTAATGCCTATGTTTAAACTATGACTATTAAAACAGTAGTTACAACCACCACATAGGGAGTTAGCCTGTAAAGCATGTAAATGAAGGCTCATTAGTACAAATTCACAGTGCAAATTCCATCAACTTTCATTGGAGAGAAAAATTAATTTAACAAATACATTCAACTCACAGACCCATCCAACAATTCAATGCATTAAGACTGGATAGATGAAGAGACAAAAGGCATAATAAATCATACATTTGCAAAATATATGCAAATTTAAGACAGAATAATAATTTCCCAATGGTGAAATAGGAAACCCAACCCTCTGGCCAAAGGACTGGTGGAGGTCTCCCGATTAAGAATCAGGAGAGATAGACTAGGACAGGATCAGGACAGGGCAATACTTACTAAACTTCTCTACATACCCCATGCACCAGGGCGCATCCCTCTCTTACACTCTCGAACTCCTCGATATTCTGCCGGAGTTTTCAATCTAATCAGGTTGTCATTCAGGAATGAATCTTCCCAGTCTGTTCTCTTCTTTTCAGCAGCAGCTCTCGCCTACACATCACTCAGGATCGATGTCTCATCAACTCTCTAACTTATTTTAAGACACTCCAGTTATACTCTTTATTTCTGCATGTCCACCTTCAAAAGTTGCAAATCTCAGTGGATCACGGACTGTGATTGGGGAGGGGTAGGGGAGTTTTCATACCCTCATGCTGACATATTCACTTCTTTAATAAACCTTGTTGTGTAACAAACCCTTCCCCTTTAACTCATTCATTATTTTATTTTATTTCCTTTTCACCTCAATTAGATCTTTCAATTCAATATGCATTTGAATACAGTTCTACATTCAAGATGATGGTTCACATGGTAACTTGTCCTTGGCTCTTGGCAGCCTGTCAGCAACACGGTCAGCGGGTCATATCATTATCACACTGTGCATGTTCTAACTCGCGTCCATCTTCACCGCCATCTTTTTCATTTGCCTACCACATTAGGCCAAAAGTACACTATTTCTTTTTTTTTTTTTTAAACAATTTTTATTTTCAACAAAATGATATTGGTACACAGCATTATCAAAGCTATAGTTAGGCCCATAATACGTGACTACACCTTCATTACAACAACATGACAATAATCACAGGTTCCATCAATTTGCTGAATCAGAGTATTGTCCAACCACCCATGCCACTAATCATTAAGCAAAAGAGTTATACACATCAATAAAATTCAAAAGTATGGAGAACACACGGATATAACTAGCTTAGTGAGTCAGAGGTGAGGGCTCATCATTATCAGTTAGGTGAGCTATCAAAGTGTGTCATCACGCTGCAGTGATATAGTAGGAGAGAATCAGATATCCCCTCTATATTTGTTCCATTTCTCCCATTTCTGGTCCCATTTCCTGGGGCAACCCCCACCCTTGAACACAGCCTTCTCTGCAATCATTGCTCTGTCCATGTCTTTGGCCGAGTCGCGCAAAGTTGGGATGGTATCCACCCCCCATTTCTGTGCGACATTACATTTCGCGATGGCCCAACCCATCGATACCCACGCCTGCTCTGCCTGGGAAAGGTCAGTAGCCTCGCATATATTGAGGAGACAGAGCTGGGGAGATGACTTTAGGGACTTATCGCATGTCCTTTCCATTTACTTCGTGACTTTATCCCAGTATTGCTTGATTTGTGGGCATTCCCACAGTATGTGAAAGAAGGTGCCAGTCTGATTGCAATGACGGATACAGAGGGGGTCAGGACGTCTACCCAGTCTGAAAAGGAGATTAGTGTCAAAATAGACACAGTGGAGGATTTTCAGCTGGATGAGATGTAGTCTCATGCGGATGGCCACTTCTTTGGGGGAGGCCAGCGCATCATGCCAGTCTTCATCATCAATGCTTCCCAGGTCTGAACCCCCGCCCTCACGTAATCGTTGCATTGGGTCGGTATTTACCAACTTTTTATAAGTGAGGGATGTTCCTTTTTGGTTCATAGGGTCAAGTATCAACCTGTCCTCTAGGTGCGAAGACTCAGGCAGGGGGAGTCCCCTAGGCAGGGCTGCAGAGATGGCATGACTTATCTGGAGGTATCTGAAGGTTTCAGTGTGTGCCAACTGATACTTTGTCTGAAGTTCGGCAAACGTGGCTATTTTCCCCTTCATCCACATGTCCCCAAGTGTGGATATACCAATTGTTTAAAAAAAACAAATTGTGTCCTCATTTTGCCGAATATCTTGATGGGTTGATACTCTCGTCAGTCTATGTCTTCTTTAGGGGGAGTGCCGGGCCGAAGACCATAGAGCTAGACCATTGCACCATCACCCACAAGTATACTGCTGCTTCCAATTCCATCTCTGCACTCACTATGCCAGCCCTGGAAGATGAGGAGATAATAATAAGACCAACAGAGTAGATGGCATAATCATCAGACTCACATTTCTTTTTCTCTCCACTGCACCAACGGAGCCCACACTCTCTTTACTTCTTTGATCGCACGCCATATCTGATTGACTAACAACACTCTTCAAATATTCAGAAAAAATTGGAGAATTCCCAGATTTCCATGGTTTACAGATTTCCTGCCTTGCTAGCAGGACTGCATAAAATAAAAAATTGGATTGTATTGCAGAAATTTGCGTTTCTTGATCAAAACTAGATTTAAAAAAATCAAACTAATTGTTATTTTTAGTTGTATTCCGATGATTTCATCTAGAAAAGCCTTAATCGCATTCCAAAAAGGAACAATATTTGAACATGACATAAATACATGTATATCTTCCACCTTCGTCAACACACAACTGGGACATGTATATACTTTGCTAGTAACCTTCGATAGTTTTTCAGGGGACCAATATACCCGATGAGTACTAATCAGATGGTTTCATTTTAGTGGTGCAGATTTTACTATTTTATGCAAAATAGCATATGAATTGCCCCACATTTGCTTCGGGTCTTGATTAGCCAACTCTTCGCCCCATAATTTAGGAACTTCAATTTCGATATTTCCGTCCGCCTCTACTAAAACCCAATACCAGAATGAAGTTTCCTTACTCCACTGTCCTATTCTCGTTACTTGATCAGAGCTGTCATCTTCCCTCTCTGCCCAGTCTTGCCTTGCCACCAGGCGCTAAGTTTATAATATTTAAACCTAGTCAGCTAGCTATTAGTACAATCACTCAGTGCATCCCAACTCATCAAGTTATTTCCAACCTTGAGGTCTGCTCAGCGGGATAAACCACAACTTTTCAGGGGTTGACTCAATTGATCCCTCAAACACTCAGGTGTGCCAGGAGAGTCCCAGATTGGTGCCCATGTTGAAAAATAAGGAATTCTCAATTGTTTTTGGACGTACATCTATGTTTTTAGGGCAGACTACAAAAATCTTAAGCCACACTTTAAAAAAAAAAATTGGGTCTCCGTACTTAAAAAGAAAACCGATTTGACCGTCTGGTACATCGGTCAATAAGGCCTCAAGAAGCATGCCTATTGATGAATTGTCTATTTTGTTGGCCAACATACGAACATTCTTAAATTAGAAAGCATAGCAATAAACAAAATGTCCGGAAGTGCCAGTCCTCTATTATCTAATCTCCTACGTAGGTTTTTCCAGGAGAGCCTCTGACCTTTAGATATTCAAATAAAGCTCCCTATCCTCCCCTGTAGTTTTGCTATGCCTTTCTTCTGGAATGTTACTGGAATCGTATTAAATAAAAAAGCCACTTTTGGCAAAATAATCATTTTTATAAGGTTGACCCTACCGTAGATGTTAAGAGGTAGGTTCCCACTTAGAGAGTAAACCCATTACTTCGCCACTAGTCTTCTTCCAATTTATTTTTATAGTGTCTTCCATCTTCTGGGTTATTTGTATTCCCAGATATCTTATTTGGTTCTTTGCCCCATGACTTACGACCCCCTGGTTCCAGGCCATAATTTCTGTTTTCCCCAAATTCACTTTATATCCTGAGATGTAACCAAAATCTTCCGCCTTCCCCATCAAATTTGGTATTGCCTCATGCGGGTTGCTTGTACAGAGCAACAAGTCATTAGCATGAAGCCCTAACTTGTCTTCAAAGGTACCCGATTTAAAAGGGATAATAGCCAAGTCAGACCTGATCAAGTTAGCTAGGGGCTCAATATATATATTAAAGAAAAGCGGGGAAAGGGGGCAGCCCTGCCTTGTATCTCTAGAAATGTTAAACCATTCTGTCAACCTACCATTTATTAGGACTCTAGCTCTAGGGCAATGGTATAAAGTCTGAATTACCGATACCATATTTGTTGGAAAACTAAAACTTCGCAGCGCCTCCCACAGGTAGGGCCAATGTACCTGGTCAAATGCCTTGGCTGCGTCCACTGCCACTGTCGTTAGTGGCAGTTTCCGGGCCTCTGCCAAATAAATAAGGTAAGCTCATTCAATTGCCTCCCGGGAATAAAGCCTCGTTGGTTAGGATGGATAACCTCCCGTATTACTGTGGCCAGCCGAGCTGCAATGATCCCAGAAAAGATCTTATAATCTGTGTTTAGTAGTGGAATCGGCCTATAAGAATCTATCTTTCGTGGATCTTTGTTAGGCTTCTGAATTAGACTAACTGTAGCTTCTAGCCAGGATTGGGGGACCCTCTTTCCGCCCAGGTAAACCTTATTAAATAGAACCGAAGGACAGGGATTACAATATCTATAATACAGAGATAGACTTCTATGGGGAGGCCACCCGGCCCAGCTGCCTTTCCCTTGACCATTTTTTACACTGAGCCCTTCTCTCCCCGTCCACAATCTCTCCTTCAAGGGTTTTCACATGATCAGATGATAACCGAGGGAGAGTTGTTAACATAAGCCACTCTTTTATTTCCACTTGGCTAGGTGAACTATCCTCTTTCTATAACTCCTGCATAAATCTGGAAGCCTCATTACACGTCTAGATTAGTATACAGAAGGGCTCCCGTTTCGCCACCAATTAGCTCTCCAATTCTATTCCTGGTCCTATCTGCTTTTGCGTTACAGGCTAATAGCGAGCCACACTTTAAGCCATACGCAAAATGTTGGAGTTTGCTCGCCTTCCGCTTATCCAAAGATGTTTTATCTATTTTTGCCCTAAGTGCAGCTTGTAACCCCTCCAGTTCCTTATTTAGAACCCTGACTCTGTTTGAATCCTCCATGGATGCCCTCTGCAGCTCTCCCTTTATTCTTAATATCTTGGATTGCCCTTCCTCTGTCTTGCTTCTCAGCCCGATATTTTCCTACCATATTAGAGGTTAGGAGCCTACTTAGGTAGGCATTAAAAGCATCCCAAACAATGTTCGCCTCGGCTGAACCATTATTAATACAAAAAAAACTCTCTGATTTATTTCTTAAGTCCTCAATAACTTTCTCATCTGAAATAGTTGCCCTATCTAGGGTCCACCTTCTGGACTTTTAGGAAAGACAATATTTTAAAGATAGTACAACCGCAGAGTGGTCTGATATTACTGCCGGAATATGGGTCACCTCTAATTCTTCTCCACACAGTTCCTGATCAACTAAGAAATAGTCTATACGAGAATGGTGTCTGTATTTTTTACTGTAAAATGTAAATTCTCTCTTATACTTCTTCAATGTCCGCCATATGTCTATTAGGTTAAATTCCCTCATTCTATTCATAAGTCTAGAGAAAGTTTTAGACGGAGTGTTATATTTGGCTCTAGATGTCCTGTATAATCCTTTTTTTAATACCAATTTGAAATCTCCCCTAAAACAATCGGGGCTGTTGTTTGCAGTAGACAGTACTCTAATTTTTCCAGGAACTCTGAATTATCGTTATTTGGCCTATAGTATACCGCACATACCAAAGACCTACCATATACTAACAGGATAGCGACTAACCACCTTCCTGAGGAATCTGACTCATATTTAAGTAGTCTTATATCATGATTAGTTTTAACAATTATAGCAACTTCCCTAGAAAAGCCACTCTGAACATATCACCTCCTGTATCCATCTGAATTTTTTAAAACACTGCCTACACTCTATCCTTTCTAGGTGAGTTTCTTGTAATAGTATTATTTGGGCTTCGCTACTTTTGTAAAACTCTGCCACTCGTGGCACTTTCCTCCTGGATCTAAGACCATTTAGATTCCACGTTAGTATATTAATTGTCTTAGCTCTATCTGAATTCATTTCCCCCAGGATCGGTCATGAAACCCATAACGACTAGGTGACTGCAGCTCTTTGTAGAATTATTTTGATATTGGATACTATAATATTCACTGCCCACTGCTAATCTCGTCCCATAATGCTTTGCAGGGCCTTTGGTTGGGATTATTTTTTTGCCAATAACTGTGCTTGGGGTGGTCCTAAGAGGATGAGACCACCACCGAAGTTCAACAAGATGTGCTTTTTGTTTATGCTCTTTGTGTTCAAGGTTAGGGGGGACCCCAAAATCATCACCTCTCTCATTGTCTTATGTTTTCATTGAAAAAGTTCACTTTTTTGAATTGGTTATATGCTTTTTAGCATGTAAAATTGCTTTATCAAAGCATCTGAGGATGTTGTTGATTTAGCTGCTACGCTACGTGATTAGGCATAGTTTTTGTACTGTGCTACGTGCAATTTGCGGAGTGTGAATTAGTACAAACTACATATGCTCCGTTAGCGTAGCGTAGTACTATGCCCAGGATTACTTTTGAGTGTCGAAGGATGTTTGTCTTGCAGGAAGATGAACCCTAAGGCGCTGAAAAAAAGGGTGGCTCCGCTCTGTATCTACAAGGTGAGAAAGGAGAAAAGAGGTTGTAAAAGATCGAGGTCGTCGACTTCACATGGATCCAAGAGAAGGCAGAAGAAGAAGAAGAGGCATGGGTCTCGACGTCGTTTGTCGAAGTCTCGAGCTTTGAGGCCTCCTTCTCCTGCTCCTCGACATCGTGTCAAGGACTTTGTTTCTCCTTCTCCTTCTGAGTCTCCATAGGCTTCTCCGGTCAGGTCTCCTTATTTGGGCACTCCGGGGCAGTCTCCGGCACCGGTTGATTCTCCAGCTTCGGATGGGGATTCGAATCCAGTGGAAGAAGAGTCTCCTGATGCTCCTGCTGCTGCTGTGGCTCCACCAATTACTCCAGCGGATCCGACTCCGGAGACTCCTCGTAAGGAAGTCGAACTGCCGCAGTATCCTTCATTCCCGGCACCGGGTTTAGATTCATTGCACTTCTTTAATGCAATGTATGGTATTTTTACCAGAGCCACATGCCCCTATGAGCACCTTCGGGTCCCATGGGTCCTTTGGCATTTAATTTGGGTGTGCCTCAGCATTATCCTCCGGCTCCCTTTATGCCTTATATGCCAATGGCGCCATCATGGCAGCTTCCGGCGCTGAGGGTGTCAGCGCCGTATGAGCAGTCCCCGGCTCCGTCTGGCATCACCTCGTCCCTGGGTCATTTGATGCGGGTTGCAGTCACGGATCCGCCTTCGACGCCGCTGCCAGAGCCGTCGATGCCGCGGATGGTGCCGCCGACGCGCCAGCCGAGGATGCGTTCTAGAAGGAAAGCTCAAAGGCTGAATGAAGAGGAGCAATATTTAGCTGGTGACATGGAGGAAGGTGAAATTTATGAGTCTGAGGACTTGTTTGAAGACTTGTGTGAGGCAATTTGTTTGGATGTCTCTCTGAAAGGGGATTTTGCATCACAGAAGGCTTCTCCTTCAAAGGATGTAGCTCCTTATCACGTTTTCATTAAGAAGGCAGCTGACTTATTGGACCTTCAGCTTCCTATGGCTGAATATAAGCCTAATCTTCTAACAGAGGTGCTTCATTCTCCTTCCTCTGTGGTGGAGCCTCTTTTACCCTTCAATGATGCCTTGACGGAGCCGATATTAGATGTCTGGAGTAATCCTCTGTCTGCTCCTGCGGTTTCTAGATCTGTCTCTAGAAGATATAGACCAGCACCAGCGGACCCTGAATTTCTTACTTCTCACCCTTCACCTCAAAGTTTGGTAGTTCAGGCTTCACGCTCAAAGAAGTTGGTAGGCTCTTTTCCTCAAGCACCTACTGATAGAGACTCAAAAAAGCTTGATCAATCTGCAAAGAAGGTCTTTTTGTCAGCCAGTATGGCCTTGAAATCCACCAATGCTACTTGTATTCTGGTCAGATATATTCACGCCCTTGTGGACTCTGCCAAGCAGATTCTCCCAAAGTTATCGGAGGAGGATCGGAACAATTTAAGTGAGGTCTTGGCAGACTCTCAGGTGGCTGCTCGCCAAGTTATCCAGTCGGGGCTGGACACTGCAGATTCGGTGGCAAGGGTGATGGGTTCATCTGTTGTTACTAGGAGGCATGCATGGTTGAGATCATCAGGATTTTCATCGGATGTGCAAGCTGCTCTTTTGGATCTTCCCTTTGAAGGCTCTAAGCTCGTCGGGGAAAAAGCTGACTATGCGTTGCAGAGATTTAAGGACAGTAAAGCCACAGCAAAATCCCTGGTTTTGCAGTCTCAGTCAAGAGGGTATGGTTACAGAAGATACCGTGGCTTTGGGAATTCTTCCTTTTGTTCCAGTCAGCCTCAGCAACAACAACAGCAGCAGAACCCTCTGTATAAATCCTACAGAGGTAAAGGCAGAGGTCGCCGTGGAGCTGGACGACATCCCTCTACCTCCTCTACTACCTCCCCTTCCCCTCCCGGTAATGCAGCAAAGCAGCCCTAGATTCGCCATCCTGGATCATGTGGGTCCTGTGGTAGGCCGGCATACCTATTTTCTACAAGTCTGGAAATTAATAACTTCGGACCTTTGGGTTCTAGATCTTGTAGAAAATGGGTACGCCTTTCTCTTCAGGGATTTACCTCCCCCTTATCCTCCTTGCCAAGGGTTTTGCACGGAGGATCATTTGCTTCTCCTTCAGAAGGTGGTTCTTACCCTGTTACAAAAAGATGCGATAGAGGTGGTTCCCGAGCAGGAAAGGGGTCAGGGATGCTACTCCCGGTGTTTCCTGATTCCCAAGAAGGATGGCAGGTTACGTCCAATCCTGGACCTCAGAATTTTGAATCTGTTTCTAAAACAGAAGCGGTTTAACATGCTCACCCTAGCGCAGGTTCTTCAGGCGCTGCAACAGGAGGACTGGATGGTGTCCATCGACTTACAGGATGCGTATTTCCACATCCCAGTCCTGAAGTCGCACAGGAAGTATTTCCATTTTACGGTTGGGTCGCAACATTACCGGTTTGCGGTCCTTCCGTTTGGTCTTACTACTGCACCTCGAGTCTTCACAAAGGTGATGGCAGTGGTGGAGGCCCATCTCAGGAGGTCGGGGATTCCGGTTTTCCCTTACCTGGACGACTGGCTTTTGAACGCAGAGTCCCCAGGGATGGTGAGTCATCATCTGCAGGTAACAGCCCAGCTGTTGTACAAATTGGGTTTTTCAATAAATGTACCCAAGTCTCACCTGGTGCCCTCACAGCGCAACCTGTTCATAGGGGCGGTACTGTATACCACTGTGTATCGAGCATTCCCTCCACCTAAAAGGAAATGATTCCCTTGTTTTACAATGGAGCGCTTGTTCCAGTTCTGAAGGTCCTTCGCCTGCTTGGTCTGTTCACTTTCTGCATACTGTTGGTCAAACATGCACACTGGCACAACAGAAAAAGGCAGGGTTTCAGGTGTGAGGCAATAAAGGGCGCACTGCTAGGGTGGCGCACAGTTGGATGTTAGAAGGCAAAAAGGTGCATGCAGAAGAGAGGCAAAGCCCTGTAACCCCTCACGATGTGTTTTTGGACACACCAAGTACACGAAAAACAAATTCTGCAGCACACTTGTGGGAAAAATGAAGTTAAGGCGATGTCTCAATGGACATAAGGTGCAAAGTTCAAGGGCGAAGAAGTTGTCCACAAAATTATGTATTCCTGAATGCTTTTATCACCTTTTAGAATACCCCAATGTCTGACTAGACTTCTGCGTAGTGTTCTGTTTTGACTGGTGTAATCCGTGATCAAACGGATCTTGGATGTGTCAGATTCTTTGTCAGTCCGTTTAGTCATTAGTGTATCCCCTCTTTTGATGTTTTTGACACGAGTGGTCGCTTTTTGTAGTAGCTCATCTGTGTACCCTCTTCTTTGGAAGCGGGTGGTCATTTCCCTTAGATTGAGCATGAAGTCCTTGTCATCACTGCAATTTCTGCGTGCTCTTAGGAATTCACCATAAGGAATGGTGTTGATTTGGTGTGGTGGGTGAGCGCTGTCTGCACGTAGGGTTGAATTACAGGCCGTGCTTTTTCTGAAAAGTCTGCTATTGATTTTGTTGTTAGCAATGAAAATCTCCAGGTCCAGACATTCTACTCTGTCTTGACTAGACACAATAGTAAAGCTCATGTCCCACGTGTTATGATTCAAGTAAGCATGGAAGTCATTCAAATGTTCTTGTGTGCCTGACCAGATTAAGAAACAGTCATCAATGTATCTTCCCCAAAATACTATTGAGTCTACAAAAGAAACACCATTAGGTCCCCAAATCAGGTCCTTCTCCAATGCACCCATAAAGAGATTGGCAAAGGAAGGGGAAAACTTAGAACCCATGGCAACACCTCTTGTTTGTTTATACCATGAGTTGTTGAACATAAAGACATTGTTCTTGAGGATGAGTTCCATCATTGTAATCAACATGTTCGTGTGTTGCCACATGGTGGCCGGTCGATTGTGTAGGACTTTGGTGATCGTCTCCAACCCTAATTCTGGTTTGATGCTTGTGTATAATGACACCACATCCATAGTGACTAGAATGTTACCTTGTTGCCACTGTAGATCAGAAAGAAGGCTCAGAATGTGTTTCGTGTCCTGGATATAGGAGGGAAGATTGCGTACTAAGGGTCCTAAAAATAGGTCGACATATTCTGATAGTTTTTCAGTGGGGCCCCCTATGCCGGAGATGATAGGTCTGCCAGGGGGGAAAGGGAGGTTTTTGTGAACTTTGGGCAGTGTGTAAAGCCATGGGTGTGAAGGTTTGAAAACTTTTAGATAAAGGTATTCGTCCTCATTTAGAAGACCCTCCTCTTTCCATTTTAGTAAAGATTTGTTGATCAAGGTAGTCAGGGAGGCAATAGGGTTGTGGTTCAGGGGTTCATAGCATGAGATGTCTTGTAACTGGCTAAGAATTTCATCATTATAGTCTTTTTTGTTCATGACCACTATGTTTCCGCCCTTATCCGCCTCTCTAATGACGATGTCATGATCTTGGATTAGAGTGTTAAGGGCTGCCCGCTCCTCTGATGTTAAATTGTCTTTGTATCTAAATGTATGTCGATCTTTAAAATTGTCCATTCTGTCAATATCTTCCAAAACCCTTTTGTGGAAGTTGTCTATTGAATTACCACCCGGTAAGGTGGGGATCCATTTAGATTTAGATTTGAGCCCACTGACAATGCTGAAATCAGACTCAATATTGAGTTCCTCTAGTAGTTTTTCGGTATCATAAGGAGATTGTTCATGGTCCGTTAAAGAGAGAAGAAGCTGGGTGGTATGAATGTCATTTATAGTAAGGACACCTGGTTCAAACTCAGTTGGAATGTTTGTAGTCGTTTTATTGGAAGTGACACGATTAGAGAAATGTTTTTTTAGCTTTAGATTACGTACAAATTTAAACACATCAATTTTCAATTTACAAACATCAGTGTTAGTGTAAGGGTTAAAGTTAAGGCCCTTGCTTAGTAGGGAAATCATAGTGGGGGATAGTATTCTCGTTGACAAGTTGATTACTTGAACTTCTCCCTGGTCTTTGTCTATTGCTTCCGGTTGTTCCCAGATCGGAGTTTCTTTCTGTAGTCTTCTACGCTTCCCCCTCCTACCCCTCCGGGATTTGGATCTAATATGCGGTTGCCTCTCCTGATTCGTTGTATCTCGCATAAAAAAGGGGTAGTTTCGCTGTCTGTGCGGGTGGCATCGTCCTCACTGACGCTGACTATGCTAAGGGATGTGGTGCTCGAAGAAGCTGAGCTGGCATCAGTTTCATAGGTTTTGTCTCTTCTCTTCTGAGTTTTGTTCTTTATCATGAAGTCATACTTTCTATCATAAGTGAATATTCTGCCATCGGTGTAATCGGTCTCATCTCTTTTTAACTGTCTCGCTTTGCGGCTTTTGATCTCATTCTGGTGTTTCAATAAGATTTCATCTAACTTGTTATAGTTTTTAACTGTAGATTCAGGACGATTTAAATCTTTAATCTCTTGTTCTAGAGTGGCAATTTCGGCTTGTAGTTTAGCTACCTTTCGGTCGGAACTCTCGATGAGAATGTCCATGAGGGTGTGAGAGTTGTTGGTGAGAGCCTCTTCCCATTTCCCTAGAAGATCGTTGTCAAGATCGTCATAGGTAGGGAAGATTTGTGCCCTTAAACCCCTTGGTACGCGTCTGAGTCTAGCGTATTGTTTAAGGGTTGTGCCATCCCACCATTTGGAATTTTCTTGTTTCTTTAGTCTTTCTAATCTAATAAATTTATCTCTAAGACCCTCCTCCTTGGTGACACTGGGAGCGCCACTGGTGGTTGCTCTATAAGTAGACATGCCCTTGGCAAGATTATCGAAGAGTTCTTCAGCAGCTTTATCTCGATTCATATTGGGGATGAGTGACTCTCCTCAAAGTGGTGATGTGCGGCGGCAGCCCACCTCACCTAAGTAGTTCAACAGAAAAAGGCAGGGTTTCAGGTGTGAGGCAATAAAGGGCGCACTGCTAGGGTGGCGCACAGTTGGATGTTAGAAGGCAAAAAGGTGCATGCAGAAGAGAGGCAAAGCCCTGTAACCCCTCACGATGTGTTTTTGGACACACCAAGTACACGAAAAACAAATTCTGCAGCACACTTGTGGGAAAAATGAAGTTAAGGCGATGTCTCAATGGACATAAGGTGCAAAGTTCAAGGGCGAAGAAGTTGTCCACAAAATTATGTATTCCTGAATGCTTTTATCACCTTTTAGAATACCCCAATGTCTGACTAGACTTCTGCGTAGTGTTCTGTTTTGACTGGTGTAATCCGTGATCAAACGGATCTTGGATGTGTCAGATTCTTTGTCAGACCGTTTAGTCATTAGTGTATCCCCTCTTTTGATGTTTTTGACACGAGTGGTCGCTTTTTGTAGTAGCTCATCTGTGTACCCTCTTCTTTGGAAGCGGGTGGTCATTTCCCTTAGATTGAGCATGAAGTCCTTGTCATCACTGCAATTTCTGCGTGCTCTTAGGAATTCACCATAAGGAATGGTGTTGATTTGGTGTGGTGGGTGAGCGCTGTCTTCACGTAGGGTTGAATTACAGGCCGTGCTTTTTCTGAAAAGTCTGCTATTGATTTTGTTGTTAGCAATGAAAATCTCCAGGTCCAGAAATTCTACTCTGTCTTGACTAGACACAATAGTAAAGCTCATGTCCCACGTGTTATGATTCAAGTAAGCATGGAAGTCATTCAAATGTTCTTGTGTGCCTGACCAGATTAAGAAACAGTCATCAATGTATCTTCCCCAAAATACTATTGAGTCTACAAAAGAAACACCATTAGGTCCCCAAATCAGGTCCTTCTCCAATGCACCCATGAAGAGATTGGCAAAGGAAGGGGAAAACTTAGAACCCATGGCAACACCTCTTGTTTGTTTATACCATGAGTTGTTGAACATAAAGACATTGTTCTTGAGGATGAGTTCCATCATTGTAATCAACATGTTCGTGTGTTGCCACATGGTGGCCGGTCGATTGTGTAGGACTTTGGTGATCGTCTCCAACCCTAATTCTGGTTTGATGCTTGTGTATAATGACACCACATCCATAGTGACTAGAATGTTACCTTGTTGCCACTGTAGATCAGAAAGAAGGCTCAGAATGTGTTTCGTGTCCTGGATATAGGAGGGAAGATTGCGTACTAAGGGTCCTAAAAATAGGTCGACATATTCTGATAGTTTTTCAGTGGGGCCCCCTATGCCGGAGATGATAGGTCTGCCAGGGGGGAAAGGGAGGTTTTTGTGAACTTCGGGCAGTGTGTAAAGCCATGGGTGTGAAGGTTTGAAAACTTTTAGATAAAGGTATTCGTCCTCATTTAGAAGACCCTCCTCTTTCCATTTTAGTAAAGATTTGTTGATCAAGGTAGTCAGGGAGGCAATAGGGTTGTGGTTCAGGGGTTCATAGCATGAGATGTCTTGTAACTGGCTAAGAATTTCATCATTATAGTCTTTTTTGTTCATGACCACTATGTTTCCGCCCTTATCCGCCTCTCTAATGACGATGTCATGATCTTGGATTAGAGTGTTAAGGGCTGCCCGCTCCTCTGATGTTAAATTGTCTTTGTATCTAAATGTATGTCGATCTTTAAAATTGTCCATTCTGTCAATATCTTCCAAAGCCCTTTTGTGGAAGTTGTCTATTGAATTACCACCCGGTAAGGTGGGGATCCATTTAGATTTAGATTTGAGCCCACTGACAATGCTGAAATCAGACTCAATATTGAGTTCCTCTAGTAGTTTTTCGGTATCATAAGGAGATTGTTAATGGTCCGTTAAAGAGAGAAGAAGCTGGGTGGTATGAATGTCATTTATAGTAAGGACACCTGGTTCAAACTCAGTTGGAATGTTTGTAGTCGTTTTATTGGAAGTGACACGATTAGAGAAATGTTTTTTTAGCTTTAGATTACGTACAAATTTAAACACATCAATTTTCAATTTACAAACATCAGTGTTAGTGTAAGGGTTAAAGTTAAGGCCCTTGCTTAGTAGGGAAATCATAGTGGGGGATAGTATTCTCGTTGACAAGTTGATTACTTGAACTTCTCCCTGGTCTTTGTCTATTGCTTCCGGTTGTTCCCAGATCGGAGTTTCTTTCTGTAGTCTTCTACGCTTCCCCCTCCTACCCCTCCGGGATTTGGATCTAATATGCGGTTGCCTCTCCTGATTCGTTGTATCTCGCATAAAAAAGGGGTAGTTTCGCTGTCTGTGCGGGTGGCATCGTCCTCACTGACGCTGACTATGCTAAGGGATGTGGTGCTCGAAGAAGCTGAGCTGGCATCAGTTTCATAGGTTTTGTCTCTTCTCTTCTGAGTTTTGTACTTGATCATGAAGTCATACTTTCTATCATAAGTGAATATTCTGCCATCGGTGTAATCGGCCTCATCTCTTTTTAACTGTCTCGCTTTGCGGCTTTTGATCTCATTCTGGTGTTTCAATAAGATTTCATCTAACTTGTTATAGTTTTTAACTGTAGATTCAGGACGATTTAAATCTTTAATCTCTTGTTCTAGAGTGGCAATTTCGGCTTGTAGTTTAGCTACCTTTCGGTCGGAACTCTCGATGAGAATGTCCATGAGGGTGTGAGAGTTGTTGGTGAGAGCCTCTTCCCATTTCCCTAGAAGATCGTTGTCAAGATCGTCATAGGTAGGGAAGATCTGTGCCCTTAAACCCCTTGGTACGCGTCTGAGTCTAGCGTATTGTTTAAGGGTTGTGCCATCCCACCATTTGGAATTTTCTTGTTTCTTTAGTCTTTCTAATCTAATAAATTTATCTCTAAGACCCTCCTCCTTGGTGACACTGGGAGCGCCACTGGTGGTTGCTCTATAAGTAGACATGCCCTTGGCAAGATTATCGAAGAGTTCTTCAGCAGCTTTATCTCGATTCATATTGGGGATGAGTGACTCTCCTCAAAGTGGTGATGTGCGGTGGCAGCCCACCTCACCTAAGTAGTTCAACAGAAAAAGGCAGGGTTTCAGGTGTGAGGCAATAAAGGGCGCACTGCTAGGGTGGCGCACAGTTGGATGTTAGAAGGCAAAAAGGTGCATGCAGAAGAGAGGCAAAGCCCTGTAACCCCTCACGATGTGTTTTTGGACACACCAAGTACACGAAAAACAAATTCTGCAGCACACTTGTGGGAAAAATGAAGTTAAGGCGATGTCTCAATGGACATAAGGTGCAAAGTTCAAGGGCGAAGAAGTTGTCCACAAAATTATGTATTCCTGAATGCTTTTATCACCTTTTAGAATACCCCAATGTCTGACTAGACTTCTGCGTAGTGTTCTGTTTTGACTGGTGTAATCCGTGATCAAACGGATCTTGGATGTGTCAGATTCTTTGTCAGTCCGTTTAGTCATTAGTGTATCCCCTCTTTTGATGTTTTTGACACGAGTGGTCGCTTTTTGTAGTAGCTCATCTGTGTACCCTCTTCTTTGGAAGCGGGTGGTCATTTCCCTTAGATTGAGCATGAAGTCCTTGTCATCACTGCAATTTCTGCGTGCTCTTAGGAATTCACCATAAGGAATGGTGTTGATTTGGTGTGGTGGGTGAGCTCTGTCTGCACGTAGGGTTGAATTACAGGCCGTGCTTTTTCTGAAAAGTCTGCTATTGATTTTGTTGTTAGCAATGAAAATCTCCAGGTCCAGAAATTCTACTCTGTCTTGACTAGACACAATAGTAAAGCTCATGTCCCACGTGTTATGATTCAAGTAAGCATGGAAGTCATTCAAATGTTCTTGTGTGCCTGACCAGATTAAGAGACAGTCATCAATGTATCTTCCCCAAAATACTATTGAGTCTACAAAAGAAACACCATTAGGTCCCCAAATCAGGTCCTTCTCCAATGCACCCATGAAGAGATTGGCAAAGGAAGGGGAAAACTTAGAACCCATGGCAACACCTCTTGTTTGTTTATACCATGAGTTGTTGAACATAAAGACATTGTTCTTGAGGATGAGTTCCATCATTGTAATCAACATGTTCGTGTGTTGCCACATGGTGGCCGGTCGATTGTGTAGGACTTTGGTGATCGTCTCCAACCCTAATTCTGGTTTGATGCTTGTGTATAATGACACCACAACTTCCACAAAAGGGTTTTGGAAGATATTGACAGAATGGACAATTTTAAAGATCGACATACATTTAGATACAAAGACAATTTAACATCAGAGGAGCGGGCAGCCCTTAACACTCTAATCCAAGATCATGACATCGTCATTAGAGAGGCGGATAAGGGCGGAAACATAGTGGTCATGAACAAAAAAGACTATAATGATGAAATTCTTAGCCAGTTACAAGACATCTCATGCTATGTACCCCTGAACCACAACCCTATTGCCTCCCTGACTACCTTGATCAACAAATCTTTACTAAAATGGAAAGAGGAGGGTCTTCTAAATGAGGACGAATACCTTTATCTAAAAGTTTTCAAACCTTCACACCCATGGCTTTACACACTGCCCAAAGTTCACAAAAACCTCCCTTTCCCCCCTGGCAGACCTATCATCTCCGGCATAGGGGGCCCCACTGAAAAACTATCAGAATATGTCGACCTATTTTTAGGACCCTTAGTACGCAATCTTCCCTCCTATATCCAGGACACGAAACACATTCTGAGCCTTCTTTCTGATCTACAGTGGCAACAAGGTAACATTCTAGTCACTATGGATGTGGTGTCATTATACACAAGCATCAAACCAGAATTAGGGTTGGAGACGATCACCAAAGTCCTACACAATCGACCGGCCACCATGTGGCAACACACGAACATGTTGATTACAATGATGGAACTCATCCTCAAGAACAATGTCTTTATGTTCAACAACTCATGGTATAAACAAACAAGAGGTGTTGCCATGGGTTCTAAGTTTTCCCCTTCCTTTGCCAATCTCTTCATGGGTGCATTGGAGAAGGACCTGATTTGGGGACCTAATGGTGTTTCTTTTGTAGACTCAATAGTATTTTGGGGAAGATACATTGATGACTGTTTCTTAATCTGGTCAGGCACACAAGAACATTTGAATGACTTCCATGCTTACTTGAATCATAACACGTGGGACATGAGCTTTACTATTGTGTCTAGTCAAGACAGAGTAGAATTTCTGGACCTGGAGATTTTCATTGCTAACAACAAAATCAATAGCAGACTTTTCAGAAAAAGCACGGCCTGTAATTCAACCCTACGTGCAGACAGCGCTCACCCACCACACCAAATCAACACCATTCCTTATGGTGAATTCCTAAGAGCACGCAGAAATTGCAGTGATGACAAGGACTTCATGCTCAATCTAAGGGAAATGACCACCCGCTTCCAAAGAAGAGGGTACACAGATGAGCTACTACAAAAAGCGACCACTCGTGTCAAAAACATCAAAAGAGGGGATACACTAATGACTAAACGGACTGACAAAGAATCTGACACATCCAAGATCCGTTTGATCACGGATTACACCAGTCAAAACAGAACACTACGCAGAAGTCTAGTCAGACATTGGGGTATTCTAAAAGGTGATAAAAGCATTCAGGAATACATAATTTTGTGGACAACTTCTTCGCCCTTGAACTTTGCACCTTATGTCCATTGAGACATCGCCTTAACTTCATTTTTCCCACAAGTGTGCTGCAGAATTTGTTTTTCGTGTACTTGGTGTGTCCAAAAACACATCGTGAGGGGTTACAGGGCTTTGCCTCTCTTCTGCATGCACCTTTTTGCCTTCTAACATCCAACTGTGCGCCACCCTAGCAGTGCGCCCTTTATTGCCTCACACCTGAAACCCTGCCTTTTTCTGTTGAACTACTTAGGTGAGGTGGGCTGCCGCCGCACATCACCACTTTGAGGAGAGTCACTCATCCCCAATATGAATCGAGATAAAGCTGCTGAAGAACTCTTCGATAATCTTGCCAAGGGCATGTCTACTTATAGAGCAACCACCAGTGGCGCTCCCAGTGTCACCAAGGAGGAGGGTCTTAGAGATAAATTTATTAGATTAGAAAGACTAAAGAAACAAGAAAATTCCAAATGGTGGGATGGCACAACCCTTAAACAATACGCTAGACTCAGACGCGTACCAAGGGGTTTAAGGGCACAGATCTTCCCTACCTATGACGATCTTGACAACGATCTTCTAGGGAAATGGGAAGAGGCTCTCACCAACAACTCTCACACCCTCATGGACATTCTCATCGAGAGTTCCGACCGAAAGGTAGCTAAACTACAAGCCGAAATTGCCACTCTAGAACAAGAGATTAAAGATTTAAATCGTCCTGAATCTACAGTTAAAAACTATACCAAGTTAGATGAAATCTTATTGAAACACCAGAATGTGATCAAAAGCCGCAAAGCGAGACAGTTAAAAAGAGATGAGGCCGATTACACCGATGGCAGAATATTCACTTATGATAGAAAGTATGACTTCATGATCAAGAACAAAACTCAGAAGAGAAGAGACAAAACCTATGAAACTGATGCCAGCTCAGCTTCTATGAGCACCACATCCCTTAGCATAGTCAGCGTCAGTGAGGACGATGCCACCCGCACAGACAGCGAAACTACCCCTTTTTTATGCGAGATACAACGAATCAGGAGAGGCAACCGCATATTAGATCCAAATCCCAGAGGGGTAGGAGGGGGAAGCGTAGAAGACTACAGAAAGAAACTCCGATCTGGGAACAACCGGAAGCAATAGACAAAGACCAGGGAGAAGTTCAAGTAATCAACTTGTCAACGAGAATACTATCCCCCACTATGATTTCCCTACTAAGCAAGGGCCTTAACTTTAACCCTTACACTAACACTGATGTTTGTAAATTGAAAATTGATGTGTTTAAATTTGTACGTAATCTAAAGCTAAAAAAACATTTCTCTAATCGTGTCACTTCCAATAAAACGACTACAAACATTCCAACTGAGTTTGAACCAGGTGTCCTTACTATAAATGACATTCATACCACCCAGCTTCTTCTCTCTTTAACGGACCATGAACAATCTCCTTATGATACCGAAAAACTACTAGAGGAACTCAATATTGAGTCTGATTTCAGCATTGTCAGTGGGCTCAAATCTAAATCTAAATGGATCCCCACCTTACCGGGTGGTAATTCAATAGACAACTTCCACAAAAGGGTTTTGGAAGATATTGACAGAATGGACAATTTTAAAGATCGACATACATTTAGATACAAAGACAATTTAACATCAGAGGAGCGGGCAGCCCTTAACACTCTAATCCAAGATCATGACATCGTCATTAGAGAGGCGGATAAGGGCGGAAACATAGTGGTCATGAACAAAAAAGACTATAATGATGAAATTCTTAGCCAGTTACAAGACATCTCATGCTATGAACCCCTGAACCACAACCCTATTGCCTCCCTGACTACCTTGATCAACAAATCTTTACTAAAATGGAAAGAGGAGGGTGTTCTAAATGAGGACGAATACCTTTATCTAAAAGTTTTCAAACCTTCACACCCATGGCTTTACACACTGCCCAAAGTTCACAAAAACCTCCCTGTCCCCCCTGGCAGACCTATCATCTCCGGCATAGGGGGCCCCACTGAAAAACTATCAGAATATGTCGACCTATTTTTAGGACCCTTAGTACGCAATCTTCCCTCCTATATCCAGGACACGAAACACATTCTGAGCCTTCTTTCTGATCTACAGTGGCAACAAGGTAACATTCTAGTCACTATGGATGTGGTGTCATTATACACAAGCATCAAACCAGAATTAGGGTTGGAGACGATCACCAAAGTCCTACACAATTGACCGGCCACCATGTGGCAACACACGAACATGTTGATTACAATGATGGAACTCATCCTCAAGAACAATGTCTTTATGTTCAACAACTCATGGTATAAACAAACAAGAGGTGTTGCCATGGGTTCTAAGTTTTCCCCTTCCTTTGCCAATCTCTTCATGGGTGCATTGGAGAAGGACCTGATTTGGGGACCTAATGGTGTTTCTTTTGTAGACTCAATAGTATTTTGGGGAAGATACATTGATGACTGTTTCTTAATCTGGTCAGGCACACAAGAACATTTGAATGACTTCCATGCTTACTTGAATCATAACACGTGGGACATGAGCTTTACTATTGTGTCTAGTCAAGACAGAGTAGAATTTCTGGACCTGGAGATTTTCATTGCTAACAACAAAATCAATAGCAGACTTTTCAGAAAAAGCACGGCCTGTAATTCAACCCTACGTGCAGACAGCGCTCACCCACCACACCAAATCAACACCATTCCTTATGGTGAATTCCTAAGAGCACGCAGAAATTGCAGTGATGACAAGGACTTCATGCTCAATCTAAGGGAAATGACCACCCGCTTCCAAAGAAGAGGGTACACAGATGAGCTACTACAAAAAGCGACCACTCGTGTCAAAAACATCAAAAGAGGGGATACACTAATGACTAAACGGACTGACAAAGAATCTGACACATCCAAGATCCGTTTGATCACGGATTACACCAGTCAAAACAGAACACTACGCAGAAGTCTAGTCAGACATTGGGGTATTCTAAAAGGTGATAAAAGCATTCAGGAATACATAATTTTGTGGACAACTTCTTCGCCCTTGAACTTTGCACCTTATGTCCATTGAGACATCGCCTTAACTTCATTTTTCCCACAAGTGTGCTGCAGAATTTGTTTTTCGTGTACTTGGTGTGTCCAAAAACACATCGTGAGGGGTTACAGGGCTTTGCCTCTCTTCTGCATGCACCTTTTTGCCTTCTAACATCCAACTGTGCGCCACCCTAGCAGTGCGCCCTTTATTGCCTCACACCTGAAACCCTGCCTTTTTCTGTTGAACTACTTAGGTGAGGTGGGCTGCCGCCGCACATCACCACTTTGAGGAGAGTCACTCATCCCCAATATGAATCGAGATAAAGCTGCTGAAGAACTCTTCGATAATCTTGCCAAGGGCATGTCTACTTATAGAGCAACCACCAGTGGCGCTCCCAGTGTCACCAAGGAGGAGGGTCTTAGAGATAAATTTATTAGATTAGAAAGACTAAAGAAACAAGAAAATTCCAAATGGTGGGATGGCACAACCCTTAAACAATACGCTAGACTCAGACGCGTACCAAGGGGTTTAAGGGCACAGATCTTCCCTACCTATGACGATCTTGACAACGATCTTCTAGGGAAATGGGAAGAGGCTCTCACCAACAACTCTCACACCCTCATGGACATTCTCATCGAGAGTTCCGACCGAAAGGTAGCTAAACTACAAGCCGAAATTGCCACTCTAGAACAAGAGATTAAAGATTTAAATCGTCCTGAATCTACAGTTAAAAACTATAACAAGTTAGATGAAATCTTATTGAAACACCAGAATGAGATCAAAAGCCGCAAAGCGAGACAGTTAAAAAGAGATGAGACCGATTACACCGATGGCAGAATATTCACTTATGATAGAAAGTATGACTTCATGATAAAGAACAAAACTCAGAAGAGAAGAGACAAAACCTATGAAACTGATGCCAGCTCAGCTTCTTCGAGCACCACATCCCTTAGCATAGTCAGCGTCAGTGAGGACGATGCCACCCGCACAGACAGCGAAACTACCCCTTTTTTATGCGAGATACAACGAATCAGGAGAGGCAACCGCATATTAGATCCAAATCCCGGAGGGGTAGGAGGGGGAAGCGTAGAAGACTACAGAAAGAAACTCCGATCTGGGAACAACCGGAAGCAATAGACAAAGACCAGGGAGAAGTTCAAGTAATCAACTTGTCAACGAGAATACTATCCCCCACTATGATTTCCCTACTAAGCAAGGGCCTTAACTTTAACCCTTACACTAACACTGATGTTTGTAAATTGAAAATTGATGTGTTTAAATTTGTACGTAATCTAAAGCTAAAAAAACATTTCTCTAATCATGTCACTTCCAATAAAACGACTACAAACATTCCAACTGAGTTTGAACCAGGTGTCCTTACTATAAATGACATTCATACCACCCAGCTTCTTCTCTCTTTAACGGACCATGAACAATCTCCTTATGATACCGAAAAACTACTAGAGGAACTCAATATTGAGTCTGATTTCAGCATTGTCAGTGGGCTCAAATCTAAATCTAAATGGATCCCCACCTTACCGGGTGGTAATTCAATAGACAACTTCCACAAAAGGGTTTTGGAAGATATTGACAGAATGGACAATTTTAAAGATCGACATACATTTAGATACAAAGACAATTTAACATCAGAGGAGCGGGCAGCCCTTAACACTCTAATCCAAGATCATGACATCGTCATTAGAGAGGCGGATAAGGGCGGAAACATAGTGGTCATGAACAAAAAAGACTATAATGATGAAATTCTTAGCCAGTTACAAGACATCTCATGCTATGAACCCCTGAACCACAACCCTATTGCCTCCCTGACTACCTTGATCAACAAATCTTTACTAAAATGGAAAGAGGAGGGTCTTCTAAATGAGGACGAATACCTTTATCTAAAAGTTTTCAAACCTTCACACCCATGGCTTTACACACTGCCCAAAGTTCACAAAAACCTCCCTTTCCCCCCTGGCAGACCTATCATCTCCGGCATAGGGGGCCCCACTGAAAAACTATCAGAATATGTCGACCTATTTTTAGGACCCTTAGTACGCAATCTTCCCTCCTATATCCAGGACACGAAACACATTCTGAGCCTTCTTTCTGATCTACAGTGGCAACAAGGTAACATTCTAGTCACTATGGATGTGGTGACATTATACACAAGCATCAAACCAGAATTAGGGTTGGAGACGATCACCAAAGTCCTACACAATCGACCGGCCACCATGTGGCAACACACGAACATGTTGATTACAATGATGGAACTCATCCTCAAGAACAATGTCTTTATGTTCAACAACTCATGGTATAAACAAACAAGAGGTGTTGCCATGGGTTCTAAGTTTTCCCCTTCCTTTGCCAATCTCTTCATGGGTGCATTGGAGAAGGACCTGATTTGGGGACCTAATGGTGTTTCTTTTGTAGACTCAATAGTATTTTGGGGAAGATACATTGATGACTGTTTCTTAATCTGGTCAGGCACACAAGAACATTTGAATGACTTCCATGCTTACTTGAATCATAACACGTGGGACATGAGCTTTACTATTGTGTCTAGTCAAGACAGAGTAGAATTTCTGGACCTGGAGATTTTCATTGCTAACAACAAAATCAATAGCAGACTTTTCAGAAAAAGCACGGCCTGTAATTCAACCCTACGTGCAGACAGCGCTCACCCACCACACCAAATCAACACCATTCCTTATGGTGAATTCCTAAGAGCACGCAGAAATTGCAGTGATGACAAGGACTTCATGCTCAATCTAAGGGAAATGACCACCCGCTTCCAAAGAAGAGGGTACACAGATGAGCTACTACAAAAAGCGACCACTCGTGTCAAAAACATCAAAAGAGGGGATACACTAATGACTAAACGGACTGACAAAGAATCTGACACATCCAAGATCCGTTTGAGCACGGATTACACCAGTCAAAACAGAACACTACGCAGAAGTCTAGTCAGACATTGGGGTATTCTAAAAGGTGATAAAAGCATTCAGGAATACATAATTTTGTGGACAACTTCTTCGCCCTTGAACTTTGCACCTTATGTCCATTGAGACATCGCCTTAACTTCATTTTTCCCACAGGTGTGCTGCAGAATTTGTTTTTCGTGCACACTGGCACATGAGGGCTCTCCAGTGGTGTCTCTGCAGGAAGTGGTATAAGCACAACGGAGATCTCAGGGAGTCTGTGGGGATCTCCAGAGAAGCTGCAGCGGATCTCTCTTGGTGGAGCAGGGAGGGCAATCTGTCTCAAGGAAAGCCTTTCCATCTTCCTCCATCAGTGGCCACAGTGATTACCGATGCCTCTACCCTGGGTGGGGGGCTCATCTGGGGGATCTGGAGATCAAGGGTCTTTGGTTTCACATCAACCTTCTGGAATTGCGGCCGATATGTTTGGCACTCAAGGCCTTTCTCCCTTCCCTGCGCAGTCAGTCTGTTCAAGTCCTGACGGACAACACTACCGCGATGTGGTATGTCAACAAACAGGGAGGAGTAGGGTCATACCGTCTCTGCAGAGAGGGGTTGCGACAATGGTCCTGGGCTCAGGACCATCGGATTTACTTGATGGCAAAATATCTGGCCGGGATTCATAACGTGCGTGCGGACAGTCTCAGTCAGCAGTTCTCCGCCAACCACGAGTGGAGGCTTCATCCAGAGGTAGTTCAACACATCTTACAGACTTAGGGAACTCCTCGGGTGGACCTATTTGCCACTATCGAGAACGCGCACTGCCTGTCATTCTGCAGTCTCCAGTTTCCGAGGCAGGGAGCGTTGGGGGGCGCGTTTCAGTTGAGTTGGAGCTCACAACTCCTTTACGCGTTTCCTCCCATACCCGTGATTCCTCGGGTTCTGAGGAATTCACCAAGACTCGGCCCAAGTTATATTGATCATCCCGGATTGGCCGAGAAGGGTGTGGTACACAGACCTTCTTCACCTCTCGTTGCACCTCCGCTCCGTCTCCCTCTCAGGGCAGACCTCCTCTCTCAGATGGAGGGGCAATTTCTTCACTCCCACCTCCAGAACATGCACCTTCATGCCTGGAGATTGAACGGGGCAACTTGAATTCTTTTTCTCTCCCGCCTGACGTGGTGGACGTTATATTATCGTCCAGGCGACACTCCACTAAGTCTATCTATTCATACAGGTGGTCTAAATTTGTTAAGTGGTGCGGAGAGAAATCTTTTGATCCCTTAAAAGCACATCTTTCTGATGTTCTTTGTTTTTCCCTTCATTTGGCTCAGCAGGGTTGTGCTGTGGCCACTGTAAAAGGGTATTTGTCGGCATTGTCGGCATTTTTGTGTTTACCTGATCAGCCTTCTTTATTTAAGTCTCCTATAGTCTTAAGATTCATTAAGGGGCTGACAAACATGTTTCATCCCACTCCTTTTGTTATGCCTCAGTGGGATTTGAATCTGGTGTTAACTTTTTTAATGGGTCCTACATTCAAACCTATGCATAGTTGTCCTTTAAGACTTTTAACTTTCAAAACGCTCTTCCTGGTTGTTATCAGTTCGGCTAGGAGGGTGAGTGAACTCCAGGCTCTGAGTTTAAAGCCGCCTTTTTTGACCATACATGCTGAAAGGATGGTACTCAGGACCAGGGCTGCTTTTCTGCCTAAGGTGGTGACTCCCTTCCACCTAGGTCAGTCCATTACCCTTCCTACTTTCTATCCTCCCCCTCACCTATCCAAAGAGGAGGAGAGACTTCATCGTTTATATCCAAAGAGGGCGATTAGCTTCTATTTGGACGGAACTGAGGACTTCTGTCTGGATGACCAGCTCTTTGTTGGACATGCTGGTCAGATGAAGTGCAAGGCGGTGCACAAGCACACGTTATCCAGGTGGATCATCTTGTGCATCATAATATGCTACTCCCTGGTGGGTAAGGAGCCTCCTGTAGGCATTAGAGCTCATTCCACCAGGGCTAAATCGTCTACGTCTGCATTGTCTAGAGATGTTCCTGTATTGGACATATGTAAAGCTGCAACTTGGGCCCCCCTCCACATTTTCGCGCAGCATTGCTGCTTAGATTCCGAAGTGACGAGGGATGGCCATTTTGCGCATTCTGTTTCGCAGTATTTTTTGGTATAGACGGGTATACACCCTCCTCCAGGAGAGGTACTGCTGTGGGATTCTATTCATAAGGTGAGGAATCCACAGGCAGATGTATCCATCAGAAGAACAAGTTACTTACTTTCGGTAACGCTTTTTCTGGTGGACACAGTATCTGCCTGTGGATTCCTCACAGACCCACCCACCTCCCCGTTGTCCACCCTTTTATACCATAAAAGATGAGGTATTCGTTTTTTGATGTATTATGTGTACTCAAGACTTTGTTACCTCTATTTATTTATTATTTTCTTGTTTGAAGTGCAAGCTTTCTTTATACACTGAGTGTATTTGTGTGAATTCTGTATACTATGTATATGTTGTCTCTGTGATTGGTCTGCCCGTTTTGCCTCGGTGGCACGGAAAAAATGGATGGAACTGACGTCATCACGCTGACGTGATCTTCTTATGGCTCCGGTGACATCATGCGGAGTTGCGTGCGGAGCCATGACGCTGTGGCGACCTCGTCGACGCAGAGAGCTATGAAAAAGTTCCGGAATGTTGGCGCAGGGGGATATTCATAAGGTGAGGAATCAACAGGCAGATACTGTATCCACCAGAAAAAGCATTACCGAAGGTAAGTAACTTGTTCTTTAATGTTCATCTGTTGTATAAATATATCCGCGTCCTCAGGGTCACTAATATTGTGCATCTTATTCCAGCACATTATTTTCAGCATGGCTGGAAATTTTAATTGTTCCTGTGCTCCCTTTTCTCGAAGTGCACTGATCCTGGTACCTAATTCCCACTGCCGCTGGGCTGTCCTCTTGCTAAGGTCGGATCTTATTAGATATGTGAAATCATCATGTTTAAGGGAGCCCTCTTTTAATGCTTTTGATAGTATCTGCTCTTTTAGGTTAAAATTAAGAAAATTGATAAAAACTTTTCTTGGGTTTTTCCTCGCAGGATTTAACCTAAAGGGATCCCGATGTGCCCTCTGGATTTCTCTTACCCATTCAATGTCTGGCCTATCGGGCATGACCTCTCGTAGAAGGGCACAAATAAATGTTTTGACATCACCCTTTTTATCCCCCTCCGGAATTTTTAAAATCCTCAAATTGTTGCGACGGGATTGTGTTTCCAATCTTTCTAAATCATTTTGTGACCCTTTATTCTGCTTCTTTAGCCAATATATATATCTTTAGAGTTTTCCAGAACATCTCCCGACAAAATTTTAACTGCTCCTTCCAGGGAACAAGTGCATGCCATAATATCATTCAGTTTTTCCTCTAATGCATCGCATTTATCGTGGATCGCTGTTTGATTGGATTCTGATATTTCAAATTTATCGAAGAGATCCTGCCTTAAATTAAAAAAAAAAAATTCGATAGAGTTTTCATCTCCTCCATCTCCGCCACCTCTTCGATCAGTTATCATTGGTTCAAGTCCCACGAGCCCTCATACCTGAAGCCTGTGCGGGGTGGGTATGGTGCCTGAGAGTCTGTTCTTCACTGTGAGATGTTGTTACAGCCTGTCTGCCCCCCGCCCCCAGCAGGGAGGCACAGAGATGCCTTCCCATGAGGAGGAAGAAGAAATTTGGGTGGACTATTCCACAGTGAGAAAATTAGGGACTTATACACATCGTAGTAGAGGGGCAAGAAATGGTGCCCAAATTAGGGTTCATATGTAGACCAGGCTTAGTGTTAGACAAGATACAAATGGGCCCTGCAGCTGTCTCAGGCCTAACTTCAAACACAGTGCTATTACTAATTGTCGCCCCGCTTACTGCCCCGCCTGCTGTACCCTGCTGCCCTTCATCGGTGGAAGACAGACCCTCTAATACAGCAAACCTATTCTCCACAGGGAGAGGAGCTAAAACTGGATTAGAGGCAGGATCAGAAACCAAATTCATTTGCGTTGTGGTTTTCTTTCCCCTAATGTGCGTGGTTTGTACAGTTTACGCATTTGTGATGTGCTCCATGATTCTAAAATAAGATTTCAAGGAAGGAGGAGGTTTTGCTGGAGAATGCACCTCCTTTTGCCCACACCACCGAGACTTTCCAGTGCCTTTCAGGGCCTTAATAACTTTCGTTTAAGGGGAATCTGCTGCAATAACTAGGGCCCCCTAGGCGATTGCTCGTGATCTGCCGCACCCTTTCCCCCACCATCTTTCTTTCTTCCTTACGGAAGGGACCTCAACTGGTACCTGTTCCTCACCTTCCCCTTCAATCCAGTTTGCTTGCCTTCTGTTAAATGTGCTGATGGGCCTTTTGACGGACCTTGTTCATTTGAACAGGACAATAAGGTGGAAGTAACTGTCACTCCTATGTTTTGACCACTTACCACAGAGGCCCCCCTCCAGAGCTAGAGTCGTGCCCAGCCTCTAAAACCTCTGAAGCCTCTAAAGCAGAGGCCTTCAAACTTTTTGATGCCAGACCCCCTTGTCAAACCTTTATAGGCGTAAGGGCCCCCTTCTGACAAAAGTTTGTAGAAACTGGTACTCCTCATTATCAACAACTATCGACAACCATAAATGCGCCTGTTACACCTGGCATCTTTTGGCATGTTTCCCCTGTTTTTTCCTTTCTGACATCCTAGTTTTTACTCTTTTTTTCTGGTTTAGTCTCTCTGCGCACTTTCTCACTGCTGTTCAGTGTTAAAGCCCAAGTGCTCCTATTGTAAATTGTATTATGGAATGGTGTTTCCATAATTGGCATGTCAGACTTACTAGTAAGTCCCTGGTAAAGTGCACTGAGTGTGCCAGGGCCTGTAAATCAAATGCTGCTGGTGGGCCTGAAGCACTGATTGTGCCACTCACCAAAGCAGCCCTGAAAAGGGGGTTCAGACCTGCCACTGCAGTATGTGTGTGCAGTTTGTAACTGCCATGTTGATCTGTCAAGTGCACCCACTTGCCAGGCCCTATTCTTCACTTTTCTTACATGTAAGTCACCCCTAAGTTAGGCCCAAGGTGCCCTGTGGCAGGGTGCCATGTATATTAAAGGTAGGACATGTACTGATGTGTGTGACATGTCCTGGCAGTGAATTACAGTTTGTTTCATTTTTCACTATGCAAAGGCTATTCGTCCCATAGGATAGAATGGGAGTTTACATATAACATCTTACAAGCATATCTTCCCATTGGGACAAGATGAGAAATGGGTTATAGTATGCCTGAACTCAGAATATAAAAATGAATCTTTTAGTAAAGATGATTTTTATGTTCTGTGTTTGGAAATAGCACTTTTAGAAAGTAGGTATTTAGTTGCTTAGCCATCCTGTGTGTCATTGCTGGGTTTGTGGATTGACTGTCTGGCTTTGGAGTGACAGGGGCTGGGGATGTGCATTTTCATCAGACAGCCACTGGGGGGTGAAGGTGTGTCCAGCCTTTCCTGGATGAGTCAGGGCTGTGCTGAATAGACCTGGGCTGTGTTTATAGTAGTGGGAGGAGATTTCCTGGCACCTGAAAGGGCCTGGTCTGCCTTCGACAATGCTGTCACAACCTCCTGCCAGGAAACTGGGCCAGAGAGGATGGAACTGGTTTGGGCTGGGCACAGGGAACTCTCTGCCCAAAAGCACAAATAGAAACTGAGAATAAATATTGGGGCCCAGACCCCAGAACTGTAGAACTCACTGGTATCAAGGAACCTGCCAAGAAGAGCTGAAAGAACTGCCAAGAGGAGTACTGCTCCTTTGCTGTGTTGTTGCTTTGTTGGGTTGGCCTGCAGTTGCTGCTTCTGCCTTGGGCAATGAAAGGACTGGACTAAACTTTCTTTACTTGTTGCTGTGTATCTTCAAGGGCTTGAAGTAGAGCTTGCCTTCTGTTCTGAAGTCAAAGGGACCGCAAAGACTTCACCTACCTCTGGGTACCACCTCTGGAACCGTGGATTCACTTGCCACAGAGGGGGGAAAGCAACCGACTCGTCACAGACTCTGTCGTTGGCTCCGTGTCCCAAAGGCACCGCAGAGGGCACTGCCGCATCCCACACTGCAACCCTGGTCTCACTGACGACAACGACCGCCGAATAGCTGCTGCTTGCACGTGTACTGTGGCCACCGCACTCTGTACCACCTCGCTGTACTTTGCCGCCCTGGTCTCACCGACGCCATCGCTGACTTCGAAAACCATGACCGCAACCTGGCTTTGGGGCACTGCTCGCAAGACTTCGACACACCGTACCGTCCCACACCGCAGTCTGGACCGACCAACACCAGCTCCCGCAACTGGCACTATCACCTGCACCGTGATCTGTCAGCACAGCAAAGAGCACCGTCTTCACTCAGCACCTGAGCCCTGGTCTCACCGATGCAGCTGGAAGACCGTCACCGAGCCAAACAAATCTTTGTCATCACAAAGAGACAGACTGCTCCCAAGCAACCAAAAACACTTACAGTTTACCTAATAAGGCACATTTGCCTTTCATTCAGGCAAGCAAAGCAGCTGATAATGATCTAAATTAGCCTTCCGCGGGCAGGAGGGCTGTCTTTTTGCAGGGACAAGTGAAGGTGGGAAATCTGCGACCCCTTTCCCAGGACTCCATGACCCCCTGGGGGTCGCGCCATCCACCCTTTCATCCTTCTATCCATCCATCCATCCTTCATACATCCACCCTTTCATCCTTACATCCATCCTTCATCCATCTACCCTTTCATCCATCAATCCACCTATCATTCATCCAGCCACCTTTTCACACATCCATGCATCCATCATTCATCCATGCAACCTTTGATCCATCCTTACATCCATCTTTCATCCATACACCCTTTCATCCTTCCACACATCCTCCCTTTCATCCATCCATCCACCCATCATTCATCCACCCACCTTTTCACACATCCATCCATCCATCATTCATCCATGCAACGTTTTATCCATCCATACATCCATCCCTCATCCATACACCCTTTCATCCTTCCATCCATACATCCATCCTTCATCCATCCACCCTTTCATCCATCAATCATTCATCCACCCACCCTTTCACACATCCATCCATCCATCATTCATCCATCCACCCTTTCATCCTTCCATCCATTCATCCAAACTTCATCCATCCACCCTTTCATCCTTCCATCCATACATCCATCCTTCACCTAGCCACCCTTCCATCCATCCACCCATCCACCCATCCACCCATCCACCCACATAAAAAAGATCACCAGTGCACTCCCATATAGTCACTTTTTCTCCTCTGTAGAGTCAGCACTCTTTTTCCTTTTCAATTTGCAACACTTCCAGGAACACTTTTTTTTGAGTCCAGAAAAGTCACGTAGTGTAAAAAACTACAGATTTTATTTCTTTGTAAAACACAGTGCTCCACAGCCCACGCGCGTTTTGCCCTATAAGGGCTTCCTCAAGGCTTATTTGCAATGTTTAAAACACTGTATTCATCTAGATGTTAGCTTGCCAATGTACCAAATTCTTTATGTAAGATTCTCCATGAGTAGTCCAATCATTCCACATGAGTCAAAGCCAGGTATTCCAGTCCTCTGTGTTTTCTACAGTCGTGGAGCCATGATAAGTTCCATCATTTAAACTCACAACTCCTTCACGTCTTCCTACGAGGCTTCGTTACAAGTTACATCCATCCATCATTCATCCATGCAACCTTTTATCCATCCATCCATCCATCCATCCACCCTTTCATCCTTTGATCCATACATCCATCCTTCATCCATCCACCCTTTCATCCATACATCTATCCTTCATCCACCCACCCTTTCATCCATCAATCCATCCATCCACAAATCATTTATCCACCCATCTTTTCACACATCCATCCATCCATCATTCATCCATGCAACGTTTCATCCATCCATACATCCATCCTTCATCCATCCACCCTTTCATTCTTCCATCCTGCCATCCATCCTTCATCCGTCCACCCTTTCATCCTTCCATCCATACATCCATCCTTCATCCATCCACCCTTTCATCCTTCCATCCATCCATCCATCCATCCATCCACACATAATTCATCCACCCACCTTTTCACACATCCATCCATCATTCATCCATGCAACCTTTTATCCATCCATACATCCATCCTTCTTCCATCCAGCCTTTCATCCTTCCATCCATCCATCCTTCATCCGTCCACCCTTTCATCCTTCCATCCATACATCCATCCTTCATTCATCCACCTTTTCATCCATCCATCCACCCATCATTCATCCACCCACCTTTTCACACATCCATCCATCCATCATTCATCTATGCAACCTTTTATCCATCCATACATCCATCCCTCATCCATACACCCTCTCATCCTTCCATCCATACATCCACCCTTCATCCACCCTTTCATCCATTAATCCACCCACCTTTTTTGTGCCTCTCTCCTGGGGGGGGGGGGGACAGTATCTCTCTGCGTCTTCTTCCTTCTTCTTCCTCCTTATGGGAGGGCATCTCTGTGCCTCCCTGCTGGGGGCGGGGGCCAGAAGACAAGCTGTAACAACATCTCACAGTGAAGAACAGACTCTCAGGCACCATAACCCCCCCCCCCACAGACTTCAGGTGTGAGGGCTCGTGGGACTTGAACAAATGATAACTGATCGAAGAGGTGGTGGAGATGGAGGACCTTTCACGTGCTTTACTGGCGAGACCCACAGCTCCTGGCGCGCAACGCCCATTGAATTCAAAGGGCTACAGCCTCCTCCCCCAGCCACCCCCCCCATGACTCCATGCCAGACCTCCACAGTGCGGGCTGTAGGGCCCGTCAAGTTAAGCTTATGGGGATTGGTGTACAGTGCCCTATTGTAGCTGCCCTGCCCCTGGTGCCAGTGATCTGTATGGAAATTTGGATCATTAGGTGCACCAAACACCCATCTATTTATTGCGGTCAATTATGAAGCCTGGTAATATAGTCGCATGTCTGGTAGTGCTATGCCACCGTCATACCATCCCATAGGGAGTTTATTCATCGCATCCCATAGTAGTAATCCCTACACAACGCAATCTATTCTGTAGAAATAGGAGTCTGGGATAGTACTGGGGGTGTTCTGTAGCGCATATAGGAAGCGCTACAGAACACCCCAAAAGTGCCGCTCGCACCAAGAAGGTAAGTGGGAGGGATCGCCAGTGTAAGACATTCGATTTGAGATGTTGGAGGGGCCCCTGCAGATATGTTCATAGAATAGGCTGTTATCCAGGGTCACAACGATACCAAGGTATCGAAATCCCTGAGACGCCTCCGGTTATTGTAGCCCCGAGGACTGGAGGGGGGTCGCCCCATAGCACATACATCTGGGATTTAGACCAATTTATCTTGTATCCGGAATGGGCACCAAATAGGTGGAATATGTGAAGTACCCGCCGCAAGGATCGCGATGGTGAGGCCAGTTAGAAAAGAATGTCATCCGCGTACAGCGAGAGGCGGTCTTCGTGATCTACCATCCATTTCAGTCCCCGTATTTCTGAATCACCCCTAACCCAGACGGCCAATGGCTCCAACACAAGGGTGAAGAGCAGCGGAGACAGCGGGCAACTTTGCCTTGTGCCTCACCGAAGGGAAAAGGTAGATGAGCGGTGGTTATTGATGGTGACATGCGCAGTAGGGTGTGTGTAAAGCAGCCTGATCCCTTTTGTTAGTCTAGGTCCAAAGAACATACGAGCCAATACAGCAAAGAAGAAATCCCATTCAATAGTGTCAAATGCCATGGTGGCATCTAATGACAGTAAGATTGCCTCTTCCCTGATAGTTCCGAGTCTACCAAAGGCCCTATTTAACCATCTCAGATTCCGGGCTGTGTTCCTCCCTGGCATGAATCCGGACTGGTCCGAATGAATCAGTCCGGTGATGTAAGGAAGAAGTCTGTTGGCCAGGATCTTTGCCTCGACGGTGAGGAGGGAAATAGGACGGTAGGATTTACAGTCGTCCACCGGCTTATTTGGTTTGTGTATGACCATGATGGAGGCGGTCCGGATGTCGACCGGAAGGAGACCGGATTCAAAGCAATCAGCATACATGTTTAACAGGTGAGGCGCTAACTTAGAAGCCAGGGGTTTAAAAAGCTTGATAGGGAGCCCATTGTTACCCATCGCTTTGCCAGAGCGGACATCCTTTATGGCCTTCTGAATCTCTGTCTCTGTAATGTCCACTTCCAGGGCGTCCCTATCCTGTGAGAAGAGGCTCACTACATTTATAGTAGCCTGGAGGTCAGCCAACAACGGGACCTGAGATGTCTCTGATGTATTGTAGACCGCTTCAAAGTGTGCAGCAAAAGTATCAGCAATTTGTTGGGGGTCAGTGAGGAGTGTACTGTCGGTATTAGATATGGCATGAACCCATCTCGAGGCTTGCTCCCTCCGTTCAAACCATGCCAGGAGTTTACCTGTGCGTTCATCTTGCTCATAAATTTTATGACGGGTAGCCAGGGAGCACGCTGTGGCATCTTCTTAGCGAAGTTGCCTGTAGTCCTGTAGTATCATGTTTAAGGTATGTTGTGCTTCAGGATCCGGGGCACGCGCAATGGACTCCTCCCTGACTAAAATATATCTTTCCATCTCGACCACCCTCTTGGAACGCTCAGTCCTGTGTCCCACCATTAATGATAGTGCACAGCAATTGATAACAGCGCCAAACGCTCCCCAAAGTGTCTCCGCAGAAGCGACGGACGCCACATTTCCGCAAAGTAGTAATCAGTATCCTTAAGTACCGCCTTCCGAATATGAGATATTTTTAGTGCTCAGGGGTTTACAGAAAGGGTACCGCGGCGCTTAGCCTGCTTTGGGCCGAAAGTTGTGAGAATGGGCGAGTGATAAGACATGGGCATGCTAAACATCTGGACGTAGTAAAAGCATGAATGTCTTGTGCATGTGTGAACATGTAATCTATTCGAGACTGGCTGTTGTGAGCCCCTGACTGAAACATAAATTGAGTATTGAGCGGTTTAAGCCATCTCCAGATGTCCACAACCACAACGCCTAGGGTGTTGGCGAACTCATTGAGCTGGGAGCCCCGTGGCGGATCATCTCCTGGTGGGAGATGGTCCTTAGATCCATCCATAGTTAAATTAAAGTCGCTCCCCAGTATCAGTACTCCTAAGGGTAATTCCAGTAGTAGAGTTCCTACGTCTCAAAATGTCAAGTGTTGTAACCCAGGAGGGACATATGTGGAGACTACGTTAAGGACTTGTCCCTCCCAGGTGCCCGTGACAGCTGAGTATCTACCCTGCGCGTCAGTCCAGGTGTTGTGTATCATATAGGGGTAGCCTCTGCGGAAAAGGATCCCCACCCCCCTTGAGCCTGAGGGAAATCCTGATGAGGGATCATGCAATACCCCCATCTATTCAGGGCCCCACAGGAGTTCCCAACCAAGTGTGTCTCCTGGAGCATCACAATGTCTAGAGCATGCCGTTTCTTATACTGCAACACTATACTCTTAATTTTGTTCCTCAGGCCATTGACATTCCAGGTCAAGAGGTTAAGAGCTGCACCCGATGCCATCTAACTATTTGTTGGGAAAATAAATCATCTTGAGGAACTCAGCAGCCAATGGACCTCCCGATTACCCCTCCACCCCATAGCCAAAACTTGACGGTGGCCAAGCACCTCTCGAACGGAGATTGCATTCACAAGGGACAATATGGATCAATTGCTTCACAGGAGAACCAAGAGTGACAATGTCCCGATACAAGAAAAAAGAAAACAACAAAACCCATCCCCTCCCCAATGTGGACCCCACCCTCGCTCCCTGCACAATGGACATAGAACTACCCGCCACCCCCAACTTGCAGAGTGCCTGTCGCCCTCCCCCATCAACTTCGGGTATGTCAACAACTCCACTAAACCAAGTAAAACACTTTCTCCCCACCTAAGAGTGTAAGTCAAAGTCTCAGCAGTTGGTCCCTCTGACTTGTCCATTGTTCATCTTCACGCCGTCGGGCTCTGTGTCTCTGCCACACCGGCCACAAGTGCAGATTTGTGTGAGCGCTTGCCCACTGTACGCCAGCCGTTGAGCCAGTCCCAGGCGTCCTCGGGTCTCATGAAGAACCATAACTTGCCACCTGATTCAACACGGGGTTTCGCTGGGAACAACATGGCGTACTTGATTTCATGGTCTCTGAGTGCGCGCTTCACGTCCAGGAAGCTGTGATGTTGGTTTTGAACTCTCAGGGTGAAATCTGAAAAAAGGACTCTTTACTGTTTTTGATTGCCAGGGGGGGTGGGGCGCCCATGCAGTTTGGAGTATATCATCTCGGTCCCGAAAGTTAAACACTCAAGTGAGAAGTAGTCGGGGGCTCCAGGTTTCGGGCTACCCCCAGGCTCACAGTGAGCTCGTTCAATGGAGAAACACTGGGACAGACCCCGCGGTTGAAGTTGTAGAATCAGCTCCTCAACGAAAAGGTTGGCGGCCTGCCCCTCCGCTCATTTCGGAACACCAAGAATCCGAACTTTGCTGCACCTCATTCGGCCATCATAATCATCCAACTGCAAAGCCATCGCCTCACGGGAAGTTTGAAGTTCGGTCACCTGTTTCTTGAGGAGGGTCAAGTCGCCCACCGGGTCTTTTGTGATGTTTTCAACAGAGCTGTCTCGGTCCGCCATTTTACGCATATCTTCTCGGATCAAGGCAACCTCCATGGCGACCGTGTCAATCCGATTTTTGAGGGAGGTCTGTACGGTGGTTATTGCAGCTAAAATGTCTTTGTTTGTGGGTTCTGGGCTCTCACTCTGGGTCGCGGCAGCCTTGGTTCTTCTGCCACGCATACATGTCTAGCTTCGCTTGCATGGCACTACGCCCGCTGCGGCCCGTCGCCATGTTGTCTCCGCCAGAGAGGGATCAACGAAGGGCCGGGACGTGCCAGCTACTCACCACCACCTGCAGTGGGGTTCCCCACACGGCCTGTCAGTTTTGGCAGGTAGCACCCCAACCCCGGAGCTGATGGACAATTAGGCAGCACCTCTCAGCAGCGTCGGGATCCCTGGCCTCACTCAGTAACCTAGTCGATGGAGGCCCTGCTGCCTCATCGGTCAGCAGGCCTCCGTGCTAACCGTCCACCACCGGGCACTCACGTTGCCTCCACTTTATATCCAGCCCCAGGGCAGGTAACTATCCAGGAGCTCCAATCTCTTACTACCCCCGGAGCACTATAGCTGCCATCTCATTAGGGGATCGTCCGTCGCCCTTCTCAGCAGGGGAACATGGCCGTCGTGCAGGAGGTCACCTCCGGTTTGTCACACCCAAGCTGAGGAGATAAAACGGGTAGTGTGCAGGATGTTGCGGCCCCACAGATCGTTCAGTGCACCACGTGGGCAGCAGTACGAGGTGTCCCATACACTCTCGTGGCCCACCACTCCAGACTCACTCACAAAAGTTCATCCGACCGCGACGGCGGCCTGCTGATTCGGTCTGGGCGGGTGATGCAGGGGCAGCGTTCATCTCCGGGGGGCGCAGGGAAGCCCCCTCCATACTCGGAGATCCAATCGGGTGAGGATGATGGGGGCTCTGAGGGGAATTGGCATCTGCAGGTGCTGGATCCACCCCCCCTGACGATCACCAACCTTCAGGGCAGCTCCGCCGGGTGCCTCCCGTACTTCCAATGTTGCTGAGGAGTGAGCGCCCGAGCAGTCGCCTTTACAGTGAAGACCCAAGCCCAGGCCTCAGCCGCTGAGTTATTTAGCGCTCCTCTGCCGAGGCACGCCTCTCCTCTCCAGCGCAGCTGCGGATGGAAGAGTGAGTGGCAGTCTTATCTTCATGGGGGCCCCTCCGATCTGGGCCAAAGTTCATGCGATCACCGGGCAGCAGGATTCGATAAGCACCCTGTAGAGGAAATCTGGCCAGGACAAACAGTATTATGCAGATGTTTCGGGAGTGGCGCAGAAGAGCTCAGCTACTTTGAGGCCATTCCCTTCGGCAATTGGCCACGCCCCCAAACATACACTATTGATAAAGGAATCATAAACAAATGTTACTTTCTCAAATATGTGATTGTCACTGTTCAGCACCCACTTCTACTCTATCCCATGTTAAATTCTCCTTCTTTAAGCCAAAGCATTAGCAGCAACAGCTCTTTTTTTTAAGTTTCAGCAAGCAAATGCTACGCATGCGGTGCCTCAAGACCTAAGGTTAGTAACTCTTGCGTATGCATGAGAGTTTTCCCTCTCAAATGGGTTAATCATGTGGTTATCTACATAGTTCTAATTTGCACATGTGCGAAAGCGTTTTTTGGTTTCAAGCGGGGTTTAGTCGCGCTACAAATTATTCTTTGTCATTTTAAGTGTGCATAAAGCTCTTTTCCACATATGTGAATGTTGTGCGCATGTTATTTTTCTCTTCACTATTTCTAGTGATTAATACTTGTTAATGAGAGATTGATCCGAGCAAGTTTCGTTTTCTTGAATCCTTGCTCCATCAATCCCCCCTCTGATGGCATTTTAGAGCCATCATAAAATACCCATCATCACAAAGTGCCCACTTTATTATTTAATCTTGGTATCTACGTTGTTCTCTACACATTCTTTATATTTCTGTTTCATGTTCAGCTCTTTTATTCTTCCACATAGATTTTCTTTCAATTCCTCTAGCTCAATCTCTTCCCTCTTTCTCTTTCTTCCCATTATTTTGTTTTGGGTTTCAGTCATTAATCCAGTTCTCAATTTTCCCTTGCAATATTTATAGGTCATTATTATTTTCGATGTTACCAATGCTATTGAAATTACGGGGATTCATATTTTCCGTAATAAACTACTTCCAAAAGTGGAAAACCGGTTACTTATTGTGGAAATACCTTTACTGAGTCTTTCCCAAACACCGTCAACTTGCAGTTGGGTCAAATCTTAATGAATCTTCGTAATATTCCTGATATATCCCTCAATACCTTTACTTTTGTCTGGGATATATGTACAGCAGTGTTGAACTTTCAACATGCCACAGACTCCACCCTCTTTTGCTAATAAAATATCAAGGGCAAGTCTATTATGCAAGACCATAGATCTGATTGCAACCTTTTAGGTATTAATCATTGAGAATCCTCTAGCAGTATCTGTTGATAAATGATCAACTACTATGGACAATTGACGTATCTTATGCAAATTCAATACGACTCCATCTGACGATATCAGTGCACCAGATATGTCGCCCACTATTTCTGAAAAACTTGCTCTTTTATTTCTTGTTAGTGCCTTACTTATTTCATCTATTGCATTGTTCTTAGTGATGCGGTATACCTTTGGGAAAACAATGTCAATATAACAACTGCCATACCAACATGCAGGCTACCTATAATAGACATTTTTACCACACACATAATACATTTCTGGGAATACAGGATCAGTTCCCCCTTTTAGTCCCCATCTCCCCATAATTAGGAAGGTAGCTTCACATTCACTAGAACCAATGAAGATACTGTTATTCTCTGTTTTTAGTCTATGTAGACAGAATTTCCCCAATTTGGATAAGTCTAGGGACATTGCAGCATGAGTCTCGCCTTTCTTATAGTCCCCCTCTAAAGTATCCCATGGAGGTACATGTGACTTCTGCTCAACAGCTTTCTTTTGGAAATCCTGTCTTCTCTCCTCTACTAAATTTAGAAAATCTTTTTCTCTGTCACGCAAAAGACAAGTTAGATTATTTCTATGAGCATGTGTTATGGGATTCGTTGTTAGGAAAAATTCTCCCATGTACTATGCATTTCTGCTACTAAGCACAGGATTCAGAGGCCCGATTCACAGAACTAACTTAAGACAAAATCCTAAACTTACTACCATTTTGGTATTCACAGAAGGCACTTACTCATTTTGATATTCACAGAAGGCATTTACTCATTTTGGTATTCACAGAAGGCAGTTACTCATTTTGGTATTCACAGAAGGCACTTACTTATCAATGAGTAAGTGCCTTCTGTGAATACCAAAATGAGTAAATTACTCAAAATGAGTAAGTTACTCATCTTGGTATTCACAGAAGGCACACACTCATCAATGAGTAAGTGCCTTCTGTGAATACCAAAATGAGTAAGTGCCTTCTGTGAATATCAAAATGAGTAAGTGTGTTCTATCAATACCAAAATGGTAGAAAGTTTAGGATTTTGTCTTAACTTAGTTCTGTGAATCGGGCCCTAAGTTTCTACGAATGGGGCCAAATCCATATTTGAGTAAAAATAGTGCAACTTTCCTATTACATAAAACAGACTGGACACCACACTACATGACACGCCATATGTTAATAGAAGATGGTTACACCTTCTGAGTCAGAAGAAGGTCATTTCAGGCAGACATAACAGTCACTCACATCCATTGTATCTACATATTGATAAAAGAGTTTAGTAGATACAGTTAATGACGAATCAGTGTTTAATTCGTCATGATAATACATGCTCTTATCCATTTGTCCTAAATTTGTAGTAGTAGTTTTCTTAGTGACCACATTCATTATTTCACTAGTATTTGTGATATGTTGAATATTAGTCACCATTAATACAGGTATCACAAATATTAGCAATAACCACATCAACATTAGTATTATAATGCTACATGCACAACATTTAACACATCTCCGTTGTAACTTAGATATCGGATGTTCAGTCACTTTTACTTCCGCCATTTTAGTATCTAAAATGTATTTCTAAAATGTATTTACTCTCTAAAAAAAAGGTAAAATCCTTGTGTGATCCCACACTTCAAAGGCTTTCTGCTTTTTGTCAGTTCTTCCTCCTTTTCGATCTTTTTCTTCTTTGTGTTTGCTAATTTCTCAATAAATCCACCCTTTGTACAAACATCTTTTCTTTAAGGTGGTCTCAATTCCCTTTCATCAGATTCTTCAACAGTGTTACTTTCTGGTTCTCCATTTTGATCAAGATTTTCAAAATAGTCAAGGATAATGTAAGTCCACTCTGGAGCTTTATATTTTCTACTTGGCACCCTCCCTCTTTTTGACAACCTCAATGATCTTCTTCTTGATTGTTCTTGTTCTACCTGACTTGACACCTCATTTACTTGTTCTAATTCTTTCCCTGTTTCTCTTCTCAGAATGTATCTCAGTCTTTTCAGTTCACTCGCCAGTGATCACCCGTTTTAACCCTCTTTGATTGCACTGCCTTTTCACTTTCTTCACCTATTTCAAGTTTTCTTTTATTTTCTCATTTTTTGGGTTGGACTAGTTCTGAATTCCCTACATTTTCTTCTTCTTTAGTTTGTTCTTGTTCTGGACCCTCTGGTATTTTCTTTCCTTCTTCCAACTGGGTTTGACCTAAATTTTCAGCAATGGATTCTTTCTCTTCTTCTGATTGATCTGGATCTTTATTTTCTACGATGCATTCTTCCTCCTTTTCTTTTTCAAACAAAATTTTATCTAGGTGTTCTGCAATGAGTTCTTTTTCTTTTTCTGACTGAGCTGAATCTGGGTTTTCTGCAACAGACTCTTCTATATTTTGCTAACTTCGTTCTGGTCTTTCAAGTTCAAGCTTCAAGTTCAAGGAGCCTCTTCAGTCCCATTAACTGGTGCCCACTCTATTTGACTTATACTTGGTTGTTCATTGTCAATACGCTCTTCAGAGTCTGTTTCTCTGATTTCTTCGACTTCACAACTTTCAGCATCTGGCTCTTTTCTTTGTTCTACCAGTTGCTGCTTTTGTCATTCAGGTGGACTTGGGACTCTTTGGGTGTGACTGGCATGGATCCAGTTTGATAAGCCAGCACACTTTACTGCTGTTGTCGTGACCAGTATGACCTAATGAGGTTCTTTCCACCTGTGTCCCAAACATGATTTCCTCGTGTGTTTCTTTACCATAACCCAGTCTCCTGGACACAAATCATGAGCTTGATTCAGCTGTGCTGTAGTTGCATCTTCTCCAACCTGGTGAGACACAGAACGTACCAGATCATCTAGTCCTTTACAATAATCCAACACTAGACCATCAGTTATGTTCATTATTTGTTTCCCGGAACAAATGATTGTCTCATTGCTCTTCCCATGAGATTTTCATGTGGACTCAATCTTGTTCTTTGGTCTGGAATACTTCTAAAGCTTAATAATACAAGGGGAAAAACATCAGGCCATTTCAGTGAAGTGGATGCACACACTTTCCCTAACCTGGATTTTATTATGCCATTTAGCTGCTCAACCACTCCAGATTCTTCTGGTTGATAGGCACAATGTAATTTCTGCTCAACTTTGAAAGCTGTACAAATCAGTTTGATTATGTCATTATTAAAATTAGGTTCTCTATCTGATTCCAAAGTGACTGGAAACCCAAATCGTGGAATGAGCTCTCTGAACAGTAGTTTTGCAACTATTAGACTGTAATTTTTCTTCGTAGGATAGGCTTCTACCCATCGAGAAAACAGACACACAATGACAAGGACATTCTTCAAACCGTTGCACGGTGACAACGCAATGAAGTCTAGTTGCAATCTTGTGAATGGTCCTTCTGCTTTTCCAATTTTTCCCCATCTGACCATTGTCTTTCTCCCTGGGATTTGCAGATGGCAGGTTAAACATCTTTGGCAGAGACTCTCTGCAACTACCCTAAACTTTGGATTATACCAAGTTTGCCTGAAATGTCTAATCATAGCATCCCTCCCAATGTGTGTGGTTCCATGATATACCCTAGCCATTTGCGACAACAAACTATCTGGCATTATGGGCCTACCATCTGAACACACCCACACTTCATCATCTGCTCTTCTCGTGCAACCCGTTTTGATCCAGTGTTCCTTATCTTTTGTGTCTGGCTCATCCTGTAACTGTCTAACTGGGTAAGGCCAAAGTTTCACAGGTGGGCCCTCTGCTATCACTCACACTCTACTCTTATACAATAGAGTCCCTAAAATAACACCTACAGCCCTGCATAGCTTTTAGGTATTATGCCAACAGACGAGTAACCTTCTGCAGTGTGATTTCCTTACCACACTCTTCTAAATTCCGTTCCCGGGATTCCCAAGTATCTCTGTACCTGTGCTTCCAGACAACATAAAACACAACACTAACTCTTATTGTTAAACATATAGTAAATAATCAAAAATTAATAATCAATAATCAATTATTGCCAAATTAATCAATAATAACCATCGCTCTGTTACCAGAAAAACTGATCCAGGATGAACATTTCACAATCAACAAATCTTTCATATGGGCCCATATACACATTCCATTTTCCTGGCTGTTTCACTGGGGGTAAAGTTTTATGTTCACTTTGATCTTGATTAGTCAATGTCTAACTAATCTTCACATATCAACACTCTTCCTTTGGTCAATGGACAATTAGTTGAGTAGTTGATGGTGATATTAACAATTAACTAACTAACTTACAGATCTTAATAAAATATACACAGACTCTGGGCAAGATTCAATGAATTTCATCTAAATCTCACGCATAAATGAATGCTCATTAGTACAAATTCACAGTGCAAACTCCATCAACTTTCATGGGAGAGAAAAATGAATTTAACAAATACATTTAATTCACAGACTTATCCAACAATTCAATGCATTAGGAGTGGATAGATGAAGGGACAAAAAGCATAATAAATCATACATTTGCAGAAGATATGCAAATTTAAGACAGAATAATAATTACCCAATGGTGAAACAGGGAACCCAACCCTCTGGCCAAAGGACTGGTGGAGGTCTCCCGATTAAGAATCAGGAGACAAAGACTATACGACAGGATCAGGACAGGGCAATACTTACTAAACTTCTCTATAGACCCGGCGCACCAGAGTGCATCCCTCTCTTGCACTCTCTCCCTCCTCGATATTCTTCCCGAATCTTCGATCTAATCAGGTTGTCATTCAGGAATGAATCTTCCCAGTCTGTTCTCTTCTTTCCAGCAGCAGCGCTCGCCTACACCTCACTCAGCATCGATGTCTCATCAACTCTCTGACTTATTTTAAGTCACTCCAGATATACTCTTTATTTCTGCATGTCCCATCTTCAAAAGTTGTAAATCTCAGTGGATCACAGACTGTGATTGAGCAGGGGCAGGGGAGTTGTCATCACCTCATGCTGACATATTCACTTCTTTAATAAACCTTATTGTCTAACAACCCCTTCCCCTTTAGCTCATTCATTATTTTCTTTTATTTCCTTTTCACATCCATTAGATGCTTCATTTCAATATGCATTTGAATACTGTTCTACAGTCAAGATGATGGTTCACATAGTGACTTGTCCTTGGCAACCTGTCAGCAACACGGTCAGCGGCTCACATCATTATCACGCTGCGCATGTTCTAACTCGCGTCCATCTTTACCGCCATTGTTTTAATTTGCCTACCACATTACACGTACATTATTAATAAAGGAATCATAAACAAATGTTACTTTATCAAATATGTGATTGGCACTGTTCACCACCCACTTCTACTCTATCCCATGTTAAATTCTCCTTCTTTAAGCCAACGCATTAGCAGCAACAGCTCTTTTTAAAAAAAAGTTCCGGCAAGCATATGCTAGGCATGTGGTGCCTCAAGATCTAAGGTTAGTAACTCTTGCGCATGCGTGAGAGTTTTTCCTCTCGGACTGATTATTCACGTGGTTATCTACGTAGTTCTAATTTGCACATGCGCGAAAGCGTTTTTCGATTCCATCAGGGTTTAGTCGTGCTACAAACTATTCTTTGTTATTTTAATCGTGCGTTAAGCTCTTTTCCTCATATGTGAATGTTGTGATCATGTTATTTTTCTCTTCTTTACTATTTTTAGTGATTAGTACTTGATAATGAGAGATTGATCCGAGCAAGTTTTGTTTTCTTGAATCCTTGCTCCATCAACGGCATGCGTTCTATTGGCATGCGTTTTAATATTTTCATTGTAATAGCTGTTTTCCAAGCAGGTAGTATAGCACAGTGGTATTATTCTAGATCACATTTAAATCCCTGCATGGCCAAAGCATGCTCTCATTATAAGACAGCCAAAACTCAGACTTTTGACATGTGTTAAAAATAGAGGTTGATATTTAAGCAGCAAGGATCAATTAAGTTTATGTTGTGTGCTACCTGAAGGGTGTTTTTTTAGGGAGAAAAATGTCCCAGTCCACTATGGCAAATGCTTTCTTTAGTTTTGATGAGCTATTCAAGGCCTAAAACAGTTGTACATAATCTAGACCATCTTTTCCTGATATAGGGACCCCTTCCAGATTACGAGTGGCTTACCACCTACTTAAAGTAGGCGCTAAACTGCAAGTGTTTTGCCACCGCAAATGCGATCACAAAACAATGATACATACCATTCTGACTCGCTATTAGGAAGGTACACCATTGGCACACCCCTTCCTATTAGCAGCTCGCAAACACTATTTTAGGAATAAGTGCACGCCTCCTGAAGACAATACAAAACTCAGTGACAAAAATCTTCCTTGTCCTCCCCAGACGGGCTCACATCACACCACACCGACTCATAGCACACCACACCTCAAGAAGCTACAGTGGCTTCCTACTCGTGTTTGTACAAATCACCACCCTTTTTTGCGGTCGCAAACGGGACGATTTCCCATTTGCGACCGCAAAAAAACTGTCTTACGTCGGCCCTAAGTGTCTAAAGTCATATAAACTGCAAACTTCTTAACCATACCTTTTTATAAACAGTTTTTATCTTTTGCAGCAAATGGTGTGCAAAACTTTGGGTGTCCCTTCTAACCGAGTGTCCATCCATACTAAAAGGATTGGCGGGGGATTCGGAGGGAAGCTAACAAAGGCAACTCCACTTGCCTGCGCTGCCGCCGTTGCAGCTAACAAGTAAGTGTTTATTTTGCACACAACCAAATTTAAGAATATTTATTTTGCACTCCAGAGATGTGTTTGGCATTCAGCTTGAAATACCTACTGAGCTACTACAATAATGCACAGGAATTACGTGTTATAGCTCTCCAAAAATAAAGCATTATCATTTTACCTCCAATAAGATTCCTTAACCCCTCCCATGCTCGTGACGGAACCGCTCCGTCACAAGCCTCGGGTGGGCTGTGCTGGTGACGGAACGGTTCCGTCACGGCCCGCTCGCCGCGCCTGCGCTGAAGGTTCTATTAGGCGGGCGGGTCCGTGACGGAACCGTTCCGTCATAAGCACAGCTCGCCCGCGGGCCGTGACGGAGCGGTTCCGTCACGAGCACGGGACCGCCGTGCGGCCCGCCTCCCCCTTAGCGCTGCGGCGGAATAGCCGCCGCAGCGAAGGGGTTAACCAGTGTAAATATCAAAACAATAAATAGAGAAAACTGACTTCCTTATGTGGAATTTATCATTATGACTCGGTTTTCCAAAAGGTCCAACCTATATCTTAAATTACCCGTGATTGTACACAAGACACAACTATATGCTTAAGTACTATCCCCAATAACGTGAGAATCCAGGGAAAGGCACTTATCAAAGATCTGTTCTTTAAGTATGGTATGTTGCAACGGTGAGAGAACATATTTTAGTCAAATCAATCCAGGGCATTGGACCATACTTATCTCTCATTACTAGTGCACATGACATATTTTTAATTACCCCTTTTAGATTAAATTAATTTCATCACCTTTTGGCTGTACCTGGTTTTACAATGAATATAGAACATAGAGGATCCTGTGGCTGCGACAATAGGTCTCCACAGGATACCCTACATTTTGTTCTACTCTGTCCGCACTATGCATATCCCATAAACATTTTCCCAAAGGGCCTTTTAAGAAGGTTTAGATTTAGACAGGCACGTGTTGCCTTGTTGTTTTTAAACTGTCATCAGATGTTTTTACACTCTTCTGTGTTTCCAACTTTCTAACGTCTGCTTTAAAGTTAAGAACTACCAGGGGTGCTTGAAGCCCAGAAGAATTTTTGCTATTTTGCACTAAGTTTTGCTGCTATAAAAGTACTAAATGAATATTTTATCATTTTTTATATATTTCAAACCTGCACTTAAACTCGTTGGATGCACTTTGGTATTAAGCGTCAAGTGGGGGATAATGACAGTATATATACCTGGTCTTCCTTGTGTAGGTGGCAGTTTCTAAGAAGACTTCCTTTGCCTGATGTTTCTATTTTTTAAGATGATTCTTTTATGGTCATATTTTTATATGCCGAATAAAGATTAATAATATTATTATTACTATATACTTAAGTATTGTATTGTTCTCAAGGCACAACTGTATCTTCAGATACCTGTGTATTATCCACCGCACACTACCACAGACGCAAATACCTGAACATTGTTCACAAGCACCAGCTGTATCTGCAAATGCTTGGGTATTGCCTCATACTTCACCGGAACAACCCAGAGAATCCATCTCCCACAGTTCATCTCAGAACCCAAGAAGATCATCAGCTGCATCCCCAAGGATCATCCCTCAGCCCCACCCTCTTTAACACATACATGACACCCCAGGCCGACACCATCAGATTGCATGGACTCAACACCATCTCCTAGCTGATGACACCCAGCTCATCCTCTCACTGTCGGAAGACCCCCTCTACCACCAGAGCCAACTTCCACAAATGTATGATGAACGTCGCCAACTGGATGAAGGACAACTGTCTCAAGCTCAACACGGACAATACAGTAGTCCTCATCTTTGGGAACAACACCTCGACATGGAATGACACATCGTGGCCTGGGCCCATCCCTACAGACCACGCCCACAACCTCAGCATCATCTTGGACAGCAAGCTGTCTATGAAGAAACTGGTAAACACAGTCTCATCTGTCTTCTTCCACACCCTACTCAAGCTCTGCAAGATCTTTAGGTTGCTCCCAGATAACACCAGAAGGACCATCACACAGGCCCTCGTCACCAGCAGGCTGGTCTATGGGAACACACTCTACGTAGGAATAAGTGCAGGCCTCCAGAAGACAATACAAAACTCAGTGACAAAAATCTTCCTCGTCTTTCCCAGACGGGCTCACATCACACCACACCAACTCACAGCACACCACACCTCAAGAAGCTACACTGGCTCCCAATCCAGAAGAGATGTTAGTTCAAGATGTTGACCTATGCACACAAAGCCCATCACAATGAAGGACCAACATACATCAACAAACGTATTACCTTCCACCAACCAACCAGACACCTATGATACACCTCCCTCTTCCTCGTAGACACCCCACAGATCTGTCAAGGCAACAGCGGAGGAAGCTCCTTCTCACAACTGGCGGCTAAAACTTGGAACAACCTTGCCTGACACCCCAGGACCGCCTCATCGCTCAGGCAATTCAGGAAATGACTCAAGACCTGGCTGTTCAAATGAACACAACACCACTGAGCAGTTAGCAATTCCAGCACCTCGAAACCCTCTTGGGTGATTTGCCGTGATTTACAAATTCTTAATTGATTGTATTCCACTAGGCACTACTGTATCATCAGATACCTTTGTATTGTCCACAATGCACTACAGTATCACACTTATCTGTGGATTGTGTCTATTAGATGTGGCTATTCTTTTAAATAGCTATGGCTTGCTCACAAGAGCTAATGTATGTCAAATAATTATATTATGATTACATAGTACTACTGTGTCCTCAAGTACGAGTGTATTGTACAGAGCGCTCTGCTGTATCACCATATACCTTTGTTCTGTCCACAGGACAGTACTCAAATAACCTGTATCGTCTATGAGACACGGCTATACCTACACAAACTACTGTTCTGTCAAATATTGATCAATTGCACACACAAAAATGATTAAAACTTCAAATACCTGTCCATGGCCCTTTTTTCAAATGCCTACCTTTTTATCAAGAAGACATAGTATTCTCCTTCATATGTATATCTAAATATATGTTAATTGATCACAAAGCACTACTGCAATCTCATATACAAGTCTGGTGACCAAACGCACAACTATGCATTCAAGCATGCTGACTAAAAAACACCAGTATTTCTTCAAGCTTGTTTGCCCACAAACCATGATTGTACCCATAAATCCATGTTTATTAACCAGAAAATACTACTGTAACCTCCATAATACACCTTGGCCACAAAGTACTACAGTACACTCCAATATACACTTTGACCACAAAGTACAACAGTACTCTCAAATACAGGTATTTACCACAAAGTACTATTATTCCCTCTAATACAATTCTTGACCACAAAGTACCATAGTACCCTCTAATACAAGTCTTGACCACAAAGTGCTACAGTGCGTTCTAGTATATGCCTTGACCATAATGCAGTTCGGTACCCTCTAATGCAAGTTTTGACCACAAGCTACGACAGTAACCTCTGATACACGTAATTGTAGTGATAGAGATATTTGCACTCACTGGCGTGGTTTTGACCATTGCCCACTACCATCTCAGTATATTTTGCTATCGTTTGCATATGTGTGATGCTTACTTTATTTCCGACTTTACCTCACCTATTGGCAGAGCTTACCTATTTGCTTTGGCATGATCTTATGCCTTCTTTCTATGGTCTTTGCTTTTTTTCGGGCCTAGAGGCCTATGCACGAGAGACGTCATATTCTTTTCTGAACCGCTTGTAGGTGATAGACCATGTTTTAGTTTCAATGTGTTATTCGCTAGCTATGAACCAGAGAAGACCGGTTCTTATCGAAGGAATGTGCTCATGTCGCGCCGAGGTCATAACAAAGGCTTAGCTACCCTGAGGAGTGACCTTGGTACCAGGTGGCACAGGAATTCAGTGGGAACCATAGGAGGAGTTTGCTAGAAGCTTCGATGAGAAACTGCGTTCTATATTAGTGAAGGGAGAGATTTACTGGTCTGACATTCTGACATTTTGCTTGCTGCTGAGATCTTGCTAAGAAGTCATGGCGGTCTGGTGAAGCAGCGTGGTGCAGACGTGTACCTACGACTGTGGAACAGAGAGTCCTGACCAGACCAGAGGAAAAGAGAGGAAATAATCTTTATCCAGCTGACGAGATGACTAGGATTATGGTGAGGTGTTCCAAGTTAGCCTGTTGTATCTTACCATATGCTTACTTTTCAGCTTTTATGTGTGTGAATGTTTTGGTGATTGTGATAATGTTTAGTTACTTATTTTCTTGTCATCCTATTATCATGTAATAAATGTTATGTTATGTTATACCTTCTTGTATAGCGCTTGACTCACCATGAGGCATCTCGGCGCTTACTCAGAATGTACTCCGGAGGGGAAAGAAACCAGAGAGGGAGGAGCCACTAATACAGAAAGGCCTTTAAATGTTTTCTAAAGATTTGGTAGGAAGGAATTACACTTAAGGAGATAGGAAGGCTATTCCAATACTTGGGAGCCTAATAGGAAAAAGCCCTGCCCCCTGACCTGTGGAGTCTGATTCGAGGGACCTGTAGTAGCCGCTGCGAGCTAGATCACAGAGAGCGGTTCGGGATATGTTTTACCAGCTTGTTCTGCAGGTAGATAGGGCCCTGACCCTGGAGGGCATTGAAGGTCAAGCAGCAAACCTTGAAAATAGATCTCTGCCTTATGGGAAGCCAGTGCAGTTTTTTCAGCAGAGGCAGCGAGGGGGATCTCGCCGGCATGTTGAATACCAGCCTTGCCGCCGTATTCTGGATCACCTGCAATTTATTCAGGGAAGTTGCTCCAGCTTCTGCCAATAGGGCATTGCCATAATCTAAACGGCTAATGACCATTGCTTGGGTCAGGGTTCTTCGGTGCTCCAGTGGGATAAAAGGAAAAATCTTCCACAAGAGTCTTAGCCTATAGTAACAGGACCCTGCATGGAAAGAGAGTGGCTGATCTTGATACCCAAGTTGTTCACACACTCCTTAGGTGTGGGGGGGGGGGCACCCAGTTGTATAGGCCACCACTCCTTGGACCAGACTGCCGCGGCCTTCCCCAGCAGCATGAGTTCCGTCTTCCCAGGGTTCAACTGGAGAAAGTTATTGGTCATCCAGTTAGAGATTTCCCAAATACCCTTGTAAAAACGGAGTCTATCCGCCTCCTGATTAGGGCCGATGTTGAACAGTAGCTGGGTGTCATCGGCGTAAGAAATAGTTTCAAAACCCAGGGCTTCCACAACCTTAGCCAGAGGTGCCATATAGATGTTAAAAAAGGTAGGGCTAAGGCAGAAGCCCTGGGGAACGCCCTTGTCCAATGGAGTTTTCTCTGCCTGATATGGGCCCATGTTGACCGTTTGGTATCTATCCATTATGAAGTTCTGAAGCCACCTGAGGGCCGAACCCTGAATCCCAATAGCTCTTAACCTCTCCACCAGCCTGGCATGCGAGATGGTATCGAATGCCGCGGAGAGGTCAAGAAGGATCAGGATTTCCGACCCCCCTGCATCTACCGACATCCGCAGGGAGTCCGTGACGGCCAATAGCGCCGTTTCCGTACTAAAACCCCTGCGGAAGCCGGACTGTGAGGCGTCCAGAATACAGTGTGACTCAAGATAGCTGTTTAGTTGCTGATTGATCATACTTTCCAGCATTTTACCCAACAGGGGGAGCAGCGAGATAGGGCGATACTTGCCCAACTCCTGAGGGATAGCCGCAGGTTTCTTTAGGATAGGATGGACGAATGCTTCCTTCCAGGGCACTGGAATTTCGCCCTCCGCAATTGAAAGATTAAAAAGATTCTGGATAGTAGGAGCCAAAGTATGGGATAGAAGTGCCATAATTTTTGGGGGGCAGGGGTCTAAAGTAATAGGTTGAAAGCATTCAAGGGAGCAATCGGTCCGTATAAGTGTACAGCCATGGTTGAAGGGAGTAGGCGCCTCATGTGAAAAATTCATGTAAATGATTTCAATGTTCTCCCGAAAGAACCTCGCCAAGGAGTTGCAGAGGTCTTGGGATTCTATAGAGGGTTGTTTGCATGCCACAGGGGCCACAAAATCTTTCACGATGTCAAATAGCGCTTTAGCGGAATTGGTCGCGTGCTTGATCTGGTTCGCGATAAACAGGCATCTTGTGGCTTTTAGATTGTGGTGGTAAGTTGATAGGGAAGATTTAAATAGAGTTTTTGATTGGGGGGATTTGATTTGTCTCCAGATTCTTTCCAGTCTTTTGCAAGAAGATTTTTCCTGCCTAAGTTCAAGAGTATACTATTGGGCAGAGCGTCGATTCAGCGGGGGTCTTGATTTCTTTTTAGATGGAATAATTATATCCAAGGCTCTCACCATTTCTGTCGTGAGGGTCGACAAGGCGTTGGATACCTCCCGCTCCTCTGTCCAATGGCGGAGCGTAAATACTGTCTCAAATGTCTGGGGAGTGAGCTTATTCCAAGGCGGCTGAGTTAGTAGGGCTCTACCAGCAGGCCGTCCTCTACATGGAGGGAAACTAGACGGGCTCGTAAATTTGATCATAAAATGGTCCGATCATGTAAGGGGCCAAGGGGCATCATATACGAGTGATTCTATGTTTGTGAACAGTAGGTCAAGTGTATGCCCCCCATTATGGGTAGGTCCTAGAATTCTTTGTGGAAGCCAAAGGTGTTCCATATCTGTAAGAAGTTTGTTTACTTTAGGCGATGCAAGTATCTCACCGTGAAAGTTGAAATCGGCCAGTAATAGAAATTTGCTGGAGGCCACAACATGGGTAGCTATTAAATCCACAAGCCTATCTGTAAAATCCGCTTTCGGACCAGGGGGGCGATAGACCAAGGCCCCGGTCCAGCTTTCTGAGGGTGAAAATGTGACTTTGAAAAGACCTAGCTCCAAGTGTTTGTCAGAGATCGTTTCAATCTAAGCAACTTTAAGGTGCTTTTTAAACACTATAGCAATACCTCCCCCCCCCCGTTTTTCCCACCCTATCCACATGGATAAACCCATAATTTTCGGGGATAGCCATGTTAACCATTGAAAGATTGGCAGGATTCAGCCAGGTCAAGAAACAAATCTCCGGGGTGTGCGAATGAATTACGTCCCAGATTTCGAATGGATGCTTGGCTAAGGACCGGACATTACAGAGTATGTAAGATCGGCCCTCCGACGGTGGTGTCCTGAGTAAGCTGGTTACTGGCACATGACTAATAGATTGGTCTCCTTGAAAGGAGCAGCTCCTACAGGCTACCGGACCCTCCAGGAAGTCGGGGAATTTAAAGGAACAGGTCTACGCGGCACCTGATATGGCAGCAGCTGACTTCAATATGTTACGAAGCTCTGAGGACGAGTAACCGATCCTAGCCTGAGAGTTGCCTGCTGGCAGAAATCGAACAGAGGTCATGGCCTCTAGGCACGTCAGGGCTCGGACGGGCGCAGAGGGGCTTACCTTTGGCGCACCTTCGGAGCGCCAAAGGGGGCGCCCGCTGCTCGCGTCCGCTGCGCAAAGACATAGACGTCTGCCTTTCTACTGCTGCGGAGCGCGTCAGAGTGCAAGACCGCCTCCCCCACCGTCCCGTCAGCAAGGTGGGCGTGGCGTGACCGGCAGGCTCACTAGCGGGTGGAGACTCCGCTCCTAATCAGCGAAGTAACAGAACAGCAGTTCCTCTATTCAGGGTACGTGCGAGTTTTAAAAATACAAACAAGAAAGCTAAGTGACACAATAATAAATTTAAAACACGAGCAGTGTGCAAAAGCTTCTCGCTCCCGGCTTTCCGCCTCAGGAGTGTTCTAGGTTCTAAAGAGACCCCAATGTGCATTAGTATCATTTGTCTGTTTTCCTTTGACAGGGGGTGGATGGATTCTTCTTAGCCAGGTGCTGTTGTACAGAAGGATGGTGAAATTCCCTTCTTACCGGTAACTGATGACAGGAAGGTGCCTGCTTCTAATCAGGGAATAACTACAAGTGCAATCTTTATCTTATACATTCTGTCAGGGAAGGTCGGGCCCCTTGCCCATGTAAGGGAAATCGGCTCCCAACAGGCATGTCCAAATTATAGGTGTTGCTCCCTCGCAGAATTGCGTTGTTTTCGTGCGCGTTGTGTCGCCGGGAGGCGTTGATTAGTCGGAAGACGTTGTGTCGTGCCGAGTGCGCGCTGTGTCGCCGGGAGGCGTTGATTCGTCGGAAGACGTTGTGTCGTGCCGATAGCGCGTTGTGTCGCCGGGAGGCGTTGATTCGACGGAAGACTCTATCTATCTATCTGTCGCCCTCACTCTATCTATCTATCTATCTATCTATCTATCTATCTATCTATCTATCTATCTATCTATCTATCTATCTATCTATCTATCTATCTATCTATATATCGCCCTCACCCTATCTATCTATCACCCTCCCTCTATCTATCTATCACCCTCCCTCTATCTATCTATAATCCTCCCTCTATTTATCGCACTCACTCTATCTATCTATCGCATCAACACGGCATCACTCAGCACCACCACGGCATCACTCTGGGGCACCACAACATCACTATGCGCTACCACAGCATCACTGAACGCCACAGCATCACTCGTCGCCATCACATCACTTAGCGCCACTACAGCATCAATCTGTGCAACCATTCAACAACAACTGGTTCAAATATGTTCTCTCAATATTTCAAGCTTTTTTTTTTGTAAACAAATTTTTTATTGGCAGTCGTATGCAAAAAGGAACATCTATCGATATATCACTTCAGTGTTTGACAACTCACATTTCTCCTCATCCCTGACTTCTTGAATCGAATTCTCTCACTCCCTTGCTTTCCTCTCTCATCATCTCATCTCTCCTCATGGAGCATACGGGTCAGACCCGTATGCTCCTTTCGGCCTGTGCCACTCTGCTTATTGTTCCCTAATTCAAGAAGGCATGAGTTGTCTGTCTCACTATTTTGATGCAGGCGGCGTCCACCACCACCACATCCACCACCACCACATACAATACCACCATGTCCACCACCACCACCACGGCCACCACCACGTCCACCATGAGGCCACCTCACTCTATCTATCGTCCTCACTATCTATCTGTCGCCCTCACTCTATCTATCTGTCGCCCTGAATCTATCTGTCACCCTCACTCTATCTATCTATCTATCTATCTATCTATCTATCTATCTATCTATCTATCTATCTATCTATCTATCTATCTATCTATCTATCTATCTATCTATCGCCCTCACTCTATCTATCTATCGCCCTCACTCTATCTATCTATCGCCCTCACTCTGTCTATCGTCCTCACTCTATCTATCGCCCTCACTCTATCTATCTATCGCCCTCACTCTATCTATCTATCGCCCTCACTCTGTCTATCGTCCTCATTCTATCTATCGCCCTCACTCTATCTATCTATCTGTCGCCCTCACTCTATCTATCTATCTATCTATCTATCTATCTATCTATCTATCTATCGCCCTCACTCTATCTATCTATCGCCCTCACTCTGTCTATCGTCCTCACTCTATCTATCGCCCTGACTCTATCTATCTATCGCCCTCACTCTATCTATCTATCGCCCTCACTCTGTCTATCGTCCTCATTCTATCTATCGCCCTCACTCTATCTATCTATCTGTCGCCCTCACTCTATCTATCTATCTATCTATCTATCTATCTATCTATCTATCTATCTATCTATCTATCTATCTATCTATCTATCTATCTATCTATCTATCTATCTATATATCGCCCTCACACTATCTATCTATCACCCTCCCTCTATCTATCTATTACCCTCCCTCTATCTATCTATCACCCTCCCTCTATTTATCGCACTCACTCTATCTATCGCACTCACTCTATCTATCTATCGCATCACCATGGCATCACTCAGCACCACCACGGCATCACTATGGGGCAGCACAACATCACTATGCGCTACCACAGCATCACTGAACGCCACAGCATCACTCGTCGCCATCACATCACTTAGCGCCACCAAAGCATCAATCTGTGCAACCATTCAACAACAACTGGTTCTAATATGTTCTCTCAATATTTCAAGCTTTTTTTTTTGTAAACACATTTTTTATTGGCAGTCGTATCCAAAAAGGAACATCTATCAATATATCACTTCAGTGTTTGACAACTCAAGATTGATACACATTATTGGTACTTATGCCTTTTATGAAACAATCCCCACAGAACCCACCTCCCGTTGACCCCCCCACCCCTGTCAGTGTGCCCGCAATCAACCTTAAACAAAGATAGTATCAATAGGTACCCTCCACCTAGTAGTGCCTTTGAACATGTCTGTTTGTGTTAGGGGGCAGTTTCCCCAGTGTCCATACTGTGTGTGTGCCATCATGGTGTCTGTGTTGGGAGCAGTCTACCCGCTAGGTTGCCAGCTCTACGCCAGCACCTCATCCTCCTCTTCACTCGAACTAACCCCTGGTCGTTTATGCGCTGTCACTAAGGCCTCCCATGCTCTGGCTACTTCTAAGGCTTTGTCGTTGTCTAAGCACCTGGCCTGCTGCAGTCTAAGCGTGGTCTCAGCTCCTGCCCAGCACTGAAGAGTGGTCTTCCATCTCAAATAACTAGAGCCCTGGCTTGATTTCCAGGGCATGGTGATTTCCCTTTTAGCCAAAATCAGGCCCAGGTCATAGAACTTGCTAGTGACTTATGTTCGGGGGTGTGAGGAAACCAGAGCAGCAAGCAGGTGCCCATATCCACTTCTATCCGCCGGTCCGTGACAGCATTCAGACAAGACAGCACCGCATCCCAGTAGCCAGTCAGTCCACTACAAGACCAAAACATATGGGCGAAATCAGCCCCATTCTTCCTACATCTCGGGCATAGCGATGTGGTGCCCCCAAAGTATTTTGAAATCTTAACAGGTGTCAAGTATGCTCTGTGGAGCGTGAAAAACTGGACTAACTGGAACCGAGCATTCCGAGTACCCTTCCAGGCGCGCCGAACCAACTGAGGCCACGTTGTCTCAGGGATAGGTTTCCCAATATCCAGTTCCCATTTGCCTCGTAGCCCGTCCAGGGGCAACAGGGCTCCTGTCGAGAGTCTCCGGTAAAGGCAAGGGACGGCCTTGAATTTACCCGCCGCCATAACCACATATTAGCAACCGGCGGATGTCGGCGGCTCGGTAAGCCCTGTACTCCAGTGTTTCTGAATACTAGCCACTAGGGTGGCGTGCAGCAAATAATCCCCCCTCGGAAGGCCATAGTTGTCTTGCAACTCTTGAAAGGTCAGCAGTGCCCCATCGCTGTAAAGGTCTCCAATCATGTGCAGCCCCAGTTCCTCCAATGTTGCCATCGCCGACCAATCACCTCCATGCGGGAGGGCCGTGCACATCCCCAAAGGAATCTCGGGAGCGTACGGGTGAGTGGTATCTGAGCGCTTGTGACTGCGAAGCCAGCAAAGATGGAGAGTACGCTCCTCAAAAGTGAGTTGAGCTAAGTCCAACTTCTGGCCTAATATTATGAAAGAGATAACATGCCTGGGAAACAGCCTGCCCTGTGGCACCTCCGGTCCACGGAATTCTCGCGCCACCGCTTGAGTAAGCCACTGCAATTGCGCCGCCAGATAGTACCATTCAAAATCCGGCACTGCAAGCCCCCCATCTGCCCTGGGGCGCATCAAAGTGGTCAGAGCAACACAGCGCCTGCCCGATCCCCAGATGAACCCCGAGGTTAAGGACCGGAGTCTGTGAAAGATCGACACCGGTATCCACACTGGTAGGGTGCGGAACAAATACAATAAATGAGGAAGTGCAACCATTTTCAGCAACGCCACCCGTCCCGCTACTGACAGGGGCAGGGCCCGCAAGAATCCCATGGAACTCTGCAAGTTCCTGATCGCCCTATTGATGTTGCCCTCCAACAGGTCTAAGTGTGAGTGATAGATATGCGTGCCCAAATAAGGGAGGCAACAGTGTTCCCAGCGAAGGTTCCCCTCCATTTGGGGTTCTCTCTCTTATGGGGCCACCGGGAAAAGGCAAGATTTCCCCCAGTTGACCCGCAGTCCCGAGAGGCTACCAAAGTCAAGGAGGAGACGTTTGGCTCCACGAAGCGAGTCGCCAGTATTTGCCAAAAACATCAGCAGATCATCTGCGTATAAGGAGATGTAATGGGATTCACCCCTCAGAGCCAGGCCTTCATAAGTCTGGCCCATCCGAGCGTGAGCAGCCAGCGGCTCAATGGCCAGCGCGAACAACAGGGGGGATAACGAACACCCCTGGCGCGTCCCACGACCAACCTGGTATGCAGCCGATATCGTGGCACCCGTTTTTACTCGAGCCGTGGCTGCTTTATAGAGCAAGGCAGTCCACTTCACAAACCGCTCTCCCAATCCAAACGCCTCTAAAACCCGGAGCATGTATGGCCACTCTACGCTGTCAAAGGCCTTTTCGATGTCAATCGAGAGTACCGCGGCCTGCGGGAGCTCTCCGACATCACTCCCCACGACCCGGAGTAGGCGGCGCACACAAGTAGCAGTGGTGCGTTGGGGAATGAAGCCCGCCTGATCTGTATGTACCAAAGGTCGCATATGAGCAAGAAGTCGCGTCGCAAGGACCTTACTCAAGATTTTATAGTCAGTTGTGAGCATGGATAGTGGACGATAGGCCGAACGAGAGCTGGCGTCTCCTCTGCGTTTCAATAGGGGTATTACAATGGCCTCACGAGCGGTCGCAGGTAAAGCCCCGGTATCCCAGGCCTCTCTGAAAACAGTACACAACCGCGGGGTCAATACGTCTGCATAAGCCGCATAAAACTCGATCGGCAGGCCATCTGCGCCAGGGGTCTTGCGGCGAGCCATGTGTTTAATAGCCGTGCGTATCTCTCCCACGGAGATCTCCCCGCCCAAGCGGTCCACATGGTCCGGATCGAGACGCGGCAACCGCGCTGCAAGTAAGAAGTTGTCAAGTTCCTCAGGCGCACTTGGCATCGTGCTCCTGTACAGGCACTCATAGCACTCGAAGAACTGGGTGTTGATCTCTGATTGGGTATAGACCAAGCGCCCCTCCGCCGTGGATAGAGTCAAGATCGGAGTGCCACGAGTCGCGGGATTGGCCAGGCAAGCCAGTAAGGAGCCCACCTTGTCGCGCTCAGCATGAGCCCGAACGAGAAATTCCTTATGGTCGAAGCAGCGAAGCCTCTCCATCTGTGTCGCAACCTCCTCACGAGCAGCCGCAATGGCCCCGTGAGCCTCAGGATCTCCATGGCTAGTTCGCTCCTCAGCGCGCAACCGATCCTCGCTCTGTGCGAGATCCTGTAGGAGGGTCTTGCGGGCCCCGGCTGTGGCCGAGATACAAACCCCTCTAATCACCGCCTTGAAGGCACCCACTCAAGGGCCCTACTCGATGCCGTGCCCTCATTTGCAGTAAAATAGCCCTCCACACCGGTTTGTACCGTGGCTTTAAAGGCCGAGTCTTCCAGCGCCAGCGGGTTTAGACGCCACGTGGGAATAGTCTGGCGCTGCCGAGTCCACCAGACCACCACCAAGCAAGGGTTGTGGTCAGAGATCGTTTTTACCAAATACTCGCTATGGCGGACTAAACTCTGAACATCAGGCGAGCATAGAATGCTGTCAAGTCGGACATGCAGATCGTGTGGGGGGAATAGAAGGAATAATCCCTCTCGGCAGGGTGTTGCATTCGCCATGCATCAACCAATCCCCATCCGCATTGCCACTCTCGCCTGCTCTTTGCCATCCTCCGAACCGCAGATTGCGCTAATGGTGGGTGTGATATGTCTAACTCCACATCTATCACTGAGTTAAAATCCCCTCCGCGCTCGCTAAGACCGCAGCCAGCTTTCCCGATAGTCGCGCAAAGAAGACAGGTTGCTCTACATTCGGGGCATAAACACTACAGAGCGTCAAATCCCTTCCGTCAAGCCGGCCCTACACAGCCACAAATCTCCCATCAGGATCCACCAAGGTCACCAAAGGCTGAAACTGAACTCCTGCTCTCACCCAGATTAAAACTCCCTGTGCAAAGGCAGAGTATGTAGTATAAAACAGTTGACCCCGCCACCTGCGCTGCAAAGCCCGCCCCTCTGTTTGGTCAATATGTGTTTCATGCATGAAAGCCACCTGGATCCCTCTGCGAACAAGACAGGCATGCACTTTATGTCTTTTCAGCATGGAATTCAGTCCCCGTACATTCCAAGTTACACATTTCAATTCAGGTGGGGTCCCCATTCAAAATTACACATGCAGTTCGAGTTATTGGTAAAACCCCAGACGCACTGACAGTCCCCCGAAACCCCAAACCCGAAGCAGCCCAACAATCCCTCTTCCCACCCACCCCCAGAACAGGCACTGAAACGTAGGACCCATCTAAATACAAATCCCAACTGAAGAAAGTCTCTGGCAACTACCAGAGTCTCACAGCAAGTGTGAGATGGGGGGGGTCAGCGCCGCAACTATGCGGACAATGAGTCTCACTAGTGTCGTTAACCCGACCTCCCATATGACTCCCCTGATGCCTCACACTCCCAGGCAGTCAACAATAAAATCCACTATACATAGTTGCCATCGGCTCAGCAGTTCTCAACCACCACGGGATGAACAGTCCACCCCCGCCCCCCATCATATAGCATACAGTTATTTACTATACCACAGTGAGAAAGATACAGGGATCATTCATCAAGAAGGCCATCTGCAGTCCCCGGTGTGCCATGAGGCAGAGCCGGACCACCACCTCTCGAGCCCTCGGATGTCCCATCCTCTGACCCCCTGTGCGAGCCCGAGTCCGCTGCTGACGTTGACTGCACCACTCTGGAAATAGTAGAGACGGCTTTGAGGGCCTCCTTGCGTTCCAAGTCAGTCTGCGATACGGAGGGGACACGATTAGTCGCTGGCTGTCTCCTGTTCCTCCTGTTCCGTCTAGGTTTAGGTGCTGTATCCCGTTCTTCTCCAGTCCTCGGGTGAGCGTCAGTCCCGGCCTTGTATGATTCCAACCAGTCCCACACTTCTTCAGGGGTGTTATAGAAGGAGGAGTTGCCTTCCAGCATGATCCGTAGGCGGGCTGGAAACAACAGGGAGTAACGGATACCTTCATCCCGGAGAGCTTTCTTGACTACCAGGAATGAGGAGCGCTGCCTTTGAACCTCAAAAGAATAGTCGGAGTAGATGGAAACCCGGGCAGTGTCCACCTGGTAAGGTCCCATCGCCCGAAATCTCTGTAACACAATTCCCGGTCTCTGAAGTGCAGGAGGCGCGCAACAACCGGCCGAGGGGGCCGACCAGCTGCAGGGGGCGGGCCGGAACACGGTGAGCTCACCATGTCAGTCCCTTCGACTTTTTCGGGCAGGCCCACCACGCGTATATTGTTACGTTGATTGCGTCCTTCTGCATCCTCTGCCCTCCTTTCCAGCATCTGTACCTTCCGCTGCAGTTCTTCCAGGGCGGTCTCCGTCGCCTTGTGGGTGGGTTCCAGCTCACCCAATCGAGCCTCTGTTTGTTTGACCCGGTCCGCCAACTTTCCATGGTCTGCCCGTAGTAGGCCCAAACTCGTGGATACCTGGGTGATGTCGTGATGTAAGGCCTCCCTTGTGTCAGTAATGGCTTTCAGGATCTGATCCAGCTGGTGCTGCTGAAGACCCGCCATAGTGTCACTGGGTGAATCATGTTCCAGAGTGTACGGTAAGTCCTCTGCGGGGTCAGGAGGCGGTTTTTGGTGCGGCTTCCCCATGGCGGCGGCCGTCTCTCTGCACTTAGTCTCTGCCCCTGCGGGGTGTCCCCTGAGGTAAGATCCACCTGGGGCACTCACTGAAGTCGACGGTCTGGAAACTCCACGGTACAAACTATGGTCTCATTCCCAGGGCTGGGTCGCCTGTCAATGTCACCGCAACCCTGTAAGACCCTAGAACCTCCACATTTAGACCCAACTTACCTTGCTGGCCCCCCAGGGCAGACGTCGCTAGGAAGGGCCAATTCCGAGTCACCTCTAGGAGCAGGACCAGAGGCAAACCAGGTGCGGCAGCTGGCGCATTCGGTCCATCCCAGTCGCAGCGTCACTGCCCCAGTGCAAGGAGAAGTCACAGTCTACTCTACTACTAGGGAAAAGCATCCACTCTTTCCCATGTAGTGCTGGGCATCAGTGTCCCATCAGTTGCCGAACCCCAGGAGGTATTCCCTTGCTAATATGTCCTCCGAGGCGAGGGGGGGTGCGCTCCATCAGCAGGTACCGGTCTGCGGTCGCCGAGTTCAAGGGGCCACCTGCCACCCGAAGAAACCCCTAAGTGTGGCAGGGTATGCTCAGACGTGAGTCCCTTGCTCACTTGGCCACTGGATTTAAGATAGCCTGGCTGATGACGATTATGAATCCGAAACCGGTCACAGGATGCTTGTTTCCGGTTCAGGGAAGACATGGCATGGCAGTTCGGGCTGGACTGTTCCCATGAGGCACAGGGTCAGACTGATTTGCATATTGCCATGTCTGAACTGGGGTGGCAGAGTGAGCTAAAGAATGGTGATGGGTTAAACCCAGATCAGTTGACTGGGGGGTGAGTGTTTGATTTGCTCAAACGCTCCGTCCATCATCCCCTTTTGTATCGCTTTGTTCATCCTAAATGTGGCAGGGTATGCTCAGACGTGAGTCCCTTGCTCACTTGGCCACTGGATTCAAGATAGCCTGTCTGATGAGGATTATGAATCCGAAACCGGTCCCAGGATGCTTGTTTCCGGTCCAGGGAAGACATGGCATGGCAGTTCGGGCTGGACTGTTCCCATGAGGCACAGGGTCAGACTGATTTGCATATTGCCATGTCTGAACTGGGGTGGCCGAGTCAGCTAAAGAATGGTGATGGGTTAAACCCAGATCAGTTGACTGGGGGTGAGTGTTTGATTTGCTCAAACGCTCCGTCCATCATCACCTTTTGTATCGCTTAGTTCTCCCTAAGTGTAGCAGGGTATGCTCAGACGTGAGTCCCTTGCTCACTTGGCCACTGGATTTAAGATAGCCTGGCTGATGAGGATTAGGAATCCGAAACCGGTCCCAGGATGCTTGTTTCCGGTCCAGGGAAGACATGGCATGGCAGTTCGGGCTGGACTGTTCCCATGAGGCACAGGGTCAGACTGATTTGCATATTGCCAGGTCTGAACTGGGGTGGCCGAGTGAGCTAAAGAATGGTGATGGATTAAACCCAGATCAGTTGACTGGGGGTGAGTTTTTGTTTTGCTCAAACGCTCCGTCCATCATCCCCTTTTGTATCGCTTTGTTCGCCCTAAGTGTGGCAGGGTATGCTCAGACGTGAGTCCCTTGCTCACTTGGCCACTGGATTCAAGATAGCCTGGCTGATGAGGATTATGAATCCGAAACCGGTCCCAGGATGCTTGTTTCCGGTCCAGGGAAGACATGGCATAGCAGTTCGGGCTGGACTGTTCCCATGAGGCACAGGGTCAGACTGATTTGCATATTGCCATGTCTGAACTGGGTTGGCTGAGTGAGCTAAAGAATGGTGATGGATTAAACCTAGATCAGTTGACTGGGGGTGAGTGTTTGATTTGCTCAAACGCTCCGTCCATCTTCCCCTTTCGTATCGCTTTGTTCGCCCTAAGTGTGGCAGGGTATGCTCAGACGTGAGTCCCTTGCTCACTTGGCCACTGGATTCAAGATAGCCTGGCTGATGAGGATTATGAATCCGAAACCGGTCTCAGGATGCTTGTTTCCGGTCCAGGAAAGACATGGCATGGCATTTCGGGCTGGACTGTTCCCATAAGACACAGGGTCAGACTGATTTGCATATTGCCATGTCTGAACTGGGGTGGCCGAGTGAGCTAATGAATGGTGATGGATTAAATCCAGATCAGTTGACTGGGGGTGGGTATTTGATTTGCTCAAACGCTCCATCCATCATCCCCTTTTGTATCGCTTCGTTCGCCCTAAGTGTGGCATGGTATGCTCAGACGTGAGTCCCTTGCTCACTTGGCCACTGGATTCAAGATAGCCTGGCTGATGAGGATTATGAATCCTAACCCGGTCCCAGGATGCTTGTTTCCGGTACAGGGAAGACATGGCATGGCAGTTTGGCCTGGACTGTTCCCATGAGGCACAGGGTCAGACTGATTTGCATATTGCCATGTCTGAACTGGGGTGGCCGAGTGAGCTAAAGAATGGTGATGGATTAAACCCAGATCAGTTGACTGGGGGTGAGTGTTTGATTTGCTCAAACGCTCCGTCCATCATCCACTTTTGTATCGCGAAACCCCAGGAAGCGCCATCAGGGTAGTAGCATAGGCTGCACGCCCCAGCCAAAGAGGGCCAACACCTAGGGGGCACCGCGAGTCCGGCCACCCCCATGCTCCCACAACCGGCCACCTCCACAGTCAGGCCCCGCCGGGCCTCCGGATGTTCCACTGGGCCCTCAACTCCCGCCGTCAGTGGCAGCCGATAAGTCCACAGTGCAGATCCAGCACCTGTTCATGCAAGGCCGGGGATGAAAGTGATTCCGCTGGTCGCGGCAGGCGATCCGCGCCACCACAAGAAGTCCGCAGGCTGTCCGTGATACCGCCACCTCTGCGGCACTCAGGGCCCGCCGATACCCCGGACCAGCCGATCACCCCCTCCAAAGTTGCGCCAGTGCAGGGCCAGCCAGATCAGGGGCCGCGTCCAGCCCCACGCTCATCGGGTGCAATAAGCGCCACTCAGCAATTCAATCGGACCCAGCGGAAGAGGTCTCCGCGACAGCCGGTTGCCCCCAGCACGCCGAGGGTCACAGCCTGCAAGGCCCCTGGTCCGCCACCAGGCAGCGATCTCACCACACGGGTCCCAACATCAGGGGGAGAAGCGGTACCTCCGCCACTGGCCGCCTCTCCCACAAGGTACCGCAGAGGTCTCCAATAGGGCTCCGGTCTCCCTGCTGCCAAGTGCCGCCTCACGGTAGCGACGCCGGAGCCCCAACCCCCGCCGCAACAGGAGACCGGCAGGCCCTCGCCCCAAAGCAGCCAGCCAGCAAATCGAGGCCGGGGATGAGGCCGACCGCACTGGCCGCAGGAAAATGGCCGGCGCCGCCTCCGGGGGTCCGTCAGCAGCCCCCTGATCCGCCGCCGCCGAGCTAGTTTCACTGCTCCAGGCCGAACCACAATGGACACGCCGGGGTCGGGGATCGTTCCCGACTCACCAGGGACATCAGGGCAAAGGCAATCAGGATAAATGAGAAGGCGGGCATGGAGCTTCGTGCTCACGCGTCCATTCTCGTTGGTGGCCAAGCCACGCCCCTCCTCAATATTTCAAGCTTTATTAAAAATGTCACAAAAAGATGTTAATATTTCACTTCTGTTCTTGGATTTTGCGTCACAATAAAATACACTGAACATGATCTTCACAAAAGTTATTTACAAAAGTTTGAGCTATTGCCATTAAAAATTACAATAGCTTTTATTTAAGTATTAATTTTTTTTTTTTTAAAAAGCCAATGTTATTTGTGATATCAATACATCTAAGTCACGTAAATAAAACACATATTCCATTACAAATGCTATAGGTGTCACATTTGCGAAGTTAAAACTATTGGCACTGTAAATGACAAAGCTATTAATTTCGCTATTTTCAAAACCAACACATAAATAAAAAAATGTGTCATTTACAATACCAATAGCTCAAACTTTTCTAATGCGAGACCTATTGCATTGCAAATGATTGTTCATTTGACAACCCTACTTTATATTCCTTTTCATTAAATGCATTCTCACTCTACAGCAGTAATTGTAAAATACAAATGTAAGGAACAGGCAGAGTGGGGGCCCAGGGGGTACCGGACCCAGGAAAAAAACTAAGCCTCTGTAACCAGTTTACAAAGGCATTTAAATATGCAAATGGTCTTTAAAGACCTGTGAAAAACTCGGGCGGCTGGAGATGACTCCAGACACTGCCCAGCAGGAGGGTGCTGAAGCCCTTGGGCCTGGGCAGAAGTATGACTGTGAAGGCGTGAGCCCCTTTGCATCGCTCCACAGCCCCCTTGGGGGTCGCGCCCCACAGTTTGAAGACCCCTGCTTTAGATTTTCAGTATTTTTAGTTGTATGTGTGTGGTCATTGGTATTATTCCTTTCTCAGGTTGGTATTTAATGTGTCTATGTGTGGTGTTTTCATGAGTCCTGAGGAGGGCTGTGGTAAGTAGTGGCTTTGTATAGCTTAGTGAGTAGTAGGAGTTCCAAATTGTGCTAGAACCCAATTCACTACAGTAATATAATAAGTTCTAATACAAGTCTTGACCACAAAGTACGGCTTTAACCTCTAATACAAGTATCCATCACAAATTAGTACTGTTCTTACTAATATACGCCTTGACCACAAAGTACTACTGTACCCTCTAAAGCATGTCTTGACCACAAAGTACTACTGTGCCCTAATATATAAGTCTTGACTACAAACTACTACAGTATCCCCTAATACTTGTCGGGTTCACTATGTACTGCAGTACCCTCAAAATATCTCGACCACAAAGTACTACAGTACCTTCTAATGCAAGTCCTGTCCACTGGATACAATAATACCTTCTTACCTTCTAACACAAGTCTTGACCACAAAGTACTACTGTACCCTCTAATACAAGTATCTACCACAAAATACTACTGCTCTTTTCAATACAAAGTATTACAGAACCCTCTCATACAAGTATAGAACACAAGGTTCTACCGTACCTTCTAATACAAGTCTTGACCACAAAGTACTGCAGTACCGATTAACACAAGTCATGATCACAAGGTACTACTGTATCCTGTACCCTCTAATGTTTTTCTTCTTTAAATGCAGTTTATTGACCAGAAGGTACTGTCTTGCATGTTGTCCTACCTTCTAGTCCTACAGCATTCCTGGAGTCTGCAGATAATGAATTATGTATGATTAATATACTTGCTATCTCTCTAGATTAATACCATGCAAACAGTGTGTATGCAAATTACTTTGAGCAATCTACAGTACTGTGTATAAATTAAGAGTGAAATAACACATTTACTAGTATACTGTTCTTGAAAACACAATTGAATACATATATATTATGCTTCCTTCAGGATCGGCCTCCCCGTGCGCTGTGTTTTAGAACGTGATGTTGATATGCTAATGACAGCTGGGCGACACCCTTTTCTTGGAAAGTATAAGGTGGGTAAAATAATGAACAGTATAAAATAAAGGGATGAACAAGAACTTGCACAAGTAGAATTAAAAGACAGGAAATGTTAAAAGCATAGAGTGTAATCAAGACTAGTCATCCCTTGGTATTCAGCAACCCTCACATACAGCAGTGCCAGCAGCAGACTCCTATGAACACGTTTGAACTCCTCCTCTGTATACTAAAGTATACAAAAATATAATGGATGGAATTCCTGAACTATCTTAGCACCTGGTAATTATTTGGGCCACATCCCAGTCCATCGTTATTTTGCCACCTCAATTTGGACTCAGTCATATGCAAATGAGTCTTGACCCTGCCACAATGAGAACAGTCCAGTCCGAACTGCCTGGCAATGTCCTCCCTTACTGGAACAGATGTAATTCAGCATCAATTCTCCCTATTTCGGGCTCGTTAGTGTGTGTGTGTGTGTGACAGTGTGCATGGGACTCACGTCTGAGCATATTTCCGTCTCACTTAGGGCAACATACACAAGTATACAATAAATTGATTAATGGAATGCTTGAATTAATCTCAACCACTTATAATTATGCTGGCTGCATCCCAGTCCATCTTATTTGTCACACCACGCCACCTTAATTTTGACCCAGCCATATGGAAAATAGTCTTGGCCCTGCCCCAATAGGAACACTCCAGCCCAAACTGCCATGCAAGGTCCTCCCAGAACCGTACCAGAAGCAATCCAGGACAAGTTTTGCCCTAGCTAGGGCACTTCAGAGAGGTATAGCTTGGTTCCAGTGACACAGTGTACACAGGACTCATGTCTGGGCATACCTGTCCCTTTCAGGGTGACATATTGAAGTATACAAAAAGTGATGGATGGAATGCTTGAATTAATCTCAACCACTGGTAGTTTCTCAGAGTCGGAGCCCAGTCGATAATTTTTTTGCACACCATGCTACCTCAGTTTGGACCCAACCATATGCCAATCAGTCTTAACCCTGCTCCAATGGGAGCAGTCCACCCGTACTGCCAACCAAGCTATACCTGTCCGAGGAGCCCTAACTAGGGCAAAACCAGTCCTATGTTTCTTGCGTTCCAGGTCAGGAAGAACCTTGCCTAGCAGTTCGGGCTGGGCTGTTTCCACTAAAGCAGAGTCAAGAGTGATTTGTATATATCTGCGTCCAAACTGAGGTTGCTCGGTGTGCAAAATGGCAAAAAGAAAAATGGACTGGTATGGGGTTGAGTAATTACCAGTGACTGAGATTAATTCAAGCATTCCATCCATCACTTTTTTGTATACCTTAGTTCCTCCTACTCTGTATAGCATAGCAATAGACTAATACTCTCAAAAAGACATCCATTTCATCGGATGTTATTTGTAACCCAATGCATTTGTTTGCCAAAACAAAGTAAAAGCTATACATTTATTATAAATACCAAAACACCAGTTTTGCTAATTTTGTACAGAGACCACGCCAAAATCTAATATGACTGTTGCTTCTTTTTTGAACCGTAATAGATATTTTTCTTTTCTGAAAAGTAACCCCGGGTGGAGAACTCTGCTCCGCCAGCAAAGTTTCTGGAGTTTTGCCTATTCCAGCTCCGTTGAGAACCCGGCCTGCAGGCAAAACTCCGACTCCGTGGTGGAGCGGAGTTAGCTGGCCCCTCCACCCTCCCTAATTTAATTAATAAAAAAATGCACATACCTGCTGTGGCGTCCACAGAGTTTTTTTCCAACTTTGTGGAACTCCGTGTAGTGACACTCCTCCAACTCGGCCCGACTCAGCTTTTCAGACCATGCATATGCCTAAGAAATTTCACATTACTGCAAGTACATTTACAGTTCTGGAATTTACACCAACCTTAAACATAGCAAAGTCTGGTTAGATAAAAAAATGCCTAAACACCACATCAGAAGAGGTTCAGAACCAAAGAAGCACACATTCCACTTACCAGCAAAAATACAATGCATGCATTTCCAATATGAAATAAAATCATATTTTGAGGAATAAAGCAATGAATGTGGCTCAATAAAGTGGATCTGTAGTAACCATATGAGAAATATGTGTAACCTCTATACATCCCTTGGATACATCTGGCATACTCTAACTTTATTAAAAGGATAATAATGTTGTATAAGTGGTATTGACAAGTTCCTACTATGCAGAAACAGATACTGACTAGTATATAAAATATTATCTTTCCAGATAATAAAACTGAAAAAGGTTAAGTGGATTCACGAAAACCGTCATTGGTCAAGAAAAACAATATTTTGCCAGAAATTAGTTATGGTTATCTGTAATTTTCTTTATTCAGCTGTGCTTTATAGTGAACATTTATTAGTAATCAACACATCCCTGACACCTTTTTCTCCAGGTGGGATTCATGAATGATGGGCGCATTATGGCTGTGGACATCTTACATTACAGCAATGCAGGGTGCACACCTGACGAGTCTATTCTGGTAAGGTTCGCTCAAGTAGTGTATTTCTGCTATATGTACATGTACATTCTGCTATATACACATTGTTCAGCTGAAACTTTGAATAGATCTACACACTTAGTTTTGCAAACTCTTAGAAGACAGATTCTCAGATGATATCCATTTTTGTTCTGCTGTGCTCCTTTTATTCTCAGGTCCTCACTTAAAGTTTGGAGTGCCAAACCCATTGCAGAAGAAATGTAATGACACATTTTAAACAGGATTGGTAATAATGGATTATTCCAAATTTAGAGTCAGGGTGATGTGTGCTTAAAGCTGAGGATGCCATACTGGAGTGTTGTGCCTTTGCCATAACACTCCAGTATGCCACAATATTCTCAACAAAATGAGAGGTCCTGACAGCACTATCTGCTACGTGTCCCACATACAACCTCAGGTAGTGGCAGGAAGGCAAGGAAAAACTAGTCAAAGATTTGTCCATGTAAGTAAAGGGCTGATATGTTACAGGATGGTGTGAGGTCAACTGTCTACCAGACCGGAGGACCATCTTAGCCCTTTCAGTAATCTGTCTATAAAGAATGTTGTTAAGTTAAATTTAGATCAAATAAAGAAAGAGGGGCCCTACAATCAAAAGGGGCAGAGCTCTATAAAAGACTTTCTAGTCATAAATAACTCCCTTTGGAAACCACTGACGTTCAAAAAAACAGATATTCAAGCATCCATTCACCACACATACTTAACCTCAGGCTTGAACGAGTTGAATGTTGAACAATTACCGAATCTTTATGTCTCCAAATTTAATGACAGGTTTTTTTTTCCTTCAATGTAGCAGAATGTGTTACAATCATTTCATAAATTTAAAATTGAATCAATAAAAACAAGACATAAAACATGTATCTACATAAATATCAACATAAATACAATCATGTAGAGGAGAGAAACCATACAAGACAATCACATCTGTCAGTAATTTGGGTTAATTTCCAATTTCTTTTAGAATGTGATCATATGTTCCTCAAATCTAACACACACGGTGTGAGCGCGTTTCGGTGGGTTAAAAAATACAAAACCACCTTCTTCAGGACAACAAGATATGCTCCTCCTAAGAATATAACTATCTAAAAAATCTGGCGTGGAACACTCAGATAGGTGATAATACAAAAGGACGCCCCCCATAAACCAATCCCAATGTGCAGAAAAAAAGAGTGTCAGAACATTTCCTTTAATGGCTGTAACCAAAAGTGTGAGTTTTGAAAATCTCTAATATGGTGATGCGCTATCAAATCACCTAGTTCACCTCAGGAAACAACCAACTTATATCTCCACCATACATCTCCAATATAGATCAGATCAATCTCCCATTGGGTACCATAAATCAATGTAGAAGCTGAAAAGCTTTCTCGTTATGTATTTTCAGGACGAGGGTACACTTTCCCAATGTATCCCAATGCCTCGAGGTGTTAATAGCTCTCCGTTTTATCCAACGGGTCGCACGGGTGCTGGGCGTCTAGTTAGAATCTATTTCCAACTAGAAGCCAAGCACTGTGCGCAAATCGTACCCTATGGGAGATTGATCTCATCTATTTTGGGAGATATAAGTTGGTCTTCCCACTGGCAAATATCAGGTATAACACAATCAAATTGAAAATATGTATAAAAGGCATTTGTCAAAACAATATAAAATCCCTAATAGTGCCTAGTAAGAATTGTCATAGTGCAAATTACTTATCCCCATGGTTCGAGTGGTTCAAACACCAAACCCTTGCCTATTACAGTAATCTGGGAGATTCCATATCACAAAATACCTGCCAACAGGCATTTGCACATTGCAATCACAATCTACCCGTAAAACTTTATTGCCGTTAACACATGCTTTTCACAATAAATAAGTAAGGCTTACTTGCTTTTTCATTATAAACAGATCATACGTAAGGAATCTGACCAATAAGCCCGCTAGCCTTTCCCAGTTGTTTGACACTATATACAATCCAGGTCTACTGAACTGCACATAATCATGCATATATTTATAAACTCGCAAATGTGTACCACCAACTGTGGATTGAACCTGTCTGTATCAAAGGATGTTCTGTTCTTCAGGAGCAGCTCACTGCACCCTTGCCAGCAACCTGTGCATGAGGTCACATGCTCCTTATATAAGGTTGCCATTGGACGTTACATCTGTGTTCTGATTGGCTGCTATATCTGGTGTTTCTGTTGGACGTATGGTTAGGTTTCTGATTGGCTGATAGGTCTGGGGTTCAGATTGGTTCCTGGGCTAAGGTTTGTATTAAGCCTAGGGCTCAGGGTTTGGTCTCTGATTGGCTGCTAGGACTAGAGCTGTCATTGGCTGTAAGAGCCTGGTCTCCTATTGGTCCTAGGGCTTGGGGCTAGAGATGTGATTAGTTAGGGTTATTTAAGCTTAGGGCACAGGGCGTCTCAGCCCAGGCATTGAGGCTAAGGGCAGAGAGGACAAGGGAAGTTGCCTGTATCGGCTTGGTTGGGCCTAGGGCCAGAAATGCTGCCCTTTTTTTTCATTCACCATCGCCCACCTTAACACATCCACATCCACAAACATATTAACACACACACAGCAAATGTACTCTACTAATTTACTACAAACAAACCCTACCCATTTCAGTGTCTCAAAATCCACTACAAAACCCTACAAACCACACCTATACACCCTTCTACCCCAACTATCACACAATGGCACCTTCACTCTCACACAAAACACATTTTGTGAGTTGCTAATGTGTTAGCGACTCGCAAAATATGGTGAATATTAATGGTCAGACCTTTTTTTGCGGTCGCAAACAAGCAGAATTCCCCTTTGCAACCGCAATAAATGGTTGTACATCTGTCCCAAAAACTGGTACCGTACCTTTAACCCCTTGCATGCTGATGACGGCCCCCATCCGTCCTGCACTATGGGTCTCGTGTGCTGATGACGGCTGGGGGCCGTAATAAACCCGCCCACTCGCGATTCTGCCGCACAGGCGCAGAATCGCGGCCGCATGCAAGTGGTTAAGGCAGCCATTACCCCCAGCTTCCCATCATGCCTCAGGGGTGACAGTTAAGTCAGTTGTTTTTTCCGGCTCCTTCAGTCAGGAGCCAGGATTTTACAGCTCTGTCTATTTTTGACTTTTATTCAATCATTTTCAACTTTTATTCGTGGTTTTTACCTTTCACCCTGCGTCTTGAATCTTGTAGAGTGAGGTACTTCCATTTTTCTGACAGAAACTTGCTATTTTTCTGTCACAACATGCCATCTCTTTTTGATCCTTGTCCCTCCTGTGGCAAGAAGAAGGCCAAAACTGACACGCAATCTGTGTGTATACTCTGCCTTCCTGAGTCTCACTCCTCTGATGCCTGCGAACACTGCAAAAAACTTCCTGTCACAAGTCCCCTACGCTCCTGAAGGCTACCAAATGTGATACAGAGTGGTGGAGTGTGCCTGACGGAGAAGAACGTCTCCTTTCTCCACAGACAGACGAGCCTTCACCCTGGACTGAATACCCGAGCTCCTTTCCACTAATCCACTTTTCAAGGACAATACACCTTTAACTGGGAGCCGAGACCCGAAGACCACTCCCCCGGACACCACATCATAGCGCCGGAACTAATCGCCGAAGGAGATGAACCAGATGCCGATCATAAAACAGAGGACCCCGGAAGACACGAGGTGAACGCCCAAGCAGCGGGCATTTTGGAGACGCCGACTCCCATGGAAGAAGCACTGCTACTGAAGAGGACCGGACTGGAGACCAGGACACCATTAGAGCCAGGAGGCCACCGTTCCTGTGCTGCACCCAGCCACACTCCTGGAGGAGGCTCAGCCAGGTACTTCAGCACTTCAGCGGGTGGGCTGAGAGGAGGGAGAAAGTTGGGGAGTAGTAGGCTGACTCTTGTGTCTCCTACCTTACAAACTTGCCCTCCCTCACATTTTCCTCTCACGTCGTTGGAAGCCATTTGAACTCACCAGGGTGTTCCCTCCCTCCCTTTCCATACGTGACCAACAAGAGCACTGCACTTATCATTCCCCCTCTCTCTTTTTGAGAACACGCCAAAAGGAAGAGACTCAAACTGCGGGACCCAGGGCTAACAGCAGCACGATAAGAAGAATGATCGACCTGTTACAGACTGTCTTTTGTGAAACGTCACATATGTAAAAAGAATAAAGACTCCTGAAGATACCCCTGTGTAGTCCTCGATCCTTGCTCTAAACCGAGCACAAGCTCACACTTCCCAAGGAGGATAGCAGAGATTTTGAGGAGGTATTGCAAGAAGGAGGTTTGGTGGCTACTCAAATTATTAATGCTGCAGCTGATGGAGCAACCCTATCTGCTCATTCTTATGCAGGGGATCTGTGCCAGACGTTCATCCTGGCTTCGGTTTACTGCGCTAAAATCTGAAGCTCAGCGACGGATCCGAAATTTCCCTTTCTCAGGATCTTCCTTATCCAGCTAACACACTGATGACGAAATGTCAAGAATGTAGTCGGAGCTAGACAACTTGAAGGTGGTAGGGCTAGAAAAGAAAAAAGTGTTCTGGCACAGATATAGGCCATACGACCACCGGCCCTTCCATCAGAGGGTTCAAACCCCTCAGTGGCACCGGCACCAACAGCAGCAGCACCAAGCCAGAACTCACTATCAGGGGTGTCACACCCCCAGAGGGAGAGGGGCCCCTCATCAATCTGCTACCTCAACAAAAGCTCTATCAAAACATAGAGCACTCACCCACCCCAATCGCCGTATCCCACTCCAGTGGGGGGAAGTATAGCCAACCACCCAGCCAAATACCAGGCGCAGCATTACAAAAGATCAATGTGTGTTAAGTACGTTGCATAATGGGTACTCTCTACGCTTTCGTTATCAGCCTCCGGCGATCGCTCTAGTTAAATCCGAGTGCCACCAGCTGCAAGTACTGCAGCAGGAAGTATCCACTCTCCTAAGAAAATCAGCCTTCGAGGAAGTTCCTGTATCTCAATGGAGTCAAGGAGTATACTCAAGGTACTTTTTAGTGCGGAAGAAAGGTCAAAAGTCAGAATTCAGACCTATTCTGGATATGCGCACTCTCAACAAATCCATCTGGAAGGAAAAGTTTTGCATTTTGACTCTCCATCAAATATATCCTCATCTCCAGCAAGGGGACTGGATGTGTTTGATAGATCTACAAGAAGCATACTTTCTCTTCCAGGGGATCCTCATCAATAGTCATAAGCACTTGAATATACCCACCCATGCACGGGGACCCCGGAAAATATATCAAATGTATATATGAAAACATATATATATGCAGCTCTATATATATACATAAATATATAATTTTAAAAACAATCAATGCAGCCTTCCAGACGCAACAGGCTAAACAAAGCTGTAAAATCGTATCTTTGCACGTATACCAACAAACCAAAAAGACCAGAAGATACTTGAACTGCTTTTAATGAACAGCAGAAAAGTAGTCCTGCAAAGAAAAAAGCAGGCATTGTTAGCCCATAGGCTGTATTGTAACTTCAATAGCACAGAAACTGAAAGCAAATTTAGAGAATCATACAAACTGGCACCATGCCTTTAAGGCAGCTATGATCCCCAGCTTCCCATCATGTCTCAGGGTTGACAGTTAGGTCAGTTGTTATTTCCGGCTCCGTCAGTCAGGACCCAGCTCCACAGATTTTTGACTTTGCAATCAGATATTATATTTCATTTTCATCTAAAACCCTATTTACTTTGACATTTTACACCTGTTGGAGTATTTCTTTACCCTTTTTTGGGGAGTTTGGCATTTTATATCTATCAGAAATGCCTTCCCTTTTTGATCCTTGCCCTTCCTGTGGCAAAAATAAGGCCAGAACCGACTCCCACTCTCTCTGTATCCTTTGCCTTCTGGATTCTCATGTTCCTGAAACTTGTCAACACTGCCAGTCTTTATCAAGACGGAGTCTCAAATAAAGGGAAAGGATTTGCCTTTATGGACTCTCAGAAAAGGGTAAAGCTACTACCTCTAGAGGCAGGTCTCCTGTGAGACAAAAGAACAAGAGACCCAGATCACCTTCTAGTCTGTTCTTCATCAGCGTCAGACTCGGCGTTGAGAATGCCTCCACTGGCGAAGAAAACATCGACAACAATTCCATTTGCGGCGGGCTTGCCGGCGAGAGAACATCGGTTGTCGTCGAAGTCTTCCAAGCTTAGAGGTACATCTTCAGTGACAAATTGTCCATGAACGTCAACCAGGCGACGGTCGGCATTGAGAAGTCGCTCTCTTTTGCTGCAGGTTCCCCCAACGTCAATACACTGCTCTCTGTCGTTGCCTTCGGTACGACATTCGACGTTGAGGCACAGCCCTCCGTTGCCGTCAACAAGGCGGCGGTCAATGTCGAGGCATAGAACATCAGCGACATCTAAAGGTTCGAAGTAGAAGCAAATCCCTCCATCCCAGCCATCAAGACGATCAACGTTGAGGTCAAAATCATCAGCGACGGTGAAAAAGGATTCAACATCAAGGAGGACTCCTCTGTTGCATCCCAGAGGGCGCTCAATGTCAAGGCCTCGATCGACTTCATCGAGAAGGTTGACGTCGAGTAGGTTTTCTCCGACACCTTCGCCACATTTAAAGTCAAGACACGGTACTCCGTTGGGTACTTCTCTCCCAACATCAAAAAACAAGTCTCCAACGACAGAACATCAGTCGATGTCGAAACACACACGACCGACATCAAGGCAGAGATCGCCTTCATTGGACTCGCAGGTCTTGGTGGTGGATAGTTGCTCAACATCCAGACATTCGACACCGTCACACCATTTGACCTCAAGGGGACGCCATTTCACTTCAAAAGACCTCTCGGAACCTTCAGTGTCGGCTGCAGGATCCCCACAAGTCCTCTCGATGTCAAGAAGCTCATCTTCACCATCTCCACAGCTGCGGGTTAGAAAGCTACCCCGCAGATCATGGCTCCACCTACACAACGGGAGGAAGAACACTGATCTCCCTCAGTTCATCTCTCTCCTAGGTGGCTTCTCCTGGTTCATGAAATGAAAAGAGGATTTATAAAACGCGATAGCTGCCCTCAGGCATCCCAGCGCTAAGTAAACAACACTTGCTGATGAGATATATGAAGACAATTTATTCAGATTTCTTAAAAAAGAAGGTTTTTAGGTGTTTGCGGAACAGGAGTAGATTGGGCTTGGATCTCAGATGGAGAGGGAGGGAGTTCCAGAGCCTGGCTGCGTTATATGAAAATAACCGGCCTCTGCATCTGGATCTCTTGATCCTAGGGACTGTGGCGAGGAAGGAGGAGGCTGATCGGAGCTGTTTGTTCGGGTGATAGGGGGTGATTAGGGAGTGATTGATAGAGGCCCCCATTTTCCGGAATGCTCGATGTGAGATACAGAGGGTCTTAAAGTCAATTCTCTCTCTGATTGGGAGCCAGTGAAGGCTTTTTAGGCCAGACTTGGCTGAGAGGCGACAGGGAATCTGAAGCAATGTTCGGGCAGCACAATTTTGTATGATCTGAATCTTACATAGGGTAGTTTGGGGGGCTCCTAGATATAGGGCGTTTCCAAAGTCGAGACGGGAAAGGATCCATGATTTGTCTTGCCCGAAAGGGCAGAAGGGGAAGGATCTTCCGAAGAAGCCTGAGTAGCCCGAAGCACATAGCTGAAAGTTTGGCTGCCTGGCAGTTGAAACTGAGGGATCTGTCCAGCCAGATGCCAAGGCTCTTTATAGTGTCTTTGGGTGTGGGGGGGGGGGGCCAAGACAGATGGGCCAGAGTGAGTTAAGCGTGACGGCGTGAGGGTTGCCTAGGAGCATGAGCTCCATTTTGTTTCCGTTTAATTTAAGACATGAGGTGGCCATCCATTTGCTGACTTCTTCTAAACAGACCCTTGTGTTGTCCTGTGCTTTATGTGTGTCTGAGTGATTGAGGGCCACCACTAGCTGAGTGTCGTCGGCATATGTGATGATTTTTATCCCGAACAGCAGAATCTCAGCTAGTGGGCTCATGTTTATGTTGAAAAGCATAGGGCTCAAAGAAGAGCCCTGCGGCACCCCACAGCCAAGGGGCTTGGTGGGGGAGGTGGTGTCGTCCTCGAAAACCTGAAATGAACGGTCAGTGAGAAAGGATTCAAGCCAGGTGATTGCTCTGCCTGAAACTCCTAGGCTGGTGAGTCTGTGCAGTAGAATTTTATGGTTCACAGTGTCGAAAGCGGCACTTAGGTCCAGGAGGATAATTGCCACCGATCCTCCCTGATCCAAGATCTGCCTGGCCTCCTCCATCAATGCAACCAAAGCGGTTTCAGTCCCGTTCATGGGACGGAAGCCCGTCTGGGAGAGGTCAAGTAGGTGGTTGGTCTCGAGGATCTCTGTCAGGACCATGTTGACATGTTTCTCTAAAATTTTGCTTACCCAGGGTAACAGGGAGATTGGGCGATAGTTGCTTGGGTTTTCTGGGTCCAGATTGTTTTTTTTTTTTATAAGAGCTTTGACCATGGCTCGCTTCCAGGGGGATGGGACAATGCCTGTGTAGAGGGAGGAATTGAGCAGGTCCAGAATGGAGGGAAGAATGTTGGAGACAGCTGAGAGCAAGGTGCGTGGGGGTGCCGGGTCATTGCGGGAACCGGACTTTACCTGATGCATGATGGAATTAAGCATGTCTAGGTCGAGAGGAGGTAGGACTTTGAGTGTAGTTGGGGGGATTGTCCAAATTCAAGTGGTGTTGTGGGTGGGGGAGTCGATGTAAGTGGGGGGAAAGGAAGTGTAGATGCTTTGAATTTTTTGGAAGAAAAACTCTGCCAGGTTGTTGCAGCGTGTTTGCGTGTTGTGAGAGGGAGGGGCTTTTTCAGGAAGCTTGAGGAGGGTTTTTGCAATACAATATATTTCTTTTGGCTTGGAGGCAGCTGCGATGATTTTTCCTGCAAAGAAGTTTGATTGTGTGGTTTTGATTTCATTTTTGTAGGACCTTATCGCTTCCCTGTATGTGGTTTTTCTTGAGGGCGAGTAATCTAACCGCCACTTCCTTTCAAGTTTTTTGCAGTGGTGTTTCATCTCCCGTAGTTCGTGGGAATACCAGAGGGTGGTTTTTAGATTGCGCTTAGGCTTAGTGTGGCTTACAGGTAGTACAGAGTGTAATGAATTGGAAATCCAGCTGTTGTAGTTCTTGTTGGCTTGGGAGGGATCTTGGTTTTTGGGGGGTCTGGACGATTCTAGAGCTATTAGCCAGTTCTCATGGGGGAGTTTTGACCATTTGCGTTCCTTGCGTGCAGGTTATGTTGGGAGGGGGAGGGGTTTGGAAGTTACAAACGAGAGGGATCAGGAAATGGTCGGTCCATGGTAGGGGGGAAGGGGAGCCCACTGTGAGGTCTTGGCAGTTACTGAAGACGGGGTCTAAAAGATGGCCTTTGATGTGGGTCGGTGTGTGCACAAGTTGTTTCAATTGCAACGCGGAGAGATTTGTTGTCAATTCCATGGCGGAATGGTCTAGGTTATCGTCAAAATGAATATTGAGATCCCCTAACAGGGTGTAGTTGGACGGACTGCATGCTAGATTGGCTATGATGGTATGAAGGGCAGTATGAAATTGTTTCAGGGTTCCGGGTGGACGGTAGATAAGAGTCCCGGAAAAGGTGCTGGAGGGGGAGAATTCTATGGCAAAGGAAAGACTTTCACAGTCTGGGATCGAGTTGGGCGAGCTCCGGCACTTATAACAGTCCTTATAAATAATTGCTAGGCCCCCCCTTTTCCGGCCAGACGATCTTCCCGTTGAATCTGATACCCTGGGGGGAGGGCTTGCACTAGGTCAGGTTCTGACTCTGTGGTCAACCAAGTTTCTGTTAGGTATAGGACATCTGGGGCGTGCTCCTCCAAGAGCATAGAGATTTCGATAGAATGTTTAGGGAGTGATCTGCAATCTAAGAGGTACATCTTTAGCTCGTTTTTTTGGGAGGGGATTGTGTGGATCTGGAAGTTACACTGTGAGCATGAGATGTGAGAATGTGGTGGGTCGCAAGAATGGAGGCATGAGGCATGTGTTGTTCCTCTCAGATTAAGGAGGGAGTTGGGGCTATAGATCCTAGTGTGGGCAGGAGATTGGGCAGGGGTTGTGGCCCCTGGCTCCGGCTGGTCGTGGACGGGCACAGACAGCTTGCCTTTGGCATGTCTTTTAAGGAGGGGCAGTCGAGAGCGCTGACCTGCGCACTGGTGGGGCGGAAGTGGCTAGACCTGACTTCCGGGCGGTGGCACCTCCCTCCAATCAAACGGAAGAATCCACGGGGAGGGACGCCATCTCAAACCGGAAGGTGTGCCAAATGAGGGGGTCGAGTATAGAGGTAATTTACCTTTGTAGGGTGGATTGCCCCGTAAAAATGTGGCGCCAGTGATTTTTTTTAAAAAGTAAATCGGAGGGCCTTCCCTAGCGCTTCTCCGTTATTAGGGGATGGCAGAATCTCACCCTAAGTGCGATTGCTGCGCGACTGTCGGGGCGGGTCTTTTATGGAGTCTAGAGCGCTGACCTGCGCGCTGGTGGGGTGGAAGTGGCTTGACCTGACTTCCGGTTGGTGGCACCTCCCTCCAATCAAACGGAAGAATCCACTCTGGACCGGGGAGGGACGCCAACTCGTCATTGGCAGAAAGAACCGTCGTAGGTTTAACAGCCTTTGGACTATTCAAGCCCTCTGCATAGATCTCCTCTGGCTCGGCTGGTGCAGGCAGTTGAGCGATCACCTACCACACCAACCAGGGGCCGCCAGAGAGACAAATCTACTCCATGTAAATCCGCTTCTCATGGACGTGGTAGGAGAAGAAGATCACCCTCTTGGTCGTCTTCCTCGACCCATTCTGCCAGGAGGGATTATTCTCCAACTCTTACGGCCAGTCCACCCTCCAGAGTGTCACTTGTTGCTGACATCAACACCTTTCATGATGTCCTATCTAAAGAAGCACAAAAGCTAAATATAGAGATGTCTACACCCCAGACCTCTTTATCTAATATTTTTTGAGACTCTCTGCATCAGAGGTCCGCGTCAAGACCTTTGCTGCCGTTAGTTCCTGGTCTTCTACAACCAGTCATGGATGTTTTCCTTACTCCAGCAACAGTCCAAACTGCCCCAGCGAGGATCTTAAAGAAATATAGACCAACAGAACAAGATCCTCTGTTCCTCAGGTCAGACCCTCCAACAAATTCAGTGATTATTGTGGCTGCTGAGAAGTCCCATGCAGTGGCTTCTTCTTCCTCGGTCCCTCCGGACAAGGAGAGCAAAGCCCTGGATTTGTGAGGGAGAAAGGTTTGCGGCTCAGCAGCAGCATCTTTATAGATGCATTGTGGTACTCTCAGGAACGCTTCAAAGAAAAGCTACCCAAAGAAGACCGTCAAGACTTTGGGGAGATTCTCCAGGAAGGAGCCCTCGTAGCCAACCAAACCATCAGTGCGGCGGCAGATGGGGCATCCTTAGCTGCTCAATCATATTCGCATGGGGTATGCGCAAGAAGATCCTCCAGGCTGCAGCTTACAGCGTTAAAACCAGAGGCCCAACAACGCATCTTGAATCTTCCTTTTACTGGAAATTCAGTGTTCGGCTCTCACACTGACGAGGCGATGGCCTGGATGAAGTCTAAACAAGACACTCTCAAAGCTGTTGGTTTATAGAAAAAGAAAGAGTTCAGACGTCGGTACAGGCCTTACGATCATAGGGCGTTCCGTCAGAGGGTAAAAGCCCCTCCATGGTCCCAAAGGCAGGACCATCAGGCCAAAGCTTACTATCAGGGACGTCACCCTTGCAGAGGTAGAGGAACGCCCCCCCAGTCCTCTTCAACTGCCAAATACACGCCAAACAATTAGGGTTCACTTCCTCCATCACCGTTACCCACTCCAGTGGGAGGAAGTATCTCCATACATGTAAAAGAGTGGCACAAAATAACAAACGATCATGGGGTGCTAAATGTACTACTAATTGGTTATGCACTACGTTTTCGTGCCCCTCCAAAGTACATCCTCCCAGTGAAGTCAAGAGTTCACCAGCTGCCGATGTTGCATCGAGAGGTATCCACTGTCCTACACAAGTTAGCCATAGAAAAGGTTCCTTCATCTCAGCAGGGGAACGGGGTATACTCCATGTACTTCCTGGTACAGAAGAAAGGTCTAAAAGAGAGTTTCAGGCCTATTCTGGATCTATGTCTCCTAAACAAAAACATCAAAAAAGAAAAGGTTTGTATGCTGGCATTCCATCAAATATATCCACTTCTTCAAAAAGGGGATTGCATGTGCTCGATAGACCTCCAGGATGCCTAATTCCATGTCCCGATTGCACCACTGCACAGAAAGTTTCTACACTTCATGGTAGGCAAAAAACATTATCAGTAGAGAGTCCTACCATTCGGCCTGAAATCCGCACCTCAAGTATTCACAAAATGCATGGCAGTGGTAGCCGTGGCTTTACATTACCAAGGTCTGTTCGTCTACCCATATCTAGACGGCTAACTTCTGAAGGGCTCATCCCCTCAAATGGTAAAAGACCATTATTGAATATGCCTGAACTTACTGCAATGCCTGGGCCTTCATGAAAATATGTAGAAATCAATCCATCAGCCCACTCAAAGAATACACTATCTAGGTGCTACTCTGGGGTCCAGCATAGGAAAAGTGTTTCCTTTGGAGGAGAGACTGTTATCAATCCAGCAGAAGTGCAATCTCCTTCTTCAAGCTGATCAGTCCTCAGTTCAGCAAGTTGCTTCACTTCTGGGGTCGATGGCATCTTGCATTTTTCTGGTTCCCAACTCCAAGCTAGGAAGGAGTCCTCTTCAACAGGACTGGGAAGACAAATGGGACCAGACATCGGCACGATGGGAAGACAGGTTTATTCTCTCCCAGTCAGCAAAAGCTTCCATCCCTTGGTGGACTCATAGAAGGAATCTCTTGGTGGGAGTCCCCTTCCATCATCCTACCCCAACACAATCCCTAATCACAGACACCTCTCTTCAGGGCTGGGGAGCACACATGGGTCTTCTTCAGACTCAGGTCAGGTGGTCGAACAAAGAACAGTTGTATCATATAAACATGCTGCAGCTACGGGCAGTACATCTAGCCCTTAAGTTGTTCTACCCATCGATACAATCCAAATCGATATTGGTACAAATGAACAACACAACCACCATGTACTATCTAAACATGCAAGGGGGGACTCACTCTTGTCCTCTGTCCCTGGAGGCTCAAGCGATCTGGCATTGGCTTCCGGCCAAACAGCTCTCTATCACGGCGGTCCATCTCCCAGGTGAACAAAATTCACAGGCGGTTTCTCTGAGTCGCCACTTCGAAGATCAGCAAGACTGATTATAAAATGACGAATTGGTGTCGGACATTTTTCTACAATGGGTTCATCCAACCGTCGACCTCTTTGCAGACGAGTCAAACAAAAAATGCCACGCCTTCGCGTCAAGGTTTTACCAACCAGGATCGAAAGGGAATGTCCTTTTGATCAACCGGTCAGGAACCTTGGTTTCCGCTTTTCCGCCTCTTCCTCTCATCCCGAAGGTAATAGCCAAACTCACTCACTCAAGATGAGAATGATTCTGATAGCACCAGACTGGCCACAGCAGTGCTGGTACCTGACCCACTACGCCTTGGAGTATCCACACAGGAGACTTCCGTGCAGACAGGACCTTCTGTCCAAGATGAATGGGAGCATTCATCACCCCGACCTTCCCTTGCTGAACTTGGCAGCATGGCTCCTGAGGTCCTCCAGTATGGGCACTTACACTTCCTCAGGACTGCATGAGCATTGTGAAAGAAAGTGAGAAGGCCTTCTACAAGACACTTGTATGCTTTAAAATGGAAGAATTTCTATTTGTGGTGTGTACAAAATGGTTTCCATCCTACCAAGGGCCAAGAGGAGGTAATTCTACCTTATCTCCTCCACTTAGCAAGGTAGGTCTAAAATTCTCTTCCATAAAGATACACCTGGCGTCCATTACGCATTCCGGCGGTCACCTTCTCAGCCTTCTTTTTTTCAATTGCAAGTGGTGGTAGATTTCTTGTGAGGGTTAAAGAAGATTTATCTTCCTAGCTCACCTTCTTCACCCCCTGGGAGCTAAATCTGGTTCTGTCCAAACTCCTTACATGGAAGACCGCCTTTTTGGTAGCAAACACTTCCGCTTGCAGGATGAGCGAGATATAAGCATTCTGTCCTAATGAACCATACACAGCTTTTCACCACAACAGAGTCATTCTGAGGACCCATCCCTCCTTCCTTCCGCAGGTGGTGTCAGCCTTCCATGTTAACCAATCCATCTTGTTGCCTACCTTTTTTCCTAATCCCTCTACACCAGCTGGGGGTCTCTTCATTCTTTGGACCTGAAAAGGGTCTTGAAATTCTACCTGGATAAGTCTAAAGCTATTAGGAAATCTGATCAACTGTTTGTAAACTATGGCTCAATCAGAACAGGTTTTCCAGCCTCTAAGCGTTCCATCTCCAGATGGATAGCGTCATGTATCAAGCTGTCTTATCAGTTAGTACAGAAGCCATTTTGTTCTACTCCCAAGGCTCATTCCAATGGAGGAAAGACAGCTACAGTACCTTTTCTGAACAATGTACTGATTGCTGAGATCTGCAAGGCAGCCACTTGGAAATTGATACATACGTTTACGAGGCACTATTGTCTCGATTCGAATACCAGAGCAGAAACTCAAGTAGGCCAAGCCTCCTTGGTAAATTTGTTTCAATGCTAAATCAGCTACGATAGTTTATTTGGTCGCCTTTCATTTGTCTGCAGGCGGATGATGGGCTTGTTATTAGATTTAGTGCTTATGACTATTGATGAGAATCCCCTGGAAGAGAAGAATATGTTACTTACCTGTAATCCTAGTTCTCTTCCAGGGGTATCCTCATCAACGTCATAAGCAACCCACCTCCTCCCCAGGCAAATGAGACTTCTTTATGCCATATCTTTGTGCCATGACCATCGGGTCTACGCAGATAACAACTGAATTAACTGTCACCCCTGAGGCATGATGGGAAGCTGGGGGTCATGGCTGCCTTACAGGCACAGTGTCAGGTTTTGTGTTTACAATTGCTTTATTTTTCTATGCTGTTGGTTTTCAATGCAGCCTATAGGCTAACAATGCCTGCTGTTTTGCAGATTGAGTTCTTAATTCTACACATTAAAGAGAGTTCAAGTGAAACTTGTCCTCCTGTTGTCTATATTCTATAGTATATGGTTGCAAAAGCAGCTTTTGTCAGTGCATTGATTAGCCTTTTTGTCTTATAGGAGGCTCCATTGAAGTGTAAAAAAAAATAAAAAATGTATATATATATACATTGTGTGGCAAGGAGACGAAGCAGAAGCGGTCTCTTTTATTAAGGAAATCAATAACAACTCCCTGAATTTAAGGTTTACATCGCACATTAGTGCATCACAGGTAGAGTTCTTAGATGTTAAAGTATATATTGATGATTTCAACAAACTACAAACCACACTGTTTAGAAAACCCACCGCAGGTAATACCACTCTCCACGCCTCTAGCCTCCACCCCAAACACACCATAAACAGGATTCCTTTTGGTGAAATTCTGCGCCTCAAAAGAATTTGTAGCTCTGCTGATGAGTTTGATAAATATGTCAAGGAACTGCGAGACCAATTAAAAGACAGAGGGTACTCATATACTATATTCGATCAGGCTTTGGCTAAAGCTAATATGAGAACTCGGCAGAGTCTCTTTCCTGACCCATTAGATAACATTAACTCTAAAGATCAAGAACAGCCAGCTAACATAAATACATGTCCAAGGTTTATCACAGCTTTTAGTGATCAAGAGAACACCATCAGAAAGATCATCAATAAAAATTGGCCAATTGTCCTTACAGATAATATCTTAGGAGCCATTCTGCCATCTAAACCCACTGTCACTTTCCGCAGAGCCCGCAACATGGGAGCAATTCTTGACCAACCCAGTCCTGAATTAAAGCAGAAACCTAATTGGCTGGCTCCGGCAGTGGGATTTCGCAAATGCTCCAGTTGTCGGGCCTGCAAGTTTGGGGTTAACAAAACTCATTACTGTACCCCATTTAGTTCCGAGGAAATTCCAATTGTAGGCAACCATACCTGCAAATCGGAATTCGCTGTGTATGTCCTGACGTGCACCTGTGGTCTCAATTACATCGGGAGTATCAAACAACAGGTGCACGTCAGGATCTTACAACATTTACGAGCCATTTTACACAGCGACCCAGCCTACCCAGTAAGGCCCGCCACTTTGAACTTAAGCACAATAAAGACATTAACTGCTTGAGATATTATGTAGTGGCAGCAGTTCCTAAATCTCGTAGGGGTGGTCATAGGGAACTAAAACTTCGGCAATTGGAGTCTAGCATGATCCTTGAGTACGACAGCAAATGGCCCAATTGGCTTAATAATACTGAGGATCTGCACACGTTCTTATGACATGATGGTGATTCTAACAAATCATTCGAGATTCTGTATTTTGGAGCATAGTGCATTAACCCCAGGTAGTCAGGTTCCCTGTTTCCTGGGGATACATGAATAGACAGATATATACTTATATTGCTTCAATATGGGTGCATATGTTTTCTATTGTCTTCCTGCTGGCTAGTCAGGTACCCTGTTAGCCAGAAGGGGCATACCTATAGTCCTTCTACATTTTCAACTTGTGTAAATATAATAAATATCCTGTTTTTTTTTGTTTTTTTTCCCCCTCTTTCTCCCAACTTATCTACTTTTAACACTTTTTTAACCACAGTGTGTTTTTAATACAGTTATTTATGATAAACTCTGTATTTAATATGAAATGTTTTAGTTTATGCTTTAATACATAATGAAATATGTTCATATTCAAAAATAGTATTAATTGCATCAAATCTATATATTCATACAGGTGGTTTTATCTATGACTAGCACTTTATACTCAAATGTTGACACATGTTAGCCAATTTAGTTCTGCACTTTAGACATGCATTGTTTTGCACCACATTATTCACTATAATATGCACTTTCCCGTACAAGTCCTCCTTGTTAATATGTGATGTGCGCAATGTAAAATCTATAAGAATTCTTGATATATAGTGCTTTCTATACATCTTCTAGGATGTATCCTGTAATAATTGAAGATGCCAAAGAATTATCTTATATAGAAATGGTGATTTTAATTTCTTCATTTGCGTATTTTGCACAGTAATGAACTTCAACACTTGAGATGTTGTTTATGTCTATGGTCACATGACTGGATCAGAGGGCGGGGTTTGCGCAGTCACCAAGCATTATAAAAATAAAAAAGTTACAAACAATTGTTGCATGTGAGCAAGGGCTTGCGTAGCCCGAAACGCGTAATGCACTTTTTTCCAGCTGTATTTGCCAAATAAAGAATACCTGTAACCGATCCTGTGGTCCGTCTCCTGTGTAACGCCTCGTTGGTCCGGCTGGATTGAAAGCGGCGTGGAGGAGTTCTTTGCACATATATATATATATATATATATATATATATATATATATATATATATATATATATAGCTGTAGATATATGTTTTCATATATAATTAGGCCAAGCCTTAGCCAGCGCGCAAGCCCTGCTCTCGCAAAGATCTGTTGTAGTTCAGTACGGGAGAGAAGCCCCGCCCACTCCCCCACCCTTATTTTTCATTGGCTTGTGCTTTGCCCTTCATAAATGCTGGCGTCTGATTCCTTAATAGGCTTATTAGTCCCTCCGTAATACAGCCATGTCGTCATTTGTAGCCTCCCATGGCTGCTGGCTTCTTTACTTGGTTGTTACACGGTACATGTGTTATTTTGCTAATGCTAATGACTCGCAGCTCAGTCGAGCTGGGGTGATTTACTTACCGTCTGCTTCTCCTGTCTGCTGGCACAATGAGAGCTCCGGCCGGCCCTCTAGAGGACGGCAGAGGAACCCAGTATCCCAGAGAGTCCCCTGGAGGCAGCAGCAAGATGAGTGCAGAGGAAGTGCCTCATGGCACCGAAGACAGCGTCCAGGAGCGAGGCCACCCACCAACACCCCTCTGCACGGACTCAGATCCCCCTGCTACTAGAGGAGGAGCATTTCAGGGTAGACAGGAAGATGCTTGAGACGTTGCTGCAAAGTAAGTTAATGTACATGCTTCACGGGAGTTGTTGCACTGTGTATAAAGTGCCTAAACTGCTCCGGCTCAGTGCTCATCCAAAGTGCCTGCACTGATTCTCTGAGCATTGACATCATGGTCAGTGATTGGCTACCGCCCCCCTCCCTATGACCACACCAACCCCCGGATACAAGGACAACTGAACATGATTATCTTTGGAAGGCGGGGGGTCGCGGGACCCCCCGGCCGTATTTATTAAGATATAAAACAACAAATTTAAATGTACGAAATGCAGTTTATATGAAAAATCAGCAGGACATTAGATACATGATTGTCAACAAATGTGAGAGACTATCCTTAACAAAAACTCTAATACAGATTGTTTCCTAACCGAATCTAACATCCTCATCTGAAATTTAGTATGCTAACATTTCTGGCCATATGGCAAGGTCGCTAACCGGTGTCAGGTCCTACTAGCTGCGCCTCACCACAAGATGTGCGCATGCGCATCCGGGCTCGGTAATTACCCGGTCCAGGCCGTGAACTCCATTTACCCACTTAAGGAGGGCCCTTACTCAGCGCCATCTGTTGACGTCATAAGTATGCGCGCGCGGGGTGGCTACCAGCCTAAGGAAAGCGTCACTCCTCCAACCCGTGCCCCTTTGAAGCACCAGTTACCTTGCCCCTGAAGTTCTAGGAAGGGCCAATGGCCCCTCCCCCTGGGCGGGAACCTCCATTGGATGATGCCCACCCCCTCAGACCTTAAAATAGCTGCTCACCGGTCATGACCTTACCGCCACAGGCCAGCATTGTTGACCGACGATCTGGCCTCCCCCTTCCTAGCCCTACCCTTGGACTGACTTATTTAGCAAATCCCTCTAACCACGCCCAAAGATTATTAGACCACAGGACATTCCCCGCCTCAGTCAGGTGGACCTCATCTCCCAGATAGAACTGCTTGCCCCAGATACACCCGTGTGGAATCGTCTGCAACCGAGGGGCTCGGAATAGTTTGTCCAACTGTGTGTTGATCCTCTTTACCGAGTGAATTTGGGTGGTCCAGAAGCACCGCGGCTGCACAGCCCTCTCGCCAAATTAGTGCCTAAACGGTAACTACGAGCTATGTGCTGCAGCCAGGCTCACCATTTCTAAACTAAACTAACCAAAACAGCACGACCCCCGGATTCCAGCGTTTCCCCTAACACCAGCGCTATACTGGGCGCGTTCCTGGTTCCATCACCAGCTGCAGTGCTTGTTCTAGCCATCAGCTTCAGCACTGCTTAAACTGTTACCCTGCACGTCTCCGCGGCTTTCACATCACACAGGGGTCCTATGCTGCACATCACGGGGGCTTGCACTAACACAGTCGTACTACTCCCGGGCTTCAGCAATACCAGAAAGCTCCTGCACCATTAAGTGTTTGCAGTAGTACCCAAAACGGGTCACTCCAAAATCTTCTCATAAACCCACCAGTGACGTAAAGCTAAATGCCCCACTCTCTAATCTGATGATGGACCCATAAGTCGCCCATACATCAAAGATATTTATTGACCTTACCCTGATTGCGAGCCCCTAAAGGATTGGTGGGAGTGGGATAAGGATAAGGGGAAAAGGGTTTTACCCCTTGCTCCACTGGGGCTGCAGGGGCGTATATTACGACCCTGAAACCTAGTTACATTACAGTTTTGACTCAGCAGTACCAAACTTGCCTCTTTACGGCAGTCACTCAGCAGCCCCTGCCAGCCTCCTTCTAGTGCATTCAATAGCTCCATTCCACCCACCTTCAGGCAACTAACTCTGCAGCTCCCTAACTCCCTCACAGACCTAATCCCTGTGGAAAAGTAAATTCTGCCATGTTCTGTGTCCCTACGTGTCATCCATCATATGTTATGTGTGCATGATAAATATGCATATGTATTCCCTATGTTCGATTCAAGACGCAATTATAGTTGTGTCCACCTCTAGTATGTCAGTTTCCAGTCCTCGTGAATACTACGAATATCAGGCCTATGTAAAGCTACGTTGCCACGTCTCTCAGTGTGCACGTTATTTCATTGTAAAGTCCCCGTTTCTAGGCCTCAAAAGGGCCTGGACACCAGATTCAGCTCCTGTCTCCTGAAACCTCGCTGAGGAGCGATACAGCCCCCACCTGTATCCTCGACCCTTCACTTACTTCCTGCCTCGCAGTGCCCGGTTCAGCCTGGCTCTGCCTCTGAGTCTGCCAAGAATATGTTATGATTCCAGTTATCAGTTCAGTCCTCCTTCTCTGCATTCCTAAGCTACTGAACTGCATCAATAGTTTCCGTCATTGTCTAGCCTTTCCGGCTCCATGTAAGAGAAATACTGTATTTAATGGTCATTTAATATTCTTCATCACGCACTACATGTAGAATAATGCATGGTCCAGTCTTAGAATCAAGTTAGCCTTTCCCCTCCTGACTTCTAGTTTATATCAACATGTTCTCTAAACATCAGATACTAGATACTGCTTAGGTACATGTCGCCCTGACTCTCCAGACTTCAGTCTCTGCTCCTAGCACAGAGTTCATAGCCCCCAGCTTCTCCTAGTGATACGTCATTGCCAGCTTGCGCGCACCACCAGGTTAGAGGTCCCGGCTCCTTAGGTAGCCCCCTCCATGTTTCCGCCCCATTCATGACATATTCTGTTACGTTTGCATCACATGTCTATGTATACGCCCTGTTACACCCACTTTCACCCTTATCTTTCGCGACTGCTACGCGTCACACCCTTTGCTCCACCCACTGCTCCGCCTATCATATGTACTGTAATGCAACTGTTTTACTATATATGCTTGTGTATTGTTATTAAATGCTAGCGCGCTCATCCCAGATCCAGCCCCGGCAGCTGCTGGGCCCTGCCATCCTATTCCTATGCAGGTTGTCCTGTTCCTGTCCTTTATGCTGTAATAAACCTGCGAAACTCCTACTACCTCGAATCTTGACTCTTATTTATTGAGCTATCTGTTATTCATTTATACATTCAAAAATAGGGTATTATTTATTTATTTACCACATAATGGCGCCCGAATAGGGACTTGCCCTTTCCCCACGCGCCGGTGAAGCCACGCCGGCCCCCTGACCCTCTGCAGCCGTGACGGAACCATACCGTGCACGTGCAGATATTTCTGCTTCAAGTATCCCTCAGGCCCACGGAGGAGACGGAGGAGGCGGTCCAGCATCCAGACGAGGCGGTGGAGGAATGCGGCGAGTCCCGACCAGAGCCCAAGCCAAGAGTCCAAGGTCCGAGGTATCCGGAGGTCCACCCGTAACTTAAGTCCGAAGTTCGTTGTCCGTCGTCGAAGCAGTCCAGTCCAGTCCGAGGCCTTCCGTTCTTGCTGCCCGGTGAGTACCATTACTGGGGTAGTATCTAGACAGGGTCAATCTAATTGACTCTGGTCCGTGGGTTGGTGGTACCCAGACACACAAACGAAGTGTCCACTTCGGTGGATGCGGGTCCTGACGTGTCTCTTTATGAGACCGGTAAGTTTCGTACTGTTTCAGCAGTGCATCTAGTTTCTGTTCCAGTCAGTTCTGTTCTCGAGAAAATTCATATAAAGTCATATATTCTGTGTTCCGTATTCCAGGTAGTATTCTGTTCGAACTGTTATTTCTAAATGTTTTTCATGTATTTTAATGTCGTGGTATGAATGGGGAATAAGTATCGTGTTCATTGTGTATTGTATTGTGTCTAGATTACAGTCCAGTCATGCCCTTGTTTTCAAAATTACGTCAGTTAAAAACTAGAAAGGGTTTGTTAGAGGAAGCAGTTCCTGTCCCGCCTAGGGACAGTCCAGGTCATTTTATGTATCAAAAGCATGGCATAAGTGCCATACTATATCTAGATTTATGGGTAGAGTATACAAAACAGTTAGAAGAAAAGTATAGATGGCCCGTATCGGGTACATGGGATGCCGAGTGCATCATGCGAGTAGAAGAGGCATTATGGAAAAAGAAAGCCAGACAATCACAGAAAGATGCCATCGAGCTATGGCGTAAAGAAGCTCATAAAAGAACCGAAAAAGAAATCAGAAAGTCAGAATTAAGTAGAGAATCCTCGGAACGAGCACAAGAAAAAGAACTAATCGAGATAGGTGAACAAGTCAAAGCCGAACAGTCAGACAGACAGAGGAATGCCCTCATTAAGGGTATGTATCCTCTTCTTGCCGAGGGCTTGCCAAAAGCGACCCCGGAGGCATCCAGTAATTTTCCGCCACCACTAGTTCCGATCAAGTTACGTCACAAACCAACCGCAGCTGATATTTTCATCTCGTCCTATCTGGACGACACAGTCCCAGAATATGCAAATCCTGTTCCCGCTCCACCAGTCCCTGTAAATCAGGCACTTCCCGTTCCTCCAGACACCGGGGCACCCTTTGCAGCACCTGCTACGGTCCCCCCGGTCCAGCCCGCCATACAAGTCCAGCCCGCATTCCAATTTCCCACCCTGCCAGGACGAAAAGCATCAGTTGATGATTCTAGTCTAGGGGCCGCAGGAGGAGGTCCTCCTCGAACCCCGCCGCCACATAAGCGTTTAACGGCAGCCGAATTACATATGCAAGCGTCACAACGTACGCCCAGACTGTCTGTTGCAGAAATAAGAAAATCCCTTGCCGAATGCTGCTATGACCCAGTCCCAGGCGAAGATGATATGGTTTTATATTCATTACGCGTAAGAAATGTGGCCGAGTATCTAGTCACCCTACCAGATATGAAGGAAGATCTAGACAGAATATATCGTTTCATCCGTACAGGGGAAGATCCAGAAAGTATCAGTGATGTCATGTCCCAAAGGAAAGCTGAGACCCAGCTCATGATATTAAAGTTTCTGATTAATTGTCTAATAAGAGAACAAGATTACCCGTCCAAAAATCAGGCCGAAATGAAAGCCCTGATGAAGTGGAGTAATAGTATAGCCGAGGGTAAGCACAAGACTATCGGTGCTATGGAGAGTATGTACAAGAAAATCCGTAAAGAAATAATAAAGTTACACGAACAACGTAAAGCAGCACAAGTAAACGAGAAAGAAAGTAACTCTGATACTGAAGAGTTAGACGACGAGAATTCCGCCAGAATAGCGTATGTAGGACAACCTAGATTTCCAGATCGCCATTTACGTCTAGAACCCAAGTCTACGTTCCATCATCCAGTACCAGACCAAGGTTCTCTAGAACAAGTATTTCAAGCTACCGATCACATTCTGAAATCACGAATCGGTTACAGTGAGTTAAGTACTATGCATGAACAAGAACTAGCCCGATCAGCAGTCCGATGGATTACTGATTCTACCACTTTTCCAGACGAAATAGTGGCACAAATGTTTCTGAAAATGCCCCCAGCCGAGCAACGACTGGTGGGTATGTATATGATTCAGCACCTCATTACTCTGTATGAGGGTCAACATTCTGATCCAGGTCCGTTACATGATATCCTGAACGAGTTACTCCAGTATAGATGGAGAGGTCTAGGTACCGATTTAATTAGTGTCATTCTAGAACAGCGCCACAAATATAGAACGTTTCTGAACCCGCATTTTGTTCATGTCTCACCCCCAGAAAGTAAACCATTTTACATAGACAGACAGAATCCGTTACGAGAAGTCCACCCAGTTAGAGGAACGGGTGGCGAAATGCAGCGAGTGTTTGTATACACTCCGATCACAAAGATGGAACTTCTGGAGATGAAGAAATTAATTCCCTGTCATGATAAAGATCCAGCAGGGTTCCATAGAGAATTAAAAGACATGCTCCGTATGGGAGAATACACGTATCCAGATATAATTAAAATGTTAAAGGTTCTGTTGCCCGCAGGGGTGTATGAAAAGCTCAAGGAAAAAGACTGGGAGGTGGGAGAGAAAAAGATCGATTGGGCAGTCCTAGAAGCTGAAGATAAGATACGAGTACCAGGTACCGGTCTCGGAGATAAATGTAAAGAATTACCTGAATTATTGATTCAAGTTTTACCTAGATTATTGACAACTAGAAAAGAAGACTGGGATGCAATCTCAGCCTGTAAACAGAAACAAGACGAAGATATTAGTGATTTTTATTCTAGATTCGAGAAATGTTTTAGCATCAACAGTGGCCTCAAGACAAGTAGTGAGTCATACCCTCACCTTTTTGTTACTAAATTAGTCGAGAATTCAAGTTCACCAATTAAAAATCGAGTTCTGAAAGTCGAAAGTACCTGGCAAGCTAATACCCCGTCCCAGATGTTGCAGATGCTCCAATACCACCAGAATAGAATCAGAGAAGAGCAAGAACATGAAAGAAAACGTATGAAAGACACGAAAATGAAAGTACTAGTTGCACAATCTGTTCCTCAAGACAGTCAGAAGAGGGGTCCGAATCAAGCCAGTCATCCTGCAGCTCCCGTTAAAGGGAATTGCAATTATTGTAAACAGCCAGGTCATTTTATAAACGAGTGTGCAGTTCTGAAACACAACATAGCTACTGGTAAGACTAAAGAAAGACCACGTCCGCCTAGACAAGAACAAGTTTCACAGACTCCTCAGTTACAGAATGCACCACAGACAGTTACAGCACCGCAGCCTATCGCTGCAACACAGCATGTCACACAGCAGATGTACCAGTATGCACAGTCTGAGTATCCAGAGTACCAACAGTATTCATGAAACAGCCTAGAGAGGGAGGTAGGCTTGCCTCTCATCGAGATACCTGTAGATCAAGAAGGTCCCTATGTTCATAGTCAAGTATTAGGGAAAGACAGAAAGTTTTTGATTGATACAGGGGCAAGTAGGACCACAATTAGTCACGCCGAAGTTCCAGGGGCTCCGCTCTCAGGCTCAAGAAATGTTTCCCTTGGATTTTCAGGAAAGCCTATCGTAAATGAGATCTCAAAGCCAGTTTCTCTAGAAGTAGGTCCATTGTCCCGCACTACTGATCTGTTACTTACTAAGTCATGTCAAGAAAATCTATTAGGCATTAAGACACTGAAAGAGTTAGGTGCAGTTATATGCTGTTCCCCAGAGGGAATACGATTGTTCCTACGTGACTTTAAGGGTCACTATGTATTACGAGATTTTGATTCAAGACTGTCTAATGTTCCACAGCATTTATGGGCGCAAGGTCCAACTGATGTTGGTTATATGCAAATCACACCCTATCGTGTGACTCTCAAGCCAGGTGTAGTGTTACCACGAATCAGACAGTACAGATTGCCACCTGAGGCTGTAGCAGCCTTATCCAAAATTATTGACGAGCTTATTGCTCAAGGAGTGGTTGTAGAAACTGACTCCAACGTATGCAATTCTCCGATCATTCCAGTCATGAAACGTACTGATCCAAATGCACCCCCAGTATATCGATTAGTGATTGACCTACGAGAGCTTAATAAGTGTATTATTACTCAGTACCCAGTTGTCCCAGACATCTCTTCCCTATTAACAGCCATTGATTCCGAAGCCACGTTCTTTACTGTAATCGACCTCAAGAACGCGTTTTTTAGTGTTCCCATTCATCCAGACAGCCAGTTCCTTTTCGGATTTTGTTTAAATGGAAGGAGCTATAAATTCACACGAGCTCCTCAAGGTTTCACAGAAAGTCCTAATATTTACAGTCAAGCACTTAAAAGACAACTAGACAACATTCACATGCCAACTGACACTGCCCTGCTCCAGTATGTCGATGATCTACTGATCACAGCCCGTTCTGAACGTGCTTGCGAGCAAGCATCCCTTACAGTCTTGTATTTCCTAGCCGAGATGGGGCACAAGGTGTCCCCTTCGAAGCTTCAATTCTGTGTCCAGCAAGTGGTCTACTTAGGACACTTACTGTCCAAGAGGGGTAGGCAGTTGACACCAGACCGTATCCAGTTAATAGCGAGTCTTCCTCAGCCCAAGACCCAGAAGGAGGTACGTGCTTTTATCGGCCTTACTTCTTACTGCAGACAATGGATTCCTCAGTATGCATTTCTAGCCAAACCACTGATACAGTTAACGACACAGGAGGCAGCCGTATCGACTGTCCTCCCTTAGACATCTGAACATACACTTAGTTTCAATGAGTTAAAGAAAGCCCTATGCCAAGCTCCAGTTCTAGCGACACCGAACTACAGTAAGCCTTTTACACTTTTCGTTACCGAACGCGAAGGTACAGCATTATCTGTTCTCACACAAGATCAAGCAGGACAATACAAGCCCTGTGCTTATTTTTCGAGCACATTAGATCCTGTAGCCCAGGCTCTGCCTGCGTGCCTCAAGTCAGTTGCAGCCACAGCACTAGCTATCAGGCAAAGTGATTCCATAGTCTTAGGACATTTCCTGACAGTACAAGTTCCACATTCCGTGGAAGTTCTTTTAAACCGAACACAAACTCAGCACTTGACAATTGCACGTTTAACAGGTTATGAATTGACACTGTTCCAGCCACACATAGAAATCAGACGCTGCAACATCCTGAACCCTGCTACACTGTTACCATCAGTTACTTCGAATTCTGCCACACATGACTGTGTGGAAGTAGTTAACATTACGACAAAGCCAAGACAAGATCTGACAGATACTCCGTTACCAGACCCCGACCTGACACTTTATGTGGATGGTTCATGTATGAGAACAAGTACAGGAGAACTAGTCGCCGCGTATGCAGTGACTACTGAAACTGAAGTTATTGAGACACACTGTATTGACACCCTGTCCGCTCAAGCAGCAGAGCTAGTTGCTCTGACACAAGCCTGCATACACGCCAAGAACTTGAAAGTTAATGTCTACACGGATTCACGTTACGCATTTGGAGTCGTACACGACTTCGGAGTGCTCTGGCAGGAGAGAGGTTTCATGACTTCTCATGGAACCAAGATTCAGCATGGTCTCCTTATTCAAGCTCTGTTAGATGCCATACACTTACCGACATCTATCGCTATCATGAAATGCAAAGCACATACGAAAGTTACTGACATTATTTCCCAAGGTAATGATCTAGCAGATCGCACAGCCAAGCTTACAGCACAGACTCCAGACATTCCAGTTAATCAGACACATACTCCAGATCCGACTACATGTATGACAGTTAAGGACCCTACTCAAGATGTCATAGACATACAGTTACATGCTACTCCCGAAGAAATTAAGAAATGGTCCGAACAAGGAGGGGTCCAGACAGATCAAGGATGGTTAACGAAGGGTAGAGCCACATGATTTCTCCCCGACTCCATGGTTCAAGTCATTATTAATACCGCACATAGTCCAGCACATTTAGGAGAAAAAGCTATGTTAGACAGTATCCAGAACATTTGGTTCAACAAGCATTTACGAGCTGCAGCCAAGCAGAAAGTCCGTACCTGTATGATATGTTGTCAGTTTAATCCAGGTAAAAGTGTCCCGGTGGAACAAGGTGGATTCCAGCCCCCTGACCACCCTTTTGAAGTCCTCCAGATGGATTATATTCAGATGGAGCGATGTCGAGGTTTCAAGTATGTCCTTGTAGTTGTATGCGCTTTGTCCAGGTGGACAGAAGCATATCCAGTCCCAGATTACACAGCCGCGACCACTGCCAAGCAGTTGGTTCGTGAGTTCTTCCCCCGTTATGGACTCCCTAGAGTCGTATATTCTGACAACGGCCAGCCATTCTCATCTGAGTTGATGAAGCATGTTTCCCTGTTGTTAGGGTACCAGTGGAAGTTTCATTGTGTACGCCATCCTGAAGCAGCCGGTCTCGTAGAGAGACATAATCAGACTCTGAAAATCCGTATCGCCAAAGTATGCAAAGAAAAAGGTGTGGACTGGCTGGTAGCTCTACCAGTTGCTTTATTTTATATGCGCATGGTCGCACATTCCAGATCAGGTCTGTCCCCGTATGAGGTCGTATTCGGCCGCCCCCCAAATATGTGGGGTACTCCTAGACCCCGAAGTATTACCGATGTTTCAAGTAATATGCTGACAGATTACCTAGCTTCCTTGATGTCTGCCCTCAACTCATGTCGTTCACAGGTTGCCGCCGCATTTCCAGACAATACCGAGGTGGCACCGCATGAAATCGTTCCAGGATCCATGGTGTTGGTGAGGAATTTTGACAGATCAAGTCCGCTGGAGCCTCGCTGGAAGGAGCCCCGACAGGTCCTCCTCACCACCCGTACAGCCGTGAAGTTGGAAGGTCGCAAAGGCTGGGTGCACCTTTCTCATATAAAAAAGTTTTATGGACTGAAACCCGTCTTAAAGAACATTTCCCAGGATTTGAAGGATTGCCAAAGCACCATTTTTAAGGACTGTCCCGCAAAAGACAATGTTACTACACCCCCCCTGTTAGAGAAAACTCCGCAACAGGAGTATAAGTTAAAACTCCGGTCTAGTAAAATAAGTCAGTCAGTTTGATTGTCTAAGTCCTCCCCTAGGTGAAACGGTTAGACTGTTTCTGACATGTATAAAATAGACCCCCATAGTGAGAGAGTCAGTCAAAACTCAATCCGATGTATCGTTTTTCTAAGTTCCATATTATTTCTCAGCATTATGATTTCCTGCACCAGTTATGCATTTTACCTGTATCTTCCAGTTCTTCATGTAAATAAGTCTGCTAATGCTACTGTAGAGCACATGTTTAGTGACCTACCTCCCCATGAACTCTCTTACCGCCTCGCTATGAGAAATAATTCCTTTATCCGCATGTTACATTACTCACACCAGACCAGCAATGCCACTAATTGTTGGGTGTGTGGTCGACTCCCCCCTTTCCAGACACCGAAGGGAGTTCTGCCACTTTTTCCTTATCCATTTTCACATAATGGTTCGTGTGGAGCATGGTCCACGTTAACGTCATCCTCAACAGATATGTCTTTTCTTAACAGTACATGTTTCCCAGACAAGCAAGGTCTCCCCCACAGAACAGGTTTAGATCTAGAAAATGAAGTGTATAATTTAGGTAACTATTCTTCGAATTTCATGGTCCTGAATGTTCAGTCTGATACTACTCCAGACTTACCTGCTATTTCAGTATTACCAGTCAAAGGCGAATTATGTGTCCGAAATTATGGTTCTGTACATGTAGGACATAGTGATTGTACTACTATTGTCAAGTATAGTGACAGTGGGAAATCTATTTTCAAAGCTTCACGTCATTCTTATTTTATTTGTGGTCAAACTGCATATGTTCGTCTGCCCCTCGATTGGGAGGGAACCTGTTACATTGCCTTCCTACTGCCACCAGTTTTCCTAGCCCCACCTGATTATCATAGAAACACACATCTAGTACACATTAGACATAGAAGGGAGTCCCCAATTGTCGATTATACTGAAACTGCTCTAGAACAGTATACAGATTTCAATAGAGGTTTCTTCTTCTTTATAGGACCTATCCAGAACAGTAAACTGATCCGTAGGTTAACCAGAACCCTCGAAGCTGTAGTAAATGAGACTGCCTCTGCTCTAGGTAACTTAACCGAAGAGCAATCTGCTATGAGATTTGTCGTTTTACAGAATCGTCTCGTCCTTGACGTCATACTGGCCGATAGGGGCGGGGCCTGTAGAGTCATCGGATCTAGTTGCTGCCTTTTCATTCCAAATAACGCGCCGTCTGTTTATTCAGCTATAACCAGACTCCATAAAATTGCCCATCTGATACACCAAGATCCAGGCACCTGGACATGGTCCGGTTGGTTCTGGAATATAATTTCCGCCTGGGGATGGAAAGTCTTGTCCTTTCTAGGTATTGCAGTAGCGATCATATTCAGCTGCTGTCTCTGTATACAATGTGGCCCTGCGATTTGCGGCATTTGTGCTACCTCTTGTATTCCTAATCCCAAGCCCCGTTCTAAATCCCGTTCCAGGATAATTCGAGACGAGCAAATGATACTGTATGAAATGATAGATGGTATCATGAATATTGATGTTTCCTGATGGAAACGTAGTGACAAGGAGGGAATGTGGAAAAGTAAATTCTGCCATGTTCTGTGTCCCTACGTGTCATCCATCATATGTTATGTGTGCATGATAAATATGCATATGTATTCCCTATGTTCGATTCAAGACGCAATTATAGTTGTGTCCACCTCTAGTATGTCAGTTTCCAGTCCTCGTGAATACTACGAATATCAGGCCTATGTAAAGCTACGTTGCCACGTCTCTCAGTGTGCACGTTATTTCATTGTAAAGTCCCCGTTTCTAGGCCTCAAAAGGGCCTGGACACCAGATTCAGCTCCTGTCTCCTGAAACCTCGCTGAGGAGCGATACAGCCCCCACCTGTATCCTCGACCCTTCACTTACTTCCTGCCTCGCAGTGCCCGGTTCAGCCTGGCTCTGCCTCTGAGTCTGCCAAGAATATGTTATGATTCCAGTTATCAGTTCAGTCCTCCTTCTCTGCATTCCTAAGCTACTGAACTGCATCAATAGTTTCCGTCATTGTCTAGCCTTTCCGGCTCCATGTAAGAGAAATACTGTATTTAATGGTCATTTAATATTCTTCATCACGCACTACATGTAGAATAATGCATGGTCCAGTCTTAGAATCAAGTTAGCCTTTCCCCTCCTGACTTCTAGTTTATATCAACATGTTCTCTAAACATCAGATACTAGATACTGCTTAGGTACATGTCGCCCTGACTCTCCAGACTTCAGTCTCTGCTCCTAGCACAGAGTTCATAGCCCCCAGCTTCTCCTAGTGATACGTCATTGCCAGCTTGCGCGCACCACCAGGTTAGAGGTCCCGGCTCCTTAGGTAGCCCCCTCCATGTTTCCGCCCCATTCATGACATATTCTGTTACGTTTGCATCACATGTCTATGTATACGCCCTGTTACACCCACTTTCACCCTTATCTTTCGCGACTGCTACGCGTCACACCCTTTGCTCCACCCACTGCTCCGCCTATCATATGTACTGTAATGCAACTGTTTTACTATATATGCTTGTGTATTGTTATTAAATGCTAGCGCGCTCATCCCAGATCCAGCCCCGGCAGCTGCTGGGCCCTGCCATCCTATTCCTATGCAGGTTGTCCTGTTCCTGTCCTTTATGCTGTAATAAACCTGCGAAACTCCTACTACCTCGAATCTTGACTCTTATTTATTGAGCTATCTGTTATTCATTTATACATTCAAAAATAGGGTATTATTTATTTATTTACCACAGCCCCAGCCTCCTTCCAGTACTGAGGCAGCACCTACGCTGCAGCCTCCTTACAGCTTCAACCCATCAGCATCTTTAAATCACAACGATCATCCAGAATTCACTTGGCAGTTACTCGACAGGCTCCTCAAGAACTCAGTCTCCTTCCTCACGGGGAGGGAACAAAGAGTCAAGCTTGGGGAATTTCTATCTCCATCCCGTCCTGTGCTATGTGGGGTTCCTCAAGGGTCAGCACTTAGCCCGACCCTCTTTAATATCTATGTTACCCCACTAGCCAAATTAATAAGATCATTCGGGATGGAGGTAGTCTCGTATGCAGACGACACTCAAATCCTCGTCTCTCTTCCCCATTCAGATGAACTAATCGCCTCCAAGTTTAGATCTTGTATGGAGGCGGTTGGTAACTGGATGATCCAGAACTCTCTGAAACTGAATGGGGAGAAGACGGAGGTGATGGTGTTTGGGGGGAAAGAAAACATCTGGTCAGCCAATTGGTGGCCTGACTCTCTTGGAACGTGCCCTTCCCCCACATCTTCTGCAAAAAATCTCGGGGTGCTAATAGATCCTGCCCTTAACTTAGGCAACCAGGTGAGCAGAACCATTTCCACCTGTTGGGGCCTGATTCACACCCTACGAAGGGTCAGGAAATATCTTTCCCTCCAGGCAAGAAAACAAATAGCTGTTGCCCTTATTGGCTCGCGTCTGGACTATTGTAACGCGCTGTATGCTGGACTTAATAAAGGACAGCTGCAGCGCTTACAGGTAGTACAAAACGCCATAGCCAGATTTGTCCTGGATATCCCCAGACGCTCTTCGGCCACTGCAGCCAGGAAAACGCTGCACTGGCTGCCGGTAGAATATCGTATCCGGTTTAAGGTCCTTTGTATGACCTATAGAGCCATTGCCAAAAAGAGCGACTCTGGAATAGGATCCATCATCTCCCACTATGTCCCCCGAAGGACTCTGCGCTCCTCTGGAAAACTGCTTTTGGCAGCCCCCCGTGTACGAAGAGCCAAATGGGGTGGCAGAGCCTTTTCCACCCTTGCTCCTAAGTGGTGGAACGAACTTCCTCTGGATCTGAGATCTCTCCCGTCCCTACAGAACTTCCGTACTGCCTTAAAAACCCTTTTCTTCCGCCAAGCATATGTTTAGGTCCCTATGTCCTTTTCCTGATCATTCTTTTATCTTTTGCTAGGCGCCTTGATACCTGCGGGTCATTGTTCTTGCGCATTATAAATTTTCTTTCAATTCAATTCAATTCAGTAGCTATCCTGCAGTCACCTTCCAGCTCTCACTCGGGAGCAGCACTCCACAGTCCCTTCCAGCACTCATCTAGTAGCTACCCTGCAGCCCCTTTCCTACCCTGCGACCTCCTTCCAACACTCACTTACCTCCAGCCTCCCACATATCACACCAAGCAGCTTCCCCCGCCACCCTCCTTCCATCACTCATTCAGCAACTACCCCATACACAATCTGCAGTTGCTCATAATCTCTCACATGCCTCCTCAAAACAGTCACGCAGATGCTCCCCTCTTAGATCCGTCCAGCCCCCTCTGAGCTGTTCTCTTCTACCTCCATCCAGCACTTACCTCCATCCAGAACTTCCATGGAAACGACATGGATTGGCGCCCTAATGTTTCACATGGAAACTGGGCATACATGACAATAGAGACCGTGTTCCACGTGGAGAGCATTCACTAACTTTTTTAGGAAACAATTTAAAAGCACTGTGTGGGAACTAGAGTGATATATTCAATGAAAGCTGAGAGAAGCTGTGTGTGATAATGAAGTCCTACTCTGGGATCTAAATCTTGAGTAGGACTGGAATATTCAGTAAAGCTTGAAGATATGATGTTTGGATTGCAATTTGTTTTTAAATAGTAGACCACTTTCACTCGAATGTAGCCTGGAAATTAGATAATTCATCAGCAACTATGCTTGGACTGTATTAAGTATATCATTGTTCCGTCCGGCCTTGTAAAAGAAGCCTCATACCACTTTGAAAAACAGATGGTGGTGTTAAAGGAGCTACTGTAATCAAGCAAGACTATTCAAAACTTTGGTCAGAGGCTGGATATGTCGTGCCAGACTATTAAGTCCCTTTTCTGGTGCAGTGTACCTGTATGAAAGTGAGAATTTCCTTACTTACTTTGCATGATCTGGGAGTATGTGTATCATACCTGGCGATAACTATGTCAGTGGCTACGCCTCCTAGCTGATGTAGCTACAACATGCAGTTTGGGGTTCAGATAGCACAGCCGCTCGTAGTCGAGGTACGCTCTGGTGACTGTGCGAGTTTAAAGCCCACCTTCGCATTTTACCTGGAACTGCTGCAGTCTGGTGCCCTTTGTTTGCTCTTGACCCGGACCTGCCGCTGGATTGAACTTGGGCTGCCTAGGGGGAGCGGGACTGCGAGGACCAGAGGTACTTGCGCTTCGTGACCACGCGCACCTGGTGCCTCTTCCCGCCCCCTCCTCCCTGCTGACCTTTATAACACGACTCGCGGCCCCCGCTCCGCGGGAGCCACTCGTAGTCGAGGTACGCTCTGGTGACTGTGCGAGTTTAAAGCCCACCTTCGCATTTTACCTGGAACTGCTGCCGTCTGGTGCCCTTTGTTTGCTCTTGACCCGCACCTGCCACTGGATTGAACTTGGGCTGCCTAGGGGGAGCGGGACTGCGAGTACCAGAGGTACTTGCGCTTCGTGACCACGCGCACCTGGTGCCTCTTCCCGCCCCCTCCTCCCTGCTGACCTTTATAACACGACTCGCGGCCCCCGCTCCGCGGGAGCCCCTCGTAGTCGAGGTACGCTCTGGTGACTGTGCGAGTTTAAAGCCCACCTTAGCATTTTACCTGGAACTGCTGACATCTGGTGAACTTTGTTTGCTCTTGACCCGGACCTGCCGCTGGATTGAACTTGGGCTGCCTAGGGGGAGCGGGACTGCGAGGACCAGAGGTACTTGCGCTTCGCGACCAGGCGCACCTGGTGCCTCTTCCCGCCCCCTCCTCCCTGCTGACCTTTATAACACGACTCGCGGCCCCCGCTCCGCGGGAGCCGCTCGTAGTCGAGGTACGCTCTGGTGACTGTGCGAGTTTAAAGCCCACCTTCGCATTTTACCTGGAACTGCTGCCGTCTGGTGCCCTTTGTTTGCTCTTGACCCGGACCTGCCGCTGGATTGAACTTGGGCTGCCTAGGGGGAGCGGGACTGCGAGGACCAGAGGTACTTGCGCTTCGTGACCACGCGCACCTGGTGCCTCTTCCCACCCACCTCCTCCTCCCATTTAGTAACGCCCATACACCCGCACGCGGGACGCGCGCGGGCGGGCGCCGGGCGAAGTCCAGGCCAATGGCGGGCCCTTTTAAGCCCGTTAAAGACCGTGTGAGACCGGGCCGGGCCACCCCCCTAACATTTGAGCTCATGAGTACTTTACGTGTGTGATATATCGGCTTTCTATTTCCTCTTCTTCTGTGGATGTTGTGTGTACAATCCTAATATGTGTCCTCAAGGGAGTAGGAGTAAAACGGCTGCCGGGGGGGGGGCAAAATTGACAGGAACATTAGACAACTTCATTACATGGGCCAACTCATTTATTGACCAAGGCATCATTCTCATGGAGCGCAGAGTGTCCCAAGATCTTGCTATGGCAAAAAGATCGTCAATGGGACATTTTGCAACAGCGAAAAGCCCCGACCATGCCATGGATGAGCGCCGCTCAGAGGTCCACGCCGTTGTTCATAGTATGCCAAACGCGGTGGACCTGTCAGCGTCACATATATTGTCTGATTCTCAATTAAGTTTGGATCTAGAAAAAAACCCAGAATTAGCTGGTAATATTATCCCAAATGATATAAGCAGTAGTCAGTTGAGGGGTAGGAGGGAGGGTGCTATTCCAAAGAAATCTAAGAAACAAAACATGGTGGTAATTGGAGACTCACAAAATAAGGCTGGGGAGGGACTCGATCACGACCCATGCACAGAGAATGAGCAATTACGTCCTGTAGTGACTAAGGTAGTCATGTGTACAGGACTCCCAGGGGTGTCACCTAGCATGGTAGGGGAAAGTGATACCGAAGATGAGGCTGACAGCTTATTCTTACTAAATATGGGTGAGCTCTTTAAAAAATATCTCTCCCCGATCGAGATAAGATTATCCCACATTGAAAAACAGTTAGCCACCCTCTGTACCCTGCCCAAACCTTCACAAAATCAAGGGGCATCGAAGGTTGGGGTTAATAAACCCAGTAATTCCAAACCTGTTCCCCAAGTAGCTAAAAATCCATCAGCCCCAGTTGCCAGTACAAAACCAAAGCCTATCATAGCCCTGGAGAAGAAAGTGGCTGACAAGTCTAAAGATCCTGCCGCGCACATTACACAGGGGGATACCTTATCGGAAGCTCCCTTTTTGCAACCCAAAGGGAATGGGAACAATCAATCAATCAATCAATCAAGTCATTTATATAGCGCACTACTCACCCGTAGGGTCTCAAGGCGCTGGGTGGGAGGGGGGTGCCGCTACTGCTCGAACAGCCAGGTCTTGAGCTTCTTCCTGAAGGAGAGGTGGTCTTGGGTCAGGCGCAGGTCGGTCGGTAGTGAGTTCCAGGTCTTGGCGGCCAGGTAGGAGAAGGACCTTCCTCCTGTTGCAAGGAAGCTCTAGACAGGAGACGAGTGGTCAATTTACCCCCTAAGGCAAGCCCCTACGTGGTAGTCATGACTGGGGTCCCGGAACTGGTAGATGCAGTGGAGGAACCTAGCTGGTCTTTAAAAAACAAGGTTCAACACTGGCTTAATCTAAACCGACCATTACCCCCCGCCCCCCATTGGTCAAGTAAGATTCTGACAGTGCGTAGGGTGCCGTGGGTGGAACACGAGAGGAAAACCACCCAGGGTGATTGTGTCTTGATTAATTTTGAGGATCCCCATACGGTCGAGCATATATGCTCATGGAATGTGCAAGCTGGGTTTGAAGGTATGGAAACAAAACGTCTCCCTTTTTTCTATCCCCCTAGGAGTCGCCCGGGTCGCAATTTTAACCTTGACCCTGATATTGACTTGAATGGGAACTGGCGCAGAGTAGGGTTTCGCGGCTGGGGGGCATGGGGGAGTAACCCAGTCAGGAACTTAGCTTTCAGGGATAACTGGTGTGGAATTCCGACCGCCAATAGGTTTAGCCCCCTGGAGATGTTCGATTGACTTTCATCTACAATCGAGTCATCGAATAGAGAGTGGGTTCGTTATGTTCAGTATAATAAAGGAGCTAACCGAGCTGCTTATGACAGCCAAAACGTTAAAGTAGTGGAGAGGGACGAAGACAGAACTATAGCCTTCACCCCATCTTGCACATTAGAAACAGGTAAAGATAATACTGTTATCATAGCGACTAATCACATGTGTGATGAGGAGGGAATTGTGTTGATCCCGCCAAATCATTCAGGTGAAGCAGTAAGGGACATTGGAGATAGTACAGTATCTCTGGCTCAGATGAAAGGCAAAACTAAGATTGTCCCATCAGTAGTAGCTGAAGTTGCCCAACTGGTCGACTGCAGGGGAAGGATGGCTTTGCTATCCTGGAATATAGCGGGTCTGTCTAGTAAGGCAAAGGATCCTATTTTCCTAGCATTTATAGAAAATTATGACGTGATTTGCCTTCAGGAGTGCTGGGAACAGTTTGAGACACACATTAGTGGTTATCGCACCTACTTCACCGCAGCGCAGCAGACTAGCAGGGGTAGATGCTCAGGCGGACTATGCGCATTTATATCCAACACAGCTAATTTGACTGTTAAATGTCTATCTAGTAGGGGCAACTATCATTATCAAGCACTCTCAATCAAGACGGGTGGAAACCAGCATATCACCCTGATAAATCTATACAATAACATCTCTAGGGATGATCAAAAAAGGGTCCTGGATGAATTAAATAGTGCGTTATGTAATGATAGTGGACCTGGGAAAGAGGGAGGGTGTGTCATAGTGACTGGAGACTTTAACTGCCATCTTTGCCCCTATAGTAATTTAGATATATGTGGTATGGCTAACCTTAAGGGAGATCCCTGCACTCACTTTGAGCATACTACATCAGGAAATTTGTTCAACAACTTATTATTTGAGCGGGACTTAGGCTTTGTAAATGAGCTATGTAACCCCCAGGTTAATTTTCAACCTACTTTTAATGGAAGGGGGTTAAAGTCTGTTATTGACTATACATTAGCCTCTACAAGCCACCATTGCAATGTCCTGTCATTTAAAACAGAGGACATTGCCCTCAGTGACCATTTCCCGATTAGTTCAATATTTATTATTGAGCTGAGTTGCAGACAAACATCTGATGTAGTCGAAAATATATATAGTCATGGGATCTCCTTAAATAGAACAAATGGTTACTCAATAAAATGGAGTAAGGTCGATCCTACGAAGGTTTTGCAGTGTTTGTTAACGGATTTTCTTTCTGATTTTATGACCTGTCTTGTGGAAAATCCTAACCCAACCGAGGTTATCTCAGCTTTTACGAAAATAACCTCACATATTAGCAGCAAGTTAACAGGGATTACACGGGAAGGGGAAAGACTCAAGGTTGAGGGCTGGTTCAATTCCGAATGCAGCAAGGCGCACGCACATTTAAAGCAAACCTTAAAAAAAGTGCCTACAAATATTCTTGATATTAGGTCGGCCAGAGCTTGTTATAAATTAGCCTTGCAGAAAAGAAAGAAAGAGTTGAAGGAGGATGCCTGGAGAGCACTGCTTAAGGCGTGCTCTTTAAGAGATAATAATGCCTTCTGGAGAGCGGTAAACGCTCCCTTTTTTGTTGAAAGGAATTGTGACCTGATAGACATTGCCATTGATCAGTCTGTCTGGGTAAATCATTTTACCGAACTTTTTACTAGAAAGATGTTACGGTTAGAGCAGAAAGCCCTGATCAGACTGCAACCATAGGATCTGCTTCTCAGGATGACTTGTTGCCCTTGGAGATTGCTTTTACCCTGTCAGAGGTCGAATTGGCCATTAAAGAAAGTTCTAATAATAAAGCCCCAGGCCCTGATGGAATACCAATTGATATGTATAAGGATAATATCGCCCTATGGGCACCGCTCCTGACAAACGTGCTTAATAGTTGTAACACTAACGGTTTTCCACTTACATGGCAGGATGCGATAGTAGTGCCTATTTTTAAAAAGGGTGACCGCAACGACCCCAAATGTTACAGGCCTATTTCACTGCTTGACTCCCTAATGAAAATAGCGGGCAGAGTCATATTAAATAGATTGCAGGTATGGGCCAAGGAGGAATGTATCCAAATTTCAGTACGGGTTTAAGTCAGGATTGGGCACTATTGAACAAGGTTTAAACTTGGCAATTTTAATAGGGAAATATAAAGTGGCAAAAAAGGGCAATTTATTTATGACATTTGTTGACCTAAGTTCAGCTTTTGGACTGTTTGAGTCACGATGTTTTGTGGGACACTTTATTACACCTTGGCGTCGAGCTAAATATTCTTAACTTTCTTAAAGAATTATATAGAGGGGCAGGGGCAAAGGTGCGGTACGGTAAGAAAGGTGATTGTACAGAAAAATTCCCTGTAATGAAGGGCGTATGGCAGGGTTGTATCCTGGCCCCTTTTCTTTTTAATCTTTATATTAATAGTGTAGCAGACCATCTAATTAAACTAAATGTGGACTACCCAAGAATTGAAGGCGTCGCGGTGCCTATTCTACTATACGCAGATGATGTGGTGATCATGGCAAGAACCCAAATAGGCCTCTAGAAGGCGTTAGCTAGTTTTTCACTTTACATGGGATCCAGGGGCCTAAAGATAAACATCAGGAAAACGTTTACCATGTGCTGTTCATCAAAAAACAAGGTTTCCTGCAACACTTTTTTAGAGCAATCAAAGATAGAGACAACTAGTACTTTTTCCTATTTGGGAATACTTTTTAACAATAGAGGCTCATGGACTACAGCCATTACTACTAAACTTAGCGTTCTCACGCGCTATTGGTGCACTAAGACAGTTTGCTAATAAACTTGGGGGTAGGCCTGTACGCATTTTGCTTGATATATATACAAAGCTAAATGTGTATCTACTGCAATTTATGGGGCGGGCATTTGGGGAATTTCAGATTGTCTAGAAATACAGGTAAAAGAAAACACTTTTCTCCGATACTTGTTGGCTGTCCCTAAGTCTACCTCAAGCTATGCTTGCCATAAAGAACTTGCTCTGGTATTTATCTCTGATCTAATCAGGATCAGCCCTGTGCTGTTATGGCACACGATTTGGACATCGACTGAAACTGATTTTAACAGGGTAATCATTGCAGACTGTATGAAACTTGAGGGATCCAAAAACATTCAGTGGCTCTCGTACATCAAGGCCTTTTTAACAAATATAGGGCATCCAGAATTTTATAATAATTCGCCCTTATTACTATCCTCAATATAAAAAAAAACACTGAAGGAACGATGCTCTGTTTTTCTGGAGGATCAACGATGGTCAGTGAAGGGAAGAAGGCCTACGTCATTCATCATCATTTATTATTACAGGGTCCTGACCTACAGTCTTACTTGTCCCCTGAGCTGTCTAGCTATGACAGAATGCTGTTAGCACGGCTGAGAATGGGTAGCTACTTTAGGATGGTTACTCATCCAGATATTAACGATTGGTCTAAAAACCTAAGCCATTGCCCATGCGATGACCTTTCTGTGCAATCAACTATACATTGCATTCTATTCTGTAAATTCTATGCTTGGGGCAGGAGAAGATACCTAATCCCCCTTTTAAAGTCTTGTGGTTTAAGACAGTGCAGACCAGCCCTATTTATGATTCTTTTATTGCAGGATGAATTGACTATTAATGCTGTATCCAAGTTTCTGAAATTTGTAATTAGATGCAGAGCTTCTATGGGTTAAACGTACGTTCGAATTGTTAATATTGTCCATCTTTGTTTTTTTTTTTTGTTTTTTTAAAAATTTTTTTATTAAAGGTTCATTGCAATAAACATCAGTAATACTTTGAAAGGTACAACATAGAGCATTAGAATCAAATCTGTACAAAAGACTACAAAAATACATGAGATATTCCAAAAAGATATACATTCCATTCATAATAATAATTTAGTAAACGTGGCTAGAATATTAAAAACTGTTATGAGAATTACATATAGATATAATGATAAAAGGAGAGACTTTGATCAAGTACTATTTACATAGCATTTCTATCTTCCCTCCATTTCAGTATGGGCGCCCATATTCGTCTTCCCATCTCTCGTTTTTTAACTCCTTTAAACTCATACAGACAGGACTCAATATTATGGATGCAGAGAAGTCTTGATAACCACATCTGAAAGGAGGGGGCGTTTTCATCTTTCCAATTTGCCGTGATCAAAATTCGCATAACTGCCACTGAGAGGAAGACAAGGGCTTCCTCATCTTTTCCAAGACCCAGTTTTGAGTCATTACCAATCAGAACCAATGTCGGGGATAGGTCGATCTTATGACCTAGCAGCCCCTCCCAGAATTTGGAAATCTCCACTTTAAGAGGATCTAACCTCACACAAGAAACGAACATGTGATTTATATCGGCTTGGTGTGAGCCACATCTGGGGCAGCAGTCGTCCTGTCTAACACCCCACTCAAATAGTTTTGACGGGGTATAATACAGCTTAAATAATGTCTTAAAATGCTGAGCCCTTAGATTTGAAGATCGAAAGAGCTTTTTATTCAATTCTATGGATAGATCAATATCTACATCAGGGTTATTCAACTTCACGGCCCAGCCACTCTCTGTTTTCTCCATGTCATCCTGAATCTCATTTATTAATAGATTATACAGTGTTTTAATCTTTCTACATCCTCTATCCAATACCTCCAGTACCGTAATATCACTTTTAGGCTTTAATTTAGGTCTAAGGCCATGCAGCTTTCGGGCTATTTGTTCATATAGGAGCCACTGAGTACTTGGGATGTTAAACAGCTTTTGCATGTCCTCAAACCCTCTGATCTTATCACCCTCCATTAAGTCTTCAACCCTTTTAATCCCCATTCTCTTCCATTCCTGGAGACTTCTATCTGACCTTAAATGTGGAACGAGGCAAGAGTTAATTGTCCATCAATGAGTTTGCACAGTAATTATGAAGATGAACTGTATCCAGGTACCCAATTGTGCTATAGAGTAACCATCTATGTGTATTTTTTACTTTGTCTTAGATGTTATTTTATGAATAATTGTAATTTTTAAACTGTATGGACTTGTCTGTGCTTTTATGATTTTATATGAATCGAATATAGCTATCTTGGAATTGAATTGAATCCACAAATCCTTGCCTGCAATCTGGCATGACAGCATTACCCAGCCAGGTCAGACAAGAGGCTGCTGCAGACTGGCTTTCCTTTTCATAATGTAATATACTAAACTGTTGACAATTTATTCTTGCATCAGCCACATACCCACATACTTCATTTTAAACCAGATATGTTTGTCATAGTCTTAATTCTTAAAAATAATTGAACATATGCTTTATGAAGCATTTATCACAGCAGCATCATATGCAAGTCCCAAGGGATACTACGGAGACACGTTGAGCAGGTGGAACCCAGTCTTACCTCATGGACACTGTCATGAGAATAGCAGAACCTATTACTCTAGGCACTAGCAGAAGTTTATGAGCAATCACATCCCAAGCCAGCGACAGGTCAAGCTGCAGCAAGCAGCAACAACCCTGCTGCTTCTTCGCTATCCCTATTGACAATCTATTTTACCTAACAAAAGGCAGATATATTTGAGTTTCTTGTCCAAACCTGACTGAAGTTTCGCTAGCAAGTCCCAATCTTCCACAAGACATTTTCGCTTTCCAGTCACTATCCACTCTCTTTACATGGTGCAGACATTTGGAAAGGCTGTGACTTCAGGCTTGAACTTTATGCCAGGACTCAAGATTAGATTGATTGGAAGCATACTTCTACCCTTGGAAATTTAGGACTGAAATCTTAGGCTGCAAATTTCTGCTTTACATAATGCGCGTTGAATAAATACGGGGAAGTATTCCTTACTAAAAAGCATCATACTGGATTATGGAATTCCATTGTCATTCGTGCCCTGAAGAAGTCCCAATGTTTCAGGACGAAATGCATTGGCTGTGTCTTTGTCCCTATTTTAAAGTTGAAGCAAGAAATAAAGAATGAACATCCTTGTTTTGTTATATTATCCTTCTCAATCCAAATAACTGCCTAAAATCCACCACTCAAATTACTTTCATATTTCATGATACTAATTCACCACTAATCCTTTATGGGTTCCGGAGTAGCATGCTGCTGGCCGAAAAAGCGCTTCAACACCCCCATCAGGGGTAACATGGGCTATATATATGCAAACCTCTGTCCCTCCTCTATCCCTCTGCTACCCTTCTCAATCCAAATAACTAACATATCCACCACTTAAATAACTTTCATATTTCACTATACTAATTCACCACTAATCCTTTAAGGGGTTCTGGAGTAGCTTGCTACTTGCCAAAAAAGTGCTTCAACACCTCATCAGGGGTAACAAGCGCTATCTAAATGTAAATCTTTTTCCCTCTTCTATCCCTCCGCTATCATTCTCAATCCAAATGACTGACTAATGTCCACCACTAAAATTACTTTCATATTTCACTATAATAATTCACCACTAATCATTTATGGGTTCCGTAGTAGCGTGCTACTCGCCGAAAAAAGAGCTACAACACCCCATCAGGGGTAACAGGTGCGATCTAAATGCAAACCTTTTTCCCTCTGATATCCCCTTTTATCCTTCTGAATCCAATTAACTGACTAATCTATGCACCACTCAAATTACTTTAATATTTCACTGTAATAATTCAACACTAATCCTTTATAGGTTCCGGAGTAGCCTGCTACTTGCCGAAAAAGCGCTTCGACACCTCGTCAGGGGTAGTAAGCGCTATATAAATGCAATTGCAATACAATACAATTTTCTTTATTGAGTTTCTCCTACCTCAAGCACTACAATGGCCTGCCGAGGCCCAGGAGGCGGGGCGGGCCAGACCCGGGAGGCGGCAGCTCTCCTCCATGGCTCTCGAGCTACCTGTCGCCAGAGCAGTGCTGGAGTCTCGAGGACGCTGCCCGCCCCCATTGCAAAAGATGCCAGAATTCATAGCGGTACTCTCAGGCCTCTGCGTCAGCTTCACGGACCTGTGAGTGTATCCCCAGCTCCACCTCACCCGCGAGGCCACAGTGCTCACTCGGTTTCCACCTCTTGTGTTGACATGTCCAGGCACGTGCCGCACCCTCAACAGCGGGCTAGCGTGGCGCCTGCAGCCGGAGGATGGGAGGGTGTTCCCGCCCAGTAACAAGCCTCTCACCGGTGATGATGCTTAAGTGCATACAGACCCCGAGGGTGACCTAAATTTGCAATCAATTTAGTTTTTGGATTTCTTTCAAAGTTTTCACCACAAAAGCACAATTGGATGGAAAAGTGCTCTGCTTACCTATTCATTATTTAAAGTGGAAACACACTTCCCCCTAGTTCCTGCTCACACTTGCCATCATTAGCAATCAATGTCCTAATTAAGGGGCCTATTAGGATGGCGGACGGACCTGCGTCCGTCCGCCACCCCAGAGGTGGAGGGACCGTCTGCAGGGGCAGCGGCGGTCCCTCCGTGCGAATTAGTATGTGACTGCCACCCTGGCGGTCACATCCTGTATTTATAACATTGCGGCAGGTGCTGCTATAAGCAGCACCCGCCGCAAGGTTAAAAATGCATGTTTAACATTTACATGCACAAAGCGGCATGCACCGCGCGGTGCCTGCCGCTTTGTGCATGTAAATGCTGGGGGGTACCATAGGTACCCCCATGTGCACACCCCACCCCCCGACACCCTGGGGGCCCGCAACGGGCCCCCAAACACCAAAGACCACATGCTTTTCCACGGCGGAAAATCCGCCCTGGAAAAGCATGTTTCCCCATGCATCCTAATATGGCTGGCGGTGTCTGATAGACACAGCCACCATATTAGAGCTTTTCCGCCACGGGACCGCGGCGGAAAAGCGGCGGACGGTCTCCCCGTCTGCAGATGACCCCCCTGCCATCCTAATCTGGCGGGGGGTCTTTCCTCTCACCGCAGCGGTGACTCCGCATCCTCCGGGCCGGCGGTGGCTTCCGCCGGCCCGGAGGATGCGGATTCACCGCAATCCTAATCGGGCCCTAAGTGCGCTTACGAAAAAACAAGGCAGCATTGCAAAATAAACAAGACACATTTAAGTGGAAAAAACATATGCTATTCGTTCTGATATACTGCAAGTGAAATGACACCATAGAAGTAGGTTTTAGTTCAAAAGTTGTGACACAGCTAACAGACGAATGTTTAAAAATGTACTGTAAACTGTTAGTAATGAATTTGATTAGCTGCTTCAGACTAATTTAATGAAAACAAGATAAATAGACTAAAATGTTTACCAATGGTAATAGTATTTATCGTTGTTTATTAATAGGAGATGGGGGGGCTATACAAGAAAGTGTGTTAATGCTATTATCTACAACTGCAAGCACTTTTTCTAAATTAGCTTGATCTATAGCCCTTACCCTAGAAACAGCCTCAATTTGGGACAGTTTCTAAACCTCGTTGTAAATAGCGTATATCCATCTGGCCTGCCATTCCGACCTTGAAAGCAGAGTTGCAATCTTCCCGAATTTACACATTAGATAATATTATTTCTTCTGTCGTTGATATTGTGCAAGATGATGTCTCAGGTTTGTACCATGGTCAAAATCAATTGCGTTCTGTAATGCAGTTTGCATGGACTTTTACAAACATTGAAGGCTGGGAAAGTGCCTTAGGACTATATGAACACTTCTTCTCTGTTTTTACCATTTAATCAGACTGTTAAACAACAATTTATGTCAATGAAAGATGCTACGTTTTCACTATTGCATATTGAAAAGTTAGAACCTTTACCGTTTTCTGTGGCTGAAAATAATTCTGCAGTTTGGCTTATTCATGGATTAATAACTTTACCTTTTCCACTGTTTAAATTTGAAGCCAGCATGAAGCATTATGCCATAGGCAGATAAGAACCGTTAGGAAGCGCATATCTCCATGAAGTTTGGTCTCTGCCGTTCACCTATAGGTGCCTTAGGGAGGGTAAAGAGGTTTACTTAAAAGGTGAAGAGTGCTCTTCCACACCCGATCACTCATTGGTCTGTAGGAATATACAATTGCACGGCTCGTGTAATTCAGAAGCCCTACATTTGGCCTGTGTTTTAAAAGGTGCACCCTCCCCGGCTATTACACCTACTTTCACGTTAGTGAACGGTAGTTATTTATTATTAAATAATGAAGATTGCTGTGGTAATCTGGCAGGGATACCGTACATAATGACTGTCTCCCAATGTGTTGTCTGTTGTAAGAATGTGCTGTTTCCTCCTCCGCATGGGAAGCTTGATATATCCATCTGGCCTTCCATTCCGACCTTGAATGCAGTGTTCAACAAGATGAGTCGAATAAGGGCTCTTTTGTATCAAAAAGAAGTCGCTCTTTTTTTTTTTTTTGCTGAGTTTTATATAGCGCGAACTAGACCTGAACTGAATCAGGTATCAGAGCGCTTTACATATTTTTCCAGTTACGTTACATGAGGACACACTTTCATTTTAGGCACTGGGAGATTAAGTGATTTGCCCAGAATCACAGGAGGTTTTGGCATCGTTACCGAGACTCGAACCCAGATCCCCAGGTCCGAGGTCGAGCGCCCTAGCCGTTAGGCCAACTCTTTACGTGAAACATTCGTCCTTCACATGGCTAATACTCGTACCGAGGTACATGCCTTACTAAATACTGATCTCCCCCTGCATTTTAGAGCTTTGATTCACACTATATTCAATGCCTTGTCGACCTCAGGCTTGGTGCACTTTTTTGAAGTAGTAAGTTCTGGCCTTGGGACTTCATTCCAAACTATATTTGGTGTGATACAGGCATTTTTTATACTATTTTTTCCAGCCTCTTCGGCGGTTTATCGTTAATTCTCGCCTTGGCTACCGGTATACTGCTGGTAATTTGTTTGCTCAAAAATGGTTGCACATTCTATGCCCCACGACAACCTGCCCCGGCTGCTTCAACTTCGTAACCCGATGCTTGAATACTATGGATCGCTGCCTCTGGCTATTTTTAGTGTGGCGTATTGTTTATCTTTCCGGTTTTCGTACTTTACATGCGTGCAGCCAGTTTTCCACTGCCTGGATTGCAGTTCTGAATGGGCTCTGGATTTGTGTCTCTGCAATACAGTGTCTCCTAACCCGGATTATGATCTACTAATGAGTCCCTTAGTTGCTCATGTACTAGACTGTTCTGGTGTCAGGAGTATGGCCTGCGCAGCAGCGCATGGAGTCCTAGGCAATTGGAATATATGGACTGCAGCCCATGACTTTCTGGCACGCAGTTATCCCGAAGAACATCCAAGTTGTCCTCTGATGGTGCTAGAGGCTCTGACTGTTGAAGAACATGTATGTTCTTTTCCATTACTGAATTAGATGGCTGAAATGTTCACTGACGATAACAATGACTTCCTATTGGAGGCAGTTCCAATGTACTGTGCCTATACGCTGTTGGATTGAAGTGACTATATATATTTCTGCTCCATAGACACGTACTGGACTCATGATTTTTTTCTTTCATTTCTACGCATTTTGGGCCAGATGTAGGTAGCCAAATACCAGTCGGTAACGGCCGAATCCGGCCGTTACCGACCGGTATTTGGCTTTTGACATGTAGGTGGCTCGGATTTTACAGAATCGGTATATTTACCGATTCGGTAAATTTACCACTTCGGTATTTTTCCGAATCGGTAAATATACCGATTCTGTAAATCCATATGTAGGTGGCACAGTTTGCAGTGCCACAGGCCCTTAGGAGTTCTTATTTGGTGGTAAAATACCAAATTCCAGTGTACATGCACATCTGTGCATGTACACCTATGCCATGTGACACACAGACATGCCCTTAGGGCATGTATGTGTGCCACATGGCACACTAGCCTGCAATTGGGGTGTTACAGGGTGTCAAAGTGACACCCCATTCCCCCTGGCAGGATTCCGTATTTACCGATTCTGTAAATACCGAATCGGTATTTCCCATTGATTCCTATGGGCTTCAAGGCCCATAGGAATCAATGGAAAATACCGATTCGGTATTCACAAAATCAGTAAATAAATCTTACTGATTCGGTAATTGCAGAATCAAGATTACCTACATCTGCCTGCTTCCTATTTACCTACTCTTAAATACCGATTCGGTATGATTCGGTATTTAAGAGTAGATAAATCGGAATTACCTACATCTGGCCCAAAATGTGTTATACACTATACACCCCTGTTCGGTTTTGAATTTTTGTGGTTACTAATTCGGAATTTACTCCCAATTATCCAGTTTGGCAACATTTTTAACTTGGTTCTGTCTCATTCGAACTTGAACCCTGCGTTCTAAAAATTGCCCCCCCTTATTGTGCGTTCTCCGATCAAGGGAGGGTGTAGTGAGGGCTGAGCCTCGTTTGCACACATTACTATGTTAGCATAGGCTTATTAGAAGTTTAAACACCATTTTACCTTTTGCTGCTTTTGCACACAACACTGCATATAGCTGTTGTTGTGAGTTAGCCAGCGTGAATTACTTCACATGAGAAAGGCTTGTTTTCGGCATCCCTAGACTTACATTGCGACCCTAGTCTGCACAGTGAGTGCTAAAGCCTCCAAGGTTATCATAACAAGGTAGCTGTTGTTTGGGCAGATCAGCTCATATTTTAGACATAACATACATGTAGCTGCAAGCCATCGGTGATTCTGGTGCCTTTAATATTGCACTGTAGGCAAGATTTCAGGCATTTGGAAGAATTCCGTTTCCAGAGAGACAGAGAGATTTTGCAGATCCTGATATGATTCACTCCGGCTGATCTTAGATGTATGGGGTCCCCCACAAAAGCCTAAGGGACCTTCTATATTTTATAAAACATATTCCTAGATAGGGAGTGTGATACACTAGGCACTATAAGACCTGATTTCACCATCATTGTAATATGATTTCTCCTTTTGTGTTTTATGGAATTGTAACAATTCTGATCATATTATTTCTAATCATATGTCTGCTTATGTTAGCAAAGATACTGCTTCTTAGAGCACGTCATTAAAATAAATATTTTAACCTTTCCTGTGTCTCTTTTTACTCCTGTTGTGGACTGGTATGAGAATAACAAACAAAAGAGTGTTCTTGCTTCCCACCATTCCTGAGTATTAACTAAGTTGCATGTTCTGGATTGTCTAATCATTGGTTCCTTGCTATAGGATGAAGAGCTAATGTGACACTGATGCTAGTTGGTTAGGGTTTCTAGGTACTGAGGTGAGTTTTTTGGTTCACCACAATTCACTGAGGTCCTGGGTCTCTGTGCACAGTTCTGTGCAGGAGCAGAATCCCTGCAACATGACCACAGGAAAGGAGAAGGCCAGGAGACAGCAGCACTGTGGGGATGCTGCAGAGGAAGGGAGAACGGCACAATCACCCCCTCTTGCTTACTACTACCACCAAATTGCCAGGCAAACTTTACAGAAATGAAATTACAGCACAGTAGGTGTTTCCTTTATGAAGACAAATACTGCCGCTCACACGGGCAGCACTTACTAATGATTCAGGCACCACGGCCCAGTGGACTGGGGTCAAGTTGCTTGGTCAGTGTGGGATCCAATCGTCGTTACAACCACTGGAAGCGGCAATGACGATGAGCAGTTGGCTCTCAACACCTTTCCCTGCCCCTCGCCGTGTCTGATTCTCACCCGCCACTGACCTTAGCCTAATTAACTCTAAAGCGTGACTGGCCGGGCACTGACTTTGTGTGGAGAAGTGTGGCTCACTGGTTAGAGGCGGCAGACCCTGAAGCAGAGGTCAGACCCGGGACCAGGGTTCAATTCCCGGCACGGCAGGGTCTTGAGCCTAAGTGTCCACGGACTCGATAATTCTCGCTTCGATGCCTACTCGAATCATGGGTTCACACTCTGCGACTCTGGGCAATAGCTTGCTTAATCTCCACTACGGCCCCCCCGCGGCGGGATGCCTGGCTTTCACCTTGGGGATGCCCAGTAGGGGTTATCTCACAGGGAAAGGCCAGGACGGGTTCCCAAAGCAAGCGCCTTGAGACCTTGCGGTGATAAGGCGCTATATAAGAACCTTTGACATGACATGACATGACTTTGACGTCAGTTATGCTTGTGTATTCGGGCCGGGGTGTCTAGCTTGGATACATTGTTGTAGTGACAGAGTAGTACTCACAGAGCTGCGAGTTGCCAGACCCTTAACATGCCGGGAGCACTGCGCTACTGCTGCTCACACAGTCATGACATAGTGCATTATAGCAGCACTCTACATTTGCGGCTAAGCAGCGCTATAATGCGTGACTAATGCATTTCAGTGCAGTGATGCGGATCACCACACTGAAATGCGTTAGACTAACGCCTGCTACATGATGCTTGGCAGGACTGGCTATAATGGGGAAAACTGTGAATGGATGGCACTCATATATCTTTACCGTTCATCACCTTCATGGGCTTTGAAGGCTGGGATTGCTTTTGGCTTCTTTCTTTATAGTACATGCCATGGTTTCTGCTTGTTTCAGAGAGGGTGGGTGTTATTTCCGATTTCAGTCCTGGGAAAGTCAACAGGACACGGAAGTGAGGCGGCTGTTTAGTAGAGTCTGGCAGAGCGTCTTAGACCCTCCGAGGAAGCAGCTCCTGTTGCAAGAGATATACTGGGTTTGCAGAGGGGTCACGAGCGTGCCACCTTGTGGTGTTCCCTTTTCGCTGCTTTCCGACCACAGGCATCCCGGGCCCTCCCTTGCCACTGCGTGCCCGGGCTTACTTGGCCCCTTTTATCACCCTCTCCTCAGAACCACACCAGTAGCACTCACTCCATCCTGCCATTAAGTAAGGGTTCATGGCCCCTCTAAGTGCCGGATTCCGTGAGGGAATGCCAGACATATATGACTTTGAATAAAACCTGCCTTCAGTCTCTGTTCCAGCCAAAAACATAAGTCACAAATATGCATTTGTGGATTGCCCTGCAATTTATGTCTGGCATTTCCCATGAGGGGAAAATTGCCCCTCATTGCCCTGCAATTTATTTTCTGGTTACTATTGAACTGCTTTTATGCCAAGCTGTTTACAGCGTAATGAAATACTTTAATTGTGCTCATCTGCTGTACTGCTCTAGGCATAGATACCTGGTACATTTGGCAACTGGCAGTGCAAACATATAAAATATATTTAAAGTGACGTTTCATACTCTCTTCATAACTTTAAAGTTATTTTCTTGCTCGAAGGCAAAGAACTCTTCAGCATCGTCAAAGAGCTCTCCAACCCCAGCGCCGGAAACAACAACACTCCCTCACAAGACCTCTGCGACTCACTCGCCTCGTTCTTCCACAGCAAGATCGCAGACATACACAACAGCTTCGGCACACAGACCACTCACCCAACCACCGAACCGACGCCCCCCCACCACCACCCTCCGCGCCTGGACCCCGGTCAGCACCGAAGACACCATCCACACGATGAACACCATCCACTCCGGATCACCAACCGACCCATGCCCCCACCACGTCTTCAACAAGGCCGACTCCGTCATCGCACCCCAACTCCGGGACATCATCAACTGCTCCTTCAACACCGCCACCTTCCCGGAGAGCTGGAAGCATGTCGAACTCAGCGCCCTCCTGAAGAAACCATCAGCGGACCCCACCGACCTCAAAAACTACCCCCCCATCTCGCTCCTCCCGTTTCCTGCCAAAGTCATCGAGAAGACCATCAACAGACAGCTTACCGCCTTCCTCGAGACAAATGGATCCCTCGACCACTTGCAGTCCGGCTTCCGAGCCAACCACAGCACCGAGACCGCCCTCATCGCAGCCACTGACGACATCCGAGCCCTGCTCGACAACGGGGAAACAGCGGCCCTCATCCTTCGGGACCTCTCCGCAGCGTTTGATACTGTCTGCCACCGCACCCTAGTGCAGCGCCTCAGCAACATCGGAATCCAAGAGAAGGCACTAGAGTGGATCATATCGTTCCTCGCCGGAAGAACCCAGGAGTCCGCCTCCCCCCGTTCAGATCCGAGGCCACCGAAGTCATCTGCGGCGTACCACAAGGATCATCTCTCAGCCCCACCCTCTTCAACGTCTACATGAGCCCCCTCGCAGCCATCGCACGCCAACACAACCTCAACATCATCTCCTACGCCGACGACACCCAGCTGATCCTCTCCCTCACCAACGACCCAGCCACCGCCAGAACCAAACTACACGAAGGGATGAAAGACGTAGCCGAGTGGATGATGAACAGCCGCCTGAAATTGAACAAATCAAACAAGACGGAAGTCCTCATCCTGGGATCATCGCCCTCTGCCTGGGACGACTCCTGGTGGCCCCCTGCCCTGGGCACCGCCCCCAAGCCAACGGACCACGCACGCAACCTGGGCTTCATCCTGGACTCCTCACTCTCGATGACCAGACAAGTCAATGCCGTCTCATCATCATGTTTCAACATCCTATGCATGCTCTGAAAGATCTTCCGATGGATCCCCGCCGAAACGAGGAAGACGGTCACCCAGGCTCTCGTCACCAGCCGACTGGACTACGGAAACACCCTCTACACCGGAACCACAGCCAAACTGCAGAAAAGACTCCAACGCATCCAAAAAGCCTCCGCACGACTCATCCTGGACATCCCCCGACAAAGCCACATCTCCGGACACCTGCGAGACCTGCACTGGCTTCCCGTCAGCAAGAGAATCACGTTCCGACTCCTCACCCATGCACACAAGGCCCTCCACGACCTGGGCCCCAGGTACCTCAACAACCACCTGACCTTCTACACTCCCACCCGCCAGCTACGATCGACCAGCCACGCCCTCGCCACCATTCCAGGCATTCAAAGAGCCACCATGGGAGGAAGATCCTTCTCCTACCTGGCGGCCAAGACTTGGAACTCCCTCCCCATCCACCTCCGTCTGACCCAAGACCACCTCTCCTTCAGGAAGCAACTCAAGACCTGGCTGTTCGAGCAGTAGCGGACCCCTCTCCCCCAAGCGCCTTGAGACCCTCCGGGTGAGTAGCGCGCTATACAAATACAAATTGATTGATTGATTGATTGAAGGTCCCACTTTCATTGGGTGTCCAACACAAAGGTAGTTGTACAACTAAATATGTTTGAAAGCGTCAAGGCAACATTATAAAATAAACAAACATCAATAAATAAACAAACAAAATATAGGCACCACTTAACACAAAGCAAATTTGCTACAATATTTTATTGCTGTATGAGTGAACTACAAAGCATTATTTAAATTGAAGTCTTTATGAAATATGTTTTATAGTCTTCAGCCTAAATGAGAGGGATTTACTCTGCTTTTATGCTTTAGAATTACAAATGTGAACACAGCCACAAGGGAACTAGGATTAGAACTATAAATGTCTGTTGGTTAACCTTCAGCACCTAAATTATCCCTGGGAATGTTTCAGAGTGTAACACGCTGTGTGTAATTCCACAATTATTACTGTAAACCTATTAGAGGCGCCTGGGTTTGCATAACTGAAGCTCTGTCTTAAAGAAAACAAGTTAGCTCTATCACATTTTTCCGTCACCACGCTGCTGGCAGCCACTTTCCTGAAGTTTTCACGTTCTGTGCATGCCTCTTTTTTTTAATATGTATTTTTTATTAAATAATAGGTAGCCCCTGTTTCCTGCTATAGATTCCATCGTGCATTTTAAAATAATTTGTTTGTATTTTTATCCATCTATTCACACCCCTTTACGTTAACATAACCATAGCTTTACCGTACAGTTGCAATAAAGCTTATAGGGCCAGATGTATCAAGATTACATTTTGCTAGTCTACAATAGGGAATTTTACCGATTCGCTATTATAGACTCGCAAAATGCAATGTAGGTAGGTTTTTGCTAAACTTTAGCGATTCCTATATATTCCTTAATAGCGAGTCGCAAATTGCCAAGTAGCCAAACTACAATGCACACTGTCTTGTTTTGTAAGTTTTTTATAGAGCAAACAAAGCGTTGGATAATTCCCATTTTAAAAACTAGGAGTCTACGAAGATGTCGACCAGCATTTCTTCGTCTCCAATTTTTATAGGAGGAACACACTTGGAAACAGGTAGTTCGATTTCTGAAATTTGTAGTAAGACATAGGACAAACCTAGACTAAATTATGAAATCTATACTCTGATTATGGTTACCTATCTGTCTAATTCATGTTTAAGACTCAGATATTTTATAAGTGATGATCGATTATCTTTATTTTAATAGATGCAAAAATTTTATCAATTTTATGCTGTGTACAAAAACATTTTAAGTACTTTTATGGTAAAATCGCTGTTTTGTATATGTACTTTATTGGTTTTTCAAATACACGAAAACCGAATAAAGGATTTGAATTTGAATGAATTTGAATTTGACTCGCTATTGAGGAATGCTCTCACATTCATTCTCATGGGCCTTGAGGCCCATAGGAATAAATGGGAAGATATTTGCAATTTGCGAGTACCAAATAGGTACTCGCAAATTGCGCATGCAATTTCATGGGTTCAAGGGGGGTTAAAAGGCCACCCTGATGCACCCCTGAAATATGCATGTGTACACATGGGGCATACATATATGTCCGATGGGCATGTATGTACGCCACATGGCACTTAGAAAAATGCAAAAAAGTGCATTTTTCTAGGAATTTGCAAATTACCACCAACTAGAAATTGGTAATTTGTGATTCCTTAATGCCAATTCGCAATTTGCGATAGCTACAACAATTGCATTTAGGGAATCGCAAATTGCATTCCCCTAACTGCATTCGCAATTGCAATTACCCATATTCGAATTAAAATTGTTTGATACATTGCAAAACACATTTTTGCGATCGCAAACGGACCAATTCTGCAAATCGGCTTGTATGCGATCACAAAAACCATCTGGCCCATAATATGGTATAGTGTGCACTGTTTTTCTTTATATAACCTCTCCACTGCAAACACAAAAACATAAATAAAAAAAAATCCATTTACACTGCCATACCTCCAACTCCAACAAATGCGAGACCTATTGCATTGCAAATGCTTGTTTTTTATAGTTCCCGGGGTCCCTGCGCATGGGCGGGAATATTCAGTGCTAATGACTTTGATGAGGATACCCCTGGAAGAAAACTAGGATTGCAGATAAGTAACTTATCCTTCTGTCACTACTCCCCAAATACAAAACATAACCACACACACCAGCACAACAAAATCACACACATACTACCTCAAAATACTTTCCATCACAAACTAGAAACATACACCCACTCCCACACTCCTGCCTATGCAAGGAATACACACTTTTTTTTTGTAACTCTTTTTATTGTAAAAGGAAAAACAAACAGACAAGGCATGGAAACAATACAGTTAGATGCGTGTTCAGGGAGGAAGCAACGTGCAGTACAATGTAATACAAAAAATCATTAATGCGAAGGGGGGGACGGTAGGGGAGAAACCAGAGTCTGATAACATAAAAGCTAAACAATTCTTGGAATGCCAGGTCAGGGGGAAAGAGGAACATCTGGAATCTCTGTACGGGGGTGTGCATATATCTCCTCGGAAGGAGTTCCATTGACCCCAAATTTTACCCCATGTCTTAGGTCTGCCCCGCGCCACATATACCGTCTTCTCCCTAAACATACACCAGTCCATGTCCTCCTTCCATGCCAAGATCGTGGGCGGCCTCTGGGAACCCCACAGCTGCGCAATGTCTCTCTTGGCAATCATGTTGCCAAGGGTCGCCCACATCGTCTGCGCCACATCATAGTCATTCGGCTCCCATACATTTAACAGACAACGCCTGGCTTAAGGCGACAGCGCGACACCCGTGACCTCTCTCATCACAGCATGCTCTCGATTCCAGAACGCGACCACCTCCGGACACTCCCAAATTATATGGAGGAAAGTACCAAGTAGACCACAACCACGCTTACATAAACCAATCACAGAGTAACCCATACGAATCAAGCGAGGACCAGTCACATAAATTCGATGTAGGTTCTTAAGCTGGACGAGTCGAGGATATCCCCGATTGCCAGTCCTCGTCATCCAACACTAAACCATCTCTAGTCCAGACCTCCCTGAGTTGCGTCAGCAGGTCCGAGCGATCGTTGATCAATTTCTTATATATCAAAGAAATAGTGCTGTCGGGCACATAGCCATCGAGCACCCGATCCTCAAGAGGGGAGGATTCCGGGACGTCAGTCCTCGCAGGAAAAACCGAAATCAACGCATGGTGAATCTGCGCTTAACGGAAGAATTCCCTGTCACCCAGCTCATATTCCGCCTTTAGCGCTTCAAAAGTCTTAATCCTGCCCTTGACCCAGAGATCACCAACCCTTCAGATACCAATCATATCCCACTTCTCAAATCCTTTCGTCTTCCACAGGCTACCTAATATTTCAGATGCATAGAGCGGGGTCGCCCGAGTCAGTCGATCCTTCCATCCCATTGCCGCATTCGCACAATGCCACACTCGTACCGCTATCTTAGTAGGTCCCGAAAGTTTCCCTCCAGCAGATTAGGAGTAGAGCGCCCTGTTATAATCCACACCCGGTAGCAGTCACTTATCCATCTCGAACGCAGGATTTAACGCTGGACCATACATTCCATGGTTGATCGCGCCCAGCTGAGAGGCCCAATAATATCGCCTGATATCCAGGAATACACACTTTAAACCAACTCTACTACCAAGCTTTCTTTCTACCCGCACCTAACACATATACAGCAACACACCAACTCTCTTCTAACCACCTCTTATCCACTGGGCAATTTAGACCCACATGCGGCACCACCACCCTTAACTCATACACCTTCCACCCTAAACAGGCAAAAACAAAATAAACAACATGCCACTCTTCACAAGTTTGCATCTCAATATCTACTGCACAACAAGGCTACTCTACAAAAACAATACAGCTCACTAACTCACTCTCAACAACCATCTCTACCACCCACACATGAAGACCCATAAAAATGCTTTCGTAGCCTGCTAGATGAGGAATACTAAACGGACTAGATAAACTGCTATCCTCATACAGCTAATACCAGCACTAAGGACATGGCTGCTACAAGTCCACAAAACACTGCTCACTCTTCTACAAAACAAAGTCACTCCATCACCATAACACATTCTCTAAATTGCCCACTAATAAATGTTTGGTCAATCTAAAAAAACAAGCATCATATCTAAGAGCTTCTCACTGATGCACAGCCTGACTTACTCTTCATATCTGAATCATGGTTAGGGGATGACATGGCTCCAGTGTTGCATGAAGTTGTTCCTCTAAGCTATCAAACTATCACACAAAATCATATAGGGAAAAGAGGAGGTGGCCTAACTGTTATATTCATGCAAACATTAAATATCATTAAAGCTGATAACGTCTCCATACAGGGTTATGAGGCCCTCTTCACCAGATGCAACCCTACACCATCTTCCTCCTGTAACTTCCTACTCCATTACAGACCTCCACCTAGCAATGCAACATTCACAGACACACTTATAGACACAGTTTCAAACTAATAACAATTCGCACCAACCTATGCATTCTTGGTGACCTAAACATTTGGTTTGACAAACCCAACATGCACCATCAGAAAACAATCATCACTGGCCTTATTGAACTGAACTTACATCAGATTTTCCACAAACCCACACACATCCCTGGAAACCTCCTAGATGTCAGTTTTTGTAAATCTAGAATTAGTTACCTCACAAACGATTACTCCAGTCATATGGTCAGACCACCATTTGCTTGTTTTCCAACATAAAACAACACAAAGCAACACACCTACAACAACCTTAAATGCATCTACCTATCGACTATGGAACACACACAACTTTGAGCACTTAGAAAAACAAATAACATCCAATACAGATCTATGCACAATACTTTCCATTCAAAAACTATAGGAGTGGCTACAGGACCACCTAAGAACAACACAACAGAACAAAGGAAAACAGGCACCTTGGAGAAATGCAGAGCCAATAGAGATAAAACAGCAAATTATAAAGCTGCACAGCACCTGGCTAAAAACAAACTCAAATCAAGACAGACTTCACCTACAGTAACGTAACAGATTACACAAGTCAGAAAACTAAAAAGCTAAGAAAAGGTACTATTCAGACCAATTTCAAAATGCTAAATGTGCAAATAAAGAATTCTATAAAATTCTCAATGAATTTCGAAATTGCCTAGAAGGAGCTCCTCCCAGTACTCAAGATTTCACAGACAAACTGGCAAATCATTTCACGACCAAAGCAGACAGGTTGGACTCCTATTTAAAACAAAGAAAAAACAGCACCACTGACCCTTTTCCAAAGAATCCCTCCAAAAGTAGACTAACCCAGCCTCTGAATTCCTTCCAAGAAATATCACACAATGAATTTATGGACCTGGTCAAAGCAAGCTGGCCTCTAACTACATCTGCTGCCACACCAATAAGAACATTGTCTTCCACTGCAGTCTGTGAGATTACATGTAGCAAAATACATGTCTATAGCCTGTAGCACAACGTTGAAACAACCAACAGTTAAAGGTTTACCCTACTTAACAAATGTGTTTCAAGCTAGACAAATTGCTTTTGTCATAATGTTTCATAATAGGCAGACCAGACCTCTGGCATAGGACGCACCATTTCCCAGGGCACCAGTCTTGACCATAGCTTGTCATCATAACCAACTCTGTCCCAGAGTTATAAGAGTTCCACAAGGCAACTACCAGATACATATTCATAAAAATAGAATGTATGAAAAATTGCTTTTTGCTGAAAAAACACTATCTCTCCTAAAATGGCATATTGAGGATTTTACCAGAGCAAACCTTCTATATCCACGGTTTGTCACACAGGCTAAACAACAATTCCATTGCTTATTATGGCGACCTATGAGACTCCATGTAATAAAATATCTATCAGAAGGCTTTAAAATGGAATAATAATAACTAACACTTAAATCCCTATTTACTTAAACATGAATTTAAAAATAAATACATCAGGCCCAGTGCCGTTATCTTAACATTTCACAATAAACAGATCAGGCCATAGGCTGCCAACATAACCAACTCAGTCCGGCCGTAACACATATAAACTTTGCCACAAGCAAAATAGTGCATTACAAGCAGTCCTTTTAGAAGAGGCACACACATTTGGACCAATCAGATCCTGTACTCTGGGGAACCAGCCTAAGCCCCTCTCTCAGTCGGACTCTGAAAGCTGTTGTTGTTGCACACATAAGGTTAGGCGACAGTTGCACTGTCCAGTCAGATTTAATATCCGTGTACATTAGTGTAGTCCTGGGCATCCTATACTGCTCTCAAACACAAAACTGACTATGGTCTAAAATTAATGATAGATGAGGGTGCTTATATTTCTCACGACCACCCTCCTTCTTCCTTCTTCCATTTACGCTGCTGCCGAAAAAAAACCAAACATCATAAATTATCTAGTTATCTAATACACTTTAACAGCATTACAATGTCATATGTGTAGCCCTGAAAGTTCAAGCTACGACAGCCATACTGCTGCTGGCTCAGACAGCTGAATAATTAAATTAAATAATCACAGATGAGTGGAGGGGGAACACTTTTGTCAGTAGAAGCACACAACTTCTGCCCAATCAATACATATACGTCTTGCAACCAACATGTGAGCGGAGCCAAAGCCCTCTCTGTGGTACTCCTTAAAGCTCTTTTTAGGTTGATCACATTACTTTTGGGGACAGCTGCGCTGTAAAGGCAGACCTAAAGAAGGAGTTGAGTGCATTGGAATGCATTCCTAATGCTTCTTTTTAAGAAATGTAATAAGGATGTTGCTGCCATGAAATTAGTGCCATGGTCTCAGTTCACTGGAAGACCGACATATTTATTGCTCTGAAAGTTGACTTGATTTTTTGGAATATATGCCTGACTGTTTCAGAGCTGGATAATTTAGCCAATTTGGATTTAGAAATTGGATGCTTTTTAACAAAATTTACCATATTAAAGAAGATGTTTTACTTTAAACAGTGGTTTTTATTTTCCTTTATAACTCTCGAGCATTTAAAAAGTATTTTTGAAGGATTAGTGCTATTGGTATAGGTGCATTCTAACTAAAAAGTTCTATGGCAAACCAAGATTTGGTGGCCTATAATACCAGGTAATGGAATTACCCTACAAACAGCAATGGTGTGTGGGGGAGAGAGAGCAGAAAAACATTTTCCTTCAGAGCAAAAATCTCTACACCGACCCTGTATGCGCAGTTAAGTGTTTCATTCGTACAAACTGTCATGAGAAGTGCTACTTCAGGAAGAACTTTCTTGAAATATCAACAGAAACAGTCAAGAAGCTCAGGAAGAGGGAAGTACTTACTCATAACAAATGCACTGATTGTTCTTGCGACATAAGTAAAAAGTATTGTTTCTTATTTCCTTGACATTCTACCAACACTTGTAAGGACAAGTAACCACTACTCATATTATTGCATATATTGTCTTTTGTTCCCTTATTTAGGTCATCGTCATATCCTTGTTGAAAATGGATAATGGATATAGGTTTCCAAACGTCAGAGTCAGCGGTCGGGCATGCAAGACAAACTTACCTTCAAATACTGGTTTCCGAGGATTTGGGTTTCCGCAGACAGGAGTGGTTACAGAGACCTTAGTGGATGCTGTGGCCCTCAAATGTGGCCTTCCACCAGAGAAGGTGAGTCACCTAGTGGTCGAAATGCTTACTTGTGAATTACTTAGTGTCATAACTGTCTGCAATTTTGTTTGTATTTGTATGTATTGGAACAAAGAGCATTTCAAACAGAACGCTGTAAGACACAATTGGCTTGTACATAGATACATTGTTGATAGTGTTGTTGCATGCAGAAATACTGATGAGACCTCTGGTACATTGGTGATGGCATTCCAGTGAAAGCAACAGGGTGGATTGCAAGACCTAAAGATAAATGATGCTCAGGGTGCTATCGGTAATACAGGAGTCTATTGCGAGCAGAGCTTAGCAAGCAGGAATGAGCACATGGTGAAGGATTTTGTGAGTGCTAGCTAAGGAATGTGCCCTGTACTACTTAGAAAGGCTTCATAGGGCATTTTGGTAAAAAAAAGTAGAGAGTGAATTTGGTGGCAGATCTATGTTTGGTATGGACATCCAAAGAGAAAATTTATAGTGCGAATGAAAGTAACTCCAGGACATCCAATAGAAAAGGAATAGTGGTATGGGTCAATTATAGGCACCCAAGGCTGTTATAACGTAGTTGCGGTGATCAGAAGCATGACCACAGGGGCAATAAGGTACATATGAAAGCCGGCACACATAAACAGAACGATGTTATAATATGGAGGCAGCTTGTTGTTAGTGAAACAGGGGTGGTTGTTAATATATGGTAATTTATAGGATCAATTGTAGGACTTATGGTTTACTTCACCACATTTTCACATTATGACCGGCAGTAAATCAAAATAACAGGATCCAAAATGTTTATAACCCACTCACCTTAAAGAAAATTCACAGTTGAGATTGAACTTGTCACACTTCAGGAGTATAAAGACATAACCTGATCCCTAAACAGCCATCTAAGATATTAATGCATGCTGTACCATGTATTCCTGACTAAGACTGACAGTAAGAGGTGAGTGAGAGTCATACAATATCCTGCAAATTCTTACCTTTTTAACTTCTATCTGAATGTGTTCAGGTTTAGAAAGTAAGGACAAGCCGTTATCTTCCATGTACACTGAACAAAGTGTATTTCGAATGACTTAACAAAGAATCTTACATGAAATTGCTTGGTTCTGTACCTTCAACCTACGAAAGCATTTCCTAGAGGAAGCATTTCGAGAGGGCTGTCTAGAAATGGCATTAGATCCGCCCAGACCTAATGCATTTCAAGAACATTACAAGGACTCTTGTGCCTAATGCCCATTGCAGGTTATCAGATATTTCACTGGAACATTGCATCATAACATTTTAACTGCTGGTATTGGTTGTTGTTCAATGTGTGCATACACCACCCATAAGACGTTTATGTCCAGTGTTCTAGCCACAAGAACTGACAGCAGTGTAATTGGTATTTTATAGGCTCAGATAATGTCCTCACTTCATCATGTACAATGCACTGGGCACACAAAAGTATACAAAAGAGTGATGGATAGAATGCTTGAATTAATCTCAGCCAGTGCTAATTACTTGAGGCCGCATCCCAATCCATTATTATTTTGCATACCATTTCACCTCAGTTTGGACCAAGCTATATGCAAATCAGTCTTGACCCTGCTCCAATATGAAAAGTCCAGCCGAACTGCCTGGGCAGGCAGTGATCTCTGGATTGTTTGGGTGCAAGCAGAAATCTGGAGAGGAGCGCTGTTTCACAACTAGCAGTGTATCAGAATATTTCATCTGTGACCATCATCTATGTACGAATTCTTTAGGTGTTAGCACATTGTGCATCTTTGAAATTGATATATTGAGGCAATGCTAATGAATTTCACACTAAAAAGCATGGACTCTGTTTTTTGTATGTCACAGTCATTCATATGCTTGGATACATTTTTACCACATTATCTCTTAAAATTCTTATAATTTAAAATGATGAAGGGATGTAAAAGAATCAAATGTTCCTATAAAAGTTGCAGAAGTGCACTTGACACTAAAGTTGTCAGCTAAGTGTTGAGCCTGGCTGTAATAGCAACTATAAATCAGGGAAGGAGAGTGTTTCACTCCCTGCCTAAGTTATTTTGGTAGGCGCATGTGTGTGCAGATTTAAGTGGTGACTACTGCAAGGCACTTTATATTACTGCAGTATGTGCTCCAGTGCAAATGTTTTGCGTTGGCAGAACTACAATAGAAGACAGCATCATGGGGCATATATACTCAGTATAGTAGCTGTGCACCCAGTTTGCTTATTAGTGTTTTTGAACAACGTGTACAGGTGTCGATGACCATAATGAATGAGAAATGTTGCAGGCCCGTCCACATGCTTTGTTAATGCTGCCTGGGTAAGAGCAAGTGAAGATGGAGGCAGCAGGTCAAAGAATTTTGTCACTGTTTTTTGTGTCTCTGAGTAAGTGTTGGAAGCTAAGGGTGAGCACAGCTGGACGACACTCACACCTTTCCACCACACTTATCAGCACAACAGGGATATTGGCTGATGAAAATGAAACAATAACTAAACTACCTGGTCAAACTCACAGAATAACTGTGTCCAATTAGTGTTTTACCTCCATAATAGAGTAGTGTGACATGCCAGCTTGAGATCACTGAGTGTCTACAACTGCAATGTTGCTAGAAATTTATTTCAACCATTCCACTTTCTTGAGTCCCTTCTGACTTGCAGGCATGGACCTACATGCTGACTACCAAATACCCCAAATTCATCTCCAAAACCATCCCCAGAAGCACGGTGCTAATTGTTGAAACCATTGTTGACGGCCTCCATAAGCTTGCTTGAAACATTTACAACATTGGCATGATCATGAGCCTAACATCTGAAAGCAACCTAAAATGTTGACTAGTTCCTAATATTGAGCAACCAAGTGGCTACCCACCAACCAGCAGCAGCTTCCTTAGATCAGTGTCCAGTATCCTTAAAAGCCATTTAAATACTTTAAAGCAAGAACCCCCATCTACATACTACAGTTACTTTCTGTCCACCCTTAGTTAACCTTCCTTCCAACAATATGAATGCACAAACATCATCACTACTTTTCTCTCCTTGATGCCTATGAAAGTCCATCCCTCAGTGTTCAGGTGGTCCTCTTCTGCTGCCATTCTTGCTTCTTCCAATTAGAATGGATGCCTCTGTGCACTACCTAGCATCAGGTCAACAATTAAACACTGTCAGAAACTTCACCTGCACTGATACAAATATCACGATTTATCAGTTTTTGCACCCTGGACAACTTCTGTGGACTGAGCTATGCTAAATACACACCGTGTATTCTTATTGCAGTCTCTGATGCGGAAATCCTGTTTTACTGAAGTTCTGATCTCTAAGATGGCTCTGAAATATGTATGCAAATTTTTAACTGGTATACCGTAAGTTAACTGTCAAGTGCACATACGGTTTGTGCAGTTATAAATCTTTCCGCCAATCAGAACAGAGAGCACAATATTATATTCCTCTGGATTTTTTAATGATGTTTCTGTGATGTAATACGTCACAAAGTAAGTTGGAAGCTCATGGCAATGTGAGTCTTATGCCGAGGAACTCATTTAAAACCAAAAACATGTATTGGTGGTTCTCCAGCATCTGCTAAACTCTGAATCAGTTTTCTGGTGCCTCACAACTCTGCTTGCACGTTAACAGAGTCACAGGAAACATATCCTGGTAATTTGGTGAACATTTCTGAAGGAGAACATAGTCTTCCATTTTAAATTGGACACTCAAAAAGCTCCATATTCTAACCAGGAGAATCCCAAAAACTAAAGTCACTGAACCTGCAGCAAACAAAGGGGTCCATTAGGATGGCGGACGGACTTTGTCCGTCCGCCAATCGCGGTGGAAACCGGACCGTCCGCCACGTGTGCGGCGGTCCTGCCATAGCAATTATGATGCACCCGCCCCAGTGGCATGGGTGCATCCAGCGTTTTTAACATTCGGGCGGGCGGTGCTCTCAGCACCGCCCGCCACAATACTTAAAATGCACGTTGTGCATTTCAATGCACAACATGACAGGCACCGTGCGGTGCCTGTCATGTTGTACATTGAAATGCTGGGGGTACCATAGGTACCCCCCATGTGCACCCCCACCCCCTCTTCACCCTGGGGGCCCGCAACGGGCCTCCAAAGCAAAGACCGTATGCCTTTCCACAGCGGCAAAACCGCCGTGGAAAGGCATAGGACCGCAGGAATCATATTATGGCTGGCGGTGCCTGGAAGACACCGCCAGCCATACGATCCCTTTTCCGCCCGGCCGCAAGGAGACTGGGGTGGAAAAGCGGCGGACGGTGTTTCCGTCCGCCGCGACTCCCCCCGCCATTGTAATATGGCGGAGGTAAATAGCTGGCGGACGGGCACGGATGGCATACGGATCGCCACAGCCGTCCGCCATCCTAATCGGCCCCCTAGTTTGAATTTTGACTTGGGAATGTTTAGACAATTTTATAGATGATGTACACAGTGGCCTGGAGCTCATGAAAAAAGTTTCTGAGTTCTTGAAGCCCAAGTCTAGCCAAGGCTTACACATTTTTCTGAGTCACAGCCTCTTCAGCTGAAGATTTCTGTTTGACCGAGACCTTGCACTTGATTTACAGTCTTTTGAAACCCAAGACAGATAGTTTCAAATATGTCGTAGCCAAGACTTTCGACTTCCATAGCTTTTCGAATGTCCTAAGGTAAATAGGGGAAAATGTTTGAGGATACCTATGTTCAGTCACTACTTTATCATCTGCCATGCCGCATGGGTGGGGGCCGGTTTTGGGCCCATGGGGGCCGATTTTGTTACAGGGCCTTTTTTGCAGCATAGCTGCAAAATCGGCCCTGTAACAAAATCGGCTGAAAACTGGCCCTGGCAAAGAGCTCTGCGGCACCCCCCACGCCCCATTCTTGCATAGTCACCTGGTGGACTCTATCTACAATATCTTTGATTTTCAGCGCCTCTTCTGCGGGTTTAATCTGTCTACGAGCCCCCATGCACCATCAAGTTCGATGCTCACTTTTTAACTCCTATTGCAACTCTCTAATCTTCAGGGACATCAATCCCATCTTCGACTTCAATGTTGATCACTCTATCGACAGTTATTACCATCAGTGACCACAACCTTAGCATCAAGTACGCCAGTGACAAGAGACTGACAGTAGCAGCCATCCTTTTCTTTTGGAACAGCAGCCTCATCATCAAGGGCACTAACGTTGGCAGATTAGCCATTAAAATGCTATGTTTCTTTGGTCAATGATAGCAACACGTTTTCATCAAAGAAGATGTCAGTCACTTTAGCAGATAAGTTCTACTGGAGACTTAATAGGAGGACTTAGAAATATCTGAAAACTCTGAATTGATAGGAAACTGAGAGCACATAATATTGCAGGAGAGTCAAAGTGTCCAAGGAAGTTCAAACAATTGCAGCAGGAACGAGTCAAAAATATTAAATCTTGAAGTGCACCAATTACACTGAGATATTCCCCCACCGACAGTAAATCTCGATATTGCTTCCTCCGAGAACGTAGTGAAACTATACGGGGGGAGAAAGATGTGAGGTCAATCCAAAAGGTAGTGAAGGAGTTCTCCAGACGTGAAAGATAGAGTGGTTCCATCTGAAGTAGTAGCACTGTTGGGAGTAATAAGCTTTCAGAAATCTCGAGTTCGCAAGTTGTTACTCGAGCGCGAGTCAAGGGCATCAGTTCTTTTTTCATCGGGGCCTTCTTTCTCAGTTAAAACCGGCTTCGCGGGGAATTCAGCTTGTTTCAGGTCTGGCAAAGGGTCAGAGTCCAGTCTCAAATGGCTAGTCTCAACTGAATCGATCATTTTGTGGACGATGGCTTCCACTTGCGAATGAAGAGCCCCGATGGCGGCCATTACAGACCTCAGTGACAAAGCACACTCCGCCCGCTCCATCTCCACTCGCTCGATGTCAAACAAAGTCTTTTATCCCGGAGGGCCGGACAACTCCGGGGGAACAGGCAAGAGCGGGGCGGACGGCAACGGAGGGCGACCTATCTATTCAGCGATCTATACTCCACCGTCGCGAGCAAGGACCCCAGCCCGTCAACCCCGGGAGGCGGTGCAGGGTCTCCGGGAAAGGGACCCCCGCCCACAGCCACAGACGTGTCCTGTCGCCGTTCCTTTATTGTCAACCAGACCACATGACCGCCATCCGAATCGGGCAAGGATGACCTCCACTTCGAAAGACCGGACTCTGCCCAAGTCCCGCGGCCGATGTTGTTCAATTGAAATCCGGCAGGGTCAGTACTCAAGGCCCCGGCTCCCACGCTGGGCTAGACCAAAAAATGAAGCACGGTGTAACTCCATCATTCGAGCCGGCAAAAGTCCCGGGAATGCACCATTAGGATCTGCAACTCTTCAGCCACTCAGAGGTCGGGCGCAAAATCAGGATAAGTAACAGGATTATTCAGCTAATGACGGAGGTCAACGGAGCCGGGAGCTTATGCGGCCATCTTGGTTGAAAGCGTAGCTCCTCTCCACGCGTCCTTGAGGTTGAATCTAGAGCATATATTCTGTAATTCTGTGTGAGAGTTGGATGGGTAGTATTGGCAGGAGGATTGTCAGTCTATAAGGGGGTCTAGTGGCATGTTGAAGTCCCCAGCTACAATAGTGAACTCGTCCTGTGGGATTTTAGCTAGTGTTTCAGATGCCTCTGTCCAGAATGTAGGGTCGTCTGTGTTGGGGCCATATAAGTTCGCTATGTGGATTCGTTCCTCCCCCCTTGATAGCTCTGTTATAAGGATTCTGCCCTCCTTGTCATGTGCGAATGAGTCTATTGTTAACTTCGATTTCTTAGAGACTAGGGTCAGGACGCCTCTCCTCTTTTTGTCTGCTGGTGACCTCACTACCTGGTCTACCAGTTTGCTCTGACTAACTTTGCATCTTCTTCATCTAGTTTCGTTTCTTGTAGCAGCACTATATCGCTTTTGGATTTTGCTAGGTATTCCACTATCTTCCTGTGCTTGATGGGGTGGTTCTTTGACATTGAGTGAAGTTATTTTAATGTCTGCAGCAAGGGTGAGAGTTTTGTTACTGGCCATTTGGTTTACTGTTTTTTGGTGGTTCTTCGTGTCCCCTGTCCCAGGGTCTGTGGTGGTATCTGAATATTGAGCAACTATGTGGTCTGGGTCTTTCTTTCTGGACTAGTGTGTCATCACTCGCATTGGTATATGAGAATTGGAAAAAGAAAATAATGGAAATTAAAGAGAATAGATATCTGAGATGTATAATAGCTGCCCCCCTCCCTCTGGTCACCCCTAACCCCTCCCCTACTTTCACTAGAGTACGGAAGGTGCAATGGCAGGATTGCCATTGCGCCTCCCGGAGCTTGGTTATCTCGTAAAGTTCAGTTGTGAACTCCCTTTTCTTTTAAGGTTTAGGTCCGGTGTGTGCATTAGCTTATATGATTGTAAACACTGTACCAAGGATACGCTACGGTCCCTGAGTTTATTTTGTCCAGTTCAATCTTCCTGTCCACATTTGTGCTTGTTCTACTGGCACTTTGTAGCTTCATCCGTGTACATAAGGTAGTTGCTGTTGATTTATTTTTGTTTCCCGGGTCCTGTCCCCCGTCTCAGGGAGGTAGTGAATTGTGTAGGTTCTGGTGGTCTCTCTCCCCTGGAGTTGATTTTGTGACCTTTCCAGTTGATCTGGTGGTTTCTACGTGCAAAGTTAAAGATGTCCTCGGTATGCTGTGATCTCAACGGCTTGCATATGATAGGTCTTGCATATTGAGAGGTCGGAGCCTTTGCCGTTGGGACTCTGTATGCCTTGCCGAGCTCGAATTGACGGGTAAACTTCAGGTTGGCCAGTTTTGGGATCAGGTCCTCAAGGAATGTGGAACTGGACCCAGACGCATCTTCTGCCCCTTCCAGGATTCAGAGAATTCGTGTGCTACCCCTTCAGTTCCTGTCTTCCATCTCCGCTGTTATATTTTGCAGGGAGCCAGTAGTTTCTGTTAGTGACCTCACTTCCTTTCTTATGTTGTGGCTTGAGTCCTCTGAGTCACTGATCCGTTGCTCCGCTGCTGCCAGCCTGATGTTTACTGAGTTCAGGTCAGCTCTGACCGCTGCGATCTCCAGTTGGATTGTTTCTGTGGTGAACTCGGTGGATTTCGCCAGGTCGTGCACCTCCGCTAGTTTCTTGAGAATCGTTTCTAAGCTGCTATTTATATCTGGTTTTTGTTTAACCAGCGAGTCTGATATCAGTGGTTCCCCTTTGCTCTTCTTCATTTGTTGTTGCTGTAGCCTCATTTCTCTTTCGGCCATGTTCCTTGTCGTTTTTGGATGTGTGGTTCCTTTTTACTGCTATCTCAATATTCCCCTCGGTGTTTTGTATGACCTGCTGTTTTGTCTTAGTCTCAGTTCTTAGGGTGCCGCTTTGCTTCTATTGCGGTGCTCCTTGCTCTTTACTCTGCTAGACCAGCCTTCCTTTCTGGCGTCCTGGCAGCCTTGTGTTGTGCCCTGTATGGTGCTGCGACGTCGCTGGTTGTCCGCGCCTTTGACTCTCTGCTTTGTTGCTTAGCGCCTATAGTTCCGCCTCCCGATTTTAAGCGTTTTCTACTTCTCCTGGAGGGAGGTAGGAGCCGTTACGTTGTTCATGGTGGCTTGTGTGGTGTTGGTTAAGCCTTCGGTGGTGCCTCTCCCAAAATGGCCCACGCCCCTTTCTAGTTTCTGCTTTCGGTTTCGCTTTGCGCTTGTTGATTTATTGTCTATTGTCTAATGTCTCGGGTGGTGGTGGCCGAAACGTTGTTCTTTTGGTGGCCTAGCGCTATCTCCGAGTGCCGGGTGGCGCGCTCTGGGAAGGGGGTCCTCTGCTCTCGTGGTGCTAAGGCAGGGGCTCTCCGTGGGCCTCGTTTGTGTGTGTCTTTGTCGCTCTCTTTTCCTGCTGCTAGTGGTGGGTTGAGAGCGTTTGTCGCTTCTCCCCTCCTCGTGCAACGTTTTTCCTTGGCGCTCTGCTCTGCCCGCGCTCCCCTCTATGTGGTGTTGGTTTCTGCCAGTCAGGTGTTTCCTCTTGCCGGTGCCTCCCTTAATATGGCGCTCGCCACACTCTTCTTTCTGCTTTCAGTTTAGTTTCGCGCTGTTGTTTAATAGTCTATATTCCCGCTCTCAGGGTGTTGGGGGCAGGTTTGTGATCGGTCGTTACGTCGTTCTATGGTGGCTTCTATTTGTGGGCTGTTATCTTAAAGCCAGTCGGGTGCCCCCTTTTTTTCTTTCTTTTATTTTTGGTGGTGCCTCTCCCAATATGGTGCCCGCTAGACACTCATTTCCACTTTTGGTTTCACATTGGCGCTGTCTCGGGGTGTGGAGGATCGTGCTAGGGGGGCGGGTAGTCCCCTGCAGCTATTGTGGTGATATGGCGGGGGGGGTCTCCGTTTTCGCGCTCCGTTTTTTGTTGGGAGCCCCGCCCGTTCTCACCTCACTCCCCTTGGTTCTCGGTTTGTGTGTTTCTTCGTCGTTCTTTATCTCCTCAGGTGCCCTGGGTTCCATGTGCTCTCCTCCTCGTTGGCCCCCGATGGTCTGCTCGCGAACTGCCTCTTCTTACATATACGCTTCGTGTCTTCTGATTGCTAGACCAGGCGCCATCTTGCCTCTTTGGTTCTTTTGGGGGAGGCTCGCTTCTTAAGAGAGTTTTCCTCCGCTTTTGTGCCTCCTATCTTGCATGGGTTGGTTGTGTTCCGTAGCGTCAGTGTTCAGTCTGCTGCTGTTCTTTCCGGAGTACCGGCCTCGGATTTTCATGGAGTATTTATGTCTCGTTTGCTCCGTTACGGCGCATCAGCAGGATCAGGCAGCCATTGGCTCTGCTGTCTAAGCCACTCCCCCTATTTAAATCTCAATGTGGGAAGGGTGGTGGAAGGAATGAATACTTAGCTCCATATGGTTTTTGAGGGACTTGCCCCTGTTTCTTATGGGCCGAATAGCAATTGTGAAAATGATTATCTTACCACTATGTCTATATGCACTACAACAATCGCTATATGTGATCCTAGGGCATTATTTCCAGACGCTAGATGGTTTGTTGGTAGACCCCTGTGGGGTACCAAACACAAGAGGGTACGCCTTACAACACTACAGAGACCATGGAGTAGAGGGGGGCTTGAGGTTCCCTGCCTGGTATTTTATTACATGGCTTCCCAGCTACAACATGTGGTTCATTGGTTGGATAGCGACGATAACTGGGAGAAGAGACTCCTAGCAGGCAGGTGCAGTAACCTCCCTCTGCCGGACCTCCTGATGCTCGGTTCCGGGGTCCTGCATCACTTCCTAACATTGTACAACACGCCTGGGAGGCCGCGGTTAGGAGGGTGGCGCGGAATGCCCATTATGCCCCAGATATGCCTTAATGGGCGGTACAACCTTTCTCATATATCACTGACTCCATGTCTGTGAGGGACTGGAAAGAGGGAGGATGCCACTGCTGGGAGATCTTTATGTTCATGGGCACTTTATAACACGAGAGGAGGCAATGATATTCTGGGAACAGGCCAGTTTCTACAGTATGAAAAGATATCAAAGGTTGCCCAGGAGGTTTGGCTGTCCTTCCCCGAGGAACACCCCAGCACTAATATACTGAAGGTGCAGGGGTATTCAAAAGGTGAGGAATCCACAGGCAGATACAGTATCCACCAGAAAAAGCGTTACTGAAGGTAAGTAACTTGTTCATATGGCTCAGGGGCATCGATTGGTGTCACATCTCTACCGAGCCTTAAGGGATGACTTACCGGGTGGGGCTCTACCTGTGAAGTTGAAATGGGATGTGCTAGTTGGGATACCCCCTAATGGAGGGGGAGTAGCTGAGGGTCCGTGAGGTAGTCAGGGGTGTAAGCTCCAATGCATGTTTTAAGCTTCTTCAAAATAATTATGAGCATCAGACATACCTTACCCCACAAACATTGTGTACGATTTATCCAGCCGGCTCTGGTACGTGCCCATAATGTAGGTCACTAGGAGCTGACTTTCTCCACATGACATGGGCCTGCTCGTCACTAACTTTATTCTGGGAGGCTGTGCTCGCATGCCTACGATGGGCTACAGGTTGGGTGGTTCCCATGGAGATCCTACAAGTGCTGCTTGGTCTACTTCCTGCCCCAAAACTTAGAAGACGATTTGTTCTTCTGGGGCTGGTACTAGAAAAGAGACACATTGCTATTGTGTGGCTTCAGCTTGTGCCCCCATGTGTCGAAGCATGAGTAAGAGACATGTGCAAATGGGCCACGTCAGAGACGGTACGAATGAAAAACGTCCGGAGGGATGAACAACTTGAAGATGACCTTCAGGCATGGCCCTGTATGCTGTCTGATTTGCGGGTCCCACAGGCCCCCGGGGATGCGGGATATTGCAGGTGAGGGGGTGGTCAGTTGACTTCGGAGAGCTGACAGATAGATGATGGGCGACATTCGAGAGCACATTGGGACGCATCTGTACATTTTACTCTGTTCATTGACACGATGCCCTGACACAGAGGTGGTGGGGAGGGTAGGTGAGTTAATCTGTTACAAATTGGCATGGGCCTCCATGGACAAGGTGGAGGGGGGTTCTTTTAAGCTCTGTAAATTGCCATTGCAGCGAATCCTATTTAATGAATTCCATGTTTCAAATTGAGGATTGGGACGTTTATCTACATGGGATACAATGCCAGTGTAAAAACAACAAAAATTGCTATGTAAAATTTGAGCATTGAGGCGAGCAAAGAAAAGATCCACTATAGACACGGGAACGTGTAGAATAATTGTTTTTTGTAATGTATGTATCACAGGTTAGGGAGAGAAACATGCACAAGGGCACAAGCAGTGAGACGTTCTACAAACAGACGTTTGACGCCACAAACCTCACACGGTGTTGGGATGAATGCATGAAGAAGTCATTGTATCTTAGTCGGAGGTCAGCCATCCAAGAGTACAACAAGAAGAATTTCTGGAAGAAGAAGGGCATTGCCATCCTACCTCTGAAGTTCTCCGTGGGATTCATTGACGGGTCGTACCACCAGGTCAGAGTTAAATCCATGCCATAAAGAGCAACATTCATGCTGGAACAGCAACCCCTTTGTCTTGTGTTAGGATAACTCAAAGAGGGGCAAAGCAAATTGGGTGTTTCCAAGTGTGAGGTGGGATTGAGAGGGTTCTAATGACCTATTGTGGTAAATTTAGGAGCTGCCTATAAGTCAGGTGTTTACTTCACAAATATTATAAAGCAGGGGTCTCCACCATTTTCTATTATAATGGCTGCTTACGTTCAGTGAAAAACATTGTGGGCTACTAATAATATTAGTCTTGTAATTGTGATCACCTTAGTGACTACCCTATGCTTGATTACCAACAGTCATCACCTCAGCGCATCAGGCAGGGTTGTTAGCAGAAATGTAAAAATGCTTTATCAATTTGAAATGCCCCTGGCACCAAAGTGATAATATTAGTAATATGTCTTCCCAGTGAGGCACATTTTTTGAAATATTAAATCACAGGTCATTCAAGGAGGGTTCATCTATAAGTTTTGTGTTTGTTGAGTTGGAATAACTATCTAAGAATAGAATAGTGACACACAACCATGGTGGTAAAGATCTGTTTATTTTGTAATATTGTGTTTTATTAGTTATGCATTGAATGAAGTACACAGTTTGTAGAGAGGCAGAGATTCCCCCCACATGAAATGTTGTAATGTTGGTTTTCAGTAGCCACACGAGATTAACTAAATTGACCCAAGTATGGCTGATATGACTATTAGTGTATACTACTCTTGGGATAACAACTCAAGTCCCCCTAGGTGAAAAGGTTTATGTATACAAATGTACTGCTTCAGCCAGCTTTTCCAGAGGAATCAATATTAGATCAGTCAATCATTGAGATTTCACCAAGGCAGGGTACCGTCCCTCCTGGTAGCTGGACTTCATTGAGGAATAATCAAAATAACATGTAAATTGGTGTTTTATATGTCCCTAGGCGGGAGCTTTAGTCAATATCTTCCTGGACGGATCGGTGTTGGTGACTCATGGGGGAGTAGAGATGGGCCAGGGGGTCCATACCAAAGTCTCACAGGTAAGGTTATATGGTAGAAGTGCATCACTTAGGTGCAGATAGAAGAACTGTCATTATCACTGTACAGCACACTTTATGAAAGAACAGTATATAAATAAGGTTTAGGGCTTAGCCTGATTTAACATTAACCTTGAAGTCACAGAAATAGGGATTATCCTGTACCAACTTCTTGGGTCTCAAGTAAAATGTCTATCCATAAAGTCCAAATTTAGGATGAAGTGGCGTGTAAAGAAAAAGTCATTAGGATATGAGCCACCCCACACCCACATCAACAAAGTGGCAGGCTGTGTTTCATTTGTTTTCCCTCACTGCAGTGGCGGGAAATGTTTTGGAATTCTCAAGATGCTAAGATTCTCTGCCTCCTGCCAGAGCCAGTTAGAAAAACAGTGGCTCTGATTATGTCATATGTTTATTACTGTAATGTGTTGTACCTGGGGTTCACACAGGGTCGGATCAAGACACTTGAAAGAGTGCAGAGCGCCACTGCATGCCTTCTTTTGAATCTTCCTAGGAATACGTCTATGGGAGACGCACTTAAAAAGCTGCACTGGTTGCTGGTTAGGCATTGGTAATCTTATAAAGCCGTGTGCTATTGTCACAAGGCACCTGCAAAAAAAGGAACACAGTACCTTCAATCTCTGGTCAGACCATATATACCAACGAGAAATGTAAGATTGGCTGGTGGAAGAAGGCTGGTGTCTGTTCCTAACATTAAAAGAACACGCTTAATTGGGAGCTCATTTGGCTACCTGGCACCAAAACTATGGAATTCTTTGCCTCTGACTATTCGCCAAATTCAGTCACAGTGGTTCTTTAAGGGTGGGAACTAGGGGAGTTTCATTGTTGAATTTGTGGCAGCGGATTCCTGTACCTAGCACTGGGACACCTCATTGAGGTAGCTACGTGCTTTATAAAATGCACTATTATTATTATTCCAAAGTGCTGTTTTTGTAGATTTTGTGCCACACGGGCACCGGGCAATCCCCCGGTGTGCCGCACGGGTGGGGGCCGGTTTTGGGCCCCTGGGGGCCGTTTTTGTTGCAAAATCGGCCCTGTACCAAAATCGGCCGAAAACCGGCCCCAGCAAAGAGCTCGGCAGCACCTCCAACACCCAGTGGGGAGGGAGGGCCGGCCGAGCACTTTGCCAGGGCCGGTTAAGGTTCCCAGTCCGGCCCTGGAAAGCCCTGGGAAAATGTCTGCACTCCATAAAAAAATATATGGCCATATTGAATTACCCATACGGCTTAAGCTGATAAAAAACAACAACAAAAAGTAGGACTAAAATAATGTCTTAAATCTATTACTTTTTTAACAAAGTTGTGTTTGCTCTGTGTTGTTGTTTTTTCCCCTTTGAACATGTACACAATGCAAACTACAAACTACATTGCATCATGGTGCGTGAAAATAATTGTTATCATTTGTCTATTTGATTGTGCTGAATTTATAAACCGTAAAAGGATTAAATGCAGGGTTCCGATCATCATGCCTTGATTCTTAGACATGGAGTACCCACACAGAACCCACAAACGTTCCCAGTCTATATCTTCAATAGTTTTGAGGAAATTGGCATTTTAACGTTAGATATGATTGTTCTCTAAAATGAAAAATAACATTTTTAATTGAAAACAATCTAACATTCTAGTAGAGTCTCAAACACCCTCAGCAATAAGCCAAGTGAAACAAAATGCAAAAACTGAAGTTGAAAATATACTTCCGTTATTTACCTCTTTCTGTTGCAGATTTTGGCACTTTCCTCTCTCTTGTCCCTTTTTAAGAACCTAAGCGAGCTGTGGCGGAACGGTCATGAATCTAGTGAAGATCAGAACAGTCTGTCTGGGACACTACCAAAGTTCAGGGCAAGGAGACAAGATAACAGGGGGTCCTTTTTGATGCAGATTTTCCAGGAAAGAGACTAAATATGAACAAGAAAGTAAGGGAAACAGCCTTAACAGCACATGCATTACCACGCAATGACTTTACCACTCATTATTTACCACGAATTGCCTTTACAACGTAATGCTTTTACCATATATACCTTTATCATGCATTACTTTACAGTGCAAGGTAAGTGTAGTTAAGATAAGTATATGGGTAAGTATGTAAGTGTGTGTGTGTGTGTGTATATATATATAAATACATATATATATATACTCTTAAAACACCCTTACTACCACACACTCTAAACCCTAATTCCTACATGTGTGTGTGTATATATATATATATATATGTGTGTGTGTGTGTGTAGAAATGTAAGGTAGTAAGGGTGTTTTAAGGGTATATATATATATATACACACATATATGTAGAAATTAGAGCTTAGAGTGTAAGGCAGTAAGGGAGTTTTAAGTGTTTAGGGGTGGTTAGGGGTATAGGGTGGTATGGGTATTTTTAGGGTTGAGGTGGATAGAGGTATTGAGTGGTAAGGGTGTTTTTAGGGTTTAGGGGTGGATAGGGGTATAGGGTGGTAAGAGTATTTTTAGAGTTATGGGGTGGGTAGAGGTATACCATGGTAAGGGATTTTAGGGTTTAGGCTGGGTAGGGGTATAGGGTAGTAAGGGTGTTTTTTAGTTGAAGATCTTTCGGAGCAGGCGGAGGGTGTGGTAGCAAGAAGAGGTGGCAGCATAGGTCTGGCGGTCCATTTTGAGTTCAGAGTCCAGGATGATACAAAAGTTGAGTGCATGGTATGTGGGGGAGGGAGGGTTCCCGAGGGCTGGGGGCCACCAGGTGTCATTCCAGGCATTGGGGTGTGGGACCATGATGAGCACCTCGCTTTTGTCCATGTTGAGTTGTAGGCGACTGTTCTACATCCACCTGGCGACTGCTTCCATTCCATCCTAAAAGTTGTGTTTAGAGATTTTTCGTTCTTTGGACAGGGAGAGGATAAGTTGGGTGTCATCTGCGTATGATACAATGTTTAGTCCGTTTGATCTGACAATGAATGCGATCAGGGCCCTGTAGACGCTTGGGGGACTCCGCAGGTAATCGGTGTGAGTTCCGAGAGTAGAAGGGGGAGTCTGACCCATTGCGTTCTGTTGGAGAGGAATGAGCGGATCCGGTCGAGGGCTTTGCTCCGGAATTCTGCATTGTGGAGTCTGTGGGCTAGGGTACGATGAGAGACTGTGTTGAAGGCTACAAAGAGATCCAGAAGGATGAGGACTACAGTCTGTCCTCTGTCGAGGAGGGAGCGGATGTCATCTGTTGCAGCGAGAAGGGCGATTTCGGTGCTGTGGTTCTTCCTGAAGACACACAATTGATGGACAGAATGCAGAACAAATCAAAACATTCACCCCCAGTCAAGAGATCTGGGTTAAATTCATTGTTCTTTTGCTCACCATGTCACCCCTGATTAGACGTGGCCATATGCAAATTAGTCTTGACTCTGTGGCTCATGGGAACAGTCCAGCCTGAACTGCCAAGCCAGGTCCTCCCTGGACCAGAAACGAGCACCTTAGGGTGTCTTTGATGCTGAGGGCAGTCCAGCTGTCCACTGCTGGCTCGCGGTATGGGGTACAGTGGGAGAGGGTTCCTCGTGAATGTTGTTGTCATCGAAGTTGTCATAGATGGTCTTGATTTTGTGGTGGAAGAAAGAACTGAGTCTGTCGCCGAGGTCCTGTGAGGGTGGGATGTGGTAGTCTCACTGTTGGGTTGGGCGAACTCTTTGATGATGCTGAAGAGTTCCTTGCTGTTGTGGGTGTTGATTCTGTCCTGGAGTGCTTTCTTCGTTAAGTATCTGATGAGTTTGTGGTGGGCGGTGGTGGCTGCTTTGAAGTTGTCGAGGTCTGCTGGGCTTTTGGAGTTTCTCCATAGCTTTTTGAGGCGTCTGCAGTTGCGTCTAGATTCCCGGAGTTCGGTGGGTAGCCAGCTGGCTTTCTTGGTGTGAGGATTGGAAGCTTTCTTGAGGGGGCGATGGTGTTGGTGCAGTTGGTGATCCAGTTGTGTAGGGTGCGGGCAACGGTGGAAGGGTCTTCATCTGTTGCAGTGGGAGCGGAACTGCTGAGGGTGGCGGTGAGCTGGTCATCGGTAAACTTGTTCCAATTCCTGCGCTGGAGCTATGTTAGTTTTGAAAGTGAGGTGGACACATCAGTGGTCCATCCAAGGGAATTCGGATGTGTGGCTTAGGGTGAAGGAATTTCCTGCTGTGAGGATGGGGTTGAGGGTTTGTCCTGCTGAGTGCGTTGGTTCTGGTACGATATGTTTGAGTCCGATTTTGTGGAGGTTGTCCAGGAAGGAGGTGGAGTTGAGGTGTTGGCGATTGTTGAGGTGGAAGTTGAGGACTCCCAGCAAGGTGTCGGTGGAGGTGATGGCATGTGGGGTGATGATGTCGGTGATGGAGTCAGAGAAATGCGTACAGGGTCCGGGGGGTCTGTAGATGAGGGTGCCTTAGAGGGTAGTGGACGGGTTGGTCTGTATCTTGAAGTGGAGGTGTCCCATCAGGTCTGTGGGCCCGTCGGTGTAGGTGCTTAGAAGGAGAATGGCATTGTGGGCAATGGTGATACTGCCCCTGGGGCGGTTGGGGTGGTCCTTCCGGATGATTTTGTATCCTTCGGGGATGGCGAGTGCAATGTCTGGTCCCGAGGTGGCGTTCATCCAGATTTCAATGAGGAAGGTGACGTCAGGAGAGGTGCTGTCGTGGAGGTCCCAGATTTCCGCGCCGTGTCTGTGGAGGTAGCAGATGTTTAGTAGGATGCATTGTTATCGTTTGGGGTGCAATAGAGTTGTTGCTGGAGGGTAGAGGCTGATCCTGGGTCTCGGCGAAGGTGAAGCAGTGGCGGCAGGTGAAGGGTCCATGGGTGTTGAGAGGTCAGGAGAACTTGCAGAAGTTGTTCTTGCTGACGTCGAGTGCGTAGAGAGCCGAGGAGCTATAGCACTGGCGGGTCGGAAGACCAGGGTTCCTGGCGCTGGCTGCAGTCGGGTCACAGACAGGCGCACATGGGCTTGCCTTTGGCATGCCAGCGGCACGCCCGCTGAGCGCTGTCGCCATTAAGTACGGGCCGGGGGGAAGGCTGGACAGCTGGGGGGTCGGATAATGCAGGAGAATGTCAGAGGGGCCACGGGGGCAGCAGCGTCGGGAAACTGCAGTAGGGGGGCAGATGAAAGTAAAGGGAAAGGGAGAGAAAGCAAATAGGCAAATAAGTGAAGACACAGAAAAGGCAAAATAGGCAACTAAGAGAAAGCGCAGAAAGTAGCAGATAGGCAGCTAAGAGAAGGCACAGAAAAAGAAAGCAAAAGAAAAGGAACTAAGAGAAAGCACATGGCCTCGAACCACGGTCAGAGGAGGTGTAGATTCAGAGGCACTGCCTAGGAGCGCTGTGGTGGAGCTGCACGCTGGGAGAGCAGAATCCCAAGGGGTCCTGCTTGCCTCAGCGCGCAGCAGCTGCCATTAGTAGGGGTCGGGGGAGGGCGCTACAGCTGGGGGGCAGAAGCCGGAGCACGCGGGAGTGGGAGGGGACGCAGGCCAGCGGCGGTAGGAAACAGCAGAAGGGGGCAGATGAAAGTAAAGGGAAAGGGAGAGAAAGCAAATGAGTGAAGGCACAGAAAAGGCAAAATAAGCAACTAAGAGAAGGCACAGAAAAAGAAAGAAAAAGAAAAGCAAATAAGAGACAGCACAGGGCCTCGAACTGTGGTCAGTGGCATTGTAGAGGGAGAGGCGCTGCCTAGGAGCGCTATGGTGGAGATGCACGCTGGGAGAGCAGAATCCAGCGGGGTCCTGGGTGGTAAGGGTGTTTTTAGGTTTTAGGGGTGGGTGGGGGTATAAAGTGGTAAAGGTGTTTTTAGGGTCTAGGGTTGGGTAGAGGTAGTTGAGCTTATATATAGGTATAGGGTGGTAAGGGATTATTAGGGTTTAGGGGTGTGTTGGAATATTGGGTAGTAAGAGTGTTTTTAGGGATTAGGTGTGGGTAGGTGTATTAGGTGGTAAGGGTATTTTTTGGTGTTTAGCGCTGAGTAAGGGTATAGGGTAGTGAGTGCAGGTTTAGAGCTTAGCGGTGTGTAGGGATAAAAAAGTGGGTAGGAGTATAGGGTGGTAAGGTTATTTTGAGGGATAGAGGTGTAGAGGTATAGGGTAGTAAGGGATTTTTAAAGTTTAGCAGTGGGTAGTGGTATTGGGTGGTAGGTGTATTTTTTAGGGATATGTAGAGGTATTGGGATAAGGGTTAATTTAGGGTTCAGGGTTGGGTGGGGGTATTGGATGGTAAGGGTGTTTTTAGGGTTTAGTGGTGTGTAAGGGTACAGGGTCAAAACAGCATACTTAGCATTTAGGGGGTGGGTAGGAGTAGAGGGTGGTAAGGGTATTTTTAGGGTTTGGGGGTAAGTGGAGGTATAGGGTGGTAAGAGGGTTTGGGAGGCCTGCCCAAATAAAGAAAAACAATTAATTTTAAATATTAAAAAAAGAGGGGGTTACAGATATTAGTCATATCAATAAAACAAAAGCACGCACACTCAGGGATGGGTTTCAAGGGTGTTTTATCCACCAAAACACCAGCATAGATTCAATGCGTTTCGTCCCTCCAGGCGTGCTTTTGTTTCACTGATACGACTAGTTGGGATCTTAATATCGGGTCCACTCCCAATCAACATATGACACCCAAGTTGGGAGCTCCTGCTCACAGCAGATTTTGTTTGGAGGAAATATATATCCCCACAAAACGGAGGCACCCGCCATGGGTGCCGCAAGTTACAGGTGGAAGTCGAAATTGTGTTTAACATGTATACGGCTGTACCTCCGTGTTTTTGATTTCTGTGGTATTTGGATAATTGTACCTTGACTCTGTGCGCTTATTGAGGTGAAATGATGGGCTATTTGTCTTTCGAGATTTTTTGGGGGAGAAATGACACACCGTCGAAGTAACCATTGTAAATCTTTGAAAATTAACCACATTGACATGACTGCCAAAAAACATTGAGAAATTAATAGGATGGCAGCAGTCCTTTTTCGAGTATTATTATATATTTTCTAATGGAAGTGTATGTGTATATATATATATATATATATATATATATATATATATATATATATGAAGGATTTCTCGTATTCTGCCCCAATGACAAAAATAACAAGATGCGGCACACCAGAAGAAGCACAAAATGTATTGTGCACCAACAAAAGGGCGACGCGTTTCGGCGTTAAGCCTTTGTCAAGCCATATATATATATACACACACACATACACATATATATATATAGGGTTCACTTACCTTGCAATGCAAAGACATGAGTGGTAAAGGAATATGCATGGTAAAGGTATTGCTTTGTAAATGAAGTGTGGTAAAGGCATGTGTGGTAAAGGCATTGTGTTGTAAATGAAGTCTGGTAAAGGCATTGCATTGTAAATGAAGCGTGGTAAAGGCATTGCATTATAAGAATCATGGAATTTTTATTTTGGCATTTTGCCATAAAAGAGTACAAATAAAACAATATACAAGGATGATAGTACAATTCATTGAATTAGACACAGTATGGATAAAATCGTTCATGCTAGAGTGGCACATGATTTCAATATCACAATCTCGTTAACAAATTAACCTTAACATTCATTAGCAGTCATGCGCCTGCGCTTAATCCACATAGCACGCAAGAACTGGGAGACTGCAAATACGATGTGCCTAGACGTATCAGTTTTTAGAATTCTAAAAGCATATGTACACTGTGCAAAACACAGATTTTTGCATAAAGGTACTAGCCAGTACTTCCTGGGTTTACTGCAAGCTGGACAAAAGAAGAGTACATGAAGTTCATCTTCTAGGTCACAGCTACACCCTGGACAAGTCTTATTGGTAGAGGCTGACCATTTGCTTGTAAAAGCTCTTAAGGGTAGAGTACCGTATCTCCATTGTAAATAAAGTTTCCTCGATGCAATGGGATAAATTACATCCAAAAAGTCCTCAAAGGAATAAAAATCTTTAAATGTTAAAAAGGAATTGATCAGGGTTTCAGCATGAGGGACGGACAGAGCAAGAGAGAGTTTTTCATCCACAAAAATCCTAGTAAGCGACTTGCGCGAGACCTCATGGCAGCTCCTTTCCGGATCATACCACAGGGCAGGCAATCCCAGTCTTAGAAATTCTTGTTTTAAAAACATGAGCCACTGTATTTTTGCTGAACTATGACAATGTAAAATTTCCTTCAGTTCTAGCCTATAGTTCAGCAACTCTGGCGTTGTCCAGAGCCTACACCGGAACCTAAGGGGTTTGAGTGCTAGTTCGACTTCAATAGGTCTCAACCCCAGGTCCAACCTTAGAGGTAGAAGCGGTGTACTTTGTGGGAGTGCCAGTAACTGTCTATTAATTTTTTTTTCCGTTTTGGCGATTTCAGGCCTAAGAGAATGCCCCCACAACTCCCCCCATACAGAAGTGCAGCCCTCGCCTGGGTCTTATAGATCTCCAACGGTGGTTTGATGGGTTTAAATGTATATGTGTTGGAGATCTTGAGGATTCCCCCCGCAAGCTGGGCCAGTTTCATTTGTGATTTTACTTGTTGGGGGCCCAATGACAGATTTTCATTTAAGGTTACCCCCAAGTACTCAAAGGTCGTTACCCTTTCTAGTCTCACTTTGCCCAAGCTAGGGTTCGGACGGCTAGATGCCCGAGGGTTGAAGATTATGAATTTCGTTTTATCAACATTAATCTCCAGACCACGGCATCTGCAGAAATCCTCGAAGCCATCCAACACACGCTGTATCCCCATAGGAGACCTGGAAAGCAGCAGGGTGTCGTCTGCGAACATAATCGCCGGCACCCTGCTACCTGCCAACTTTGGCGCATCATTATTAGGAACACCATCCAGATGTGCAAAAACGCCATTTACGTAGAGGCAGAACAGGGTAGGTGCCAGTACGCACCCCTGCCTCACCCCCCTGCCTATGGGGAACCTGGATGACAGCGCCCCATTCCTCCAGCATCTGAGCTGCGCAAAGTTTCCCTCGTGCAGCCTCATCAACACGTTCAGGAGTTGTTGTGGGACACCCAATTTTTTGAGCACAGACCACAGATTCCCACGGGGCACTAAGTAAAAAGCAGAGTGAAGGTCCACAAACACCATGTAGAGGCTGCCACCCTCTATCTTCGCCGTTTTCCAGAATAGTAATATTAGGCGGAAGATTTGGTCCATGGTGGAAGTGTTCCTCCTGAACCCCGCTTGATACGGGCTGAGGACTGTGTACTCCTCCAACCAGTCCTGTAGGCGATCTAAGATGAGCCGCGCAAAAAATCTTCTGCGGGACATCGATGAGGCTAATTGGCCTGTAGTTGACCGGGAGCAGAGGAGAGCCCTTCTTAAAAATACAGGGAACCTCCATGCCCCTCAGAACTGCATTGAAGATGGTACAAAGGTTGGGGCCCCAAATCTTGGGTTGGTGTTTAAAAAGGTCTCCCGGGAGTTTATCAAGACCCAGTGTTTTTCCCACTGCGAGTTTTGCTAAAGCGTGACATACTTCCTCTAAGGTGAATTCTAAATCATCATACTGGTCATTTGCAGCTAGAGGTGCCGGCATATTGTCCACGCCTGGATCTACTCAGTATAGAGTCTTGAAGTGATCTTCCCAGACTTTTGCCTCAATGTTTGGTTCAATAGCGGATTTTGGTTCTCCGAAGCCTGTACTGACTATTGACCAAAATCTGCAAGCATCCCTAGAGTCTAGGGCACAGGTTAGGTTAGTCCACTTATCAAGATCCCACTCTTGCTTAGCATATTTCATGGCTTCTTTGTACTGTAATCGCATGGCACGAATAAGAGGTTTATTGCTGCCAAGCTTTAAAGCCTGAACCAGGTCTGACTTAGCCGTTCGACATGCAGCATTATACCAGGAAGATACAGGAGCCCTTTTTATCAGTTTGGAGACCTGTGGATTGATGACCTTGACTAATGTGGAAACTAGGTTCATGTGCAGAGCCTGCATTTTTTCATTAAAATCAGGAGGCGGGGTAGATTAATTAGAGCATCAGCCTCCACAAACAGGGTAAGAATTAGATTGTATAGTTTAGATAGTTCTTCTGGGGATGCCACTATCTTTTCCAACTTGACCCTGCGTCTATTATTTGTTAGAGTTGTCTTATCTCCTCAATCTTTCCGGTCCGCCATAACGTTTCCTCCTGGGCCAGGAAAAACCATCTCCAGGCTTAAAGCGTTGTAGTCGCTGTCAACCCTGGTGATTACCTTAAAATCAATAACCTTGGACCACAACCGCGTCTCGACCATAATATAGTCAAGGCGCGACTCCTGTCCCGTTTTATTGAAGGTACACCTTGATGGAATATCAGAGGGAGTGCGACCGTTACAAGCCCTAATAGAATGGTTTAAAGTTAGGGCCGTGATCTGGATCGCTAGAGGGGACCATGTCCTGGGGATTGGGGATTGGCTTGGAGGTATGGCCCAGTGGTCGTCCTCTGCCATAAGAGACCCTTCATTCATCACCTGTAGTGGCTCATAGTGACAGTTCAGATCACCGGCTATCAGGAGATGGGTATCACTAGTAATAGTGTGCAAGAAATGCGACAACTCTTCAATAGTAGTTGACTCGCTGGCTATGCTTACTGGTCGTGTATAAACATTAACGATAGCAAGCTTGAAAGAATTTGGCCACTCCAGGACAACACACTGAACATCATCTGAGTGTGTGGTTACAGTCTCGGCCATACAGCCCAGATGCAGACTGACCCATATGGTAAGGCCCCCTGACGGTCGACCCTCCCCCCCATCGAGCGGGTACATGGAATGCGGCAAATCCCCCTCTGAGTTGTTCATCCCTAGCCCAGGTCTCTTGAAAAAGGCAGATGTCAGTCTTATCCACAAAAGAACCCCACTCTGGACAAGGCAATTTGTTGGGTAGACCTGCCACATTCCAAGACAATATTGTCAAGGATTTAGGTTTACTGGCATTAGGACAGGTGACACCGCTCCCCATTAGGACACTTTCCCTAGCAGGATCTCGACGGGGCTCCAGTAAACGGCCCTGCATGGCTCTACCGGATGAATCATCGCCATTTCCTGTAGAAGTCCCCTGGATGAAGGAGTGAGGATCTGAAATATCACTGGACAGTTGACTAGAGATTGGCTCAAGAAGTCCCCCAGAATTGACATTACTCCTTCTATGGGGGGTGCCAGGGGTTTCCACCCGGCTGTGCTGTAGTCAATCGACCATTTCCAAGCCACTAAACCTATTTTGGGTATATATTTGGCTCGGTGCGTGTGATTGAGCGTACCGTCCCCTCTCAGCCCTACCCGCACCTCGGTGCTCTACCAAGGTCCATCCACCTTCTATATCAGGCAAGTAGGTTGGGGGATAGAAATATGACAGTGGGAGGGGTTGGATAGTAGCCCCAGGACTATGGTACTGCCAATTGCAAATATGCTCCACAGTCCGTGGGTCCTTGAAATTTACCAACACGCAATCACCAATTATAGTTTTTGGCCTATGCCCCACCCAAGACAACCTGCGCACCATCAGTATTTCACTCGTAATGTAGCGAGGGAGTGGTCTGTTTTTATTGAGCCAATCGGAGACTTTGTTTTTTAAGAACGTAAATGATTCCGGGCTTGAATTGCTTATTTCGGGAACCCTTGTCAGGACTATCAGATACGGGCTTGATTCTGGGGGCAGGTCGATTATGCATTTCCCAGAGGAGTAAATAACTGGTAGAGCCCGCCCGCCCTCTTTAGACTGTCTTAAAATACCCGCCCTCAAAGTGTTAATAGGTGTGTCCACAGGTGCAGTAGGTTTTACAGTGGGTACTTTAGGGATGATTGGTGCTGCTGGGGAGGTGGATTCCTGTGTTGCAATCCCCCCTGTACAATATTTAATTGTGCACTGCCCGGATGCAACACATTTGACTTCAAACTGTCCACAGTTTCTAATGTTCTTAGATCTTAATAGGGTGCCCAGTTTTTCAAAGAGAAGGTCCTCCACTACCGGGGTTTCCCCAGAAGAATTGACCACACCTAGAGAAGTTATTCCTGGACAGGTTACAGTCAATGATGGTAAAACATGAATGTCCGTGGGGTTAAAGGCATCTGACCCCTTGTGCTTAGATGTTATGTCACTATTACCGGTTCCTTTGGCATGTTTGGGCTTCCTGCCTCCAGTGACAGTAGCAGCCCCCCGCTTCCTCTTGGGCATCGCCCCCTCGCGTCTCTCCCACAGCTGCCGAGTATTAGGTCTTTCGGGAGAGCTAACCGTGGTTGACACAATGGTAGTCTCTATTGCTTCTATTAGTTGGAGCTGCTCAGCTGGGGAGATATGGCCCTGGACCTGAGAGATCGGTGGGCTATGTACAATCGCAGAAACAACATAGGTATTTGCTTGCATGGTGGATTCTAGTGTACGAGCATTTGCGAAGCGGCCCAGGGAGGATCTTTTAGCAAGGGCTAGATCTTGAGAAACTCGGCGCTCCATTAGAATTATTCCCTGATCAATGACTGAGTTGGCTCTGATTATGAAGTTATCCAGTGTTCCTGTTAAGTTCCCATTTGAGGTTACTGCTTTGCTCCTGCTTTCGCGCGCTGCCATAATAGTGTTACAAATCTTCAACCAGATAGATACTTACGAACTTCGTAGCGGTTGGAGTGTAGATTACGCCAAGTGAAAGAGGGGTGGCCCGGTCCAGTCGTGCACAAAAATATGCAGCGTGTAGGAGCGGCGGGAAGAGGCACACAGCATCAGGTGGCAAAGGCTGCTGGTCCTCGCAGTCCCACCGGTAGAAAGCACTGCCCCAAAAGCTCACGTCCTCTGCAATCACCATGAGCGGCACCCGCGGAGCGGGGGCCGCGAGCCGCAGTTTAAAGTCCGGCATGGGAAGGCGGGAAGAGGCACACAGCGTCAGGTGGCAAAGGCTGCTGGTCCTCGCAGTCCCGCCAGTAGAAAGCACTGCCCCAAAAGCTCCCGTCCTCTGCAATCACCACGAGCGGCCCCCGCAGAGCGGGGGCCGCAAGCCGCTGTTTAAAGTCCGGCGTGGGAGGGCGGGAAGAGGCACACAGTGTCAGGTGGCAAAGGCTGCTGGTCCTCGCAGTCCCGCCGGTAGAAAGCACTGCCCTAAAAGCTCACGTCCTCTGCAATCATCACGAGAGGCAACCCCATTGCATTATAAATGAAGCATGGTAAAGGCATGTATAGTATTGTCATACATCCGAAAGTAACTGAAGGCTTGGAGGAAAGCAAGGCTGAAGCTAAGGACTGAAGCAGGTAGTGTACAGGAAACTGAGAAGTCTGCAATGGAAACTCTGAAAATAAAATGAGTACTAATCACGGGAAGGTGAAAGTACAAAAACAATAGACAAACTATTGTAAATCATAGTTTACCTGCTCTTCAGAAGTGATTTCTCTGTGAGGTGGAAAAGATCTTAGGAGAAGGCAAGTAGCAGATTAATCTCACAGAGTTCAAGAAGACACACAGCAGTTCCTTTTGAAAAGGATGCTGGGTGGTTCTCTATGTCACAGGCACAAACCTTGGAGTCTAACTGGCACCCTTGGAAGCAAAAAAAATCAGGATAATAATATAACACACAAGAATACAAGGAGAACAGTGGGAGGTTCACAGAATCAGGAACTGGATTCAGGGGAGAAAATGGACTGGAGTAAGGGTCAAGGTCAGGGCCGGAATCTACAGAACTATGAATACTGGGAATCTGCACACTAGCTATGACACGACAGGAATATGCAGCGAGAACAGGAACTTGGAATACAAGACTATGGATCTGCATATCCAAGACAGGTCTGGATGTGTGCAGTCAGAACTAGGAACAAGACAAACTTTCGAAACGAGGCAGGATAAACAAGTGATAGGCAACGGACACAAATAACTGATCCGAACATCAGCATGGAGTCAAACAAGTATGAAAACAGAAACTCAAAGACAATCATAGAATTTAGAAGCAGGATCAAACAGAGCATAAAAAGACTCAGCAGCAGGATCAGTTGCAAGCTCCTGTAGCATGGGCTCACCAGGCAGAAATAGCAGGAGGCTTAGGAGAGGAGCACATGTGCAGAGAGAGAGCCTGGGGCTCAGAATCAACCAGGCTCAAGGAATCAGGGAACAACCAATTAAGGGAAGACAGAACTGGACTTTGAAAAGAGAAGATCAGGGCATCCGGCAGACTCAAGACAGGCACAGGAAAGCCAGGAACGGGATACAGGTCAGAGCTGAGATAGTGAAAAGTCCAGAATACAGATATGAAAGGGAAGGAATGGCTGCGGGATCCAGTAATCAAGAGAGAATAGAGCACCACCATCAGGGCATGACCAGAGTAGGGTTTGGAGACAGAAGGGACTACGGGGACCATGATGCATCAGGAAGGAGGTGCAGAAGCCTGGACTGGAACATAAGGTGGAGCTCGAAATGCCAGGAGTTGAAAAACGGTTTGGTGTAGCATCTGAACCCCACAGGGCCCTCGTGAGCACCACCTGATTGCAAGATGGCAGATTCCTGACAAGAACATCCCAACTTGCAATTAGGGAATATGCAGTTGCTGAAGTAAATGGATGTACATGTATATTATAGAAAATAGCGGGCATCCTATTCACCCAATTCACAGAGACTGCCTGTTCGAGCAAATTAGGAGATGCCCAACTCAAGTTTTTCTACAATGGACTCTTTCATATATTCATTTGTTTCAAATATTTCTCATAGTCAGGCAGGGGATACTTGGTACATAAATACATAACCGTTTTAGAAGCAACTCACTGATGAGATGGGCTTCATGCTAAGCCCCAGAGGCCATGTCCCATTAGTTTACCTTACTAAGTAAGGACCTCCTTGATGTAAACTCTACCCACATTTATATATTGACTGCTAAACATTTTTTACTGTTTGTACTACAAGGTTTCTTTCCCAGTAGCCTTTCTACAAATTGTCACCCTTTTCTTCTTATCTCCCGAAGGCTGTTGGCCACATGTGAGAGAATCAGGTCTGTCTCAGGTATTTTAGCTTTGTTTTGAATAACATATCTGAGAAAATAAACAAAAGCTTTTTATAAAACACGATCAAAAAGGAAATTAAAATATATTTTCAGAAGATTCTGATGTGCAGTTCATCTACTGCCTTCATCCAAACTGTGACATGGAAGATTGTGACATTTGCCAAACTTTTGCTCCAGGATCCCTTAAGTCAGCAAATGAGTGGTCGTAATTGGAGGGTGTGCTCGTCAGAATCAAGAGTCATCTGTGGAATGTCTCTGGGGCACCAGGCTGATTGAGGATGAAGGCCCAGAGTAAGATGCGGGTGTATATAGTAATAGACAGAGGACTGCTGCTCAGATCATAAGGGAACCAGATGAAGATACCGAGCAGCCAAGAATGTACGGCCTTAAGGTAAAATAAAACCCAATGTATCCAGTATTTGGGTGTATAGATTCACATGCCTGAATCACTCCCCATCGCCGAGATGGGAGTCCCTCGGTAAAATACAAAAGTAGTGCCATAAGTAGTAAATAGGCCAGAAGAGGCCAAAAGCTATATCTTAGTAGCCTATCTATGTCCTTATAGGAAAAGTACCAAAAGTCAGCTCCAACCAATCAGCTATCCACACCCTCTAAAACACTCCCAACAGAAGCAGTTCTCCTCAGATTTTCACCGCACTTTGTGTGGACGGGAGTCTCCCTGATTGCTTTTCAGTTTTCTTCTATTTAGCTCTTCAAGCAAGTATGTCTGAAAAAACATTTCCTCTTCTGCTCCTGCAGGACCTGTGGGAATTAGAGGATCCATGTAGATGGTCTTCATAAAGATTGTCTTTATTATTCTACCCTAAGCATGAGGCTAAACACTGTAAGATCTGCCGTACCTTTCCCAGCAAGACTCTAAGGGACAGAGTGGCAAGATTACTTTTATGGCTCAAGTCTTCTAAAGAATGTCCTACTTCTTCGGCTGAGGAAGAGGACCGAGCTTCCACATCTAGTAAGAGGGCTAGATCTCAAGAAATCTCTTCAGGTGAGGGAAGGAAACATCTTAAAACTTCCCAGGATAAGCCTGTTCATAAAGAGAGGATTTCTAAACATTCCTCTGAGCCAGCGTCGTTTCCACCCTCTACACCACTCACAGAGTATGCAAGATCATCTTCTACTGACTCCGTAAGTAGAAAACACTTCAAAAAAATGTGTAGACGATGACTGTTCCTTCATCGTCGACAATATGTGTTGCGTCGTCGACGCCATCGTCGCCGGCAACATTAAACAACGACAGCTATCTCCTCCTATTTGTCGACAAGGATCACTATTACGACGAGGCCATCGTCGAAGTCCGTCGGCGACCCATCGTCGACGAAGAAGCCATCGATAAAGCCACCGTCGATGACGATGCCATCGACAAAGTCACCGTCGACGACGACACCGTCGACAACAGCGACGATGACGGGCGAGCCATCAATGACGGCACCACAGACAAGGAGCCTGTCGATGACGAGCCCGTCGACGAGGAGCCCGCAAACAACGTCGTCGATGAGTGTACCTGTTATCTTACCACCATCGACTACAGGACTGTCGACGAGGGACCTTCCTACAAAACTTATTTCTGCACCGTCGACGCCCCCGTCAACAAGAATTTCTCAGCTCAAGACATTTCAGAGGATTATGATGATGAGGATAATGAGGTTCCATATGGAATAGCTCATAGTCCATCTGAGCTCAATGTTAAATGACAAGACATTGATGATGATGATAATTACCAGGAGGAACATTATTATCATGAACAATATATGGCTCCATGTCATGCCTATCAGTTCCATCACAGACAGGAATCTCGCCATAGAGCGATGGCACATCTTCCCCAAGCACTTATTCAGGATCCACAGGCTATGTTGGCGGATTATCGTCAAAGATTTCCTCCTCAACAAATTCCGACAGAGAACCCACTTCCTCAAGTAGAGGTTCCTCCTCCGGTGCCAGGGCCTACTTTACCTGGTACATGGGCTCCTGCACAGGGTGTACCTAACACTGGACACCAGGACACTTCCTCCTCAGATGTAGAAGGAAGGGGAATTGCCTAATCAGGCAAATGGTCCAGATCCCTGGGATGATTATATAATCCAAACACCATCTCCGCCTCCGCACTTACCCTCTGATTCTCCTCCTGAAGACATACGAGGATTTCATCATTTGATGCAGAGAGCAGCCACTAGGTTCCAACTACCTATTTCTGTCAAACAAACATGTTTTTTGCATGATTTTAAAGAGAACACTAGAAAGGTCATACGCTCTATACCTATTATCGATAACATCTGGCAGGAGGGCGTAAAAATCATGAAGTCACCAGCAACCATACTGGCGGTGCTACCTCGTGTAGACAAAAAATACAGCGATCTAGAGGACAGTCCATCTTACCTTGTAGGACACCTGAGGCCAGATTTGGTCATATCTGAGGCCGCACAGAGGCATTAAAAAAACCGCGCAACACCTATTACCGCTCCTCCAGACAGAGAGGGACATCGTATGGACCTTATGAGGAAGAAATTCTCTTCTATGGCAGCAGCACCTATTAGAGCTGCTAATGCTTTAGCAATCATTGGCCATTATGACCGCCAAATGTGGTCCGATAGGGCGGGATTGATAGATCTCATCCCGGAGGAACAAATACAGGAGGCCCGGAAAATGTTAATGAGCTGCCTCCGAAACAATTGATTGTGCGTTAGACATTGCCAACACAAGCTTTTGCAATTAGCTGGAGCAGCAGTTCTTCGACGCCAGGGGTGGCTTAAAACTACCACCTTCAGACCTGAGGTTCAGACTAAGATCCTGGACATGGCGTACAATGGGTACTCACTATTCGGGAAACATATCGATGACGCTCTTTTAGCAATAGAAAATGACACGGACACTGCAAAGTCTCTGGGTGCTCTACAATATAGGCGGGTACCTTTCAGAGGAGCCAGAGGACGAGGATTCACAACATACCGGGCAGCTATCAGTCGAATCAACAGTATCGTCAATACCAGCCTCAATATCGCCAGTCTTACAACCACTCGTCGTACCATCAGTCATCAACAGCTAGTTTCTCTCGCCAGGGCAGCCGTAAGCGAACACCACAACAAGGCAGTGACTCTGCCAGAAAGCCTTGAGCTTATCAGGATGCCAGTCAAAATTCCCTCCCTACTTGTGGGTGCAAACATTTCTGCTTACGCACAGCGGTGGCATGAGATCACTTCAGACCGCTGGGTGCTGGACCTAGTCACCAAGGGTCACACACTGGAATTTGTCCAGAAACCACCTACTACTCCACCCAGGGGTCCCCCTCCCCCTTGTCTTCACTTATTACGCAAAGAAGTCTTGATCATGCTCCTCAAGGAAGCGATAGAAGAAGTACCATTCACACAGAAAGGAACAGGTTTCTATTCTCGTTTCTTCCTAATCAGAAAGAATTCAAGAGAATGGTGACTGATTCTGGACCTCCGCAAACTCAACAAGTTTCTCAAAAAGAAAAAAATTCCAGATGGTAACGCTTTCCGATATTTTGGGATGCTTAAACAAAGGGGATTTCATGACTTCTCTCGACATGGAAGACGCATACTTTCAAATCCCTATCCATCCAAAACATCAAACATATCTACAATTTAAGTGGCTGGCACCCACTATCAATTCATGGTGCTCCTGTTTGGCCTAAAATCAGCACCACGGATTTCCACCAAGTGCTTTGCACCAGTAGCAGCGACCTTACGATCCCAGGGTATCCAAGTTTTCCCATACCTCAATGATTGGCTGCTCAAAGCTCCGTCGGAGCAGGAAGCCAATCTTGCCACAACAACTTGTCTCCATCTGTTCAATATGCTGGGACTCACTTTGAACATGGACAAATCGAAATTGCTTCCAACTCAGGTCATTTCGTTCCCAGGAGCATCCCTGGACACCGTCCAGTGCAAAGCATTCTTGTCTCAAGATCATCAAGTGCGCCTTTACAATTTGGTGACAACCAATTAAAAAAGAAAGTCAGTTTCTGTTCAAACATTCAAATCGTTCCTAGGGATGTGCTCTTCAGCAATCTACTTTGTCCCTTTGGTGCTGTTCAGGATGAGACCTCTTCAAGAGTAATTACAGAAACAATGGCAACAAGCATTGGGTTCTTTTGAGGATATTATCCAAATAACTGTACGAATGGTGGACACACTCCGTTGGTGGTCCGAAACTGCAAATCTTGCCCAAGGTCTCACCTTTCTGCAAAACATCCCGGACTTCGTCTTGACAACAGACGCCTCCATGGAAGGAAGGGGAGGTCAGCTACAGGATTTGCACATCCAGGGAAAGTGGTCTCAGGTACAGAATCAACACCACATCAACAGTTTGGAACTCCGAGCCATATTTTTGTCTCTTCAGGCTTTCCTTCCAAGGATAGCAGCTTGCTCAGTGCTGGTCTGTACCGACAATACGACCAGCATGTACTACATAAACAAACAAGGAGGAACAAGGTCTGTGATGCTTTACCAAGAAGTGCAGGAATTGTGGGAATGGACAATGTTCCACAGCAAATCCTTGAAGGCCGACTATGTCAGGGGTTTGCACAATACCCTGGCAGATACACTGAGCAGGTCTCAATCCGGCTGCCACGAGTGGGAGTTAGAACAAACTCAGGTGAACAAAATCTTTCACTCTGGATCTGTTTCATTTTCAAAGCGCAATGTTGTGCACACTTGCCCGTAGGGCATGTGTGCCCTTTACATGTGCACTATTTACATTTTGGGGGTGCTCCAGGGGGGCCTTAGGCCCCCGGGCACCCTTGGCATTTAATTCGCTAATTTGCGATTACCAATTTGATAATCGCAAATTAGCAAATGCAATACCATTCATTCCTATGGCCTGTAGGCCCATTCGAATGAATGGACTCATATTACCTAATAGAGATTCACTATTTACCGAATCGCTATTAGGTAATAATAAGAAATCGCAAAATATTATGCGATTTCTACATCCAAAGCATTTTTCAATTCCAAAATTGGGATTCGGTAAAAATCGCTATTTTAGAATTGTAAAATGCTAGGTACATACATCTGGCCCTTCATCCCCACAAATCTACCGCAGATTTATCACGAAGGGGCAAAGCTACCTGTGTCTCCCATACAAAGTGCCTTTTCAATTTAACATGGAAACTCCCAGTTGTCTGTCTGTACATGCTGTCCTGGTGGAACAGTGTACAGTTCTCCGTACTATAAATGAGGCCATAAGTATTTATGCCATCTGTCGAAATCTATCACTTTCTCCTTTTTGTCTTTCTTGTCTCCCTTGGTCATCTCTGTTTCTGTCTCTGTTCTGTTTCCCGCAGTCATTCACTATTGGTTTAGTTCTTGGTCACTCCCAACACTATGCTCTTAAAAGGGGAGGGAGGCGATTTGCAGCTTAAATAAAAAACTGGAACCACTGGTATCTTTTCCCTGTTTTATTTGCAATACGAACAATTCTAGCAGGGAGGAGAGTGCATAACTTGGATATCAAAAACGTTCTAAGATATAATGTAGACTGATCTAAGGACTTCACACAATCAAACCAGGTGTTTTTCCTTCCAACAAAAATACAAGTTTTTTTAAAACATGGCATAGCCCGATGGATTTTCTCTTGTATCAGCCTGCGCTATCAGAAGACACACACATCTCTTCTGAGATGAGGCACAGAAAATCAGACCAGAGGCATCACTGCCTCTTCAGCATACCATGCAGATACATTTCTCCAGCGTATTTTCAGACACTACTTGGAAAAAAACACACAAGCTTGCAAAGCACCTGGACCTTTATATAGATGTGAGATTTAGGTAGGACAAGCTGTTGTGGAGGCAGTCTGTTTTTTGAAGCCTCACCTTTCCAGTTTCCAAGATAACCTCTGCTCTGTACCCTGTTTAAAGCACATACATTTGTGAAATATCTAATGTTGGAGAAAAATGTTACTTACCTGCAACAGTAGATTTTCAGTGTTTTGATACAATGCACAGATTCCTTTGAGGGCTGCCTACTTTCATAATGATGAAAAGCCAAACTACAGTGATATTCTACATGTTTCTAGAATTTGAGACAGCCTTTGGGACAGAGCTTGAAACCAGTCCTTTCAGTGGATGAGACTGAAATAGTTTCAAGTTTCTTTATTTCCTGCATAGTTACTTAAAACCATTGCAATATTGTGTGCATAAAATACAAAATTACATATTATTCTTTGATTGTAATAAGGAAACACAGTAAAGAGAAGAGAAGGGCACGACACCAGACGTCCCTACAAATAACATCTAACACAATGTAAATGTACGGTGACAGTGATAAATAGAACCATGTACTCACAGTCCTAAAGTTATTGGCTCTGGTGCATGTGCAAACTTTGCAGGACTAAACCTTAGATTTCTGTCTTTCAGAGAAGTCGTCCTTAGTGGAAGAGGAAACCACACACACTTATTAGTGTCAGGCTTCATCATAGGAGTCCTCTCCCCAACCTAGTAGAACAATGCCACCCGGGCGTACTCAACCTCCTCGAAGACTGACTAAATAGGAGGGAGTTTTTGCATAAATCTTACTGGACAACACCACGTAACAGAGGATCCAGATGAATATTCTAAAAATACCTTAGTTTCCCTGGGGAAATCTACCTTTATTAGTGCAACACTAGGTAAGGTTAAAAATGAAATGGGTTGGATATTAGAGTTTAATGACTCACACCCAAGAACCTGCCAACATGTTCCTGCCCATTGTTACTAGGCTATAAGGACTGGGGCATTCATCAGGGCATGTGGATCCCTATGGGTGAAAAATTCCTAAACAAAATTCTATTAGAATTGATAAGGTTGCTTCACGGTGCATTTCTTACTTAGGTCCTACCATTTTTTTCTACCTGTTGGTAAGTGATTTGTCTTTGCAATCCTAAGCTATAGGGGATACCAGCGTCATGGTCACAGAGAAGGTGGGGTCCTTATTAGTCACACATTCGTCAAAAGGTACGCCCGTCTATTGTACCACGGCACAGAGCGTGACACAGCATAGGTAAAAGTACCTTTTGACAGGCGCTGTCTATGTTTTTACTTGTTGCAATTTTAATAAAAATATATATTTTTTAAAGTTTTGCCAGCCTGAATTATTCAAAGCATGTTAATCTATGCCTGTAGGATAACTCAGTGTGACAGGTTGGGTTAAGCCCTGGTGAATGCACAGCACATTTTATGCTTCCAAAGTTGCTAAAAAAAAGTTTCCTTTGATTTAGATAATAGTAATTCTTCTTATTGAAGTGCTGTGAGAAGCTGAAGCACTCTTTATTAATATTATTGCACTAAAAAACTACAGTTGCAAGTAAGTAATATTTTTACACCAGACTGTTATATCATTTTAAAAAGATACACACCGGTGATGTAAGTCTGAAATACGAATCATTGTGAATTCTGTTTACCCCAGAGCATATCAAATAGATTCAGGCATCTCCAAATTTGCTCCAGTGCTGAACATTACAAATACCATAAAAGATGGTTGGTGTAAATTTAAGGCATGCCACGCAGCACTGTAACAAATATTTGTCAATTTGGTCTCTGAATAAGACTTTGCTTGTTTGCACAGCATTTTTGAAATATGCTTTCCCTATTCACTCCTACAACAGATTGCCAGCCGGGTGCTAAAGATACCCCTATCAAAAGTCTACATTTGTGAAACTTGTACCACCACTGTTCCGAACTCCTGCCCATCCGGAGGATCAATTGGAACTGATGTTTATGGAATGGCAGTAAAGGTGATTCGATTGCTCTATATGATACCGTTCTGTTTTTAAATGTCACTTTATTTACAACATTTATGTTTTTTCTCTGAGTCAGAATACAAGTCCCTTTATATGGTAGCTTACTCTCATCACATTGTAACTGCAAATTTAAAAACAACAAAGCAACATGGTCTTTCCAATAGTCTCCACAAGGTTATCATCATTGAAAGTGTTTGAAAAGGAAAGAAGGATACTGATTTAAAGAGAGTGAGTCCCTTAGATGTATTAATTTGTTCAGGTGTGCCACTTCTCAAACGTGTTTTAAAATGTATTAGAGGAAGCTTTTAATTAGTAGGCACAAGTGGTGGAAGGTATGGCTAGGTTTTCAAGGGCTTGAAGACCCTAATGAACACAAACTCTGCAGAATCGTTGTTCAGTTTTACTCCTTCAAGAAGACCCATACATTAAAGGCAGAAGACTGGGTTGGCTGCTCAGAAACTTTGTAATGAACCTTAGGAATCCTTTAAACGTAGGACCCATATGTGTAAGAAACATTGGTGTATCTAGGGCAATCCTATCTGGGTCGGATCACGGCGCAGTACAATCCTGGATTACAATCACAGATGAGAAATTGTAATGAAGCGCGCTGCTTTACTACACATCTTTTTTTGTATTGGTGAGAAAATGGGTCCCCTACCCCCATGGACCACAATATACAAACAGAGTCATAAATTGAGGTCCAGGAAAAATGTAGATGGGTGGCCACTAAGCATGGGCGTAAAATCCGCTCCGCTCGCGGATTTTTCGGATTTTCGGCAAATTCGCAATCCGCGAACGCTCGCGAATTTGTCGAAAATCCGTGAATCCGCTCGCGGCGGATTTTTTGCTTGGTTGCGGCGTGCGGCGTGGTGCACGGCGTTCACTTTCCGTCATTTTAGCGTTTGCCGAGTTGTTTTTCTTTGCGAGTGACGCGCCATTTTAGATCTTGCTGCGTGTTCCCGCGGGAGTTTGTCGCCCGCGAATACGTACTCGCGGCTTGCCACCTTGCACAGCACACCTCGCGAGAGTTCGCAATTGCGAACACGTAGTTGCGGCGGAAAGGAACAATCTCGCACTTGCGAAATAGAGATTTTGCAATTTCGCACAAGAAAATCACCAGCAAACAGGATAAACCTTCAGAAAATTATGATTTTTATCAGAATCACTCCTCAGGTTGACATTTGCATGGCCTTTTTTTTTGCAAGGAGTCCATTTTGGGGGGGGGGAGTAAGGAAGTGCCCCACAGTCTCCAACTTCCTGTTCCTGTCCAGCAGGCTCCTCCCAGTGCTTTGTCCATCTCCTGGTCACTTTCATTTGGATCTGGAGCTGGAAGGATTACTTTTTGTGGGTGCTGCTGGATATTTGGATTTGAGGCCTTTTTGACTGTCTTTGGATCACTTTTGGATTAGAAATCAACTTTCACAAGTAAGTTTGTTTGGGGCATTACAGTTGCTGCAAGTACAATTTTTGAACTTTTTCAGAAAATTAAATAAATGATATTGTGGGTAGCCACAGTATCCAGTAGGACCAGGGTTGGTTATGGGTGCATGATACAACTGTTTTGTTGAATTTAAACACCATTGAGGCCATGGATGGGCTGGGATTGTGCAGATTTTATTGTTTTTTGTCGTTTTTTTGGGCCTGCTGGTGTGGCCCTTTGCCCAGGGGTGGTGAGTGTTGCATGGGCCTAGTCTTTCTGTGGGGTGTCTTCTTGAATTTAAACATAATTGAGGCCATGGATGGGCTGGGATTGTGCTTATTTTATTGTTTTTTGTCGTTTTTGGGGGGCTGCTGGTGTGGCCTTTTGCTTGCCCTGGGGTGGTGGTGGTGCATGGACTGAGTGTGCCTGTGGTGTGGTCTCACTCTCTTTGATGTAAACATCATGGATGGCATTGGATTGTGGTGATTTCTGGCTGTTTTTCTGTTTTTTGGGGGTGTACTGTTGATGTGGACTGGCCATGTGGGTGGTGGTGGTGGCCATCTTGAGTGCTGGCTGGTACAGGCAACATGTGCTTGGGGTGTAAGGGGGCCATTTTGAGGAGAGGCAGTGTCTGAGGCCTGCACTTATTTTGCCTACTTTTCATCCCTTATGCCCAGGGGTAGTGAGTGTTGCATGGGCCTAGTGTTTCTGAGGGGTGTCTTCTTGAATTTAAACACCATTGAGGCCATGGATGGGCTGGGATTGTGCAGATTTTATTGTTTTTTGTCGTTTTTTTGGGCCTGCTGGTGTGGCCCTTTGCCCAGGGGTGATGAGTGTTGCATGGGCCTAGTCTTTCTGTGGGGTGTCTTCTTGAATTTAAACATAATTGAGGCCATGGATGGGCTGGGATTGTGCTTATTTTATTGTTTTTTGTCGTTTTTGGGGGGCTGCTGGTGTGGCCTTTTGCTTGCCCAGGGGTGGTGGTGGTGCATGGACTGAGTGTGCCTGTGGTGTGGTCTCACTCTCTTTGATGTAAACATCATGGATGGCATTGGATTGTGGTGATTTCTGGCTGTTTTTCTGTTTTTTGGGGGTGTACTGTTGATGTGGACTGGCCATGTGGGTGGTGGTGGTGGCCATCTTGAGTGCTGGCTGGTACAGGCAACATGTGCTTGGGGTGTAAGGGGGCCATTTTGAGGAGAGGCAGTGTCTGAGGCCTGCACTTATTTTGCCTACTTTTCATCCCTTATGCCCAGGGGTAGTGAGTGTTGCATGGGCCTAGTGTTTCTGAGGGGTGTCTTCTTGAATTTAAACACCATTGAGGCCATGGATGGGCTGGGATTGTGCAGATTTTATTGTTTTTTGTCGTTTTTTTGGGCCTGCTGGTGTGGCCCTTTGCCCAGGGGTGGTGAGTGTTGCATGGGCCTAGTCTTTCTGTGGGGTGTCTTCTTGAATTTAAACATAATTGAGGCCATGGATGGGCTGGGATTGTGCTTATTTTATTGTTTTTTGTCGTTTTTGGGGGGCTGCTGGTGTGGCCTTTTGCTTGCCCAGGGGTGGTGGTGGTGCATGGACTGAGTGTGCCTGTGGTGTGGTCTCACTCTCTTTGATGTAAACATCATGGATGGCATTGGATTGTGGTGATTTCTGGCTGTTTTTCTGTTTTTTGGGGGTGTACTGTTGATGTGGACTGGCCATGTGGGTGGTGGTGGTGGCCATCTTGAGTGCTGGCTGGTACAGGCAACATGTGCTTGGGGTGTAAGGGGGCCATTTTGAGGAGAGGCAGTGTCTGAGGCCTGCACTTATTTTGCCTACTTTTCATCCATTATGCCCAGGGGTAGTGAGTGTTGCATGGGCCTAGTGTTTCTGAGGGGTGTCTTCTTGAATTTAAACACCATTGAGGCCATGGATGGGCTGGGATTGTGCAGATTTTATTGTTTTTTGTCGTTTTTTTGGGCCTGCTGGTGTGGCCCTTTGCCCAGGGGTGGTGAGTGTTGCATGGGCCTAGTCTTTCTGTGGGGTGTCTTCTTGAATTTAAACATAATGGGGGCCATGGATGGGCTGGGATTGTGCTTATTTTATTGTTTTTTGTCGTTTTTGGGGGGCTGCTGGTGTGGCCTTTTGCTTGCCCAGGGGTGGTGGTGGTGCATGGACTGAGTGTGCCTGTGGTGTGGTCTCACTCTCTTTGATGTAAACATCATGGATGGCATTGGATTGTGGTGATTTCTGGCTGTTTTTCTGTTTTTTGGGGGTGTACTGTTGATGTGGACTGGCCATGTGGGTGGTGGTGGTGGCCATCTTGAGTGCTGGCTGGTACAGGCAACATGTGCTTGGGGTGTAAGGGGGCCATTTTGAGGAGAGGCAGTGTCTGAGGCCTGCACTTATTTTGCCTACTTTTCATCCCTTATGCCCAGGGGTAGTGAGTGTTGCATGGGCCTAGTGTTTCTGAGGGGTGTCTTCTTGAATTTAAACACCATTGAGGCCATGGATGGGCTGGGATTGTGCAGATTTTATTGTTTTTTGTCGTTTTTTTGGGCCTGCTGGTGTGGCCCTTTGCCCAGGGGTGGTGAGTGTTGCATGGGCCTAGTCTTTCTGTGGGGTGTCTTCTTGAATTTAAACATAATTGAGGCCATGGATGGGCTGGGATTGTGCTTATTTTATTGTTTTTTGTCGTTTTTGGGGGGCTGCTGGTGTGGCCTTTTGCTTGCCCAGGGGTGGTGGTGGTGCATGGACTGAGTGTGCCTGTGGTGTGGTCTCACTCTCTTTGATGTAAACATCATGGATGGCATTGGATTGTGGTGATTTCTGGCTGTTTTTCTGTTTTTTGGGGGTGTACTGTTGATGTGGACTGGCCATGTGGGTGGTGGTGGTGGCCATCTTGAGTGCTGGCTGGTACAGGCAACATGTGCTTGGGGTGTAAGGGGGCCATTTTGAGGAGAGGCAGTGTCTGAGGCCTGCACTTATTTTGCCTACTTTTCATCCATTATGCCCAGGGGTAGTGAGTGTTGCATGGGCCTAGTGTTTCTGAGGGGTGTCTTCTTGAATTTAAACACCATTGAGGCCATGGATGGGCTGGGATTGTGCAGATTTTATTGTTTTTTGTCGTTTTTTTGGGCCTGCTGGTGTGGCCCTTTGCCCAGGGGTGGTGAGTGTTGCATGGGCCTAGTCTTTCTGTGGGGTGTCTTCTTGAATTTAAACATAATTGAGGCCATGGATGGGCTGGGATTGTGCTTATTTTATTGTTTTTTGTCGTTTTTGGGGGGCTGCTGGTGTGGCCTTTTGCTTGCCCAGGGGTGGTGGTGGTGCATGGACTGAGTGTGCCTGTGGTGTGGTCTCACTCTCTTTGATGTAAACATCATGGATGGCATTGGATTGTGGTGATTTCTGGCTGTTTTTCTGTTTTTTGGGGGTGTACTGTTGATGTGGACTGGCCATGTGGGTGGTGGTGGTGGCCATCTTGAGTGCTGGCTGGTACAGGCAACATGTGCTTGGGGTGTAAGGGGGCCATTTTGAGGAGAGGCAGTGTCTGAGGCCTGCACTTATTTTGCCTACTTTTCATCCATTATGCCCAGGGGTAGTGAGTGTTGCATACTTGCATGTCCGTAGTCTTTCTGTGGGGTGTCTTCAATGTAAACATCAAGGATGGCATGGGATTGTGCTCATTTTTCTGTGTTTTGTCGATTTTTTGGGGTGTATAACTGAACTGATGTTCCTCTGTCTTCCATTGCTTTTAGGTGCACAAGAAGACTCAAGAGAACCACCAGTGCCAGGAAGAAGTCCTGCAGCGGTGTGTGCAGCATAACGTCACGCGACGTCACGTCTGGACACAGAACCCTCTGCAACTCGTGCAACTGCTGCCTGCTGACCTGCTCTGAAGAGGATGGCCCCAAAAAAAGTAACCCGTAGCTCCTCTAGCAAGAAAGGTGCCAGTAAGGAGCAGAAGAAGCAAGTTACCAAGGAGACTGGTGTGCCGCCCGCCCCTTTTTTTGGGAGTAAAAAAAAAAGTATGCCTGCAGCAGCAGCAGCGGGATCTGCTGGGGACCAAGCTGGCAGCAGCACCCCCGCTCCATTGGGCTCAGTGCCACCACCACCACCACGCCAACTTAAGTCCAAGCCCTTGAGTGCTGCAGAGACAGCCAGTATAGTTCTTCAATCACCATCGACCAGTGATGTTGGCTCATCGCAAGAAAGCAGCAGCAATGTCCCTCAATCAACACAGGTTGTTGTAGCTCATCTGACGAGTGTTGAACAACCACAGCCGCAACAACAATCACATGTGCAAGTACAAGCCCAAGTACATGTGGAAGGAGAGGCAGCGCAAGGAGATGCGCAAGCAGAGGTGCATGGAGGGTCACAAGTGCCCACAATAGTTGTTCCTCCCGAAGTAGGGGCACATCAGGAAATCGACAATCAAGGCGAGGTATCATTTGAGGAAGCCACTCCTCCTGATGATCCTTCATTGTCTTCCACACCCCTAGCAAGGAAGAGATCAAGGGTGGTGTCTACATCCTCTTCAAGCACACCTCCTTCTGATGATACGGATCAAACTTGGGAACCAGCACCACAGCCGTCTGAGAGTGAGGCACACCATGATCCAACAAAGGTAGTTAAGCGTAAAAGGAAGCTCGTCCAAAGTCTCAGAGTTATGGAGTGTGATGAGGCTCAACAAGAAGTGGCGATACTGCTGCTGATGAAGACTCTGCCAACGACGACCCAGTCATCATAAAGGTCACTGCAGCCCCAGCGGGCATGCAGCAAACAGACATTTTGACCCTAGCCCGAAGAGCTGCTGCGCGTGATGATGATGATGATGATGTTGTCGATGAGGAGGCAGTGGAAACACCACAATCATTGGAGTTAAGTAGTACACCAACTCGTCCCGCTTCCATATTTCTTTCTGGCAAGAAGAGACCTCCGTCAACCTCGACCTTAATTAGTGGCGGTGAAAGTGCAAAACGTACAAATGTTGGGCAATCCAGATCCTCCACTTCATCTGGCATTAGCTTCATGACCACCACCACCAGTATCGCCGCCTCCTCCAGGTCCCACAGACACTTCAAGTCCCCAGTTTGGGACTTCTTTACTGTTTGTCCCAAAAATCCAAAGTTTGCCATTTGTACCCTTTGTAAGCTTGAAGTTAGTCGTGGTAAGTCAGGTACCAACTATGGTACCGGCGGCCAGAGTGGTCATCTTGAGAGAAAGCACGCTGTCAAATGGTTTGCGCACCTAGATGCGATCAAGAAAGGCCAAAATCAAGGAAACGTTGATGTTTCATCTGATGATGACGAGCAGGAAGAAGACGTGTCAAACACGTCCCTTACACCCAGTACCCCTGTCAGCAGCACACCCAATGTGAGGCACACTAAGAGTGTTGGAGCGAGTGAGACACCAACGCACAAAAGTTCACCAGCGAGCAAAATTGGGTCAACGAAGTCATTATCAGCCCGTAAATGCTTGGTCCAGGCCAACATTAGAACAATGCTTACTTCAGACGTGCCATATGAACGCAACCATCCACTGACGCGTCTGTATAACACTAAGCTGGCTAAAATGCTAGCTGTGGACCTTCTACCTTTTTCTTTTGTAGAAGCGGTAGGTTTTCTTGAATTAGTGGCAACGCTCTGCCCTAAATGGAAAGTTCCGAGCCGGTTCTATTTTGCCAGAGTTGCGGTTCCAGCACTACATGAAGATGTGCTGCAGGTGATTGGGGCAGCTTTGCAGAAGAGTGCTGTTCACACAATACATCTGACAACAGACATGTGGACCAGTGGCCCAGGCCATGATTACATGTGCATCACTGCACACTGGGTCTCTTTTTCAGGTGTTAAAGCAAAGCTAAACGCAGGTGTTGACCCGGACCAAGTTTTCAAAGCTGCTCGGAAACATGCAACACTAGCCATGTTTGGCTTGGAGAAAAGTCACACAGCAGAAAACCTTTTGCAAGAGTTTAACAAAAAGGTCTTGACAATGCTATCCCCCCTAAAACGCAAGATTGGTTATGTTTCCACGGATAATGGCTCCAATGTAGTTAAGGCCATGTCGGAGGGTGGCTATTTCAGAGTGCCATGTTTGGCGCACTGTATCAACCTGGTAGTTCAAAAATTCTTGAGTGATAGAGACAGTGCAGCGTTCGCGGTAATGGCCACCTGCCGCAAAATGTGCAACCATTTCAGCCATTCTTTTAAGGCCCGGAAGCATCTGCGGAGACTGCTACTTCAACGTAGAATGCCAGTGAAAGCACTCATCCAGGAGGTGGCAACACGTTGGAACTCAACCTTCTACATGCTTGAGCGTCTGTATGAGCAGTATACGGTACTCGATCACTATTTCTTCACAGAGGGTACATCTCAGAAGGAGGACCTGCGGATGAGTGTTGCGCAATGGGACATAGTTAAAAGCCTGACAGACATGCTTCGTCCTTTTGAGTTCTTCACGCGTGCAGTCAGCCAGGAGGACTGTAATTTGGGAAAAGCTATCCCATTGTTGTGCATGCTGGAGCACCAACTGATGGCGGTGTCTTCTGAGTTTGAAAAAGAAGATGAAGAAAAAAAAAACATTTCATTTTGTCAGAGAAATTATTAGAGCGCCTACGTGGTGATGAACGTCTTCAAAAGATCAAGTCAGATCAGCATTACATTTGTGCTACTATTCTGGATCCACGCTACAAAAAGGCGCTGGCAGGCGAAGCATTCTTTCCTTTTGATGATGCAGATGTTCAAAAGTACAAACATTGGTTAGCCTTGTCAGCCAAGAGGTTTGAAAAAGAACGGCAGGTTATTGAAGGAGAAGCCAGTACATCAGCATCAGCATCAGCAGGCCATCCCCAGTCACAAGAATCCACTTCTGCACCTGTGGCTGGGGCACAAGTGACCTCTCAGCCGTTAAAGACACCGGCAACTGGATCATCTGCACCACACACAACAAAAACAGTGGCTGTTGTAGAGGATTGGCTAAGTTTGCTTGGGTATGGTTCTCGAAAAAATGTCACAGCCACAGCAAAAAGTAAGCAAAGTGGAGGAACCGTTGATGACCTTGAGTCGATGGTGCAGGACTATATGAATGACTCAACAGTGGTCTTTCTTAATGAGGAGCCATTGCAGTATTGGCATGGCAAAAAACAATTGTGGCCACAGCTCTACAACCTGGCTATAAACTATTTGTCTTGCCCACTCGCAAGTGTGTCTTCTGAACGTGTTTTCAGTGCTGCTGGTGGCATTGTAACTCCCAAACGGAGCCGCCTCTCGCCCAAAAATGTGGAGCGGCTGACAATGATCAAGATGAATCAGCACCTCATACCACCAGATTACAAAGTACGAGAAAGCACGCCGCATGAAGACGAGGAGGACGGCAACGTAGATGAGGGGATTTTTTCTCTGTTCGGTGGCACTGACCTCATCCAGCCTGAATTCGCAGAGTATGATGACGAAATCTTGTTCTTATTCCCTGACACCGAGCCCTGAAAATGAGACAATCAATCAAGAACTTTCTTTTTCGTCCTTATTCACTTTTATTCCTGTGTGCTTTGTGTCTCTCTTTCTTTGTTTTGCACAGTTAATTAAATTCAAACTTTAATCACCTAATCCCAAAAACAAGACCATCATCAGAACTGTCTTCACTTGTTTGCTTATTGCTTTGAAGGTGCCGCAGTCTACATTCCTCAGGTTCACAAGTTCCGAAGAACATGCTCCTCTATCCTCCTCCTCCAGACTGCGATTTCCCTCCAAGCAGAGTGCTGGATTACGCCCAATGAAGAAAGACTCAGCACTTGTGGGGGTGTTGTACTTCTTTGCGGGTGAGTTGACGGATTTGGGCCCATTGCTGTGAAGCTCTAATAATGGACAAAAGTGTTTTGGACCAAATATGAGGTGGAAATTTCTTGCCGTTTTTGCTGACTTGCTTGCCTTTGAGGTGCTCTTTGGCGGGGTTCCGGGGGTTTGTGGGTAATTTTTGGTGTCTGTCGAAGCACTGCTGCGACAGTCTAATCTTGATTGCATTTGCTTTTCAGGAAATCCGTGGTGGAAAACAGGAGTTATGATGATTGATGATGATGACCTAGCTGAACAGCGCCGCATTTGGACCGAAGGCCGAGAGATATTGTAAGTATGAGATTTAGCTTTTTCGCTGTTTGGGGGTGTTGTCGGGTGGTTTTTTGCGGGTGGGTTGGCGCCGGCGGGTCTTGCCTGGGGCATTCCTGGGAAGGTCTAATACCGGATAGAAGTGTTTTGGACAAAATCCATAAGGAACAGCCTTTTTTTTGCTATTTCTTCTGACATCTTGCTCAATGTAGCGTTTTGGGGGGCTTCCTGCTGTTCGTGGGTGGGTTGCGGCCGGGGTCTCTGTCGAAGCACTGCTGCGACAGTCTAATCTTGATTGCATTTGCTTTTCAGGAAATCCGTGGTGGAAAACAGGAGTTATGATGATTGATGATGATGACCTAGCTGAACAGCGCCGCATTTGGACCGAAGGCCGAGAGATATTGTAAGTATGAGATTTAGCTTTTTCGCTGTTTGGGGGTGTTGTCGGGTGGTTTTTTGCGGGTGGGTTGGCGCCGGCGGGTCTTGCCTGGGGCATTCCTGGGAAGGTCTAATACCGGATAGAAGTGTTTTGGACAAAATCCATAAGGAACAGCCTTTTTTTTTGCTATTTCTTCTGACATCTTGCTCAATGTAGCGTTTTGGGGGGCTTCCTGCTGTTCGTGGGTGGGTTGCGGCCGGGGTCTCTGTCGAAGCACTGCTGCGACAGTCTAATCTTGATTGCATTTGCTTTTCAGGAAATCCGTGGTGGAAAACAGGAGTTATGATGATTGATGATGATGACCTAGCTGAACAGCGCCGCATTTGGACAGAAGGCCGAGAGATATTGTAAGTATGAGATTTAGCTTTTTCGCTGTTTGGGGGTGTTGTCGGGTGGTTTTTTGCGGGTGGGTTGGCGGGTCTTGCCTGGGGCATTCCTGGGAAGGTCTAATACCGGATAGAAGTGTTTTGGACAAAATCCATAAGGAACAGCCTTTTTTTCAAGGTCAAATTTTGTTCTAAAACACAGTAGTACACCTACCTTGAGGGGAAAGATCCGCTATAATATTTTGGCCATACTTATTGATCCTTAAAAAGGTGACTCAGACAGAGCACGCAATTTAAAAAATATTGTACTGTCTATTAGGGAAATCAAAGTGTGACTTTTTGCACCACACAGCGTACATACCTTTTATTTATTTATCAGTGGTATTGTAATAGCACTTCCTGTTTTCCGTTCAATAATTACAGGCCGGGTTTCAGTCAACATCCGCCAGGCAGGCAGTGGACAGGGTGTCTTCTGTCAGTGGTCACCACATTGATGGACGAAGCGTCAGCTGGAATGGAGGAGTGCCGCCAATAAGAGGAATTGTTTGCTGCATGCTTATTACTTACCAAATTCAACAGGACAACTCCAACAACATACGCAATACAGATACAGTATCCATTGTTGTCTTTTATTCTATGAGTGTGACTGCATGTGCTTACCTTTAGTTTGTAACCAAAGATTGTCTGTATCTTCAATTATTGTTTGTCCATGCTCTGCTTTTTTTTTCTTCTCTCAACAAAACCTACCCAAAAAGAAACCCCCATTCCCATCCATTTTACAAACCCTAACCCTCTTCCCCCGGGCTGTGTTGTTTTGCTTGATGTCTGACTAAAATGACATCAATAATTCCACACACTTGCTGGGGAGGATAAGGTCATAGCAGCAACAGGCTGGTGAAGGAATACGAGGATATCTTCTAGACTTACTCAGCTTCAGTACTATATCTTCTAGTAGTAGTAGCCAATGTCAAATAAATTCAACGCAAGTACTAGTTATACTTGCAAGCAAATACTTTACCATTTGTTAGGCTACATTATGGCACTGTTCTAGTGTACTGTCACCTGCTATTTTCTCGATCGTACCGTAACCGTTGTAATGCTACAGTAAGGAGGACAAACAAGGTTTCGTTTTCTTTTTTTCCATAGGCATGCAACTGCCACTGTGTCACACCACTAGTACCACCGCAATGAGGAAATGTCACCCGCCCAGGATTGACAACGTTAATCCCCATTTCACCTGGAGCCAGCCCTGGGCCTAGCCCTAATTTCTAACACAAATTACAGGTAAGATAAGCGTTTGGTGGGAGGTAGTATAATGGAGTATTATTTCGGAGTAGACAAGAGATTGACGGTTGTACTACTAAAGTCCTACGACTGTTCAGGAAAACAAAGTTACTGTTACACCCCCGCCCCCCACCCACCAGACTGAAAAGCAGTAAAAAACAGGTATGGTCAGATAAAGTTGAAAAATATATTTATTTAGCCCTAACAAAATAATCTCCCTCACCCACCCTAACCCCAACGATTGTCTCTGAAACGTCCCAAAACAATCCCAACTCCCAAATCCCACCCCCCAAAAGTCTATAAAAAAAGGGCAAGGGACACTCCACTACTGGAGGGTGCTGGTGCTGGTGCATGATGCGGCATGGGCATCATACTCCTTGCGGAGGGTGGCAAGCTCGGAGCGGAGGCCCTTAACCAAGTTCTTATACCTCAGGACCTCCTGCTCCAGGTTGGACATGCGGACTCGTAGGCGGCGTTGGCGGTCCTTGCAGCTCCTGTGGGGGGCAGCTGGTATTTCGGTTGCTTGGCGGTGGCGGTCGTCTTTCTTAGCCCGGCTCGGTCCCGCTGGCTTAGTCACGGAGGAGGATGCAGTGGTCACAGTCGAGGATGTCGTTGTTGCACCCCCGCTCGACTGCGTTTCCTCCTCCTCCTCCAGGGCCACCAGCCGCCGATATTCGGCGACTGTGGCCTCCAGCCTCCGTTGCCGGGCCAATCTAGCCTGCTCCCTCCTTGTTGTTGATTTGGAAGGAGCAACTATATGAAGAAAGAAAGACATAGTCTGTAACCAATGCTCCTTATTAATAACACAAAGTGATTGAGCCGAAAGTTGGGTCACAGAGTACAAGTAGCAAATTGAAAGCACAGTACATAACTATTGAGGACAGTATCTATGTAACCTCCCACTTCTGCATCCTTGCTCTAACAGTAGTGGTAGTTTAATGAACTAATTCTACGACCACTATGGACTTCCATTACAGTCGACTATGACAGTACACCAGTCTTATTCTTCTTCTTCTCTCTTGTTTAGGGAAATGGGTACGTTATCTTATGCAAGCCGGCAGAATGACATGGACAGCACAGTGAACTTGCACCCGAGAAAAAAAGTTGCACACCATGATGAGTGAGACAGACTTGCGTTACTGTACCGGTCCAGTACATGCAGGTGGTGAAGCTATTACTTTTCTATTACGGGTGGCACTGAGAATACTCTGTTACAAGGGCTACTGCTTAATTAATTTACCTTTCACCCTACAGTGCAAATGAGTACTAGAAAAGGAAAATGAAGAAGCTAACTAATTTGATTATCTATCACTTCACATGGGACGTATTTAATGACAGATGAGATGACTTTAGGTGCTTTGCTTAATATTGAGTGAACAGTGATACACCCACACATGAATGACGTACTACAAGTAAACTAAAGTTATTAAGAGAGGTACGGAGTGTCCACCGTAATAACCAGATATATGCTGTGAATGCAAACGCAATACAAAGTACTGCTACTATTCATGGTAGTATTGGACACATTTACAATTTCTTTTCCTTGCCTTCCCTGCACTGGAACGGACGTGCGGGTGCGGTGGTACATGCTCTTCAAGGTAACACTTACTTCACCTGGCGACCATCTACTCTCTCTAGATACACATGTGCTATCTAAGAGTCAGAGAATACCATGCTCCAGGCATCCATTCAGTCAAAGTATACGCACACATACAGTTTCTGTTTCACCCACCCAGGCTGCTGTCCTTCCACCCATCCTTGCTTCATCATTGACCCAGCCATGCACCATACCATATTCTTTCCTTCCCAGCCACCTCGGGGGCCAAGCAAACACATATCGTTCTTCTTTGCCAGCCATCATACAAGTTCGCGTCCCACTTACTTACACCCTTCTTTCGCTTTTCGTTCATCCCATCCATCACGTTCGTCTAAGAACTTATTGGGATTCTTCTCACCAAAAACTTCACAGCTAAGTCGAAGTACATTTCGAGGAGGCTACTACCTGGTTGATTTGTAATTGTAATACACCCGTGCAGAAAGCACACTATGCAGTCTTCAATCTCAATAAGTAAGGAATATATAGCTTACCTGTTTCCGCCACCACCGTTTGATCCCCCACAGGAACGTCCGCCGGCTCTTGTACCGCCTCCTCCCCAGAGGCCTCCGAGTCCTGGTCCAACACAGCCACCTCCGCGCTGGCCCCGTCACCAGATGTTACACCTACAAAGTACATTTAAGAATGTTAGAATACACCCCTCACTACTATATAATATTTGGTCTAGGAGAAATGTTAAAAAAACAGAATACAATGTAATAATTTGTGACTGTCTACTCCATAGTAAAAATGTCCCATTTTCCAGGGAAGGCTGTTGTCTTGCTGCACTTTTATGCACAACTGATGAATGCTTGCTTTTGATTTTTAACACGCACCACTTTTTCTCCTAACAGACAGAAGCTTGACTCCTGAGTCCTAAGAACACGACCAGGATCAAGTTCAAACCAGGTGAGAGCTCGGCTCGACCACAAGAAATGTGTCCAATTAATCATCAGCACTAACCACTTTTCCGTTTTCAGTTAAATAGTTTTATGACAAAGTAGATTTTAATAAATGTGTTTACTTTTAATAAAGCTTTTAAACTTAAATAGACTCTGTGGTTTTTGTTCCTCCAGACTAGAGTGGATGAGCTAAAGGTTTTGGAATTTTTGCAAGCATGAGTGCCTCTGACACTTCTTGACTGTGCTGTGACTCCGTACTACTCTCTTGTCCTGCGTACGATAATCTAGAGATCATTGGGGATCTATAATCGGTGACTTCGGGAGCTGAATGACTCTGCCACACTATCTAGTCAGTAAGGAGACAGTGCATAGAGGTATTGCTGAATATAATGGGAGTCCAATGGAATTGCCAAATGTCCAATCTTAGTTAGCTACACAGACAGACTAATAAGAATAGTCTCGTAATACCACAGGGAGTCATATTCGAGGCAGGATAAGAATTTATATCCAGTCTACAAGAAGATCAAAGACGATTTAGAAAAAATCGAAGGAGGAACGCTAGGAAAAAATAGGTACTGTTTATTAAAATGTAAACTTACTGGGGCCAGCAAAGGAGCCCTCGCCTGCCCGATCCTGGCCTGCATCCTCAGCACCCTCCTCCTGTGTCCTCTTGCCCATGGGGGGAGCTGATGTACAACATGAAAGAAAGAAAAACCAGAAAACATGGATGAGATTTTTCAACCAAATCAAACATTTCAAAAGAACAATAACAACATATTTTGGAAAAATAGGAAATAGATAGACAACTATTCCACGGGATCTATCTCATGTGGTATACTACGTTATTCGTATTGCCTGATTTGCGGAACGTTGACTTAGAAAGTTCCTATGTAACTCAATAAACAGACTACTAAAGAGGTTTGCCTAGGCCTGGCACTGCAGGCAGCAGTGCGCAACACGTGACAGACAAAGTCCATCCTGCTTGCAGATCAGTGAATACTCAAACTATCAATCCACCCGCCACCACCGCCACTATTTCTTCTTATAGCCATGTGTCTAAAGGAAGGACTGGACGTCAGTCTGTTGGGGCTGATAGAAGTCCCTTGCGGAAGTTGCGGCTCGTTTTCCTCCATTGTTGCGTGCCTTTTCTGACGCAGCGGCAGAACAAAAGACTCGCCATGGTGTTGGTGCGGCGTATATATTAAAAAAAAACACATATGGCACGTTGTAAAGCCCTGCGCCATCAGGGGGCGTTCCGGCGCAAGGGAGGGCGTACCTGCGCAGGAACGAATCCTAAAAGTGGCTGAGGGAAATCTACAAGATGTCAATCAGTCACTTTTAGGACAATGATGCATGACTCAAACCCTGCGCGCTTGAAGCCGACGTACGGCTTGATGCAGCATTGGGGAGATAGGGTACCCCAGAGCATTGCTGGAGCTGCGCCATCGTTGGCACGCAACTCCAGCAATGCGCTGCCTTTACGGCACAGATGCGTAAGGCTTCTGTGACGTTTTGGGCCAATGGGTGGTGGTGGCATGGCACACAATTACTGCCGCATCCCTGCTACTTTGCAGGGATGCGCCGGTAATTGAAAATATGACCCTTACTGTCTAGCATTACGCAGTTCTTTTCTTTACACTACACTCATACATAATTTCTCAGGCCAATGAAATGCTTCTGAACACAACATACAAAACAAAGAAGCATAGTAGCAAGCAAGGCTACTGAGAAGGAGAACAGTGCACCTGAAATGCATAGAAGATTTTGAAATATAATTTACCTCAATGTAATCGGCAGCATTATTGCTCTTGGTAAAGAACAAAGATTTGCAAATAACAGAGCAGGATAAAACAGAGTAGTAAATGTACTACTACTACTACTCACCAAGCCCGGGGACCTCTACGCCGAGCGCGTCCAGCAAGTCCCGCTCCCGGTCCATGACATCGGTCCAGCGGTGGGTGGCCTGGTTATATGTGCGCCGGACCCCAGAGATCTTGTACATGGCCCGGCACACCTTCTCCCACCGCTTGCGACGCTCCCGGATGCCATAGCCGGTCGCGATCTTGCCGCCTCCCAGGATCGTCTTGGGGAGGCGGCGCTGGACATGGAAGATCAGTGCCGCCACTTCCTCCGCGCTGAAGATCTCCCTCGGGACCACTTGCTCCCCCCTTAAACGCCCGCACGGGAGCCGGGCACGGGGTGCGGGACCCTTCCCCTTCTCAGGGTGCTTCCCGGCTCCCTTTACCATGGTCTGGGCAGAAATAGAGTTAAATGATAAACAAGAAATAGAATAGTGAAGAAGAAAAGAAAAGAGTTTAAAAAAGTAGTTTAAAAGTAACTAAAAGCTGCAGAAAACACAAAAATATAGAGCTAGAAAAATAGAGGGATAGATAATAAGTAAAATTAGATCAAAAAAACTTCAAACAAGCAAAGGATGGCAGAGATTGAGAGAGGATAGAGAAAGCATGCCCAGAACCATAGCAATGAATGAGAAACAAGATGGCCGCGCCCGTTCACGACCGCGTGGGTAAGTTCGCGCGAGATTTTCCTTGCGAGTACGCGCGAAATTGTACTAGCGAGCAGCACACTTTGCGAGATTACACATAGCGGGCGGAAACGGAATTACGTCACGCCAACAAGATGGCCGCGCCCGTGTACGACCGATAGGGTAACTTGGCAAACGTATAGCTAGAAGCGCCTCGCGAACACGCGCAAGATCACGCAAACATACACGTCGCAAAAAAAACAATTTTGTATTCGCACGTATTCGCGGCTTCCGAAATCGATCTCGCACGGATTCGCGCCCCAAAAAACGCGCGAAATTGCAGAAAAAAACGATTTTAGCTAAACTGAAAGCAATGAGCAGGTGCAAAAGTTCAAACTTAACATTAGTAACATTCAAGGTAGTGCTTCCTGATGGGCCCCTCCAAAGTTTGCAACTATTCTATGACCCTGCTATGACCCAAACAGCAGGCTCATAGAATAGCTACAAGTAGACCATAAAGGTCCTGTGAAAAAAAAATTTCACTGCAACAAAAAGCAAATTACAGATAAGGAAGGAAGCAGGTGCCAGCCAGACTGGAACTTTCTAAATAACTGACACATTAATGAAACACAAATTAATTGATGGCAGTTGAAGAAGGGCAGGTGTGCTTGCTTTTTTCAACCACCATAATCTACAGTGATAAATAAACCTAATGGGTGGCAGTGAGGATGTACCAGAGGGTGGCATGGGTGTCCCAGAGGGTGGCAGTGGTGAAACAGAGGGTGCTGTGAACCTGTGATGATAAACCAGACGTTGAAACAACATAGTCGCGGCCGTTGCGAGCCGAAAAGTAAGTTCGCAATTGCGAACTTGTCCCAAAATCGGCGCGAACGCGCGCCAACACAAAAAACTGGAAAATCCGCAAATCCGCTAGAGTTCGCGGATCTTCGCGGATTGCGAATCCGTAAATCCGCAAGTTCGCATACGCGAGATCCGCTAGATCCGCCCATGCTTAGTGGCCACTGGGAAACTTTACGTATCACCAACCTGTTTCCTTTTATGTATGAAAGGTAAAGGTAAGCTAGTAGTAGCACTAACATACTCTAGATTGCATTGAAAAATTAATTTGAAATTACTTCTCTGACTTAAGGTATAAACTTTCTTGGAGATTCATAGTGGAAGAAGGATAATGACACCAAAGACTTACTTTAGTGCTAAGACTTCACCAAAGCAGCCACCGAGTGTTTCACTAATATGGCTGCAGTCTTCACATAAAACATGACTCTGCTTATTTTGAGATTTAAACATTTAAGCAGAACAGTCAGAAAAAATATGCAGTCTATGCATACAAGAAAGTTTACTTCTTCGAAAGTATTGAAGAAGCTAGTAATTTTCAGAAAGAATTCTAGAAGATCTTGGATTAACGCAGTTACCCCATATGCAGCAGGAGCAAACTTAACTACTCACAAGAATTATGTGACACAGCAGATTCCTATCTTGACTCTAAACTCCAAAGGATACAGGGAGAACTATATCTTAATAGTCCAGAGCCAAGAATTGTCCAGGCTAGGACCGAACCTATCATGGATCTGGAAGCCAAAATGTTTTTAGATTTTTAACGTCTGGAACATTTGCGTTGGTAACTCTGCCTCTTTAAATTATAGATGTCTACCAAAAATGTTTGAAAGGGCCAACTGGTGGATGATGTCACGGTGGACCTCAAATCCCCTGCTGGCATCAATAAACAAACAAAAGAGAATTATAGAATGCCTGTTGTTGGTGATTTACTGAGCAAATAGAACTGTCTTTTTCTATATACTGGAAGGCCCCTTTAACGTTCTGGTTGCAACAAAGCATTTTGAAGAATTCTTAAGGACATTAAGAAAAAGTCCTTTAAACTAGGAGTGCTCTCAATAAAGTGAAAGACTCAGTTGTAGCACTCATCAAAACAACGGTGTGCAACCCTTTCAGTTAAAACCATTGTCCAGGCTAACTATTGAGCCCAGTTGCTAGAACGGGCAGTGATAAAACAACTTCAACCATTTGAAGAAAGAACTGATATTCGAATTAAGCCTCTATCAAGTGTCAGACTATCCCACTGTACCGAGGCAACCATTGTGCCTTTATCTTTAATGATCTTAGAATATACTATAATTAGAATAGTCTGTGTTTGGAATCTACCAATCAGTTGATGACTGACAAAAGATTTTAAAAGGGTTTAAAATGAACCTTTCTAAAACTGCGATTCTGATGGTAGGTGTGGCACCGGCTGACATGCTACAAGAGATTTTCCTGCAGAGCTAGGAATCTATCCTTTGCAAATATCCTATGTTGTCTTTTGAACCAGGGACAGTTCCTGCATGAGGGTGTAAGGGGCGGAGCCCCACCAATCCTGGAGGAAGGAGAAGGAGATTGAAAGATTGGTCTGAGGCACTGCCGTCTACTCTGGAAGTAGTAGTGCCTCACAGCAGTGGCGTCACAAGGGGGGTGCGGGGGGTGCGGACCGCACCGGCTGACACCATCACATGGGGTGACACCTGGTGGTCAGGAGGAACGGTGCTGGTTAGACAGACGACGAGCGAGAATACTTTTTTTTTTTAACGTACCTTGAGCAAGTTGCACTTGCTGACGCCCCCACAGCTACGCCATCCAAAGTCTGCTCCATGGTAACTCTGTCCTGGCTCCGAACCTTAGCCCCTGACGGTATTAACCCCATGACTGCACCACAAGGCAAATAACACTGCTTTCTTTGCGATCCTAAACTGAATATGCAGGTCACGTCTGCACAGTCCACCTGTTTCTCCTGAGGTGCATTCTCGTGTCTGTTCAGTTCAGTGATTCAGACTCTGTGACTCTCTAGAATAAACAGTTGGGCTTTTTAAGAAGGTTTCCCTTGCTCCTTTTAAAGAAAGCGCTCCATGCTTACACCAGCCCAGTGGTTTGGTTTGTAATCTGGCCATGTGTGCTCTATCCTTTGACCTTTGAGCGCGGCACTGGTTCCCTTCGAAGACTATCATCCTGTTTAAAATGTGTTGCCGTGTCTACAAATCTGCATCTGGACATCCCCCATTATTTGGGAAATAAGAGTATGTCCTCAGGGATTTGCGTGCCTCCTGTGTCAGCCTATTCTCAGCTGGAGGTGCCTTTTTTGTTGATTCTGAAAACCATGGTGCATTCATTTACTGGGGTGGTCACTGTTTTCTGGAATTCTCTTCCACCTGCTTGGTAAAATCCCTGCACCCAGTTTAGAGCAAGTTGAAAATAGCTGTTCCAACAGGAGCATGGTCTGTTAGAGGAGGACTTCCTCTTTGCTTCTAGTCTGTTTGATGATGGCCTTTTAGATGACAATTTTAGGCGTCTTTCTCGAATTGAAAACAGTAGAACCTCTACTAATTCTACTTAAGTGCAGATTTCTTGAACACATTTTAATAGACAAAGCTCTACTTTTTGAAAATGATCTCATACAGAAAGCATGCATGTGAGAGGCAACATGTTTGTGTTTTTATGAGGAGCCATTCCGTTTAAACACTACAAAAATATTTGGCTGAAAATCCTGCCTTATAGGAAAGGTCAGAGCAAGCAATGATGCATAAAGGAATCACCGTTTATATATAAAAATGTTTACATTGCTACTTTAGGCAACCCATGAGTTCTGTAGCCCCAGACTGTGTCCAGTAGTACTGCTTTGATGATCAAGTAGGATTTACTCACGTTGGCCAACACCTCCAACTCCGGGTACACCATCAGTTTCCACAGGCTTTCAATGAAACCGAACGGGACTCTTCTCACACTATTGAAGTACTGCCCCCCCCCTCCCCAGAGAGCATTTTCACCCTCATCCATCATCACCCCTTAAACAATCCTGATAGGTCACGGGAAATCCTATCCCAACAGCACCCACCTCACACTTCAGCACACTGGCTTGCATTACTCTCAGCAATCTTACAAATATGTGAAATCTGGTCAAATCAAAACCTCAAAATTAAAGATGCATGTGTTTTTCTAAGTCAAAGTTGACGCGTAATGAAAGAGATGGTCGCTGCTTTTACTTTTTTGTCTGAAAGAAACAGGCAAATAATTTCAGGCCATTGCGGCAACCCAAAGCAGGGTTTGCCTCTGTTGACCCTGCAGGGTTTGCTTCACCTTCACCCACGTGCTGGTCTCGTGTCCTCTGATCTATGCTGTGTTTTGAAATTAGCTGGAGGTTACTTAATGTGGCTTGCAAGTCGGTTGAGGCGGTGTTCCCCCTTGGCTCTCCGAGACGCAAGTAGCACTGTTGTGGGCTCCTTTACTTCTTGTGACTTAATAAAGGACATAATAAAGAAATACTTTGCTTTACCTGGATGTGCATGCTGATTTTTTCCTGCACGTTTGCTTGCAACAGCCTTCTGGGGTGACACCATGAGTTACCGCACTGGGTGACACCAACCCTAGTGATGCCACTGCCTCACAGCCATGTACAAACGCTATGCATTTGAGGTGGACGACTTCAATATCATTCAAATACTTCATGCACAGTGCGTGTCTGTGAGGCAGAGGTGGGAGGCGCTGCTGAAAGCAGCCTAAAGTAGTTTTTCCAGGGCTTTGGTCAAATACTTAGCTCGCCCAATCTGTTACATAATTAAGATCCTCCTTGTAGGATCCCAACTCCTCCTCTGACTGACTGACCTTTGATACCGTTAGCCCATGAGAATAAGAGGCAGGATTTTTACATGCCCACCCGCCCTCACCGTTGCTGTAAAGCTTTTGCCTCTAGTTCTTCCTTCAGATCTCTATCCTCTGCAGCCAGCCCTCAGACTTCTCTCTCAGAGTGGCCATCATGTTTCGACTTACCTACTCCCAGAGCTCGGATTATTCGATGAGGTCAAGTACTGCTTCCTTTGGCATGTGCTGGGCTTGTATTTCCTGCCTTCCTTCACCCGCTGCAGCCAAGAGGCACCTTTGGGAGAAACACCATTAAAGCTATGGGCCAAAAGCAGTGAGTACAAGTGGAGAAGTGTGGCTCACTGGTTAGACCGGCAGACTCTGAAGCAGAGATCAGGCCCGGGACCAGGGTTCAAGTCCCGACGCGGCAGGGTCTTGAGCTCAATGTCCGCGGACTCGATAATTGTCGCCTCGACGCCTACTCTAATCATGGGTCCCACGCTGCAACTCTGGGCAATAGCTTGCTTAATCTCCACAACGGCCCCTACAACACTGGGATGCCTTGCTTCACCTTGGCGGTGCCCAGGAGGGGCTTCTCACAGGGAGAGCCAGGAAGGGTTCAACAGTGTTTTTACAGCGCCGGGACGCCCCGTTGGGGCAGCTGTGCGCTTTACAAAATACACTACATTTACATTTACACAAGTGCGCCTTGCTCCACCTGTCAAGCTGCCTTAGATGCCTCAGTCTCTGTCTGGCGTCATCTCCCTTTGGGTTTTGTATTCACTCCTCATTTCCCTATAATCTCCCCTCTAGTCCCTAAGAGGTCCCCTCAGAAACCTTCTCATCTACCCTCAGAACCCCCCCTTTGTTATCCTGATAACCCATCTCAGAACCCCCACCCCACTCCCTGTCACAGCCATTCTTATTGGCACTGCTAGGTAGGTGAGGCATTGCACCGCATGGGCCCTAGCAGTCTTGGCCAGCACTAGGCCCGCTGCTGGAAACACCTCAGGGCAACCTTGAGCCATAAACTGCGAGTTAAAAATCACAACCTGCACATCTGGGGAGGAAAGAAGTTTGGGTGGGGAATGGGTGAAGTGAATGTTTTGTTTAAATAAGAGTGCATCACAGTGAGATGCTAGCATGCAAATGTGAATAATAGCAGTCGTGAACAGGCCAGGGGAGGCTCATCCGCGTTGGCAGAGGAGCATCTCCCCCTCTGTTGTGAGCCAATTGAGGAAAACAGGAAAGAAAATGGTAATAAATTGGTTTTATTATTATTTTATTTTCCCTGTTTCCATCTAAAGCCAGCTAAATCGGGCGGGGCTTGGCTGTCATCACAGGTTCAGCCAGCAGGGCAGGAGTAGTGCACAACCTAGGTGCGCATGACCCTTTGGTCGGACATCTTTGGGCAGCCAAACCGTCATGCACACTTAGGTTTCTCTAACCCAGCTGTGTTGCACTGCCGGGTTGGAGAAAACAGCACAGACTCCCAGGCACAGTTTGAGAGGCAAAGCTAGCCGCTCAGACCAATCCTAGTGCTGCTCTCATGCTATTGAGAGCAGCGCCAGGATTGGGTGGGGAGTCTGTGCGTGTTTCCCAGTGACTGATGGCACACCATCAGGAAGAAGAGGAGCACCGAGGCTGCAGGCAGCGGCAGAACAGGTAAGTTAATATAATTATTTCCCTTGTCCCGTTCCCACCACCCTCCCCCCCACTTTAAATTTTGCAGCAGCTGCCACTGGACCAGGCCTTTTGAACTGTTAGGTGAAGTAAGCGTATGGGGATAGGAGAGCGCAAAATGCTTTTCCTTTTAACATGTTCAATAATGTATGTTAAAGGAAGACATTATCTGCTTTTTACTAATGATGACGTTTCCTCTGCGTAGTGTTATGGTGAGGAGCTTTTGACAGACCTGCTACCTGCTTGCCAATTAAGTGACTGGTATGCTTTTTTTATTTATAGCTATGGTCGGACACTTCAAGAAAAGCAAGTAAATAATTCCTATGAATATGGGTTGCTCTAGAGTATTCAGCCCACATAGAAAAACTAGGGAAGATAAAAAACGGGGTGCTTGTTGAGGGTCTGCACCGTTACCAAGAACTGCTAATGACTATCCGGCAGTGATGACAGACAATGGAATTTTCTAAAAAATCAAAATTAATATTTGTATACGTCACACAACGAAGTCCATTGCAATGTTAAAATTATTCAGTGCTTTAAACACTTTACCAGAAGGCCTAATTTGTAACAGGTTCCTGCATGTCCTATTCATAGAATCCTTAAGGCCTGTACCTGTGATGAATTAGGCAGCATCAACAAAACAGTTTGTCCCTTCCTGTGAAAAATGTTCCCCACTGCAAATGCATCCATTGTATGGATTAGCACAATGGTGAGTCTTCCTTGCCAGAATAAAAACATGATGTACAGGTCACAAACACATTTGAAGGAGGAGCTCAACCCACTGAGTTACCTGATCAGCATGATAATGTAAATCAAACTGTCCCACAGTACGCTCTTTCATGCTTCTTGGCCTCTCTATTAAGTGTTGGTTGGCACCAGATGTGTTGGCATTGTCCATACTTGTACTCCCCAGTATCCAGATGGTTGGCTGATTTATCTCTATTGCTTGTGTATGCTTTCTCGTCAATAGTAGAACTTGGGGAGAGAGAGGCGACTTGTACATTTTCACGGGTTTATATGAATAGTAAGTCCCATGTGCTACTTTTTGCCAAAGCAGGCTTAGGAGCAGCTGCAGAGTTTCTCACTCTCTACCATTTCTGCTGCTGAAACAGAGCTCCCTCCGCCCCTCATCAGCCAATGTTATGATTATACTGCAGAAATGAGCCTTTTTATGGGTTCACTGTTGCAGGGGTTCACCCTTCTCTGTCCACTGGTCCTTAAACCAACAAAATAGAAATTGGCACTGAAGTTGGAATATCAAAAAACAAGTTTATTAATCACTCATGAGTGGGACTAGATCAATACAACGCCCTCGGGCACTGTAGGAGGTAGTGCAAGGAATATAGAAACCAGGGGCCTTTTATACACACTTTGTTGCACAGTAAGCATGGAGACTCAAATAGAAGGTACAGGCCTACACAGGAATAGATACTGACTAACATGGACAGGTAGAAACCACTTTGTCAGCAGAATGGGAGTGGGAGTAGAACTACTTGCATCAGTTGAAATAGCCTGACAGTTACATTCTAAAACAGGTACATTCTAGCAACTATGGGCCTTTCTGATGACTCAAGCAGAATAGAAAGGCAGGCAACAGTGAAGAAGGCAGAATCACATGGCTTAACAAAATGGATGACACAACTAAAATGGCTTCAGCTTATGCTAATGTCAATTTCTGCAATTTCCACAATACAAGTCAGTGCTCATGTTATCTTCCTCGAGGTTGAAAGGCTGAGACATCCAGATGGGACTCAAACATGTGACCTGCAGGAAGCACCTAGTCTCCTGCATTGACCTGCTAAGCTCTTGAGCAGATTCATCTAAGCAAAATCTGAGTCATGAGAGTTGGTTTACTTGTTCACTGTGGAACCTGGCTAAGGGGATGTTATCACAGTGTATCCACTAGACCAAAAAAACACATATTCCTTCGCGTATCAGGGGATCTGATTTTAATCTTGTATCAGAGGGCACTGCCATTGTTATTTCATAATATCTGTAGAGGAAATGTATCATATATATGGATAAAGGTTTAATGATATTACCACAACTGCTGGCTGATCTCTGACCAGATGTAATCTCTCCGGGCCTGTGATCATTTGAGTAATAGCATTGCTCCCTGAGACTACGCAATTTTGTTTGTCTCTGGTGTGTATGGCTTAATAGGATTTGTATATCCTTTGATAGGTGATTTCACCTTGCATAAACACAGCTTCTAAGCAGCATGTGATACATAGAACTCATTTTCACACCATATTATTATTTTTTTTTTAAACAATTAGCGGGGAGAAACCGGAAGAAGTCAAGTTAGGATAGTTATTTACCCCTCTCCACTTTCAAAGTTCACCAGCCACCACTGGAAAATGTGTATCCTATCTAAGATCAGAGAAAAAGGATAAAAAATATGGCAAAGGAGGATTAGTCATCATGTTCCATACTTCAATCAGTTGCATAGAAATACAAAACTACCAAAGCATCTGGCAGACAACCTCACCAACATAATGACAAAATGAATTATCTGGGACCTTGGTTGATTAGAGAGGAATCGATTGATTGAGAAGTGAATCCATTCCAAAGGACACAACCTCAACCTACCGGTCACATTGGCCTTATAACATCAAGTCACTAATTACACGGCCCTCTTTTGGTCAGATCATATTCTGGTCAACTTCCACATAAAAAGGATCTCTGCACTGAGCCTGAAAGGGTGCATGATGAAGTAACTACCTTCTCTACTGTAAATGGAATACCGTCAACTCAGATATGCTATCAAATGGCCATAAAGTTATAGAAGTACCATATTTGGCATCCCCTACAGACATCTTCATACATCAAGTAATGTGACCTTTGTGCTTGATACATTGCCTCTCCTCAAGGATCTCATCACAGTTGCTAACAACAAAAATGTGAATCATTGGTAAACCACTGAGCTGCACATTATGAAGTGTGAGGGCAGGACCCTGCAAAGAAATATCAGTCACCTGCCTAGCATACTAGAAACACTGGAGATGATATACAGCATTCTACAAAATGACTGAAAGAGCCCACATACAAATTATAATGTGAATTTATCAAAGAACTATTACAAATGTGTAATGAGCTTGTCTCTTCCGAAGTTGTTTTCCCCATTTGTGTACCCTGTGTGTAGGCCTACATAATAACTCAATGCTGTGTTTCTGTGACAACATCACTTGCATTACAGAAAACATTGAATTGTCTCCGTCTTTCCCTGGGTAAGGTAGTGCCAATCATTGTTCTTCGATTTCAGATGTGTTCACGTATCGAATGCCATCACGATAATTTCATCCTTCAGGTGAACCCTTGACCAAAGAAAGAGTCATTTTATATTCTCCTTTCTCTACTCATTAAGTCCTTGCTGTCTTTAGGTGACATTCATCTAAGCTTGGGCACACTATCATTACACCACTCATGAAAAAACTAATACTGGAGCTTAAAGTTTGTTTAACTGCTGCTTTTTAATCAGAACTCCCATGCAACTCTGGTGGGGTAGGAACAGTGATGACCGCACTGCTCTCTGTGCATCTAGCCAAAATCCCTCCCATGTTTCTGGTCAAAAACATCTTTGCTAAGCATTAGAGAGGAACTCTTAATCACCCAGGACCAGGGAGAGGCATGTGCTCTGATCCCACTGAACCTATAGATTATGATACCCCTGACTACAAAGTAGCACGTAACCACCTTTTTATGCATGTACAAATTTGAGCAGCCACATCCAGCAAGTCATGTAAGACTCTTTCTTTTCAGACACCATATTCATTGTAGGGGCGTGGTGGTGGGGCTGCCACATTGGTTGAATTTCTTACGTGGACCTGTTTAGTGGAGAAGCGTGGCTCAGTGGTTAGAGGCGGCAGACCCGGAAGCTGAGATCGGCTGTGGACCAGGGTTCGATTCCCCGCCTCGGCAGGTCTCGGGCTCAAAATTCCACGGACTCGACAATTCTCGCTCCGGTGCCTACTCGACTCACGGGTCACACTCTGCGACTCTGGGCAATAGCTTGCTTAATCTCCACTACGGCCCCTCGCGGCGGGATGCCTGGCTTTCACCTTGTGGATACCCTGCCGGGGTATCTCACAGGGGAATACCAGGACGGGTTCCCTAAGCAAGCGCCTTGAGACCCCTGGGTGATTCGTGCGCTATATAAATCGAAATACATTTACATTTACATTTACCCACATCCTAGATGCTCATCCAGTCAGTCATCCTTTCATACAGAATGTGGCAAGATGTACCTTAAACTACAAGAAGGACCAGGGGACTCTTTTCTACACTGACTCTCTTGGAAGAAGTGGGAGCAATCTGAGACAATGTGAACAGCACATACATTTGATATATTTGCCATGTGGCACAGTTATGAAAGATGTTGAGAAATGGATAATGACCAACTGGATCGGTCTCAGTGGAGAGAAAAACAAGCTCTTTTTCGAGTCCAGTAATTTCCCATCTTTGTATTTCACATGTCCTGACAATGTGGGCTCAAATCAGTACCATTACTATGCCCACATTAGACCTAACCTCAAAACCTTACACTGGCCCCAGATCAAAAATGGGCACAGTTTAAAACAGTGCCATGGTTCAAAGGGCACTCCATGGCCATGCACCAGGATATGTCTCTAAAATTTTCCAGCTGCCCTCCTCTAGCCTGAGCTAAGCCAACCATAACTGTGTGGCTACCAAATCATACACATGCTAATCGTTTTATGGCATATTGCTGCACTTCTCTTTTAAGAAGTAAGAAAAATTATCCTATGAGATCTCACACGCTCATATAGTACACAGTGGTTGTTCTGTTTCATTGGCCCAATTTTAGGATGTACGTTGTTACAACGCATGCTTTTAGCATGCATGCTATAACAACGCGGTTTTTATAACGCATTCTTTTACAGCGCATAACAGAAAGGGGTGTTGGATAGTGAATATTTGAATTTACTATTCCAACACCAGTCCCCGTTGACACTAGGGAAGGTGTTGGATAGTAAATTAAAAGTATTCCCTATCCTTGAGCGCCCCCCAGAGTCATGCGTTGTAATAGAATGCAATTTAAAGACCGCGTTGTAATAGCACTGCGTGCTAAAAGTTGCGTCGTAAACGACGTTCCCCCCAATTTTATGACTACAGGAATTCTATGCAAAAAAGGAAGCAGATGTGTTATTATGAGCCACAGGAAAATGCATTATCTAACCATCCCTCTTTTTATAGCCTGGCTGACGATACAGAAATGAGTCAGACCAATAAAAGAACAGAGTATGGCAACGTTTGGTTCAGTAGATATTGGTGTAGTTCCCAGCCCTGGCATAAAAAGAATGCTTCACGCAGTGCAGGTTAGGGGTAACTTAAAAGGTGCCTTTAAAGATATTTGCAGGTCTGAGGATAAACAAGCAGACTGTGAGACACTCACAAACAGATATGTGAGTATGTGATGGCTTAAATACCATCACAGGTGAGTACTCACTGATCAGAATTACAGTCATCATTGCGTATTGATGGGCATGGACAAACGTAAACATTCAGAAGCAGAATATCCAGGCAACATAAAATATTGAAGTACATTTATAGACATATATAAATACAAAAATAAGAATGGGCAGAGACATCATAGACCTGATGTTGCGTACACATAAACAAATACTTACAAGGTAGATCAATAGGCAGCTAGATAAAGGATATATATTTTGGAATGTTATAGAACTCTTCACATTATATAGTTGCAAGTAGGCTCTGTGGCATTGGCATGAGACCTGAAGACATTACATACGACTGCAAACGATCAACAATCCTGAGTGGGGCTATACAGTCAATGAGGCCCTTGTGACTAAGTAAATCAAGTCAGACAATGCTTTGTGGCAAAACATACCCACGGCAGGGTTAAAAAAAAGGTTGCTGGATGAAGGCATCACTGAGGGAATGGAGAGCTGAAGAGGACCATATGTTTTATATATTCAGGGTATTTACATGGAGGACATAAAACAGAAGTCTCAGCGAGCCAAACAAGATCGAGGAAGCAAAGAGTTGCAAAATGTATTATGTCAAAGTTCCCTCTCACAGGTTTACAGCTCCTTTCTGAATGACAGTGAGTCACTGATGTCTCTATCCATTGGGGGAGTCAGCTTCCAGAGAAGGAATCCTGCTATTTCACATTCCTTACTATTATTAGAGGATTAGTTGTTTAGAGACGGGGTGGTTCAATCCATTTTGGAACACGAGAGGGATCTGTTAGTGGTAAGCAGGGTTATATGTTCTGACATAAACATGAGGGACCTGCTCTGGAGGGCTTTGGGAGCCAAAACCAGAACCTTCAATAGATATCTCGCTTTTGGCTGGCACTCAGTAGTTTGCCCACCCAAGTACAGTATTAATCTCGTAGCAGAGCATGCCTTGCTTTGCAGCTTTTGCTGTGAAAAGGTAGACCAGATGAATCCACACTTTATAAAAAATTGTCTGTTGTCATTTAACCCAGTTTGTAGATGTATTTGGTGCAAAAAAAGTGTCTCCTAATATATCTCAACTATTCTCTTCCATCAGTCAGCCTGTGAAACTCTCCTTGAGCGTCTTCAGCCTATCATTAGCAGCAACCCCACGGGCAAGTGGGAAGAGTGGGTGAGTAGTAAATGAAGAGGAATGTAATAACTGAGTAAGTGTCATTGTATCTAATGAAAAGAGCTTGGGCAAGCATAACGTGAAAGTTGAGAAATTAAGATCACGTATCTTGTTATCCCAAGTTATGGACAGATGCAATACCAGATCAAAATGATATTCTCTACAGCTGTGAATAAAGCAAAGGCTATGAATGAAAAGTGTGGGTCCTTCCCAAAATTAAATAGAACTACATTGCTCATTGTATCTCCGGAGGCTTTATGCTTAGGAATTGCCCTTCAAGCATAATGCTATACTTGATCAAAAACAACATTATTTGGCTTGGTTATGATGATGGGCTCTGAAGCTCCACAGTAGCTTTTCGATGTCTAGAGATTGACTACAAATGGCCTCAAGTATTGGACTGTTAATGTCTGCCATATATTTTCTCCAAATTCTTCAGAATGCACCAGTCTTTGGTTTTCTATATTTTAGCCATCCTATTTGTGACTGGTCACTTGAACTTATAATATAATGTTAAGAAATGACACCTCTCTACACTTCTCTAAAGTCACTGGCGAGTTAAAATCCGTTTGTGAAATACTTTTCTTAGCAAGCTGACACAGCTATCCCCTGACCGAGCTGTTCCACTTACACACCGACCGTTGAGAAGAAATCTGCAGATGCTTCAAGCAGTCACCTGGCATTCGTCCATCATGCTAGGGGTTTTTTGCATCTAATGCATCGCATCTCACAGAGAAAATAGATCAGTGGAATGGCAGGATATAGTCAGCAGGTGCATATTGCACCCTGAGTAATTGGACAATGAACAGTGAATGTAAAGTGAAAACACACTCGAAAGGTAAGGAGCAGCATGGTTTAATAATTTTACAGACCCATCACATTTTAACGAAAAAACAAGAAACCCAGAGAGTAAGCCCGAAGATAAATTGGGTTCACACTTCCTGATGATGGTCAGGGAAAACTAGCATTTGGCAGAAAAGCATTGACTCACAAAGAGACACAATATGAGAACAGAAAATAAAAATAGCACGTCCATCAAAGGTTTTCACTCATTTTCTTTCAAGAACAAGTATCTATTATCCAAGGCTGATCTACACTTTGCCTGTGTAGATAAACTGATATGATAATGGAGTTACCTCATGATAGTGCAATGGGTAAAGAAAGGCATATGCAGTCTTCCTGGTGGCAGAAGTCGGACATTGTTGATTTTAGAATGGCCTCCCAAACTCCAACTGACACCCTTTAAGGGCATCCCGAAAGCCACAATATGTCCCTTCCAGGCCTCAAGCAATATGATCACATCACCCCCTTCCCGATGAAACTCCATTGACTCCCCTTGTCGACCCGCACCATCATCAAAACTAGCTCATCGTATGGTATGCAAAACCATCACCACCAGGATTCCTGATTATCTTGCAGACTAGCTCACAATCTCTGGTGGTTCTGGGCACACCACCAGCCATGACACCATCAGACTGCCTACTAAGGGGGGTGTGGCCAGGTCGAGCACCAGGATGTCTGCTCGACCGTGAAGCTCTGGGGCCGCCGCATCATACACACAGGCTCTCTTCGCTTCACCGGGGGCGTAACACAGGCCCCTGCGGTGCGGGGCAGGCCTAAGCTCCAGGGGGCCCCCTCAGCACAGCACTGGGGCTGCAGAGCTCCTGACTGAGCCCGGAGGGGGGCCCTTTAAGTGCCCTGCAGGGAGGCCCCCTCGAATTTCGTTACGCCAGTGCGCTTCACTGGTGTCCTTGCGGCTGCTGCTGGGTGAGGATATGTCCCCTGGCCCGCAGAAAGACTTGGACCGGTGCGTAGTCGGCTGAGCACTGCCGGAGAAACAAAGGGCCTGCACTGTCTGAGGCCTGAAGCGGCCCTCAGAGGCCCCACGACGACAGGGGTCACGGGCGAGCCAGTGGACGGGTCACAGGCAGGGCCGGCGCTAGGCATGGGCAGCGTGGGCGGCTGCACAGGGCCTCACACTCAGCCCACCAGCATGGGGCCACGCACCGGTGATGTGTCCTGTTGTTTCCCTGGCGATCTATTTCAAAGAAAGGTGTTGCCTGCAATTAAGGTCCATTGGAGGGGGGCCCCCTCCCTGGGCCTCTCAGGGATGGTGTCCGGAGGCATAAGGGAGGGAGACGGAGACGCTCCCTCAATTGCAAGGAGACCATTCACAGACACTGTGGGGGGCCCATTGTCCAGCATTTTGGCGCCCCCACAGTTTTAACTTTTAGACCACAATCAATTCTTACACTTATTGGACTGAAGGTGTGAGAAATGCTTGTGGAGTAAAAGTTAAAACTGGGGGTGCAAAAATGCTGGACAATGGGCCTCCCGCAGTGTCTCTGAATGGTCTCCTTGCAAGGGGCCACTTATCTAAATTAGAGGGGGCCTCGCACGTTCCCTTTTAGCCCAGGGCCTCGCAAATCCTAGAACCGGCCCTGGTCACAGGCTTGCGAGGCCGCGGCGCTGGAACTGAGCCTGGGGATTCTCTGCAGCCCTGAAGCTCGGCATGGGCCCAGGGATCCTCACAGCAACTGGGTACACATGCCCTGCACTGTAGTGCATGTGACAACGAGCTGTGTCGGTGAGTGTTTGCATTCCCTAACTATGCAGCCTTCCGTTTGGCTCGGTTGGGACTCGTGCTCGGCGTGCATTGAGGGGTGCGGTGGCGATGCAGACCGACAGACGAACACATCTCACTGTGCCATTTGCAGAGGATTACTTACACCGCCCGTCAAATGTTCAGAACGCATCGTGACTCTCACCTGATTGATGATCTTCATATGCCCAATATACTAGTCTGAGGCTGAGGGTTCCCTGAGAATGCAAGCTGGGCCAATACTCAACATCTCACTAGTGCTATACTCCTGCAGCACAAGCCTCTAACGTACTATACCTTCTCAGGTGGTACTCCTACTGCTGAACTGCCGCCGATCCGTGGGGAGCACACAGGGGGTCTAGAGTCTGGTTACTGGACGCCTCTAGTGGCGCTGCATTAATACGCAACCCCCCTCTTTCTTGGTATTTGCCTTTCTTCACGCCGTTGCGCTTCCCCACCACAAGATAATACGCAGTAACACTAAGCAGCGCCAGCTCTCCTTTGACGCAATTTGCCACTTTGTTCACCGCCCCTCCTGCTAACTGTCTCCTAGTTAACCTCGCGCTCTCCCGATGTATTAGGCTGGAACTTCCACTACATCTTCCTAGCACTGCGATATAACTGGCTGAACATGATCTCATGAAGGTTATGGACTTTTGATGGTCTCCATCTAATGTTTGATTGGGAAATGATGGGATTCACTGGATGCTGGTTGGTTTGTTATCTATTGGTAGGGGGCAATGAGTTTTTGAGTTATTTTGTATTATATGTTCAGTGATTGTTTTATACAGGGCATTGATTATGCTGTTAGCTATGCATATTTCTATTCTACACATTACTACATGTTCACACATCTATCTGTAGTCTAGACGACACTGCCAGTTAAGCCAGCTGGGGCGCTAGAGTTGAAATGCATGACGTGGAATGTGAGGGGGCTCTCCAACCCACAAAAGGGGTGGCAGGTGTTGGCCTACTTAGCCAGACACACTGTCAAAGTGTTGTTTCTACAAGAGACCCACTACACCCGAACTCCACCAATCGGTTTGCATTAAACTGGGGAGTCACGTGATTCTTCTCAAACTATTGTACATTCTCCACAGGGGTGTGTATCCTGACCCACAAAGAAGTCCCATTCCAAGTGCGGGAGGTGGATGCAGACCCTGAAGGTCGCTATCTGTTAGTGGCCGGCACTCTGGGGACTGAAAGCCTACTCCTGGTCAACTTTTATGCCCCAAATATAGACTCACCAGTGTTCTTCCCTAACATATCCACACATATCTCCCAACTTTCAGCAGACACTATTTCTATGGGGAGGCGATTTATATTTTACACTTGACTCATCATTAAACATGATGGGCACTGAGCAGATCACTAAAACCCATTCATTGAGAGCGCTCACTACTATTTTGCAGTCCTTTCTCCAAGCGGACGCTTGGCATGCTCAGCACTCCCTTGATAAGGGATATACTTTTACTCAGCCCTGCACAGGTCCTGGAGGCGCTTAGACAATTCCCCCAAGTTTACTAGCTGTTCTTTCTATTGAGAACCTCCTACGTACTCTATCGGACCATTCGCTGATACTATTGACCCTTTTCGTCCCCAGTGTAGTGCGATTGCACGCACCCTGCAGCTTTCCATTAGACATCCTGTTGGATGATGTGCTTAGAAGTGAGGTCAGAGACGCCACAGTAGAGTACTTTCAGCTTATGTCATGCTTCAGTTTGGGAGGCTTTTAAAGCTTATATCAAAGGATATGTATTGCCAAACAGGCTGGAGTGCTTCACTCTGTATGCCAGGAGCTCAAGACTACTAAAAATGCGCTAAAGGCGCTCGATGCACAAGCTCTGATTGATGACGCCCCCTCCTCCGGTGCACCATTGGGCGATGCTCCTCACGACTTTCAAGATCTTGCTTGACCTGTGAGGTCAATTATCTCGGTAAGTACGCACGGGTATATGGCGAGTACGAAAGACCGAGTCAGACATTAGCTAGGCTACTTCGCCCCCAGTACCAATCCTCCTTTATTAACAACTTCAATTAGATGATGGCCCGTGGATGACACGCAGTGAAGACATCACTGCTACTTTTCTCTCCTACTACACTCGCTTGTATACCCCTCGATCCAAGCCACCGATGGCGTACCTCGCGATTATCTTTCTGAGGTGGCTATGGTCTGATGACCTGAGTAGGGCCCGTGCCCCAGGCACTGACGGGCTATCCGGCATATTTTGCAAGACTTATAAGCCTTTATTGATTTCACAGCAGATATCTCCCTCCTAGGATGTGTGAAGCAATGATTCCCCTTCTACTTAAGCCGGGCAAGCCTACTTGCCAGTGTGCCTCTTACAGACCCTTGTCCTTGCTGAATCACGTCTATATAATTCTGGCTAAGGTCCTCGCAACTCGTCTCTCCCTACTGATAATTTCCCAGTTCCAGACTAGGTTTGTCCCGAATCGATCTACATCTGTTAACCTTCGCACTTTGTTTGCGATTATTAACCAAATTACTCCTGGAGTTTCCCCCGCAGGAATATTGTTAGACACTGAAAAAGCGTTTGATTCACTAGAATGATCTTTTTTATATGCCACATTACGGAAATTGGGAATTCCAAAAAGTTTTTCTGATCTTATTCTCCTCCTGTATACGAACCAATTTACCTGGCTTCGATTGAATGAAGACCTCACTGATCAATTTACACTTTCACAGGCTACCAGACAAGGCTGTCCTCTGTCGCCACAACTGTTCATTATCGCCATGGACACCCTTGTGCGTCATCTCCAGGAGTGCCATTTACAATGTGGACTAAGATTTCACCGTGGGCCTCTGTTGGCTTTGTTATATGCAGATGACGTACTGCTGTTCATTAGGGATCCCGAAACTAATCTCCCTCCACTTCTTCGCAAAATTGTACACTTCTGATAGATACATCTGCCGTGTGGATTCCTCACCTTGTGAATACCCCTTGCGTCAGCAACATTCGGAAATTCTTTTTGTATCCTCGCGCCGACGTGGACTAGGTTGTCATAGAGACACGACCTCGCTCGCGACTCCGCTGACGTCACCGACGCCTACAATAGGCCCATGCCGGCGTGATGACATCAGTTCCCTTTTTTCCGCGTCGTCGACGCTAACGGTTTCGGGATACTCTGTAGCTATATAGTATATTGTTACTTTATTTCTTCGATTCTCCATTCTCTGACCTTTTGCTACCGTTGTCATGTCGACAAAGAAGACAGGGTTTAAGCCTTGTAGAGAATGTGGGAAGATGATGTCCGTTACGGACCCCCACCAGGACTGCATCTGGTGCTTGAGTTCGGATCACGACGTTGATGGATGTTCTTCATGTCAGAAGATGAATCCGAAGGCTCTTCGTGAAAGGGAATCTAAACTTCTTGTGGCCACGCTTAAGGCGAGTAAAGTTAAAAGATCCTCGAAGCACTCGAAGAGATCGAAGTCGAGATCCAGGTCGAGGTCTCGAGAGGCGTCGGCCTCGAAGTCTTCGTCTGATCACGCTTCCGGTTCTCGTAAGAAGCATAAGAAAAGGAGGCATGAATCCCGCCATCATTCAGGTGATAAGTCTGGTTCTAGATCGAAGTCTCCCAAGAGGATGAAATCGAAGGTAATTCCTCCGCAAGTGTCGGATCAAGAAGGTGAGGCTTCGCCTTCAGAGTCGATGGTCCATTCTCCGACTCCGGTTCCGGATCCCACGCCGGCTCCGGCTCCGTCTCCGACTCCATCTCCGGCTCCAGGTGACACCGATGGAGTTCCTGTTGAGGAGGAGGTTTCGAATCCTGTTGAGGAAGCAGATTCAAACCTGCCTCGAGATCGACCTGAGCATCCACCATTCCCGACTCCAGGTCAGGACCCCTCTGCATTTTTAAACACGATGTATGGTGTCTTCTCGAGATCGTGGTACCCCTCTGGAGCACCTTCGGGTCCCATGGGTCCCATGGCTTTTAATTTGGGTGTTCCTCACTCATATGCTCCGGCACCTTTCATGCCGTATATGCCAGCCCCGACTCCGTTGTGGCAGTTCCAAGCTCCACCGAGGTCGACGCCGATATCGACGCCGGCTCGGCCGAGGTCGACGACTCCGGTTCCGGCGTCACCGACTCCTAGCAAATCTATGGAGCATCCTTCCAAGCCCTCGGATTCGGTTCCGAAGTCGGCTCCGACGTCGTCGAATTCGGCGTTGGATTCGACTGCGCTTCGAGTTAAAATGAGATCTCGGAGAGAAGCTCAACGTCTTCTTGATGAACAGAGAGTTGATGAATCTTCTTCTGAAGTGGAGGAGGGCGAGCTGGATGGGAGTTGTTTTAAGGACCTGGCAGAGGCGAGTGGTCTTGAATTTTCTCCGGAGTGGTCTTTGCCTTCAGGGCCTGATGCACCCTCCAAGGACGTGCAACCATATCATGTTGTCATGAAGAAGGCAGCAGGACTTTTGGGTTTGACCTTGCCTACTGTCGAATTTAAGTCGAATTTACTGACTGAGGTTCTTCATTCTCCAAGCTCGGCAGTGGAGCCTATACTTCCATTTAATGATGCTTTAAAAGATCCCATTATGGAGGTATGGAAAAGACCTTTTTCTGCTCCTGCAGTTTCAAAAAGTGTGGCTAGGAGGTATAGAGTGGCTCCTGAGGATCCTGCTTTTTTGTCTTCACATCCTTCTCCTGAGAGTTTGGTTATTCAGGCCGCTTGTTCTAAAAAATCAGTGGGTGCTTTTCCACAGGTGCCTGGCGACAAAGAGGCCAAGAAACAGGACCAAATTGCAAAAAAGACTTTCTCTTCGGCTAGTATGGCGTTGAAGTCTTCTAATGCCACTTGCCTTATGGGCAGATATATTCATGCTCTTATGGACTCTATCCGTTCATTAATCCCTAAGGTCCCTGAGGATAGCAGAAAAGACTTTGAGGAAGCTTTGTCTGATTCTCAAGCGGCAGCCCGTCAGGTCATCCAAAGTGGGCTTGATACTACGGATTCTGTGGCAAGGATCATGGGTACGGCGGTTGCCACGAGGCGCTCAGCCTGGTTGAAGTCGTCTGATTTTTCGGCTGATGTGCAGTCGGCTTTGTTGGGTTTGCCTTTCGATGGTGAGGGGCTCTTTGGAAAAAAAGCAGACACGGCCTTGGAGAGATTCAAGGACAGCAGGGCAACTGCTAGATCTCTTGGTCTTCAGGTCAGTGGTTCTACAACCAGGAAATTCAGAGGGTTTGGTCGCTCTTCCTTTCGTTCATATGGACAGGGTCGGCAGCAGCAACAACAGCAGCAGCAGCAGAATACCTTGTATAGGCCACACAGGGGAAAGCAGAGAACACGTCCTCGAGGACGTCAAGCCTCTTCCTCCTCCACTTCCTCCAACCCCCCAGCCACAGAGAAGCAACCCTAGATCCGCCATTCAGGATCATGTAGGCCCAGTGGGGGGTCGGCTTACCCACTTTCTACGGGATTGGGAATCGGTTACATCAGATCTTTGGGTTCTCAATCTCGTAGAAACTGGGTATGCCCTTCCCTTTCGGGAATTCCCTCCCAGTTACCCTCCTTGCCAGGGGTATTGCTCAGAGGAACATCTGTTACTCCTCCAGGAGGAAGTCCAAACTCTATTGAGAAAAGGTGCGATAGAGGTGGTCCCAGAGCAGGAAAGGGGTCAGGGATGCTACTCCCGGTATTTCCTGATTCCCAAGAAAGATGGTCGTCTTCGTCCAATCCTGGATCTCAGGATCTTGAATTTTTATCTGAAGCAGGAGAAATTCAAGATGCTCACCCTTGCTCAGGTTCTTCAGGCTCTGCTGGAAGAAGACTGGATGGTGTCACTCGACTTGCAGGATGCGTATTTTCATATTCCAATCCTGAAGTCGCACAGGAGGTATCTCCGTTTTACGGTGGGGTCGCAGCACTACCAGTTTGCGGTCCTTCCGTTTGGACTTACTACTGCACCTCGGGTCTTCACCAAGGTGATGGCAGTGGTGGCGGCGCATCTCAGAAGATCAGGGATTCCTGTATTCCCGTATCTGGATGACTGACTGATCAAAGCAGAATCGTCAGAGACTGTGCTCCATCATCTGCAGGAGACAACCCAGTTGTTGTACAGGTTGGGTTTTTCGATAAACGTACCCAAATCTCACCTGGTGCCCTCCCAGCGCAACCTGTTCATAGGTGCTGTACTGGACACGACTGTATGTCGTGCATTCCCTCCTCTTCAAAGGATTCGCGACATACAGGAAATGATTCCTTTATTTTACAATGGAGCGGTCGTTCCAGTCCTGAAGGTCCTTCGCCTGCTCGGTCTGATGGCTTCTTGCATTCTGTTGGTCAACCATGCACGCTGGCACATGAGGGCACTCCAGTGGTGCCTCCGCAGGCAGTGGTATCAGCACAACGGAGATCTCAGGGAGTCAGTGAGGATCTCCAGAGAAGCTGCGGCGGATCTGTCTTGGTGGGGCGTGGAAGGCAATCTGTCTCAAGGAAAGCCTTTTCATCTGCCTCCATCGGTTGCCACAGTAATAACGGACGCATCCACTCTAGGGTGGGGTGCTCATCTGGGGATCTGGAGGTCAAGGGTCTTTGGTCTCCAGAGGAAAGGTTGCTTCACATCAACCTTCTAGAATTGCGGGCGATTCGTTTAGCGCTCAAGGTCTTCCTCCCTTCCCTTCGCGGTCGTTCGGTCCAAGTCCTGACGGACAACACGACCGCGATGTGGTACATCAACAAGCAGGGAGGAGTGGGGTCGCAGTGTCTCTGCAGAGAGGCTCTGCGCCTCTGGTCCTGGGTTCAGGACCATCAGATTTGTCTGATGGCGAATCATCTGGCCGGAGTTCTGAACGTGCGTGCAGACAGTCTCAGTCGGCAGTTCTCTGCCGACCACGAGTGGAGGCTTCACCCGGAGGTGGTTCACAACATCTTTCAGATGTGGGGAACTCCTCGGGTGGATCTGTTCGCCACTCGCGAGAATGCTCACTGCCTGTCGTTCTGCAGTCTCCAGTTTCCGATGCAAGGAGCTTTGGGGGACGCGTTTCAGTTGAGTTGGGGAAATCAACTCCTTTACGCGTTTCCTCCCATACCCTTGATTCCTCGGGTTCTGAGGAAGATTCGCCAGGACCGGGCCCAAGTCATATTGGTCGCCCCGGACTGGCCAAGAAGGGTGTGGTATACAGATCTTCTCCACCTCTCCTCTCACCCGCCGCTCCGTCTCCCTCTCAGGGCAGACCTCCTCTCTCAGATGGAGGGGCAGGTTCTACACCCCCACCTCCAGACATTGCACCTTCATGCTTGGAGATTGAACGGGGCAACCTGAATTCCTTTTCCCTCCCGCCTGACGTTGTGGATGTCATCTTGTCAGCCAGGCGTGACTCCACTAAGTCCATTTATTCTTATAGATGGTCAAAATTTGTCACGTGGTGTGGGGAAAAATCTATTGACCCTTTGAGAGCCAATTTGTCTGATGTTCTTCAGTTTGCTCTTTCTCTGGCGCAACAGGGGCTTGCTGTTGCCACAGTGAAGGGCTATCTTTCAGCGCTGTCAGCATTTCTTTGCTTGCCTGACCAGCCATCTCTTTTTAAGTCTCCTGTGGTCTTAAGATTTTTGAAGGGCCTCACAAATAGGTTCCCTCCTTCTCCTTTTATTGTGCCTCAGTGGGACTTAAATCTTGTTTTGACTTTTTTGATGGGTGCTCCTTTTGAGCCTCTTCACAAATGTCCCATGAGACTTTTAACCTTTAAAACAGTCTTCCTTGTTGCAATAACCTCGGCAAGGAGGGTAAGTGAGCTTCAAGCTCTTAGTTTCAAGCCCCCTTTCTTGACCATTCATGCTGATCGAATGGTTCTTAGGACCAGGGCTGCTTTTCTGCCTAAGGTGGTAACTCCCTTTCATCTGGGGCAGTCCATTACCCTACCTACCTTCTATCCTCCCCCTCACCCTTCTAAGGAGGAAGAGAGACTGCACCGTCTGGACCCTAAGAGGGCGGTGTCCTTTTACTTGGACAGATCCAAGGACTTTCGTTTGGAAGACCAACTCTTCATTGGCTTTGCTGGCTGCAAGAAAGGAAGAGCGGTCCATACAAGAACCTTGTCAAGATGGATCGTCCTCTGCATTAAGATCTGCTACTCTTTGGCCAGTAAGGAACCACCAGAGGGTATAAGGGCTCATTCTACAAGGGCTAAGTCTTCGACCTCTGCATTGGCTAGAGGTGTGCCTGTAGAGGATATTTGTAGAGCGGCAACTTGGTCTTCCCTCCACACTTTCGCGAAGCATTACTGCTTGGATACCGAAGTGAGGAGGGACGGTCATTTTGCACGCTCTGTCCTTCAGGATTTCCTGGTATAGAGGAGTGGACACCCTCCTCCGGGAGTGGGGACTGCTGTGGGACTCTATTCACAAGGTGAGGAATCCACACGGCAGATGTATCTATCAGAAGAACAAGTTACTTACCTTCGGTAACGCTTTTTCTGGTAGATACAATATCTGCCTGTGGATTCCTCACATGCCCGCCCGCCTCCCCGTTGTCCACTCTTCTATACCAGTGTTACTGTAATGTAATGTATATATATTTTGCTGTCATGGAAATGTTTCTATAGCTTTCCTGCTTTTGCTTTACACTGTGTGTTTTGCCTTTACTATTGTGTACTGTGTATACTGTATGCATTTCTACTGTCATTGGTCCGTCCGTGTGCCTCGATGGCACGGAAAAAAGGGCGGAACTGATGTCATCACGCCGGCGTGGGCCTATTGTAGGCGTCGGTGACGTCAGCGGAGTCGCGAGCGAGGTCGTGTCTCTATGACGTCCTAGTCCACGTCGGCGCGAGGCTACAAAAAGATTTTCCGAATGTTGCTGACGCAAGGGGTATTCACAATGTGAGGAATCCACAGGCAGATATTGTATCTACCAGAAAAAGCGTTACCGAAGGTAAGTAACTTGTTCTTCGGGGTGTTCTCTGGACTTGTTATAAACTGGACCAAATCAGAAATATTTCCATTGACAGACACCATGACTCCCTTCACTTTAGACTTTCCCAGACCCAGCCATGTTCGGTCTCCTCTATTATACCCTGCTGCCTACCTAGGACACCGGCAGAGAAACAAACACTTCAAACTACATACTGTGCCTGGGTTAAGTTACAACAATATTTGAATATCGACTTTCTCTATTCTCCACACATACTGCTTTTGGATAGTACTTGGTTGTCCCCGACCACTGAAGCACTAACTAAAAGAACCTTAGCACTGTGTGGATCATGGCACTCTGGGCGACCTCTTTTGCGATGCCCAATTGCGCTCTGTAGCAGCCCTATCAGAAGGACATGATGTGTAAAGAATTCCATACCGGCCACACTTCCGTCTTCCCAGGCAGAATTGGCGGATTTTCCCCCACTCTCATTAGTCATCACATCATCAAGTGGTGCCAATTTGGTATCCCGACTGTATTATTTATCTCTGAAACTTCAGCCGGCTGTCTGGGTGGGAGCTTGGGCTGCATGGGAGAGGGATCTGGGTCACACCCTATCAGATAAGACTTAGGCGTATTCCTGTGAGCAAACTCTGTTCATATCCAACAATCATCGACATAAACTACTACGTTTTAAATATTTGCGTAGAGCATACACCACACCACATCTACTTGCGAGGATGGACCCCACCAAATGACATTGCTGCTCTAGATGTGCAATAGAGCATGCTTATTTTTCTCACTTGGCATGGAACTGCGCACCAATACTGGCATATTGGGGGGAGGTTTTTTCGTCATCCCTCCCGGGCAACTGAATCTGAAATATACCGACCCCACTGCTGGCACTGTTGGGCTATGTTATGCCACCAGCTGCAGGAGTTCAGCAGTTCACTACCATTGCTCTGCTTCTCTCTAAGAGACAGGTCTCTCTACACTGGGGGGGGGGGGACTCTCAGTCCCAACGGTGAAAGCTTGGATTCGGGACTTAATGTATTTTGACACTACTAGCAAAGCGTGTGCTACACTGTAGTCACCTACCTCCATACTCAAACATATTTGACAGCCACTGCGGTTTTATTTATTACTTCATCCCAAGGAGACGGAGTGATGGTGTGGTGCTTAAGCCTGACTCCGTTGCAGTACATATGCATACAGAAGCCTGTACATTGTATTTTTTTGCTCCCCCTACTGTTATTTTAAATGTAAATGGAACTGTCAGACTTATTTTTTTCTGTATGCGTAGACTTGCCCTTTACTGAACATAATGTATCTTGGGTTAGTGATGACGCGAATGCTTACGCTCTATTGTGACATTTTTGACACACCTGTATGTTCCCTAGTTCCCCTCCCCCTTTCTGTTGATCCTTGTTTTTGTTGGAAAAATTCTATAAATAAAAATGTAAAAACAAAAGACTGCATCCTAAGAAGTGTAAAAAGAAAAAGCAAGACAGCAGGCCTTTTCAATCCAAGTACCTAGGATTTGGATCAACATCCCAATACCCATTTGGACTGCCCACAAACCTGCTCCAATTTAGGAAAGAGGCACCCCTATTAAAATACTACATCAAACTTCCTTAACAGTCCACACACCAGCCACCTACTATCACTCATTGACGTTTAGCTTGTCTTTGGCCCTGCACAACTCGTCGCTGTCTTTTGGCTAGGGTTGCACTATAGAAAAACCACCTAAATACGTACTCAGATACATGTATACACACAAATAATTGTTTTCATTTTTTGTATGATTGAAGCATTATTGCCTTGTGTTAGATTTGTTCTCCTGAACACTAAAATGTTAAAAAAGAAACGTATTGAACAAAATGCTTTATATTTCAGATTGGTGCTGCTTTTGCTTCTAAAATATGTCTTTCAGCAACTGGATTTTTCAAGTAAGGAATACCACCAGTTTCCCCTCTTTTTTGGGTTTAGTGTTAGCCGAGACCTTTTAATTTTACTGAGATATATATCTATATATATTTGCACATTGGGGATTTTAGCCAGACCTCTTTTTCCATTTGACTGTTTTTGTGTCATTCACATATTTCTTCTTCATGCTACAGCAAAGAACAGTGGTTCAGCCATTGACTAACGTCACTGTGATTTACAGCATTGTGTTCTTCCACAAGGAGCAAATCCAGACAAAAGTAGTTCCCTCCATTACCTGGAAGTACTATGACAATGTATGGCTTTTGTGACCAAAAATACTTTTCCTTTTAGCCAATGTGTTTTTGTTATAGTTGTGGGGGTCACACATATCAACTGACAATAAAGTTGACAAAACAAGCCCTTACAAAGTCAAAAGGCTGGCAACAAACTCCAGACCTGTTGACTTTGCCAGTGCATTTTTAATCATGCAACCTAGAGTAGGAATCAGAAAATATGGGATTGAGGGGCAGGTATCATCCCTTTTTATTAAGGAGAATCATGAGGTAAGTAGTGCTTTGAGGCCTTAACTTTCAATGGCTGTGATTTAAAGGTTCCTCATTCGTGCAGCTTTGGTTTCTCCAGTGTCTGCACTTATTGACAGTGAAGTTAGCGATCTTCCTACCACTGACACAAAGGAATGCACAGAACAGGAAATCTAATCTAATATTAACTATTTAAACAACGTGTTCCACAAACAAATAATTGTTTTCATTACACAGTCTAATGGTTCCAATTCTATCCACATTGGAAGGATGAAAGGGTTACTTCCCTTTACCACAATATTAACCTGTGGCCTTAAAGCTACACAGAGATTTCTATATCACATAGTCAACCTATAAAGGTCTCTCACCGGCAACAGACTTTAATCAGTTTGTTTTCATTAAATACTACTACAGGCTCAGCAGATGTTCTACTGTTCTTAAAAGTTGTTTTTTAAAGTATCTCTAGCAGAGTTGTGTAAAACTTGGGGTATCAATCTGTGTCCCATGTTTACTCAGCTGCTGTCTTGTGGTGACTTCTGACAAAATATTTACATTTGAGACCTGGCAAGGACAAAAAGTAGAAAAATGTACCTCCCTGCATTTGATGGTGCTAAGATTTAAATACTGGCATGTAGTAGAAGAGAAGAAAAGAGGAGAGAAACTACAAGTGCAGACATGAAAAGAATTGAATAAATATGAATGAAATGAGAAGGCTTAGATTAAAGCAAATTATACAAGTAGTGCAGAATAACACTGAACATTTAGTGGCCGATTATGATTTCGTTCGGAAAGCCTCCAACCACAGGACAGAGGCTTTCCGACCGACATCTCTGGTTTCGATTCCGACTGCCTAATAACGTAGACGGTCGGAATTGAAACCGGCTGGCCATTTGGGTTCCATTCTGACGGGACAAGCCCAAGCTCAAAGAGCCTGTCAGCCAGTTGGAGGCCCCAGCGCAATACATTCAGACTGCATTTCCTCTGTCGGGATTAAAATGTCAGTTCTGACAGGCTTTCCATATCGGGCTTTCTGACATGGCAAGCCTGTCAGAAAGTGACTTTGGAAGCCCCTAGCAGGACCCCCATTCCTCCATGGCCACTTGTTTGGGGCCGAGGGGGCATCTATTGTGCCCCCCTGCTAATCCCTGCATGCCTGCCACGCAGTTCAAGGATTAACAGAATCTCCCATTTCTCCATGGGTGCTTGTGCAACGGGTGGTTTAAGGGCACAAGCTCCTATAGAAAAATGGGAGCATGCAACTACACCATGTGCAGTCGCATTGTAATAGCGGAGGCGGGACTGCCGACTGGAGGTCGGTCGGTCCTGAGACCGCAGTGATGTTCTCCTGTACGGTGGAACAATCAGGTTCATGGCGGAGCATGAATGAAGCGTCCTTCCCGGAATATACCAATTGAGTTTCTCTCTGAAATGGGTAACTTTCACATGCACTGGCATAGATAGCCACTTGCAAAGGTCTACCAGAATCCCAGTCGCAGGATCAGATGCAAATTTGTCATTGACATTGGCAATTTCTCCATCCATTCACAATTAAAGGACTGTCTGCTGTTCTTCTTAATGTGCCTGATTCATCAGGAAGCCCCGGGTAAATTAATAAATATATATGAAGCCCTACATCCTACTGATCCCATTAAAAACTTCAAAACATACAATAGGATGAACAAGTCGGTGTTCTTTTGTGGGGTCGGGGTGATTGGAAATGCAGAGATTTTACATTGTGGTAGAAGAAAATGTACAGTTTGAGAAAAAGCATAACTGGGATTAGCATTTGAGGGTTACTGGTAGACAAGGAACCAATGGTCTATTCAACAACTCTAGTGGAGGCATTTGCACGAATATCTTTTCTTCCATCATAATCCGTTTTGGGTCCCTGCTTTGGAAAGTGTGGTGTGTAGCATATGTCTTCTTAATGAGTATTGTGGTGGATCAAGTATGGATTCCTTTGTCCACCTACATTGTTACAACTTCTTTGTTTCCTCCAGCGGCTATGACTCTGGCATGAATTGGGAGACTGGAGAAGGTCATGTGACGCCCTATTATATTTTCGGAGCTGGATGTTCAGAGGTTGAAATTGACTGCCTAACTGGCGCTCACAAGGTAAATTGTAACAGATATATATATATGTGATCAAGATCCCTTGGGGATCGAAACGCGTCATGCTGTTGGAGTTGTGTGCGGAGCTGAATAAAAACTAAGCTGCACTGATTCTGTGGTCCGTACTCCTTACTTGGGCAGTAGAAAATAAGGCTGCGAGAGGAGAAAAACGTTATATATTTATACATAGTTTGATTTTTAACTATTTGTTTCATTGGCATATTTCATAGCAGTGCAGGTTACATTGTACGTTAGCTTCTGCACAATAGTAGTCTTCATGTGGGGCAATAACGAATTAGACATTCCATTTTCCTTTTTCTTTTCAACTCTATTGCTGAAGGTAACCCATCCTCGCACCCACCCCAACTCATAAACACCCACCTAACGGACTACTACTGTGGATCATAATGAGTTACTGACCCCATCACCTGAGTTAAAATGGCAGCTCGGATTTAAAATGTTATGTCACAATCGTGAGTCACAAGTACCTTCCTGGCCATCTAGCACCTACGGATTAGAGAATCTCGAAATAATAGTACAACCATGGAACGTTCAGGGGGAGAAGTGTTCCATCTTTGATGGCGTGTGTGTACGTCTCCACCAGGGAGCCACAGTCTTGAGCAACTGGGTGCTTGCATAGACCAGCCCTTTCCTCTCTATGCAGATAAATCCTCTCAGCTGTCAACCAAGAGGTGGCTGTATGTGCCCACAAATTTATCATCAGAGGTGTAAGGTTTTCCCATCTCTTTTTAATATGGCGCTTCGCCAACATAAGAGTCAATTCCAAATGTTTAGTCGAGGAAAAAGTCCTAGGATCAGGTGTTCCAAGGAGATATTTAGAAGATGCCCTGTAAAGTGATGGAGGTGGTCGATGACCCCGGTCCAATAAACTTGTAGCAACCCACAAGACCATAACATATGAGGTAGGTCTGCGTTTGGGGACCTAGACCAAGGACAAAGTGAGGAGACTCCCTGATAGATTTTGGAGATACGAGGTGTGAGCTATGCTCTGCTTAATATGTTGAATTGTATGCACCTAAAGCGTGAACTGTGGGACATCTTATACAGATATGACAGAATACGGTGTTATTCTGAGTCGAGTAGTGAGCGGCCTATGTCCCCTTCCCATTTACTTTGGAGGGAGATCCCAATTCTGTAGATGCGCTTGGTAAAGCCATCGGACCAGGTGTGTACTGTCCCTTAAGGTGGACAGCACTTGTTTGACCACATTGGGGGCAGGTACAGAGTTATGAACCTGGAAGGTAATGTTCAGCAAACGTTTGATCTGGACATAAGTGAGAAAAATGGCCTGGGGGAATCAAAAAATCTGTCATAAATGTGTTAAAAGACAATAATTTGCCAGCATTTGGACAAAATATCGGGAAAAAATATCTTCATACAAAAATATTGTGCCAAGAATATTGGGATATAAAAAATATCATGGACAGGAATATCGTCTGTAAAAGTATTGCTTTTAGGGGTATGGCTTAACCGCAGACCAAGATGACCACAGAGTAGCAGAGCTCCGGTACAAGCCCAAAATCCGTAATTTTCCTGGCCCCTGACGACCACGTTTTGCAGGGGAACCGCATCGGGCGAAGGGGCATCCACCCGGTGCCACAATCGGTGACTTGACTGTCCCCCAAATTCGGGGCTACAAGGGAAAGGAGCTGCCCTGACCCTTGGCGATGGCAGTGGGGAACGCGAACTGACTCCGCTCGAGCTTCCTGTGCAGACACTGGTATCCCTGCGGACGGCTGTCGGCTGGTGCGGGGTAGAGGAGAGTCCTGGGAAGACAACCGAATAACAGCAGAGGTAGGCGGAGTCTGGAGCCGAGTTGGGAGGGAACGGAGTGGCTGAGCCAGCCACCCAGCACACAGATCAGGCGTGGACCGGATTTGAAGAGGGACGGAGGCGGTGATGTGCAGCAGAGGCGACGAGCGGCATGAAAGCAGAGAGAGAAGGGCCCAATAGAGACGATGAGGAGAAGCGCCAGGGGGCCCACCAACGCATGTCCTGAAGTTAAGCCCGTGGACGAGGGGGCTGCTTGCCCTTTACACGGCCCTACCATAGGAGCCATAACGAGGAAAGCGCGCCTCATCGTGCATGAAGGCCAAGAGAGAGGGGCCCATAGAGACGGTGAGGAGCAACGTCCGGGGGGATCAGTAACACGTATCCTGAAGCTGGGCCCGGGGACAAAGGGACTGCTTGAGACATACACAGCCCCACTGCAGAAGGCGGAACACGGACGCCCAATCCTTGCCTGCAATCCATTCCCTCCATGAAGCTAAGACTGGCGACCTACCCGAGGGTTTAAAGCGGCGTAAGCCGCACGCATACCAGACTAGCAAGGAAGCTCCCGTGCAGACAGCTGGGCCCCAGATTAACTAAAAAATAGACCCAGGGAGTTGACTACACGTCTGGGCCTACAGCCCAATGACCTGTGCTGGGAAAAGCTGACACAGGCCAGTGAAAGACGGCTGCTGTGGAGGGCTACAACAGTATACAATAAGACTGATGAGAAGCGGAGAGCCAACGAAGGAGGTCGGCAGAGGCACCGGGGGCCACTAAGTACTCATCCCTAATTGAGCCTGAGGAAAGGAGAGGCCGTCAGGGAATCAAGGCAACCAGGGATGGTGATACGGAACCAGCACTGAGGACAATATCCAAGACTCCCGCCCCACAGAGCAAAGGTGTGCAGCCCCAACAAGGATTAGGAACTCATAAGTCACAAACATATGTGGAACCCTCAAGAAAAAACCCATATTTTATTTTTATTTATTTATTTTTATTTTGAAAGTTTTATATAGCGCAAACAAGATCTTTGCAGATATCAGAGCGCTTTACAAGGACACGGGGGTGATAATACAAAGTAATAAGGAGTAATACAAAGTAATATTTGAGGTAGTTAGGTACAAGGTGCTTAGTTACATAGGTAGGTCAAAAAACATGAGGTAGGTCACAGGTGAGGTAGTGTCGGTACATGGTGCATAGACAAACAGTTGCGTCAATAATATAAAGTACAAAAATAAGGAGCATATACTTGCTTAAGCGTGTTTAAAATATTTGTAGCTTAAAGGTGGGCATAGTTGAGGTGCGACAGTAGTAGAGAAGTAGGGATCGTTGAGGTGGTGTGGGTAAAGTGTGCGAAGTCAAACAGGTGCGTCAACAATATAACAATATACATAGTCACACAGGTGCGTCAACATTATAACAAAATACAAAGAGTGAGCGTATACAATCAAGTAAGTCGATAATACAAGTAGTACAATAGACCAGGGGGGTCGGGCAGGTCTTACAGAGCAGATTCATGAGTAATACGGAATAGTAGATCATGTGTATTTAGCCATGAGGATCGCTTTAACTTCTTTCTTAAAAAGTGTGTTGGAGGAGATGAGCCTTGTTTCAGGAGGGAGAGAGTTCCAGATCCTGGGTGCCATTCCTGAAAAGGAGCGTTTATATGTTTTTTCCTTCCGAAATCTTCGAGGTTTCAGCAAAAGATTGTTTGTGCTTCTAGTAGTTCTAGAGCCACCCGAAATTGTCAGCTTTTGAGTGAGGTAGGCGGGTGAGTTCATGTGAACAGCCTTGTGTGTCATGCATGCGATTTTCAGATGTATTCTGGCTTCAAAAGGTAGCCAGTTCAGTGATTTAAAGTCCGGGGATATATGCGAGTGTTTTTTTGAGCCGGTGATGAGTCTCGCTGCGGCGTTAAGGGACGCTCTTAGGGGTGCCGTTGTAGTTAGGGGGAGCCCGCAGAGGGCGGTGCTACCGTATTCTATGTGCGGGATGACTATAGATTGTACTGCAGTTTGGAAGTCTTTGGCAGGAAGGAAGGGTTTAAGTTTTCTCAGGGTATTGATTTGGAAGTTCGCTCCTTTGGTTGCCTTGCTGATGTGCTGCTGCATGTTGAGATTGGCGTCAAGTGTTATGCCTAAAGATTTTGCTGAGTCTACGACGATGGGTTGTACATTTAGAGCCGTTAAGTGCTTAAGCCGTTAAGTGCTTAAGCCATATATATATCAAGGTGCTTTATAATTTCTTGGACAAATCCATAGGGTCAGCAAAGTACCGCACATTAGTACCAGCAACTGGGATCCAGGTATAGATCCCCAGTGACCAAAATAACCAACACTACGGCGAGGAAGTGTCCTGAAGGGGCGCCGGGCATAAAAGAGAGAATTCTACTAGGGAGTAAATAAACAAAGAGGGCCCCAACAAACGAAGAACGCAAGAGTGGGGAGGTGGCGGACCCTTTACTCTGAAAACCTGGAAGCAGACATAGGGAAGATGGGGAAGCCCAGAGATGCAGGGCCAGTCCAATCCAGCAAAATGAATAACTAAGCCATTTCAAAGCCCGCAACGAATGCAAAAAATAAACTTAGTGTCTACAGAGGTCACCCTGATCAGGACAGACCTTTCTAAGTTGAATAAGAAGGTATCTACGGCCGAGACACACATTGCCCAACTCCAGTCAAAGACGAAGCACCTTGAAGAAGAAGTTCACACCCTGACACAGCATGCATTGCATATGGCAGTGTGGCTGGAAGATCAAGAAGGGAGAGCGAGAGAGCGAGAAGGAACAATATGTGAGTAGTGGGGGTGCCCTAGGAGCAGAGTAACCCAGTGTTGATCTGTTCCTAGAACACCTTATCGTCAACAAGCTACAGCCCCCACACTGTCAAAGTTCTTTTCCACTGAGAGAGCGTATAGGGCACCGATACATCCTCCTAGACCTGGAGCCCCGCCACCCACAAATATTGCCAGAATCTTCAATCATCAAGACAGATAGGCGATTCTACAGGCCTCCAGAGCGAAAGGGGATTTCCAGTACGCAAACACTGTGATTAGGTTCTTTCTGGACTTTACTCTTCAAGTACAGTGACAAAGAAGGAGCTTTCAACCAGTGAAAAAGGAACTAAGATCTTGAGACATAAAATATATAATGCTCTTCCCAGCTCGACTGCAGGTGATAGCCGAAGGGAAGACCTGGCACTTTGCAGCTCCTGAGGAAACCTGGTAATGGTTGGAGGGTTGGCACACAATTGGCAGGCGACAAGGCAAAGACCCAAACCGAAAAAAGTGGACTTTCTAAAGAAATCGGTGAGACAGGAGTGGGGCGCGGCCGGCGGGCTCCATCCTTAAGACCCGCTAGCTCACTTAGGGCAGAAGCGGCACAAGAATAGTGAATGGTGAGACCGGGGTGGAGGTAAGACTGAAACAATTTGACTTTGCTCTGGATGGCAAACCAGAGAGGTTCACAGAAGCAATGGGACTTTGGGGCAGACCTACCCAGAAAACCCAGCATATACTACTCCAATGGTACTTACCGAGGCTACTAGCCGGTAATTGGCTTGGACCGGAGGGGTTGGAACAGAGTTTATTGACTTTGGGCCCGTTGTGTCGAGCACCCCCCAATCTATTAGAACTGTTATGCAAGCTCAGCGGCAACAGGCGCTCTGCGGGTTGGAGAGTTGGGGTTCCCACAACTTAAAAAGCAGGGTAGCAGGGTGAGGGGACGGGGAGATTTGAGAGGGCAAATTTGTAGTTTGGTATGATATCACAGACATATAAAAGGAGTGCGAGTAAGTCTGCTACTGAGAAAAGGGCCTTTATGGGGGAAGGGGCACCGACAGGGAACATATTAAAAGAAGGCAGCCCATAGATGGACCCTGTCCTCAATGAAGATTTGGTCCTGGAACGTTTATGGTCTCAGTGGCAAATTGAAAAGGGCAACAGTGTTGCAATTTATTAAACGACATCCACCTGATGTGGTTCTCTTGCAGGAGACACATCTTGTTTTTTTTTTGCAAATACATTTTTATTGTTGCACTAGGCGCATCGTCTGAGAATATATGAGGACACGGGCTGGCTTCAACATTCAGCCAGTATCCGTCAGTTCCGCAACTTTTCTTTTGCCCATGAGGATTACCCCCCCCCCATCAACCGCGACAGTGCAATTCAAACCAAAGCATGTTACAACTGCAGATAAATGAGAAAAAACAACCCCTAAAAAACAGCTCCTGCATGCCCGCCCCCCACACCCATCCCAGAGTTCGTCCATCCTTTCCTGATGAAATTACCACCCTCGAACCAACACAGGGCACCACAGTGATACAGTTTAACAGGCCCAATCTCCTCCCCCACTATTATGTATGGATCAACCATCAGGTGTAGCAGCGCTCTCCTTTAGAGCTCCTGTGAGTTCACTCTAGTCCATGGTATTGCCTCCACTTTGTCCATACTCTCCGTAACTTCTTTGGGCAACCTCTGGCCTTGTACGTCACTCTCTCCGCCGCCATATAGAGGTCGAGCCCCCTCCTCCACTCCTCCAATTCTGGCGGCTCGGCCGCTCCCCAGCGCCGAGCAATGTCTCTCTTGGCCACCACTAGGGCCAGCACTAGAAATATGGTCAAAGGGCGGGCCAAGTCGACTTCGGTCGTCAACCCCAACAGCGCTAGCTTGGGGTCACGTGGTAAAGTAGTTTCCAGGACCTCCTCTAATTCCCCAAATATGTCCTCCCAGTATGTCTGTATGATTTTACAGCCCCAAAGTGTGTGGTAGAAATTTCCCTCTGGCTGGTGGCACCTAAGGCATGTCGTATCCATGACCTTCCCCATTTTGTACAGTCGCACCCTGTCGTAGTATGCTCTATGTAGCACTTTCAGCTGTATGAGACGGAGTCTGGACTTAATCGCAACCTCACGAGGGTGCATGAGAACCAGCTCCCAGTCCAGGTCTTCCATTTCCCCTATGTCTGCCTCCCATTTGTTACGCAAGTCTTGTAGGGTTCCTAATGTATTGTTGGTTAGCGTCCTGTACGTGAGGGACACCGCCCCCCTCCCAATTTGCTCCTGCAGCAACCTACCCTCCAACGGGGCGTATTCTGGGACGTCTGTCAGATCGATGTTCTGTGCCCTCCAGGCGTGTCTGAGCTGTGAGTATCTGTAGTACTGAGTGTTATGTAGGCCAAAGTCCTCCTGTAAAGCGCGGAATGTTTTCAGTTCTCCCCTGGCAATCACGTCCCCTATGGTTGAGATGCCGATGTTGTCCCACTGTCTAAAGCCTGTCAGTTTGTGGAGCTCACCCAGCCACCTACAGTGCCATAGTGGGGTCTGTCGGGTGGGTCGTTTGTCCCATCCCATGCGTTTGGTTGCCCTGTTCCACGCGGCCAGCGTGATCTTGGTAGCCGGCAGAAAGTGTCTCCCCGCTGGACCACCGTATAGGTAGTACAGAACGTTCGTGTGAGACCATTTTGATCTTTCTAGCGCATAAGTAGGGTGATCTATTGCTGCATGCAACCATTCATTTATCGGAGCGAGGTGTTCTGCCCAATAGTATGCCTCTAGGTTGGGAAGGGAGATCCCACCGCTGTACTGGTGGCATTGCAGTGTGGCTAAGGCCACTCTCGGGTGTTTCCCCAACCATAAGAATGTTCGCAGATCACCGTGAATATTAGGCAAGGTTGTGGGAGGGAGCGGGTAGTATTCATTTTGCAGGGCATAGAGGAACTTTGGCAGCAGCACCATCTTATACAGTGCTGCGCGCCCCAATAGGGTGAGCGGAAGCTGCCTCCACCGGTCCATTTCTAGCTTCGCACTTGCCACGATGCGTGTCACATTGTTGTTAAGGGAGAGTGTTTCGTCTAGCGTTATGAATACCCCCAGATACTGGAATCCCTCTGTGGTGTGAATGAGGAGTTCCGGTAGGCACTCCCTTCGCTCTCGGACTTGTGGGTCATATAGAATCGATTTATGCCAATTAATAGTATGACCAGCTCTCGCCCCGAAGTCATCCAACTCTTTGAAGAGGACCGGGATCGTGGAATTCGGGTCCGTCACAAACAGCAGGACGTCGTCCGCGTATAATGAGATTTTTTCCTGGGTAGCTTCCGAGTCCCCCCAGGTAAACCCCCTAATCCCTTGATTCTGTCGGATCCGGATTGCTAGTATTTCTATCGTCAATGTGAACAGGAGGGGGGACAGTGGGCACCCCTGACGTGTTCCCCTGTTAATGCGGAATTCGCGCGATAGTCGTCCATTCACTCGCACTCGTGCCTTTGGGGCCGAGTACAGGAGCCTAATCCACTGTAAAAACTTAGGGCCAAAGCCGAACCTCCGCAACGTCTCAAACAAGAAGGGCCAGTGGACCGCATCGAAGGCCTTATCGGCATCTAACGAGAGGAACCAGTGGGGCTCGCTCCTCTCTCGGACTTCCTGCAGCCAGTTATGGGTACGGCGGAGGTTTAATTTGGTTGCCCTGTCTGGAAGGAACCCGGACTGATCTGCATGCACTAAATCAGAAATTACCCTCCGCAGGCGCCGAGCTAGTACCGTAGCCAGAATCTTTGTCTCCATATTAAGGAGAGAGATCGGGCGGTAGGAGGCACACTTGTCTCTGGGCTTACCCTCCTTGTGTATAGGGACAATTGTGGCCATGGCTAGATCAGGCGGCAAGCTCGCCTTTTGGAGTGCCTCGACAAATAGCTTTCCAATATGGCGTTGCAGCAGGTCCGCCGTACGTTTAAAAAATTCCGCCGGGAAGCCGTTGGGTCCCGGCGTCTTCCCCGGCTTCAGGGACGCTATTGCCTCTCCTATTTCTTCTAGTGTAATCTCTGCTTCCAGGTCCGTAGCGTCCTCCTGGGACAGTTGTGGGACCTCCATGTCACACAGATAGTGGCTGGCGTCCGTCTCGCCCCCCAAGTCCCTAGCTCTATAAAAGTCCTCGTAATACGCTGCAAAGGCCTCTGCTATAGCCTCGTCTGTACAGGCTGATCTGTTCCCTGTCACTTCAATCCTGTCAACCCATCGTGCCGCCCTTTCTCTCTTGCTCAGCCATGCTAGGAGTTTACCCGATTTGTCACCCACGTCGTATAGGCGGTGGAGTGTCGCCAGAGCCTGTGTGCGCGCTTCCCCCGTGACAAGGTCTCTATAGTGCCTTTGTGTGTCTAATAGTTTCCTAAGAATTTTTTTTTCTTTTCCCTGGTGATATTCTGTTTCGAGGGCTAAGATCGAGGCCTCCTCATTCGTAACCGCATGTTGTAACTCCCTCCTGGCCGCTCCCAACCTGCTATTTATACGATCCCTAAGGACTGGCTTCAATGCTTCCCAGAGCGTGATCCCTGATTCTACTGAGCCCTCATTCTCAGCCACATAGACCTTTATGTCTGCTCTAATTCCCTTCAATAGATCCGGTGTTTGCAGGTCCCATGCCGCGAGGCGCCATTCCATGGTCTTTTCCCTCCTCCCTCGTCCCAAGTGTACATACAGGGGGGAGTGGTCCGAGATTCCCCGCGCTTTATAGTCCGCTAAGTCATTGACCGTGATTTCTTGCCTAGAAGTAAATATATAATCTAACCTGGAAAAGACCCTGTGAGCCCCGGAGTAAAAGGAGTAGGCCTCCTGTGTCGGGTGGAGCCATCTCCAGACATCAGTGAGGCCCAAAGTGTGCATCTGTCTAGCCAGTGCCGTACCATGTCCTGCTGCACGTGGGGACCCCGATCTGTCTCTTGTGGGACACATTACGTCGTTGAAGTCCCCCCCCACTATCTGAATCGTATCCGCCGTGTCTAGAAGGATAGCAGTGACTGCAGTGAGGGTGCGTGCCTGTAATTTTGGTGGGGCATAGACTGAGACAATTGTGTACCTACGCCTCCTCCATGTTCCCTGTACTCCTGCATATGTCCCCTGAGGGTCCAACCATGTGCGAGTGACAGCAAACGGTGTGGATTTTTTAACGAGGACTGCCGCCCCCCTGGAATCTGCCGTGTAACCTGCGTGCGCTAGCACCACGTGCCTGCCTCTTGCTATAAAAGCGCACTGAGTGCCTCTTAGATGGGTCTCCTGGAGTAGTATAATGTCCGGCGCTAGCCTCTTAAGATATGCATTCACTAGACCCCTTTTGATCTTTGACCCAAGGCCATTCACATTCCAAGAGAGTATCGTGACGCCTGTGTCACCAGTGTGATTGTGATCTAGTGGGTCTGCCATTGTGTGTTCCCTCCGTATTTCCGGGAATGGCACGCAAAGTGGTGTAGCGTAAGGTGCGTAGTGGCATGCAGTCGCTGTTTCTCAACTTCCCCCCTCCCCCAACTCAAGATAACTCCGGTCCCCCATGAACCCCCCCCCCCTCCCCACCACCCTTCCCTTCCAGACTCATCCCAATATAGGACCAAGCTTTCAGCAGAAGACGGTCTGTCGCCCACCCACTCCCCCCCTTAACTCAACTAGCCCTCACCTTTCACCCCAACTCAAAAGGCTGTGAGAGCACTAGGTCCGGTGTCGTTTCTAGCCCAATGTCTCAACCAATTCAAGGAAAGAAAACATATACACTGGACAGGGGAAAGATAACAAACACAAGGGAGGACTGGCAGCTTGCGTTTCCTCGTGCCTCCCGGCCGTCTTCTTCGGTATGCCACTCTGTAGTTTTCATGAGTGTGAGTCTTGCGTAGCGGAGTCAGTCCCGCTTTGTTTGCCGGATGAGTCCCGTTCCAGATGGTGGATCTCCTTCTCCAGCGGGTGCATTGAGCCCCGTTCCTCACTGGGGTCCACCTCCCCAGGTTCCGATTCTCCATCTTCCGCTCGATCCCCTTCGTCTCCTTCCGAGAGTGCCGAATGGCGTGGGATTTGTCTTCGTGCGCCCGCCGAGGAGGACTCTCCCGGCGATTCCGATCGCCCTCTTCTGGCCCCCGCGGGTGTGCGGGCTTGATATGGTGTCCCAGGAGCGCGGGAGTGGAGCCTCCTCGATTTCCGCCTTTGTGGTTTTGGGAGCCCCCAGCTGACTCTCTCTCTCAGTGACCTGTCCATTTCCTCGCGTCCTGCCGCCTCTCTGCTGTTGAGGACAGGCCTCTCCTCCAGCCACTGCCAAGCGTCGTCAGGGTGTGTAAAGAAGATTGATTTGTCCTTGTATAGAACCTTGAGTTTCGCTGGGAAGAGCAGCATGTAGGTGATCTTTAGTGTTCTCAATTTTGCTTTCACCAGGTCGAAGGATCGACGCTGTTTCTGGACCCCCTGGCTATAGTCCGGGAAAATCATGATGTTGGTGTTCTCTAGCCGAATCTCCCCCATTTTCCTGGCCTCACGAAGAATTAGATCTCGATCCGCAAAGTTCAGGAAACGTGCTATCACTGGTCTAGGTCTTGCACCTTCCGGGGGCTTCGCCAGCAGTGCCCTATGGGCTCTTTCGATTACGAAGCACGCCGAGAAGCGTGCCGTAGGGAAGGTCGCGGTCAGCCACGTGTGGAGGAAGGCCGCCATATCGTTCCCCTCGATTCCCTCCCTAAAGCCCACAAAGCGTAGATTATTTCGGCGTGCCCTATTTTCCGCATCATCCACCTTCCAAAGGAGTTGTCTGTGAGATGCTTGGAGTTCCACCATTTCTTTGCGGAGCGTGGTAAGGGAGTCTTCCGCCTCTCCAATTCGTGTTTCAGTTTCAGTGACTCGCGCCGAAAGGTTCCTGTAGTCCTGCCGGAGGAGAGTGACCTCGGACCCCACCTCGCCTATTTTAACTTCCAACGCCGCTCTCGACTCCTGGATGTCGGATCTTGAGGCTTGAATGGCTGCTAGGAGTCTATCGGTGTCCGGCGAGCCTTCCTGAGCTGTGTTGGGGTGGTCCCTCCCTGGGCGGGAGGTCGCGAAATTGTCCATAGGGCCTTGCTTCAGGGCTTTAGGAACAGGATTGTTCTTTCCCATGGTCGCCCACCGACTAGGTGTATGGCTCTGGTGCCCGTGAGTTCCACTCCCCCCGCGCACTGGCGGGTGGAGTCCGTATGGATCTAGAGATTGCGTGTATCAGCCGCCAGAGCCCACTCCGCGACCCGGGATAGCTCCACGCATGCCCGCTCTCTGCCTGTTGGGTTTCCTTCACACCGTAGGCTGATGGTCAATCTCCACTGCTGCGTCACGGTATCCGTATTGCCCCTCAAGTCTCAAGGGTCACTTGGGTGTCCCCCTGGAGGATCTCGCTCGGCTCCCGATCGCTCGTCTATGGTAGTGGGTGGGCAGTTGGTCATGAGGGATAAAGCCCACGTGGATAGGGGGGACGGGCAGGTCTCCAGGCCCGTGTTCTGATACAATCCAGGTCAGGGGGCTGCACCGTTTTCTTATGGGCCTGCCACCCCAGCAACACAGGGCTGTCACTCCGTTGCTCGCCGGCGTATGCGTGAGCAGCCTCCCCTGGACCGGCACCGACCAGCTCCGGGGTCTGCCGGTACCTCCGCCCGTTGCTGTCCGCCCCCTCTCCGCGCCAGCACCGATGTTTCTCCCAGGCGCTTCGCTGTCAGGCGCGGGGTTACCTCATTTGGGCGCCATGTTGGTAAAGGGCGGCCCCGCGTGAATAAAGTGTGCGGGGCCGCTCGCCGCTGCGCCTGATCTTCTGCGGGCAAATGGGGAGTTTCTTCTGGCAGCGCAACCTGGTCCCAGGCAGGCCAAGTCGCCCCCAGGCAATCCCGGGCCCCCGACCGCAAATCATGCCGCCATGTTGGTAAAGTGCGGTCGCGGCCGAGGAGCAGTGTGGGGGGGTGGGGGGGACTCCCTCCTCCCACCTGGGGCTCTCCGTGGGTCGCCGCCGCCGGGGGTCTCAGGCTCCAGCCGGGGTCTGCTGTGCAGTGTGGTGTTCTCCCCCGGTACAGTCTGCCGGATTCCTCGCCGCCCGCACCTCCTCCGACAGCCGCGGCTCCAGCGTCGCTCGGGGTCAGTCCGCGTGGGCAGTCGGGCCGCAACACCCTCTTCTCCTGTCCCGCGCCCTGCAGCGCCTATGCGAGCACCTCCCGGTAGCTACGCTCCGCTCCCTGTCGTCCGGTGTCCGGCTGAGGCTAGCGCCGAACCCGGGGCGCCATCTTGGTTTCGCCGCCTCCTCCGTCTCTGATCAGGGGAATCACAGAATACAGGTTTCTTGCAATTCAGCGGACCTCTCTCAGCAGCGTCGCAGCTTCAGCGACCCTTCAAGAGATCCGTGTTGTGAATTTTAACTCTGTGGCATTGAATTTATGGAGGATTTAGGTAGCGACGGCCGGGAGCTCCCGAGCCCTGCGTCTAGCTCGGCATGCTGCTGAGGAGACACATCTTAAAGGTAATTATTGCAAGGCACTTGATAGATACAGCTACACTCTGATAGCACACGCAGGGTATACCTCCGGCTACAGAGGAGTGGGAATTCTGACCGCATTGTCTGAGAACGAATGCGCCATCAGTTTTTCCCTTTTGAAGGAGGGTGGCTCAATGGGAGAGGTGAGATTTGGGAAGGCCAGTCAAAAGAGAATTACAATAATCCAGCCTCGAGAGAACTAGCGATTGGACCAAGGTTTTAAGGTCATTCTCCAGGAAGAACAGACGAATCGCCCATAGAAGGCGCAGCTAATAACGTGCGCTCTTGGTAATGGAATTGATGTGTGAGATTAGGTTGAGTCTTTTGTCAAGTATGACACCTAAGGATTTAGCGCAGTCCACAATTACGGGTTTACTGTTGAGTAAATTCAACTGATCCATCCAGGATTGATCAGGAGGCGGGTTAGAGAGAGCTAGATAAGAGGAGGAATTCCATTTTGAAGGGATTGAGAATGAGTTGGTGAACTAACATCCAGTTGTGAATAGAGTTGAGAGTAGAGTTGAGTAGTGAGAGATCATGAGAGGAAGACACCTTGAGGTAGATTTGGGTGTCATCGGCGTAGAGATGGTAGAGGATTCCAGTTTTGCTTAGGAGGTTCCCTAATGGTTCCAAAGAGAGATTAAACAGAGTGGGAGCAGGGATAGAACCTTGAGGGACCACCAATGGAGACGGGAGACTGTTCGCAATCTTGATCATTTGGGATCTGTCCTAGAGGAATGAGGCAAACCATTTGAGTACTGTGCCTTCCACGCCCATTCTCTGTTGAAGAGTGTTAAGGAGGGTGTAGTGATTAACAGTATCAAAGGCTGCATAGAGGTCAAGAAGAATCAGAAGGCGCGATTCCCCCGAATCAAGAATATGCAGCGCATCATCGATCACTCACAGCAGGGCTGTTTCAGTGCTGCAATTTTGAATAAAGCCAGACTGGAACATGTCGAGGAGATTATTGTCCATAATATGTTGGGAAAGTTGTTTTGCAACGCATTTTTCTTTGATCTTTGAAAGAAAAGGGAGATTGGTGATGAGGCGGAAGTTATTGAGGTCGTTTGCATCTGCAGAGGGTTTTTTTAGAAGGGGGGTAACCTGTCCTGTTTTGTGAACAACTGGGAGGGATCCTTGACTGAGGAAGAGATTGACTAGCCTGCTCCAGTAGGAGAGAGTGTTGGTATAGAAATCAATGGCGATGCCACTGGGTATGGGGTCAGAAGAATGGTTGGAGGGTTTGGTTTCGAGGATGCATTTTCATCTTCCGAGATGGTGGCAAAGTTCTGCCAAGTGACCAAGGATTTTTGCTCCTCAATGGGGGTGGGGTGGGTGACTTGTTCCACCAGAGATTTTACCTTTTGATCAAAGAATATAGCAAACTCAGTTGCTCTCTTTGAAGCATCCTCAGGCATGATGGTTTGGGCAGAACAATTTGGGTTTTTGATGAGGTTGAAAAAATAAATTGGGACTGTTTTTAGCTGAGTCGAGGACGGATCTGAAATGTGATGTTTTTTCCTGGAAGATGTGCTGGTGGTATTTGGATCTTGCTAAACGTAAAAGGGAGAGGTTGAAGGTGGATGGAGATTGTCTCCAATGCTTCTCCAAGATTCTAAGGGTTTTCCTTTTGTCTTAGAGAGCTTTATTGAACCAAGGAGCTGATGGGGTGGGTCTTTTTCTTTTGCTTTGTAGTGGAGCAACCTTGTCGATTACGACTGCAAGGATTGAGAAGCAATGGGAAGTGAGATCTTGGCATCCTCATTGGGGTCTAGACTTGGAAGTGAATGCATCGCAGAATCACACAGAGTCTCAAGATCAATGTTTTTGTGTTGCGGAACCAAGTAGTGGCTCTTTTAGGTTGACCGAGAGTTATAATGTGCGAGAGGTGAATACTGAAGGGAATGAGGAAATGGTCAGACCAGGATACACTGATGGGGGAGCAGTGGTAAGCTGGTCTGATTTAGAAATAACAAGGACCAGAATTGAGCCCTTGTCGTGTGTAATTTCTGAGTAGATTTGGACAAGATCGTTAGCTGAGAGAAAATTTGCAAGCTTGTTGGCAGCCGAGTTATCCACGGAGCCCCAGTGGAGATTGAAATCACCTAGGAAGATCGGCTTGTCGCTTTGTGAATGTTGGTCACTAATGAAGTCGATGAGTTCCTCCGTGAAGGAAGAGCAATTACCAGGAGGGTGGTAGATGGCATGGAACCTGAAGGGTGAGCCATGATGAACTTAGAGTTCTAGGAAAAGGCATTCAAAGGTGCGAAAGAGGATAGTGGGAAAGGCTTTGATTTGGAGGGAGTTTTTGAAGATAATCGCAACACCTCCCCCGATCTTGTCTGTTCTGTCGTTTCTGAGGATAGAGTAGTCAGTAGGTATCAAAAGATCAAATGAAGTGTGAGAGGAGTCATTAAATCAGGTCTCAGTGAGAAAGAGCACATCGAGATTGTGGTGGGTGATAGTGTCAGAGATTTCCAGTGTGTGTTTGGTTGCAGATCTGCAGTTATGGAGCATACAGTGTGGCTCTGACGCAACTGTTTAGGTGATGTGAGTGTCTGGACTGATAAGGGTGATAGAGATTAGATTCTTGAATGAGGGTGTCCCTTGTGGGGGAGGCTGGTAAGATCTGACAGAAGAGATGGTCTGAATGGTAAATTGAGTAGAATTGTTAGGAGAGGCGAGTGGAGGGATATTAACGTTGGTGGTCTTGTAGGTAGCCAGTAAGTTGGTGATGTCTGTGGAGGACAGACCGTGGTTGGCTTTATTGGGGCGCGGGACCAAGGAACTCTTCGGGAGGTTATTCATGGAGGGAGATATTTTAGCACATAAGAGTGAAATGGACCTCTCAAGTTGGGAAATGGAAGAGATGAGAGAATCAAGTTTAGTTTCCAGAGAGAGGTGTGCTGAGCATGGATTGAAGGGTGGCTCAATGGTTAAGGGAGAGAGTGGCCTAGGCGAAGGAGGACAGGAGGAAGTGGGGAACCGGGGGGAGTGTTGGGGTGCAAGGATCAAAGGTGGGGGAGGAAGTGAAGTAGGCGAAGGAGGACAGTGGGCTGTGGGGGACTGGGGAGAGAGATGTGATGCAGGGGTCTGAGGGGGGGGAAGATGGTGATAAAAAGGAGTGTATGGAGTTACAGTGATATTTTTACTGGTGTTGAGCAAAGGTGAAGAATAGAGATCATACATAGGAGGGGAAAATTGAGAAGTAGAAATGGATGGCAGAAGGAGGAGGGAGGAGGGGTAGTGTTATGGGAATGCCATGGATACGGTGAGATGAGAGGAGAAGGGGCTGTACAGGTAGGGGAGAGAGGGAGGTCAAAGGAAGGCCACAAGAATGGAGAGAAGAGAGAGGGTGCAGGCCAGGTACCATGGGTAATGAAAGGTGAATGTGGGGGTAAAGGCACCAGACAGAGTGGGGGGTTGAGCAAAATGAAAGTTGTGGGAGGAGTGAAGGACTGTTCGGTCAAAGGGAGGGAAGAGGGAGGAATAATCAAGAGGGGAAACAGGGTTGGGAAGCATAGGGGGAGTGTAACTTGTGGAGGGATGGGAGGTGTAAGGTCAGTGGGAGGGAAGATGATGGAATTACAAATAGGGGAGGCAGGGATGTGAGGCATGGGAGGGGGAGTGAAGGTAGTAGAGAGATGGGAGGTGTAAGAACAGAATTGATGGTACGAGGAAAGGGGAAGAGCGGAAAAGGGTGCGGAGAAGAGGGGAGGGAGGAGGAGGGGTAGGCGAGTTGAACAGTAGTTCAGATTGTAGATTAAATAGGGGGGAAATGGGTAGGAATAGGGGAGTTGGGGGGCGGGAGAAGGCAGTGGAATAATGGGGAGAAGCAGGATGTAGAAGTGGAGTGGGGTGGGGTGTAAAGCAGATTAGGTAAGGGGGAGGTCCAGTTGGGAAGGGAGCAGAATGGGAGGGGAGGGAACGAGAGATGAGGGGGATAAAGGGTCAACCTGTGACTCCCGGGAGAGCTTTCTGAAGGAATGTGTGCGGGTCAAGGGGGGAGAAAGGGAGAAACTAGACAAGCTAGAAGAAGAAGAAAAGGAAAAATCTAGAGAGATAGTAGTCGCAGAGGTGGGACGAAGGGAGTGGAAGATGTGGTCAAAGAGAGAGAGAGACAGGAGTCAGAAGCTTGGATCATGAAAGTGCCATTGTTATAAAGAGTAATGGTGAGAAAGCCATTAAAGCAAGCGGATGGAGGTGAGTGTGCTAGCCAAGCTCCTATCCACGCTCTTATCCAGAGTTATTACCATCCTTATCCACCCAGACCAATCGGGGTTTATGCCCAACAGGAGCACTAGATTACATCTCCGAAGGTTGTTTGGAATACTCCACATAACAGATAAATGCCCCAAGGAGCAATCCGCCCTTCAGTTCCTTGATGCTAGCATGGCATTCGATAGTGTGGAATGGAATGACCTCTTCGCAGTCTTAGAACGATTCGGATGGGTCCCAAATTTATAGGATGGGTTAAGTTCCTGTATTAACAGCCATTAGCCAGAGTGAGGGTAAATGCCACTGTGTGCTGCGTGTCTAATCTACAGAGAGGTACTAAACAAGGATGCCCACTATCTCCAATTTTGTTCGCGATAGCCCTGGAACCATTCAACGCATGGGTACGGCAAGACCCTTTAATCTGTTGGATACCGATAGAGGAAGAGTGGGAAGATCGAATATCACTCTACGCAGACGATATCCTACTATACGTTAGAAGGCCAAGACACACAGTTGACCGCATTTTACAGATCTGCTGCATATATGGGGAGTACTCGGGATACCACATCAATTGGGATAAGTCAGAGTTAAGCACCCACCATGACATCCAAATGCGTAGTACCCATGCAAAGACAAGGTTTTAAGTATCTCTGGATCTACATAACACAAGATCCCCAAGAGTTTCATAGACAGAACACGGGTCTGCAGCTCAATAGACTTATAACAGATGCTAAACACTGACGTACCCTCCCTCTGACATTGATGGGCCAGGCAGCAATCTTCAAACTCATGGCTCTCCCATGTCTGGTATATGCATTGCAAAACATGCCATATGAAGTGCCCCCCACCATTTTCCAATGATTGAACTCGGAACTCGGCGTGTTACTGTGGTGAGGGGCGGCCATGCGTATGGCCCTAAGTAAGGTCCAAAGAGGGGTCTTTGACGGAGGCCTAGCAGTATCCGACAATCTTAGTTTCTACTGGGCAGCCCAACTAGTGAATGTGAATGGATGGATGCTTGAGCACAGGACTAATCCAGCATATAGGGTTGATAGACTGGCAATGGGTGCGTCAGGCCCACACGAAATACTTAACACTAAGCAAATAGGCAGGAACCTCCCAACACACACCAAAACAGAGGTCAAGACGTGGTCCGCAGCAACGAAATATTTGGGTTGGGAGAGCAAACTCACAGGAATGACACCTATACTGAAACTAGAAAAAACCAAGTGTAAGGGACTTGAGAGGAAGTTGCGCAAGTACTATGATCCTCAATCAAAGGAACTGTACCGTAAGGCCAGAAACCTCTATCATACGGCCTGTTCCAGAGCTAAGGCCTTTTACGTAACTGAGACCATTAATATGGCTGCCAATAAAGCACGGACCCTCTTCAACACAGTGAAAGACTTAGCCGGAGCAAACTCTACGGCGGTTGCTCACCCCCTTACCCCTCAAAAATGCCAAGATCTTGCCACGTACTTTGTGGAAAAGATCGACACCATTCTTGCAAATATTAACCCCCCGGTGAGGGAGGATAGGGAAGTTCTTCCTTTAGAAAGCTCATTAGGAAATCGGTTGGATTCCTGGCCATATATTTCCGTGGGCACCTTAAAATCCTTGGCTACCTCTATTAAATCAGGCTCTCCGTGTGATCCCCTCCCTATTAACATTCTGTGCCAACTGGATGACGGTGCTTTAGGAACTATTGCCGAGACACTCAATGCTTCCATCCGTCTGGCAACTGTCCCGGCGTCCTGGAAGCACGCTATGGTCAGCCCTCTGTTGAAGAAGCCATCTGCTGATCCAGAGGTCCTTGCAAACTATCGTCCAATATCTTTGCTGCCGGCCTTCTCAAAAATCTTGGAGAAGCACATCCATGGCGTGCTTTCATCGTACACGGAGAACAACAACTTGCTCCATTATTCCCAGTCGGGGTTCAGGGCAGGCCATTCCACCGAATCTGCCCTCCTGGGAGTCACGGAGAAAATCAGGGGACTTTTGGACGACGGACAAACGGTGGCTCTCGTCCTGCTTGATCTGAGCGCGGCTTTCGACACCATCTCGCACAACAGACTGCTTGCCAGGCTGAGTGGGGATGGTGTCGGAGGGACCGCATTGGACTGGATTAGATCCTATTTGAGCAACCGGACGTTTCAGATCTCGTCCTCATACGCCCAGTCGGACATCTTTCTGTCACCCCATGGCGTCCCCCAGGGCTCAATTTTAAGTCCGTTATTTTTCAACCTATATCTCCGCCCCCTCGCTGATCTAGCAGAGCGGGTAGGTCTTGAACTTATGACCTAAGCGGACGACTCGCAGATTATTTTTTCCCTTAACAACTCAGAGTCTTCATCCCCCTCAGTTCTGAAACTTGGTCTTCAGGAGGTCTTCAGCTGGATGTCAACAAACCAGCTGAAGCTTAACGGGGAGAAGACGGAGATTCTTCTCCTGGGAAAAAATCGTGATCTGTGGCAGGATAGGCATTGGCCGCCTTCTTTGGGCGCTTTCCCTAGCCCGGCTACCCAGGTTAGAAACTTACGGGTGTGTATCGATGATTCTTTATCGATGAAACAGCAGGCTAATAAAGTGGCTGGTACTTGTTTCACGATCATTAAATGGCTGCGGAAGATTATCTGGATGCTGCCTGTGGATACCCAGAAGACCGTAGTCAATGCGCTAATAACATCTAGGCTTGACTACGGTAACATTCTATATCTGGGCTCCAATTTAGCCGTAACCAGGCGGCTACAACTGGTCCAGAACTCCGCAGCCAGGCTGTTGTGTAAGATTCCTAGGACAGCAAGGATCTCGAAGCACCTTAGAGACCTACACTGGTTGAAAGTTGAGAACCGGGTCCGGTTTAAGGCCTTGACCTACATGTTTAAGATCAGAGCAGGAACCGCACCACGGTATCTGCAGAAATTGGTTAGGCCCCATGTTCCTGTACGGATCTCCGTTCTTCAAATGGAGCAACTTTCATGGTTCCCAGATTCAAACTGGCCCGAATGGGAGGTAAATCCTTTTCCCACTTGGGACCAGTTCTTTGGAACTCCCTCCCTTTAGCCTTGCGCAAAGAGGAGAACTTCGTCAGTTTTAAGAAACAAGTTAAAACCTGGCTGTTTAATAAATAATTGTTTAATAAATGGTTGCTGATCTGTTGACAGCAGTTGCTTTCTGTTTTTTGCTCTCTTAGCTACGGCGCCGGGAAACCCTTTGTGGGTATCTGTGCGCATTACAAATGCAAAAAATAAATAAATAAATAAATAAAATAAATATATGGCAGGCAACCTTGTAAAGGGAGTAGGCAAGCTGGAGGGCTTCCCCAAATGGGAGTTACTGGGGCTAGAGATGCTGGGAGACGTTTGGAGTGGATGGGCATACATTACTTTTGCAGATTTACAAGTGGAATATGACATGGGGAAAGGGGAGTGGCTCAAATACATCCAATTAGGGCACGCCCTCAGGAGATACATCAGGGAAGGAGAGACCCTGGAAACTGCCTCACCATTAGAAGACAGGATATTGACAGAGCGACTGCAGGACAAAGCCATATTCCTACTCTATAAAAAAAGAATAAAAATACCCCGAACACCATGGGCGCTCTGAGGACGGCCTGGGAACAAGACGTAGGTTTCATGGAAGATGAGCATTCCTCATACAACTATTGGTGGAGGTGCTCCAGGGCTTGAGAGAAGTGGCGACACAAGTGGAAATAGGAAATGTCCCCCCTTTAGTGTCCAACACTTCCATCCCCCAGTATGGTTTGATTGGAGTAGGAAAAGGAAATGTCACCCTTTAGTATTTAACACCTTCACCAAATATGGTTTGATTGGAGTGGGAATAGTAAATGTCAACCCTTTAGTGTCCAACACCTTACCCTATATGGTTAGATTGGAGTGGGAATAGGAAATGTCACCCCTTTAGTATCCAAAGGAACATCACAAATGCCAGTACTGGACGTCACTTTTAACGTTGTTAAAGACAACCTTTATGAAAATGAAACATATAGGTCCATCTATTGATTCATGTCACTAGTTTATTCATTAGTTTAATCACTAGTGAAACAATGCTTTCATCAATATTTCAAAACTTTGTTTTCATATGTACAAATATAACACATTAATTACAAAACATGACAATTTCAATACACAATACACTTGACTAATTTACAACACATTCAACTCACACACACACATCCATCCACGTACAGGAATATATACACTTAAAACCTAATGTCAATAATGGGTTCTCTATACATGTAAATGATGACAATTACCACAATTATTTTTTCAAATCTTAACAGTTCTTTTGAAAAAACCACTGTTTCAGTAATTTACACTGATTATTTACAAATTGACAAAAAGGCACAACAAAACAACAGGTCGCGCGTTTCGAACCCCCCCGATGCGGGGTTCTCCTCAGGACCAACACTTTCTAAGTCCTACCTCAATCACATGAGACAACAATCGAAGTCCAAATAAATGGATGTGAAAAGGAGAGTACTCTCAATTAATGGTGCTGCGGTGTAATCGCATGTAGGGCTGAAGCCAAAATCTCAGTGTAGATCGGCAGTCGGGGCAATTTAATTACACGTGCTTAAGAAGCCGAATCCTTAGTTCAGGTTCCTCCGCGTCTCAAACAATCTCAGTGTCTGAATGTTTCGCGGACACAGCACAGTAAGCTTTATTTCATTTATTCATGTTGGGGGGAAAATGTAATATTATATTGTTTATGTTGAATTTATGTGATTCTTATGTGGAATTGTTTTGTTTATGTGTTGTAATTATTTTATGTGATGTATTGACATTGGTCTTAACTATATTGGTTGGCGATGGATACCCGCTTCGCCGCGGCGCAGCGGAATTCAATGCATGCGCAGATCTGAAAGCCCCTGGCCGTCCGACGCACACGCCCACCGTGACGCATGGAAGAGGTTATAAAAAAAATTATTTATATGTAATTTTATTATTTCAGTCTTCAACATGCGATTTTAAAATACTTGTTTGACTGATCTAATGAAATATATTTATATTTAAAAAAAAGATTTGGAGCCATATGTATCAAAAAGTCATTTTGGGATTCTCAAATAGCGTTTTTTTGCGAATCGCTATTTGAGAATCGCAAAATGCTATGTATGTAGGATTAGCAAATAATTTTGCGAATCCTACATATTCCTTAATTGCGAATCGCAAATTGCAATTCGCAATTAAGGAATACCTCCCCATTCATTCCTATGGGCCTTGAGGCCTTGAGGCCCATAGGAATGAATGGGGAGATATTCGCAATTTGCGATTCTCAATTAGAGAATCTCAAATTGCAAATGCAAATTCAAGGGTGCCAGTGGCACCCCTTAAATGTACATGTGTGCGCATGTGGCAAACATACATGCCCTAAGGGTATGTAAGTGTGCCACATGGCACTTTGAAAAATGCAAATAAGTGCATTTTTCAAAGAAATCGCAAATTACCACCAACTTGAAGTTGGTGGTAATTTGCGATTCCTTATGGCCAAATTGCAAATTTTCTGTGCCTTTTACATTAAAATGAAGGAATTGCAATTTGTGATTACTTAAATGCAATCGCAAAATAGGGAATCGCTATTTTGCGATTCCTTTTTTTGCGAGGCTGTTACATCCCACTTACCTGAATTGTGCTCGCAAACGCCGAAATTCTGCGAATCCCGGCGTTTGGAAACAAAATTTTGTTTCATACATATGGCCCTAGGTGTGTTGGTTAAGAGTTTGTCATAGTTTTGAGGACTTTGGTAGGTTTTTTTTTGTATTAGAGACTTTTATTGCACAAATTACAAGAACACAGCCAATGGCCTACAACCCATAATAGGGCCGGCCGCAAACAAAAAAAATTGTCACTGATACATCCCACCCAAATATACAATCACTGTGTCCGTGATGATGAGCAATGCATTGTCAGATAACAATCCAGAACCTGAGTCTTGTGATAATTCTTATGCATTGTATAAGCAGTCTCAATTTATACATTTCTTAACTCTAAGTAACCGTTTAACATCCCCCCACCCAACACCCTGGGTCTCAAAGCCTAACAGCGATGGGTCTTGTAGACAAGTATGCATCCAGAGAGGCACACCGAACAGATCGTAGAACAGTTCTCGAGACAATATTGAAGGTACAGCAGAACCATGAGCTACTTGTATGTCACCATTATCAAACCGTACATGGAAAAGCTCACCCATGCCCCAACCATTCAACAGACTCCAGCATCCATACATGAAACAAACTAGGGACTCCTATCCTCTGCAAGCCTCGACAACATGTATACCGTGTACGGGTCCCATACATCTCGAGGCCTGGAGGCTTCCGGCAGTTCCTCATAGTAACAGTTCAGCTGGTCTCGACAAAATGCCATGTCTTGCAGCCAAAGTTTGACATCTGGTGCCCGTTTCCCCCCCCCACGACACAGCCACTCTGCGCTTAGCAATTTGTAGTGCTAGCACTATCAAGCGTCGTACCCCGGCAGACACTCCGGAGACCACACCCAACAAGCATAAATGCGGATCGAGAGGTATATCTATCGATGTCATCTCAGACAACGCCGCAGTCACAGCCATCCAGAACTTATATACCCGATCACATCCCCACGCCAAGTGTATAAAGTCAGCATCCTCTGCACCACATCGCACACATCTAGATTGGTCTCGCAGGCCATATCTCATCAATTGAACAGGCATATAGTACCACTGCTGTATATATTTATAGTGAATGAGACGGAAATTCCCATTAGCTGCAAAACCGCCAGTCATAGAACAACACTCGGCCCATTCATCATCAGTCAGCGGATCCGGCAAGCATGCATCCCACCTCGCTTTCGCCACCATGCTTCCCCCTCCCTCTTCCTCCTGTGAGGCCGATATAAACGCGAAATCAATTTCACTCTGTCCGTTGATGAATATAACAACTGCAAGGCGCCTAACACTGGAGGCTCCTCTGGAAAGGAGGGATACAAAGCATGCACCGCAGCACGGAGTCTAACATAAATGAATGTGGCCATGGTGGGATTATTCGTGTGATCTAACAGGGTCTGCAAAGGAAGGAACTCAGCAGCCGGGAATACATTTCCCATAGTGAGTATACCTGCACCCTGCAAAAGCTGTAAGGCTCCTAATTCACTCGAGACCGATATCTCATCATGATAAAGTAGTGGCATAGCTGGGGCATATAGTGGCAATCTATCAGATAGTTTGCCCAATTCTTGCCACGCGCTGTACGTGCTGCGTATCGTATCCACCTCCCCTTTCTCAAACACGGAATAAGTGTTCACTATCATTGCCTTCAGTGGTCTTGGGATGACAGCACTAGCCTCGAGCGCCACATGTGGTGTATATGGCGGTGCCGATAACCAGTAAGTAGCAAAATGAGCTTGAGCGCAGAGATAGTATAGCTTCATATCCGGTACCGCAAAAACCCCCAGCTCATATGGTTTCTTCAATACGTCCAATCTCACCCGCGACTTCTTTCCGGCCCAGGCCAGCGTGATAAGCAACGATTGTAGTTGCGCAAAGAAATGGGATGTCAGGGTGATTGGCACATTAACAAAATAGTACAAAAACTTAGGGAGTACCACCATTTTGATGAGAGAGACCCTGTCCGCAAATGACAGCGGCAATCTAACCCATCTCTTCACCTGGTCTTCCAATTTTGAGATGGCTACTCCGTAGTTAGCCCGCACTGTCTCATTGCAATCCCTGTGCACCCAGATCCCCAGATAGCGCACCGGTTCCAGCGCCCATTCCAACGGGAATTCTAGTGGGAAGGGCACGTGGCATCCGTAAGGGGAAGCAATATGGACTTATTCCAATTGATGGACAGTCCAGAAAAGAGCCCCAACCTGATGAATTCCCTAAGCACTCTTTCCAGATTTTGAGCCGGATCTCTTATGTACAGGACCATGTCGTCAGCGTACATGGACACCGCCAGCGATCTAAGTGGGAATCGCAACGCTGCGTCAGCATATCTTTGTCGCAGAATGCAGGCCAGAGGCTCCAGCATAAGAGCAAATAGCAGGGGCGTAAGAGGGCATCCCTGTCTAGTCCCCCTTTGTATATGGAATGGTGCCGACACATGTCCATTCATCCTCACCCGCGCCATCGGTTGTGTGTACAACAGGGTAATCAAGGACGTGAAAAAAAAAAGGCACACCCATGCGATGCAGCACTGCTATCATGTATCTCCAAGCTACAGAGTCGAATGCCTTTGCCGCATCCAAAAGCACTGCCACTGCTGCAAGATCCGGCTTGAGAAGATGCAGAACCGCAAACAAAGCTCTCAAATTGTGAGTAGTGGAGCGGAGGGGTACGAAGCCGGACTGGTCAGGTAAGACCATAACCGGCAGAATAAGCCGTAATCGCGTCGCTAGCACCTTGGCAATGATCTTAACGTCTGTGTTCATCAGAGACAAAAGCCGATACGACTCGCAGAGATTCAAGGGCTTGCCCGGCTTCGGCAACGCCACCAATAGTGCTTCTCTCATCGTTGCCGGGAGCTGTCCCTGTTCCATCGCTTCCTCCAGGACATTCGCCAATCGCGGCAACAACAGATCCATGTATTCTTTGTAAAATTTGGATGGCAAGCCGTCTGTGCCTGCAGCCTTGCCATTAGGCAGAGCGGTAATTGCATCCCGAAGTTCCCCCTCCGTAATGTGATGCATTAAGAAATCTTGCTGTCCCTTGGATAGCCAAACCAACGCTATATCGTCCAAATAACGTGCCAATTCTTCCTCATCTGCCGTGTTCCTGAAACCATACATCCGCTCATAGTATTGTACAAAACAATCCAGGACGCCAGTCGCGCTAGTTATGGTAGCACCCTCATTCACTATCTCCTGAACCCCACAATGCCTAGCCAAGGGCTCTCTAATTCTATCAGCCAGTCCTCGGCCTGCGCGCCCCCCCTCACTATAATACCGCGCTCTCGTGCGTTTGGACAAGAATTTAATCTCCTGATCTGCGAGTTCGTTGTATTTAGTCACTTTCTTCCGGATCTCCGCCAATCTAGCATCATTCGGTAGCTGCTCCTGCTGCCGTTCTAACGACAACAGTTCATCCTCAAGTTTACTCATGGAGTTCCTCAAGGATTTAAGGACCCCGGATTGCATACCTATACACGTTCCACGAATTGTTACTTTAAAGGCTTCCCACACCGTTCCTATGCTCTCCACGGACCCCACATTCTTTTTTAAAAATTCTGCAATACTCGTTCTCAGGTCTTCACGCATTACCGGATCTGTTAGCATACCAGGGGATAGGCGCCACGAAAATGGAGCTGGCATATGTGATGGCCAACCCACCTCTAGAAGCACAGGGGCATGATCTGAAAGCGTCCTAGGCAAATGGCTATTTTTCCTGACCCACCCACTAACATCCCGCGTCACTAGCCAATAGTCCAGCCTCGACCATGTGTCATGCGCAGATGTGTAGCAAGTGCCTTCTCTCGCACCCGGATGCCCCAGTCGCCACACATCCACAGTCCAAGTCCACTCATACCATCACGCACCGCATCAGCCGCTTTCCTGTTCTCATAGGGCCTTTCATCCTTCCTATCCAGCATCTTATCCAGCGTCACATTCCAATCCCCTCCACAAACAACTGCCGAGGGGGGCAAGGCATACACCTTGTTCCACAGATTGATATAAAAGTCAGGATCATCTATATTTGGACCATATACATTCAACATCATTATCAATGTGCCTTATAGTTTCCCCTGCAATATAATGTACCTGCCTTCTTTATCAATGTCTTCATGCATCGGAACAAATTGCACATTTTTCTTAATAAAAATCATGACTCCTCGAGCAAAGGAGGAGTATTCTGTCGCCACCCAAACGCCCGCCCACTGCTTAGCTACTGCCTCGACCGCCTTCCCCCGTAGCTGTGTCTCCTGAAGGAAGACCACCTGAGCCCCATGTTTATTAAGAAAGGCCATCATCTGTCTAGTCTTCTGAGGTCTATTCAGCCCTCGCACATTCCATGTTATCCAACTCATCTTCCCACTCTCAGCCATAGTGTCTACCCGTCCCAGAATCTTGAAGCATGCAAAGGAAGCAACTGTCCCACTTCCAACTGCCAATTACATGGCCGTCAAACAAATAATCAACCACAGTAGTCATACTAAGAGCAATGCAATGTGTCAACCCATAGTACTGAATCACAACGTCCACAACCTTCAACCCCTCACCCAAATACCGGAATAGCAATATACATACTTGAAACCCTCGAACTCCCACCAACCGCCCCCACCCACTTCAGCACCCCCAACCTGCCAAAGCCTATCCCAACCCCCCCGCCTCCCAACCTTGATCCCTGCATCAAACAGAGCATGGGGAACTACCATAAGCGGGGGCGTAGAGGTGCCCAACTCCCACTAGTAAGCTAAGCAGGAGAGGATCGGATTAGTCATTCAAACATCCGCCCCAGTCGTCCCAGCCTCACGGCCTATACCACAAGGTACGTGCATACTATATTCGAGGAGGCAATGTTACCCGTATCTGCTTATAGCCACACACTAGTAAACAAAATATCAAAGCGTAACCCCTCCCCACATCCAAACAGTAGGCCAGGTCCATAGTAATGTCTCATCTCCCTTTCCAGTCCGGAGAGCTAGCATCGAACTGCTGAACCCAGTAGGAATCAGTAAGTTGGTACACAAACATCAGATATCATTAGTCAGAATACATGATGCATCTTTGGAACCGCATAGTCATTCAAGCCAGCACTTAACCGCAGCAGCCATGCAGGATGAGATCGTCAGTTACAATAACCGAGTGGTAATGAGCAACAGCGCCTCAACCTAGGAAAGTAATGGCAATGATCGTGCTGACAAAGATTGCATGTTCACTCAGCTTCGTCATGTATTTCGCCCTCCCTGTCCTGCGCTGCATTGGCGTCTCGCTTTCTTTTTTTCTGCTTCTTCGCATAGTCCATGGCTGCCTTAGAAGAGGTCAAGATTTTATTATCCGACGGAGGGCCAATCCGCAGGCGCGCCGGATATAACATAGCATATGGAACGTCCTCAGCCTGAGAAGTTGCTTCACTGCATTGAATTCTTTTCTCGCCGTTTGCACCGCCACTGTAAAATCCGGGTAGAATTCGAGTTTACTGCCTTGCCAGTCAATGGTGCCCTTCTCCCGTGCTAGGCGCAGGATCACATCCCTGTCTTTATAGTTTAGTATGCGGGCAATAACAGGTCGTGGCGGCGCTCCAGACACTGGTCGCTTAGCTAACGAATGATGTGCCCGTTCCACAATGAACACTCGTGACAACTGTTCCGCCCCAAAAATATCAGTGATCAGTCGTTCCATGAAGTCTTCCATGCGGCCAACATTTGTAGACTCGGGCAGCCCTGTGACGCGGATGTTGTTGTGTCTGGACCTCCCCTCCAACTCCTCATTCTTGGCTTGGATGACCGCCAAGACGCGCTCCATGTTAAATACCTTCGTGGTCACGGTGGTCAGACCATCCTCCGTAGCAGATACCCTTTGCTCTACCTCCCCCATCCGTTCGTTCTGCCTATCAAACTGTGTAGCCATGTGATCCAGTCTGTGATTCACAGCTTCCATGGTGCCCTCAATGGATTGCAAAGTCTTCTGCATAGCCACAAGCACCACTTCCAATGTTGGCGTCCCGCCAGATGCACCAGCAGTTTCAGTGTCCAGTGGAGCCTGCGAGGCTGACATGGTGGTCTTCTTTGAATCAAATGTCAACTTGGGTTGGTTCCTTTCAGTTCTGCCCATGACACCAGTTGCTCAGCACACCCAGCCACACCCACCGCCGTTTTCGAGAGGTACCAGAAGTAAGCAACAGGGCACCCCAGAGTCCTCTTGTGGCAAGTCGAGCGGCACCAACCTCCAAAACAAGGCGCGCCCCAGAATCCACACAGGCCGCTCCACGCGCCTAAACTCGCAGTTAGCAGAGGCCAATTCCGCTCTCTCAGGGCGCCGTGCGTGACCTTCAGGCCATGGGTGTGCAACCCCGAGCCTCACCGAACATCAGATTTCACACTCCACAGTAGTTATACCCTAGAACTGATCAGGTCCGTCGCGGCCGCACTTTATCCCATGTATAGCCGCAAGCGTCGGGGAGGTAAAGCTCCAAGCGCCGCAGTGCCACAGCAATCAGCCATCAATGCGGCTAGTTGGCCCCAGATACAGTGCACACCCAATGTTCACTAGTGGGCAATGATAATCCAGGCACTAACGGGGCACACCACGACTCAGCCCGTCTCCCGCTGTTTCTCCCGAGCCCGCCCCCACCAGCCTCAGTTCGCGTGGAGCGGCCCAGCGCGGCCCAGCGCCACCTCCGCAGCCCCGGGCTTTCCTGGGCCGCCACCCCACTCACCGCAACCGGCAGAGACCGGACAAAGCCCAGGAGTCGAGCGCTCTCCTCCGACGTCCTGTAGCGCCCCTCCGTCAGTCCGAGTATGCCGTGTCGGCGTCCGATCAGCTCCCAGCCGCAGCGCCAGTGACCTCCAGAGACCCCGGCCGCCACTAGTCCTCAGCTCGGCCACAGCTCCAGAACACCACAATGGCGGACATCAGCGGGCAGGCCCAGGCGCTGCGCTCGCCGTCAGAGACGATCCGGTCAGTCAAAAGCAGTGCCAGTCGGGGCAGCCTCGCCCTCCTACACAAGTAGCCGCTACTCTGGCACGTCTCCAGGGCAGATTATAAAGGATAATGAAAGTATTTTATTCCGATCTGGCGGAGCCTCACATACGTGCGGCCATCTTGCCTGGCGCCCTCTAGCGCCCCTCGACTTTGGTAGGTTAACATTTATTATATAATATACTTTCGGATATGATAATTTTAAGTAATCTACTCCTTTGTAATTTGTAAAGAATATGAATTTAAATTATAGCATGTAGAACATTCTTTTGGTTTGTTTGCTATATATACAGGCATTTTGGCTAACAGATTGCTCCATTCGTAGCTCCTGGTAGCTTTGCTCTTTTTGTAATGTTTCTGTAATTTTGTATTGTGTAACTGAGTTCTGCCTAGTGTGGATTGGAAGGCGTTGGGCCATCTTTCCACTGCATTGTTTGTTTATGCTTACTGTGCCAATGTGCTGTCATAGACATTCCACCATGGTATTTGGAATTTGGTTTGGAGTCTGTGTCCGGAGCGACGGGGTATGCCAACCCACGTGTCTTTGAAATAGGGGACTTTGGGAATGCTTTAGATCTTGGCAGTTTTACAGTCGTCCTGCTGCTGCGGCGGTTCCAAGTACTCCGTGTTGCAGCAATAGACAGTGTCCCACTGGGTCGGCGGTCTTCTTTGCTGGCTAACAGTATTCCATCGCCATCAGGCAAGTGAACTTGCGCCGAGCAAATTTAGATGTTCCCATTGTGCTTGCGGTAGAGTCATGAAGGAGTGAGGCCATGGTGGTGTGGAGACAGATAAGTACTACTTATTATAATATCAAGACACATACATTTTATGATTCGGTCAATACGTATATGTAAGTAATGCAAAATGCCCATAATTTTACATATAGCATTGCACACCAACGACATACACACACTATTGAATGTACACCCACACCCACCACAAAAGCCTACCTCAGATCCCTGCGACAATAGGGTGGCTGAGCATCATGGTCAAGTAGCAGCAGCACAGGATGGACCTGGACAATGGCTTCCAGGTGGTGGGACCCCCAAAAAAGGTGGGTTGTCACTATTCTTTTCTTCCTTTCCGCCTACTCGAGCTTGGAGGTTTCCCTGCCACAGTTGCCTCGAGGGAAAGGTACATTGTAATCTGGAAAGCTGATATCTTGGTGGGACTCTATCCGACAGCAGCTTCTGCCTTGGACACAGTCAACAAGGGAGAAAGATTCTGGCGAAGGCTGTGGGACTGCGGCGGTCTTCCCTCCAGTGACCTGCCATCATCTAAAATGAGTGGGCAGACTGCCAAGGCGGCAGACAGAAGACCACCAAAACATCGACAGTGGTACCAGTCCTGCCAAGATCTTAGGGCCTGTTTATGACTTTGGTGCAGTTGCACCGGCTCTCCGCTGGCACGCCTGCGCCTAAGTTGCCAAGCATATTACGAGTTTTGTCACCGCCACACTTTTCAAGGCCCCCTTGTGTCTCACTCCATGTGACTCCTGGGTGCATGTACACCAGTACCTTACAGCTTTGGCTGCCGCAGTCCTTGCCGTGCAGGTACTGCCTCTGAGTTCAACTAATGCAGGTGGACGGTCTTTTGGCCTTTCCCACGGCGATGCCCTAAAAAAGGGCACCACATTGGGAATTCACAAACATTTTCCAGCAGGACTGTAAAGTCCATGCAGTGCTGGAATTGGAGGTGCAAGCAGACAGAGGGGCACAACATGCCTCCCTATGGCCCTGTAGGGCCCCCTAGGTTCCCCCACCACCAGCCTTTTTGTGGCGGGCTCACCGCCATAAAAAGGCTGGCGGTGAAAGAAATTCTTAATATGCTCGGCTGACTGCGCCTGTCCTTCTCAGCATATTGGAGTGTCCCTCCGCTGCGCTACCACGAGGGAACAGCTGTTCCCTGCTGCAGCCAACAGTCCACCTATGGAACAACTAAGAGAGTTATAATCCGGTGGACGGAACCCCGCCACCGCAAGTCTGGTGGTCCATGAACCACAAGACTCGTAATCAGGCCCTAAATCAGGCCCCAAGTTTGCCTTAATTTTGTTTGCAGAAAGCGCTTTCTATTAGTAAATTGTAGTGGTTGGCCACCTCAGTGCAAGTGGCAGAGGCTAGTGATATCAATTTTTTTTGTTTCAATGGAATATTTATAGAAGATTCTATACTTAGTGCAGAATGTTGGTGGTGGCTCTATATATTTTGATTGAACTGATAGTAACAGCCTTGTATGGCTGTGGGGGGGTATATTTATAGAATGATCTGAATCATTGCTTTCTCAAAGTCTATGACTATTTTTGGGGAATAGTAGTTTTTTATGTTTTAAATGGTTTCGGAGGTCTTAGTTTGGTAGTAGGGAAAATATAAAAGGGATGTTTGTGTTTTGATATTCACCATGTATGGTATATATCTAAGCAAAGGGTTTGCGACACATTTTGAAGGTTCCAGCCATCATCCAGGTTTGACATTGACTAAGTTTTATTAAGTTGTCTGCTGTAGAGAATATTAGGATTTGTTTCTCATTATTTAGATTGTCATGTAAAAGGGAAAGTTTCTCATGTGTAATTAGTAATTGTTCAGGTATGTGTATGCATGATATCTTATAAGGGCAGGTGGATTATCGCTGATGGCTTTTTTAGTTCGATGAATTACATGTTTTAAAGTGGGTATAAGTGGTAGTTGGCCTGTTATGTGTTTGGGGACTCTGAGTAGTATATCTATAAGGATTGTGCTTGTGGGTTCCTGGGAGCTAATGCTTGCCTCTCTTATATCTTGCAATATTTCTCTTACTTCGAATTAATGTCATTTTTGGGGAGTGGTTGTGTTCTCTTACATAAAATACAACATCATCTTTTATAGTTGCCCTCCCATAGCATGCATGGGAATAATATTTAGTACAGTTCCAGTTTATATTTTCTAATAATGTCCTTTCTTGGCTGTAGGTGTAGCCCATGTTATTTAGTAACTGCTTTCCTTTCTGGGAAGTGTTAAATTTGCCAGCCTCTGTTATTGTATCTGAAAGTAGTGTAATAGTATAAATATATATTATATTTTAACTTTTGCACGTTTATTATTACCATGTTACGGCATATTTGACGGGGTATCATACCCGTGGCCTTAATGTGGGCTGATGTTTCTTCGAAGTTTGCCTGCTTGGAACGTGACGGAAATGTATATTTTTGAACTATATACGTGCCATATTTTACATATGATTATCAACAACAGTGTGCCTCCCAGACCATAAATGAAAGTATTTTAATAAGTATAGGAATCTACCCGAGTATTCCTATTTAGGTTCACGTGATGAACTTGTTAACTTATAATAACTTCTGAAGAGGTAAGTAGTGCCCTGTACTTCTACTTTTAAACAACTTCTACAATACAAAACTCTCTGATCTGGAGTTTGCCAAATGGATTTTTATCATCAATCCTTTTAGGTATATATATATACACATATGTCAGAAATATTTACAACATACACTGTGACAATACAATAAAATGATCTGTGACCACGCTTGAGGCAATGTATGATGCTTCAATTTACATATATAGTGCATTTACACAAGTAGACACATATTTAGTATTCCTCAGCCCACATTTTCTTGTGAGTAAGTCCTATTTGTGATTACATATCTAGAGTTTTCCCTGATGTCCTGTTTCTTATAGTCCTGGGGTCCTGCTTCCCTTAGGTTCTCCCGCTCATTCACATAATGACACTCTTCTAAGGCCCTCGGTAGATCAGAGCTTATTATTATTGAACTGGTTTAGCGTCCTGTGTTACGTTATTCCTTGTAGTGCCCCCTATGCACTAAAACTAGCAGGAAATGATTGCTCTTGGCCTCAAGTTTGCATACGCCGACACGTTTTGACCTTCATGGGTGGTCCTGGCTTGTAGTATAGAAGGTCTTCTGCAGGGAAAATGTTCTTGTGGGACATGTATCCTTGTTTAACCGTTGTTTTAGTCCTTAATGTGTGGTCTGTTCTTTCCATGGAATGCTGTCTTATCCAGTATTGGGGTATCTTTCATAGATTCACATGCCTGAATCATTCCCCGTCGCCGAGGCGGGAGTCCCACGGTAATAATATATACAAAAGCAGTGCCTTAGTAGAAAAACTGTAGTAGGCTGACAAGACAATAGGCACAAAAAGGCCCAAAGCTTAATAGCCTATCTACCTCATTGTATGAAAAGAACTGAAAAATAGTTCCAACCAATCAGCTGCTAGCACCCTCTAGAACAGAGGTCTTTAAACTTTTTGATGCTGAGACCCCCTTGTAAAACGCTTTTAGGCGTAAGGACCCCCTTCCGACAAAAATTTCTAGAAACTGGTACTCCTCATCATCAACAACTACCGACAACCATAAATGCACCTGTTAGACCTCATCACATCCATCCATCCATCATTCATCCGTCCACACTTTCACACATCCATCCATCCATCCATCCTTCATCCATCAACCCTTTCATACTTCCATCCATACATCCATCCTTCATCCATCCACCCTTTCATCCTTCCATCTATACATCTATCCTTTACCCATCCACCCTTCCAACCCATCATTCATCCACCCACCTTTTCACACATCCATCCATCATTCATCCATGCAACTTTTTATCCATCCATACATCCATCCTTCATCCATCCACCCTTTCATCCTTCCATCCATACATCCATCCTTCATCCATTCACCCTTTCATCCATACATCCATCCTTCATCCACCCACCCTTTCATCCATCCATCCATCATTCATCCCCCCACCTTTTCACACATCCATCCATGCATTATTCCTCCATGCAACCTTTTATCCATCCATACATCCATCGTTCATCCATCGACCCTTTCATCCTTCCATCCATCCTCAATCCATCCACCCTTTCATCCTTCCATCCATACATCCTTCCTTCATCCATTCACCCTTTCATCCATACATCCATCCTTCATCCACCCACCCTTTCATCCATCCATTCACCCATCATTCATCCACCCACCTTTTCACACATCCATTCATCCATGCAACCTTTTATCCATCCATACATCCATCCTTCATCCATCTACCCTTTCATCCTTCCATCCATACATCCATCCTTCATCCATCCACCCTTTCATCCATCCATTCACCCATCATTCATCCACCCACCTTTTCACACATCCATTCATCCATGCAACCTTTTATCCATCCATACATCCATCCTTCATCCATCTACCCTTTCATCCTTCCATCCATCCATACATCCTTCATCCATCCACCCTTTCATCCATCCATCTTCCATCCACCCTTTCATTCATCCATCCATCCACTCATCATTCATCCACCCACCTTTTCACACATCCATCCATCCTTCATCCGTCCACCCTTTCATCCTTCCAGCCATCCATCCATCCATCCATCCTTCCATCCATACATTCATCCTTCGTCCATCCACCCTTTCATCCTTCCATACATCCATCATTCATCCCTCCACCTTTTCACACATCCATCCATGCATCATTCCTCCATGCAACCTTTTATCCATCCATACATCCATCCTTCATCCTTCCACCCTTTCATCCTTCCACCCATCCATCCTTCATCCGTCCACCCTTTCATCCTTCCATCCATACATCCATCGTTCATCCATCCACCCTTTCATCCTTCCATCCATCCTTCATCCATCCACCCTTTCATCCTTCCATTCATACATCCTTCCTTCATCCATTCACCCTTTCATCCATACATCCATCCTTCATCCACCCACCCTTTCATCCTTCCATACATCCATCATTCATCCCTCCACCTTTTCACACATCCATCCATGCATCATTCCTCCATTCAACCTTTTATCCATCCATACATCCATCCTTCATCCATCCACCCTTTCATAATTCCATCCATCCATCCTTCATCCGTCCACCCTTTCATCCTTCCATCCATACATCCATCCTTCATCCATCCACCCTTTCATCCATCCATTCACCCATCATTCATCCACCCACCTTTTCACACATCCATTCATCCATGCAACCTTTTATCCATCCATACATCCATCCTTCATCCATCTACCCTTTCATCCTTCCATCCATCCATACATCCTTCATCCATCCACCCTTTCATCCATCCATCTTCCATCCACCCTTTCATCCATCCATCCATCCACTAATCATTCATCCACCCACCTTTTCACACATCCATCCATCCTTCATCCGTCCACCCTTTCATCCTTCCAGCCATCCATCCATCCATCCATCCTTCCATCCATACATTCATCCTTCGTCCATCCACCCTTTCATCCATCCATCCACCCATCATTCATCCACCCACCTTTTCTGTGCCTCTCTCGTGGGGTGGGTCAGTATCTCTCTGCGTCTTCTTCCTTCTTCCTCTCTCATGGTCTTATGGGAGGGCATCTCTGTGCCTCCCTGTGGGGGGGAGACAAGACAGGCTGTAACAACATCTCACTGTGAAGAACAGACTCTCAGGCACATTTCGCCCGCACAGGCGCCGGGTATGAGGGCTCGTGGGATAAGACGTGTCGGAGGGGGGAGGAGAGGCCCTTTCACGTGCTTTACTGGCGGGACCCACAGCTCCAGGCGCGCAATGTCTATTGAACTCAAAGGGTTACAGCCTCCTCCCCCAGCCACCCCACCCCGCCCCCCCTTGTGTATGTGAGCCCGGCTGAAACAGCTTCACTGGACACACACAAAGCCACACCCGAGCACTTCACAGGTCTTTAAAAGACCTTTTGCTTGTTAATGAGGCCTTGATGTTTTTCACCCCTCGGTGTGAATTAGGCCTCCTCCGTGAGCACCCTCGTGATCACCCTCAATCAGCCCGACGACACTAAGGCAAACCACGCGTTTCAAGGAACTGCATGCTCTGACAGAATCTGCGACCCCCTTCCCAGGACTCCACGACCCCCCTGAGGGTTGCGCCCCACAGATTGAAGACCTCTGCTCTGGAACCTTCCCAGCAGAGGCAGTTCTCCTCAGATTTTCACAAAACGTCGTGTGGAAGGGAGTCTCCCTGAGTGCCTACTCAGTTATCTTCTATTTCTCTTCAGAATGTCTGAAAAGAAAGCTCTCTTCAAAGCTTGCAGGACCATGATAAGAAAAGGGTCCATGTAGATGATCAGCATAAGGACTGCATCTACTGTCTACATCCTAACCATATTGTTAAGGATTGTAGGATGTGTCGAACCTTCCCTGCCAAAACCATCAGAGACAGGGAGGCAATGGTTCTTTTATGGCTCCAATCAACAGATGAGGAGGATAGAGCCTCTACATCTAGCAAAAGAGCCAGATCCAGAGACACCTCTTCTCCTGAGGGGAGGAAACACCACAAATCCTCTCATAGAGCTTCAGAACAGACAAGGAGGTCGTCTTCTCCTCCTTCTGGATCAGCCTTATCTCCGTCTTCTGTGTCATCCAGACCTTCGGCTACAAAAACAGTGAGTAAAGCCCAGGTCAAGACTCTTTCTCTGATGTCTGCTCACACAGTTTCTGTGACCTCTTCTACTTCAAGTTCTTCATCTACGGTCTCTACAATGGCTATTACCTCTCCTATTGTGTCTTCGAAAATCTCTGCTCCAAAGAAATCTTCTGTGGCTAAGGAATCCTCTTCTAAGACTTCTTCATCTAAGTCGCCGCCGACGACAGCGTCAACGTCACTCTCATCAACGACGGTTCGTTCATCTACAAAGTTATCGTCGACAAACCCTGTCGACGTCAAAGACCTCGTCGACGAAGAGACCGTCAACGTCGAAAACATCATTGACGTAGAGCCCGTCGATGTCGAAGACATCATCGTCGAAGAGCCCGTCGACAGCAGCCCCATAAACGAAGAGCCCGCCGACGACATCCCCATCGACGACATGTCCGTCGACGGCAACCCCGTTGACGAGGAGACCATCGACGACGGCTCTGTCGACTACAAGACCGTTGCCGGAGAGTCCATCGACGGCAGCACCATCGACGACAGTTCCGTCGACGTCGAGCCCGTCGACGAAAATTTCATCGACGACGTCGTCAACGGCTCAGTTGTCTGTAACACCTTTGGTCAAGGCGCCCCCGTCGACGAAGAAAAGCCCCTTAATGACCACAAGTCCATCTACGAGAGGTTGGTCAGCGATTCAACAAGTATCTCAGGCATTGCCTGTGACGTTCACTCACTATCAACTGAAAACGTACCATAGGCAAGACTATACCAATATATCTTCATTGTTACCATAACATATTTTGGAGACATATGTGGAGGAGGAGGAATCTGATGAAGATGACAGTGAGGAACAAGGCCCTTTTGGGATTACACGCCATCCATCAGAGTTGCAAATAAAATGGCAAGAGGAGGATGAAGAGGAAGACTACCAAGAACATTTTTATCATGAGGACTTGTCTACACCCTATCATAGACAGTCACATAAGGTTCCACGTTCGGAAGAAACAAGTCATCTTCCCCCATCTCTTATCCAAGATCTGCAAGCCATGTTGGCTAATTATCGGCAAAGGTTTCCACCTGCACCAACTACTCCAATTTTACCAACCATACCGGCGGCTGCACCAGCACCACCACCACTGATAGAAGATCCTATTTCACCAAGACACCCTTCAGAAGCTATACCACAAGTGGGTCAGGATTCTTCATCATCCGATGATGATGAAAGAGAGGAAGGTGAATTACCCAATGATAATGTGACTGGGGATCCTTAGGATGAATACATAATTCCCATGCCCTCGCCTCCTATGCCTCAACCCTCCAATTCTCCACCTGAGGATATTGGCGGCTTTCATAACATCTTGCAACAGGCTGCAACACGGTTCGAGCTGCCAGTCACTATCGAACAATCTGACTGTTTTCTACACGACTTGAAAGAAGGTTATAGAAAAATCACCAGAGCAATACCAATCATAGACTTCCTTTGGACGGAAGGCCTTAAGATAATGAAGACACCTGCCTCCATACGCGCTGTACTTTCTAGAATTGAGAAAAAATGTCGAGCACCGCCAGAAACTCCATCTTGCCTTGTTGGACACCCGCGCCCGGATTCTGTAATTTCACAGGCTGCACAGCAGAGGTCAAAGAATCCGGCCACCCCAATCTGGACTCCACCCGATATAGATGACGCCTTGCTGACCATCAAGACCGACACGGACACTGCTAAATCGCTGGGTAGCCTGCAGTATAAAAGAGGATCTTTCCGGGGATCAAGAGGTCGTTGTTTTTCCTCTAGATGAAATTATTACAATCAACAAAACAGGCAATACCAATCTCAATATAAACAGCCTCATTACCAGTCCACTTACAGACAATCATCTTCGAGCAATTTCTCTCATCAGGGTGGACGGCGACGATCAAACAATCAGGGCCGTGACTCAAATAGAAAACAATGAGCTCTGCTGGACTCCAGTCAAACCTTTTCCCCTCCCTGTGGGCGCAAAGATCTCAGCCTTTTTCCAGCAATGGCAGCAAATCACATCAGATCAGTGGGTCCTCGAGCTTGTACAAAGAGGTCACACTCTGGAGTTCCTAAAGAAGCCACCTACGACCCTGCCCAAGGGTCCCCCTTCCCCTCGTCTTCACTTACTGTTCAGAGAAGCTTTAAACATGCTCCGCAGGAATTCGATAGAAAAAGTTCCAGTCTCGCAAAAAGGGAAAGGATTCTACTCTTGTTTCTTTCTCATAAGGAAAAAATCGGGGGAGTGGCGCCCGATTCTCGACTTGCGCAAACTCAACAAGTTTCTGAAGAAGCAAAGTTTTCGAATCCTGACGCTTGCCGATGTGTTGAGCTGTCTCAACGAAGGGGACTTTATGGCTTCTCTGGACTTGAAAGACGCTTACTTCCATATCCCTTTACATCCCAAACATCGCAAATACCCAAGATTCACAGTGGCTGGCGTCCACTTTCAATTCAAGGTGCTCCCGTTTGGATTGAAATCGGCACCAAGAATCTTCACAAAATGCCTAGCTCCATTCTCTGCCACTCTGAGGTCTCAGGGTATTCAGGTCTTCCCGTACCTCGACGACTGGTTGCTCAAGGGACCATCAAGGCAAGCCACAAGAAAGGCTGTCAAAAGTTGCCTTCATCTATTCTCAAATTTGGGACACACTCGCAATGCAAACAAGTCACAATTGCAACCCCTCCAGGTTCTAACATTTCTGGGAGCAACATTGGACACCAAACAGTGCAAGGCATTTTTGTCAGAAGATCGCCAAAATAGGTTGAAAAGTCTGGCAAAGTTAATTTCAGGAAGAAAGTCAGTTTCTGTCCGAACATTCGCTTCTCTTCTGGGGATGTGCTCTTCGGCGATCAAACTAGTCCCTCTAGCAAGACTCAGGATGAGACCTCTGCAGGAAGAACTGCACCGGCAATGACAACAAGCCGTAGGGTCATTCAACGATTGCATCAAGGTGACATCACGAATGATACATGCTCTTCACTGGTGGTCAATAAAAAGCAATCTGTCTCAGGGTCTCACGTTCCTGACTACTCCCCCAGAGTTTGTCCTAACCACGGATGCATCCATGGAAGGTTGGGGAGGGCATCTCCAAGATCTTCAAATTCAAGGATGATGGTCTCAACAGTATCAGCAGAAGCACATCAACAGTCTCGTACTTCGAGCCATCTTTCTTTCTCTGCAAGCATTCCTTCCGAGCATCGCGAACTCCTCAGTGCTGGTGCGTACGGACAATACCACCAGCATGTATTATATCAACAAACAGGGGGGAACGAGGTCTCTCTCCCTATCACAGGAAGCTCAGGAGATGTGGGAGTGGGTTATAGAACATGGCATAACCCTCAGAGCAGAGCATGTCAAGGGAATTCACAACTCTTTGGCCTATAACCTCAGCAGATCTCTCACAGGTTGTCACGAGTGGGAATTGGAACAGGAGCAGGTGGAGAAAGTCTTTTGGATGTGTGGCACTCCAACTCTAGATCTGTTTGCAACAAAACAGAACAGCAAATGCCTTTATTACGCCAGAGGATTTCCTCAACGGGGGTCAAGAGGGAATGCCCTGTCCATGCGATGGTCAGGGATTTATGCGTACGCTTTTCCCCCGATACCATTTATACCTAGGGTGCTGCACAAGATGAAGAGAGAACATTGCTGTCTCATTCTAATTGCTCCTCGCTGGCCGAAGCAGTATTGGTTCTAAGAGTTACTACTGTTATCGCAACAGCGCTCTGTTCGTCTAAAACCAACACTCACGATGCTGACGAGAGAGGGAGGTCAGATTCTACACCTGGATCCGCAATCGCTTCACTTGCACGCCTGGCTCCTGACTTCCTTGAATTTAAGGATCTCAAAATATCTCAGGACTGTCGGGAAATTCTATCTAAAGCCCGTGCCCAAAGTACTATCAAGACATATCGCTTAAAATGGAAGCGCTTTTGACATTGGTGTGAAACAAATGTTCATCCGCTCCAGGCTCCACCAGAGGATATTCTTCCGTACTTACTATCTCTAGCCAAAGCAGGTCTGGTATTCTCATCTATCAAAGTCCATCTCGCTGCAATTTCCAGATTCAGAAAGAGTTCTAACAGACCATCTCTCTGTTCTTCGTCGCTTATCAAACAATTCTTAAAGGGACTTTTTCGAGCTTTTCATCCAATTCGACCTCCACCTCCAGAATGGGATCTCAATACAGTCTTATCTCAACTAATGAGGAGACCTTTTGAGCCAATACACAAGGCTGAACTCAAATTTTTAACCTGGAAGGTGGCACTTTTATTAGCTCTCACTTCAGCCCGGAGGGTTAGTGAAATCCAGGCTTTCACAATTTCGGAACCCTTTCTACATTTCACTAAAGATTATGTCACATTACGAACAAATCCAAAATTCATTCCTAAAGTACCATCTCAGTTCCATCTAAACCAACCTGTAAAGGTAAAAACCTTCTTCCCGTATCCGGTTACACCGGCGGAAAAGGCTTTACACTCTCTTGACATAAAACGTTGCTTGAAATTCTACCTTCAAAAGACTAAGGATATTAGACTATCCAATCAATTACTGGTTGCTTATGGCCAAGCCACATTAAGACAAGCCGTGACGAAAGCAACGGTAGCTAGATGGCTTTCTTCTGCCATACAATTTTGTCATTATAAAGCCAACAAACCTTTGTACAGAAAGGTCAAAGCACATTCCACCAGAACTATGTCGGCTTCTACAGCCTTATTTACTGGAGTCAAATAAATTAGAGAACATCTGTCGTGCTGCGACATGGAAGAATGTCCACACATTCACGAAGCACTACTGCTTACAGTCTGCGTCGCAGGACGATGCAGCAGTGGGACAGGCTGTTCTTCAGCATCTCCTACATTAAGGTTAGAATTTTAAGTGTCTCTCATAGTGCATTTATGTTTTATGACGATGATCATATTCTCTAAGATGTTTCCGGTTGTCAAATGTTTATTAACATACAGTATGTTAAATGGCTATAACTGTTTATGTCAAAGGTTTATGCATTTATATGTATTTACATATTCTAGTGCTCTATAACCTTCCGGATGGGTGGGGGATATGTAGATTTACGCCCTGTCTCTCACCTTCCGCAAACGACAATATTGGACCTACTGCTTGCTATTCTGATTCAGGCATGTGAATCTATGAAAGATACCCCAATACTGGATAAGAAAACAAGTTATTTACCTGTAACTACAGTTATCCAGTATTGGTATCTTTCATAGATTCACATGCACCCACCCTCCTCCCCGGCAGTACAGTTCTCTATTTGGGATACCTACTTCTCACTTGTGCTAAGAAAATCTGAGGAGAACTTGCTCTGCTGGGAAATTTCTAGATGGTGCTAGCAGCTGATTGGTTGGAACTATTTTTCATACAATGAGGTAGATCGGCTACTAAGCTTTGGGCCTTTTTGGGCCTATTGTCTTGTCAGCCTACAACAGTTTTTCTACTAAGGCACTGCTTTTGTATATATTATTACAGTGGGACTCCCGCCTCGGCGGCGGTGAATGATTCAGGCATGTGAATCTATGAAAGATACCAATACTGGATAACTGTAGTTACAGGTATGTAACTTGTTTTCTTCAATGCCAAGTAGTGTAAGCTGTGTGCCTTTTCTTAGCTGGTTCTGTGACTATTTTGTGTAGCTACCGGATGCTTCCTCTATTCATGGCTGCTCTTGCAGATCGTGCTCTTCCAGGCAGAGCGGGACCCATCCGTCAATTTTTCCTTGGCAGACCGCAGTGCATTTGAAGCATCTTGAGAGGAATTTGGACAATCCAATGAGTTATCATTGTAAAAGCCCTAATGAAGTTCAAGTGTAAATTGAACAAAACGCTTTGGTTGGATGTTGTGCGTTGATGCAAAGAATCTGAATTGAATAGGAAAGAATAAAAAGGATTATCGGATTTTACGCATTTCCTTATTGATTGTGGACAATAAGTTTGATGGTGCACCATTCCAAAGTTCAAGACTTCTATTCTACGTTGCAGTTGCACCGAACAACGGTAGGTGCAGGAATTGTTGTGCACATCTGCATTTAAAATATAAAATATACAAAAGAAAAAATAGAACATTGAAGTGCGGCTTTGATAGTCCGCCGTCGAGTGTGCTGTATTGAACAATTGCGTTTTAATTTAAATATCAGTATTGCTTACTTGGTAAGGTAGTTGTTGAGATGTATATATTTCTTCCTTAATGGTTTGTAGAGAGAATCGGGCAGAGTTTCCTTGTTGTTGACATATTTAGATGTTTGAATTGGTGTGTATTTTATATTGTTTATGTAATTATTTATTTGATTTTATTGGTTAAAGGTAATGGTTTGATTTTGATGGTAGGTTTAGTTTGAATTTTTTTATCAGCTGAGTCCTATGGTAAATGCTAATTTAGATATTATTTCTGATGTGTGATAAACAGTTTGATATTTTTGGATATAAATAAATAAATATATATACATACACACCCACACCCACACACACACACAGATATATATATATATATTTATATATAGATTTGTGTTATTTTTGGGGAGTGGTTTATTGTTCAAATTTTAGACTGATAATTGTTTGGGAGGTGTGAACGGTAAATATTTTGTTGATGTAATATATTTTTATATAATTTTAATATGTGTATAACAAGATTTGGGTTTATTTGAAGTATGTGAAAAGTGTTTTTTTATTCTACTTCTAAATGATTATTGTATTCTGGCAATAATATTGTAGTCAATATTGTGTGAAACGATATTTTTTACTTATTGGCCCTCATTAGTATGTCGGTCAGAAAGCCTCCGACCAAAGGTCAGAGGCTTTATGACTGGCATCTTTGGTTTGAATTCTGACCGCCGTATTAGGATTACAGCGGTTGAAATTCACACCAACCAGTCATTCCAGATGGCTTCCTATGGGCTTATGGAGCCCATAGGCCAGTCGGAAACCAAACATAATTCCGTGCAGACAGCGTTTCTGCCGTTGGGATTGTGATGTTGGTTTCCAATAGGCTTTCCATTTCCGGCTTTCCGACATGGAAAGCTTGTCAAAAAGCAACTTTGGGGGCCCCTAGCAGCTTCCCTTCTCACTGCAGCCTCTTGTTGGGTACCAAGGAGGCACCTATGGTGCCCCCCTGTAAATCCCTGCACTGCATGGCAGGAAACTCATGGTGCCTGCCATGCAGTGCAGGGATTTACACAAACTCCCTTTGCTCTATGGGAGCATGTGCTGTGGGGGGTTTCTGAATTCGTCAGCTAAAAGTAAGTCCGAAATAGTTATAATACCCTGTTCAGTCCAAGCTTCAAGATTGGGCCGAGAAATTTGGTTGTTGAGGGCTGCCAGTCCTATGGGGGGGAGGGTTTTGCAGGTGCATAGAGGAATCTGTATTTCTGGAGCACTTGTGAACATCGCAGACAATGTAAAGCTGCGGAAAGTAGTTGTGGGATTCTAAGAAGAGAAGTTGTCAAAGCTAATATTACTGAATGTAGTCAACCAAAGGGTCTCTCTATGGGGGGGGAACCCTATCTCAGAGAGGGAGTGACCTGCCAGCCATCGATCCTGCCACTGAAGTTGTGGTGCTACATAATATTGAACACACAAAAGGTGATGGAAGGAATGCTTGCAATTTATGTAGCCACTGGCAGTCGTTAGGGGTAGCATCCCAACCCATGAGGAGCAGGGTCAAGACTGATTTGCATATGGCTGGGTCCATATTGAGGTGGCATGGTGAGCAACAAAATAGTGGGTTGGATTGCTACCTCGAGCTATTGCCAGTGGTTAGACTTATTGCAGGCAACCTCCCATTACCTTTTGTATGTTTCTTGTACTGCCCTAATTAGCATGGGAATGCCCAGACATGGGTCCCGTGCTCACTGTGTCACTGGAACCAAGCTGTATCCGAAGAGGAACCCATAACTAGCGCAAAACCAGTCCTGGGTTGCATGTGTATTGGGTCAGGGATGAACTGGCTTGGCAGTTCGGGCTGGACTGTTCCCACGAGGAGGGTCAAGGTTACTCTGCATATGGTTGGGTCCAAACTGAGGTGGCATGGTGAGCAAAAGAACAATGGGTTGGAGTTCCACCCAGAGCCATTGCCAGTGGTTAGACTTATTGAAAGCAGCCTCCCATCACCTTTTGTGTGTTTCATGCTAAATAAGATTGTTAAAAATCTGAAAGTCCCAATCCTCCTACCGTGCTTGAAAGCTTGAGGGTTGATATCACCACCCATCTACGACTCTTATGCCAGATGAACTCATTAAGCATTGTGTCCAGATCGCAAAAGAAAGAGCGCAGGAGGGATAAGGAAAGGTTGACAAACAAAATATAATAGACGTTGGAGCACTACCATTATAATTAATGCTTTTCTTCCCATAACGGAGAGAGGCAGAGTCGGCCAAAGGGAGAATTGTGTTTTAAGTGATCGGATAGATCTGCCTGATCTACCTTACCGTAAGTCTTCTAGTAAATTATATATGTTAAAACCAAGGTAATAGAATGTGATTAGCTCTTTATGTAGGTGAGGGTCTAATTGGAGGGGGAATGGAAGGATATTACTGGCACAAAGAGGAAAAATGCAGGATTTAGACCAGTTAACACCTAGTTAAATCTCAGCAAAATAAGCCAAGAGGCGAGCAATCACTGCGAGGTTGAACTGAGTATCTCTAATATACAGAAGGATGTGATCTGTGTAAAGAGACGCTGCATGGAGGGCGGTTCTGATTGGCAAACCCCAGTGTATTTCCTGTTGCATTAGCTGGATCGCCTGTGGTTCCATCTCAAACAGCAAAGGTGAGAGAGGGCAACCTTAACCGGTGCCCCAGCCTATGGTGAAGGATCACGAAATAGAATGTCCCATCTTGACTGTGGCAGTCGGGCAGGATATAAAAGGTGAACCCATTTGCACTAGTTTGGACCAACACTCATATTGTTTACGACCTCCAGCATGTAGCCAAGCATTCAGAGTCAAATGCTTTCTCCAAATCTAAGGCAATGCATGCAGCTCTTAGGAATTAATCTGATTCACTAGAAATGACATCCCAAAATTGTCGCAGATTGTGGGAGGTTTTACATCCCGGAATACAGCTCTACTGGTCAGGTGAATCAGGACTGAGTGGTTCATAAGTAAGTGACTAATTAGCAATTTAGTAAGGATTTGAAAATCAGCATTATGGATCAATAGTGGGCAGTAGGAAGACATGTCTGTTGGACCTTTATGGGGTTTGAGCATAGTGGAAATAATATCCTCATTTAAGGAGTGAGGAAGATGCTCTTGCTCGAGGGAGCCATTAAAAAGCTGAAGCAGGTGGCGTGCCAATTGAGGGGCAAAGAGAGTATAGAATTTAGATGTCCATCTGCTCTGGAGGGGTCTTCCCTCGAGGTAGGTTACACAAAACACCATTAAGTTCCTGCAGTGTTAAGGGAAGATCGAGTTCCTGCCTACCTGTAGCCGATAAGTGAGGAAGTGAGTCAAGAAATAGTGCCTGCGCCGCTGTGGTAGAAGATAGAGGTTTATAAGGGGATTTCATAATAGGCACAGAAAGCATCATTGATTGCTGACTGCATGGTCAGTCTCAGCAAAATTGAAGTTGAAGCTCTTGATTTCGCTAGATGAGCCAACAGCCAATCTGCTCCCTCTGTTGCCTTCATTGTGAGTTTTAGCATGGTGTGTGGCTGAATCGAAGAAGCACAATTTTTCTAGGGTTTCAGTGATAGGGTCAGACCAAGGCCACCTTGGCTGGGTTGGTTGGCAATAACTCCTCAAGAGACCGTAAGGAGGCCGCCAATCGAATAAGCTTCCCCATTAATACTCCTTGAATCCCCACACCTGAGTTAATACAAAACCCCTGGGTGGAAACCCAGTAAGAAGGCAGAGGCAGAAACCTTGTTATCTGCAAAATAGGAATCAATATGTTCAAGTAAGGAATAACGAAACACTGTATCATCCAATACCGACGTCTGTAAATGCCAGTTCCGAATCAGCGTCAATTGCCTTCCCCAAGCAAGCTTATCCTGCAAGGGGTTATGGTACGACAGTGACCGGAAGCAGTATGAAGTAGTCACTACCTGTGAGTGAATATCTGGGCTGGCCACAAATCTATCTATTCTAGAGTGACTGTGGTGTACTGGAGAGTAAAAGGATTATTCCCTCTAAGCTGGAATTTCAAGCACCCAAGATCTCCAAGCTGCTATCCCTCAAGCCAGGCCTGGAGTAGTCTAGGTGCTGGGATGGGAGTGAAGGCATAGAATGATCTGAAGATTATCAATAACACAATTCAAATCTTCTCCCAGCACCCAATCAATCGGACAAAAAGCCCCAAAAATGAGTTTGAGCTACTTGAGGGGCATATATACCTCCCAGTACGAGGGACAAACCATCCAGCCGGCCACACAGCCATACATAATGGCCATCCGTATCAATCTTAGTTTCCTCAAAATAGACTCTGGGCCTCATCCAGAGCACAACTCCTCTTGCATAGGCAGAGAAACTAATCCCAACCACCTGACCTTACCATGTATTACAGAGTCTGTATACTCCCGGGACCAATAGATGAGTCTCCTGCAAAATAGTTATATGTGTTTTCTATTACGCCAAGGTACAGCACATTTTATGACATTTATGAGGGGAATTCATCCCCCTGACATTCCATGTCACTAGTTAAGTCGTCAAGCCCTGAGAGGATCGAAGTGGGAAACCAAGTCAGCCAGGACCTGCAATAAAACCAACCCTGTCAACAAATATGTAGGCCAAGGCCCAACAAAAACCCCACTGAGGTTAGTGTCTCACCCAGAAACAAGCAGAGGAGCATGGTAAGGAGGGTAAGCACTGGCAGCGCAGAAGCCTGCCGGCCTGCACGTCTGCCAGAGTAATTTGTGAAGAAATCTTATTATTGCATCAGTTGGTGCAGAGTAGAATCCAATAGCCGGAGCAGAAAGGTCCAGAACCCGAGACCGAGCATGCTCCCCGCAGTTCACCGATAGACGGTCAGATCCACTTAGCCAAGGCATCTTGATATGAGTAAGCAGTTCCACACGTTCTCAAATCTAGGTACTAACTCGAAGAAGCTGAGCGCAGTGCCTGAAAGGGAAGGGACTCAAACAGGTCATCTGCTTTTTGTGACATGATGACCGGTGTGTCCATTGTCTCAAGACGTATCATCACAGGAGATGCTGGACCCTGAAGAGAGTTGAGCAGTTGCTGATACGTCTTGTAATGACATGAGAGCTTCCACTGCAGGTTGTGTTTACGCTGTGCCTTGGTAGGGTGACGACCATTACACCTATGGCTCTGGGGGCGCAGATTCTGAACAGTCAATGAGACCTCCTCCAGATGAGGATAGAGGTAATGGGAAGGAATGGCGCGCCTAGCTTTCCCGGGCTGTAAGCCAGTCCCAAACTGTTATAAACAGTCGGTTATAAAACACAATTTGGCAGGAAAAAGTTGTGCGTATTTATATCCCAGGATGCGTAGTCTCTCTTTAACCTGCATGAAAGAAGAACATTTGTCCTGAATAGCAAGTGTATAGTCAGAGAAGATCATGACTTTTTTTACACAAATCTGGTCTTTGTTTGCGGGCTTTTTAGCCAGGTCCCGGTCTTTAAAATTAAGTAGCCACGCTATCAGGGGTCATGGAGGTGCCCCAGGAGGAGAGCACTGGGCTGGAACCCTGTGAACCTTCTCCACAAAAAAACAAGCCCGAAGCCAGCTTTCCTTAAATCATGGGGGGGTCCTTGCCCTCTGGGAGACCAATAAAGCGAATAGAGTAGAAGATGCCAACAGGTTTACCATCCTTGCTAGATGCCTTAAAGAAATGCAAGTCTGACATAACACAGATCTTAGGGCCAGATGTAGGTAATCCAGATTTACCAATTCTAAAATACCGAATTTTACCGATTTGGTATTTTAGAATCGGTAAATGGGATGTAGGTATTCATTCGGTATTTTTTACAGAATCAGTAAGATTCGATAAATACCGATTCGGTATTCAATCAATCAATCAAGCATTTATATAGCGTACTACTCACCCGGAGGGTCTCAAGGCGCTGGGGAGGGGGGTCCGCTACTGCTCGAACAGCCAGGTCTTGAGCTGCTTCCTGAAGGCGAGGTGGTCTTGGGTCAGGCGGAGGTGGGTTGGGAGGGAGTTCCAAGTCTTGGCGGCCAGGTAGGAGAAGGACCTTCCTCCTGTTGTGGCTCTTCGGATGCGGGGGACGGCGGCGAGGGCGTGGCTGGTCGATCGAAGCTGGCAGGTGGGAGTGTAGAAGTTGAGGCGGCTGTTGAGGTATCTTGGTCCTTGGTTGTGTAGGGCTTTGTGAGCGTGGGTGAGGACACGGAAGGTGATTCTCTTGTTGACCGGGAGCCAGTGCAGGTCTCTCAGGTGTCCGGAGATGTGGCTGTGCCGGGGGATGTCGAGGATGAGTCTTGCTGAGGCGTTCTGGATCCGCTGGAGTCTCCTCTGGAGCTTGGCGGTGGTTCCAGCGTAGAGGGCGTTGCCGTAGTCCAGACGGCTGGTGACGAGGGCCTGGGTGACCGTCTTCCTGGTCTCGGTGGGGATCCACCGGAAGATCTTGCGTAGCATGCGCAGGATATTGAAGCAAGACGAGGAGACGGCGTTGACTTGTCTGGTCATGGAGAGGGAGGAGTCCAAGATGAAGCCCAGGTTGCGTGCGTGGTCTGTCGGTTTGGGTGCGCTGCCCAGGGCGGGGGGCCACCAGGAGTCGTCCCAGGCAGAGGGAGAGGAGCCCAGGATGAGAACTTCCGTCTTGTCTGGGTTCAGTTTCAGGCGGCTGGTCGTCATCCACTCGGCTACGTCTTTCATCCCTTCGTGTAGGTTGGCTCTGGCGGTGTCGTTGGTGAGGGAGAGGATCAGCTGAGTGTCGTCAGCGTAGGAGATGATGTTGAGGTTGTGTTGGCGTGCGATGGCCGCAAGGGGGCTCATGTAGACATTGAAGAGGGTGGGGCTGAGCGAGGAGCCCTGAGGGACGCCGCAGATGACTTCGGTGGCTTCTGATCTGAACGGGGGAAGGCGGACTCTCTGTGTCCTTCTGGCGAGGAAGGAGATGATCCACTCCAGTGCCTTCTCCTGGATTCCGACGTTGCTGAGGCGCTGCACTAGGGTGCGGTGGCAGACGGTGTTGAATGCCGCGGAGAGGTCCAAGAGGATGAGGGCCGCTGTTTCTCCGTTGTCGAGCAGGGCTCGGATGTCATCGGTGGCAGCGATGAGGGCGGTCTCGGTGCTGTGGTTGGCCCGGAAGCCAGACTGCGAGAGGTCGAGGGATCCATTAGTCTCGAGGAAGGCGGCCAGCTGCTTGTTGACGTTCTTCTCGATGACTTTGGTCGGAAACGGGAGGAGCGAGATGGGGCGGTAGTTTTTGAGTTCGGTGGGGTCCGCTGACGGTTTCTTAAGTAGAGCGCTGAGTTCGGCGTGCTTCCAGCTCTCAGGGAAGGTAGCGGTGTCGAAGGAGGTGTTGATGATGTCCCGCAGGTGGGGTGCGATGACAGCGTCGGCCTTGTTGAAGACGTGGAGGGGGCAGGGGTCGGTTGGAGATCCAGAGTGGATGGTGTTCATCGTGCGGATGGTGTCTTCGGTGCTGATCGGGGTCCAGGCGCGTAGGGTGGTGGTGGGGAGCGTAGGTTCGGTCGTGGGGAGCGTTGGTTGAGTGCTGAAGCTGTTGTGAATGTCGGCGATCTTGTTGTGGAAGTAGGAGGCGAGGGAGTTGCAGAGGGCTTGAGATGGGGTGATGTCGTTGTTTCTGGCGTTGGGGTTGGAGAGCTCTTTCACGATGTTGAAGAGTTCCTTGCTGTTGTGTGCGTTGTTGTCTAGTCGTTCCTTGAATGCAGTTTTCTTGGTGGCGTGGATCAGTTGGTGGTGTTTTTGGGTGGCGAGCTTGAGGGTGGTCATGTTGTCTGGTGTAGGGTCTTTGCGTCAGGTTCTCTCGAGGGCTCGGCAGTGCTTCTTGGAGCTCTTGAGTTCGTCGGTGAACCAGGGTGCTTTCTTGCTGCTGGGTCTGCTAGGTGGGGTCCTCAGTGGGGCGAGGTCGTCTGCGCAGCTGCTGATCCACTTCGTGAGGTTGTCGGCGGCCTGGCTGGGGTTCGCTGAGCTGGTGGGGGGGTGCTGGCTCAGGGATGCGGCGAGCTGGTCGGCTGTGATCTTGTTCCAGCTTCTGCGTGCACCCTGTTGCTGGTGGTGGTGGACCGTTGCTCTTTTGAAGCTGAAGTGGATGCAGCTGTGGTCCGTCCAGTGGAGTCCGGTGGTGTGGCTGAAGATGATGTCCTTGCTGGATGAGAAGACGGGGTCGAGTGTGTGTCCGGCGTAGTGGGTGGAGGTGGTCACCAGCTGCTTGAGACCGAGGTTGTCGAGGTTGTCCAGCAGGGTGGTGGTGTTGCGGTCGTTGTTGTTCTCCAGGTGGAAGTTGAGGTCCCCGAGGAGGATGTAGTCAGCGGAGGGGAGGGCGTGCGGGGTGATGAAGTCGGTGATGTCTTCACTGAATTGTGTGCGGGGTCCCGGGGGTCTGTAGATGAGGGTGCCTCTGAGGGTGGTCTTCGGGTTGGTGTGGATCTGGAAGTGCAGGTGTTCGGCGGTTGTTAAGGTGTCGTTGGTGTTGGTCGTGATGCAGATGGTGTTCCTGTGGACGATGGCGATGCCTCCTCCAGTTTGGTTGCCGCGGTCCCTCCGGGTGATCTTGTATCCGTCCGGGATGGCGATGGCGATGTCGGGTGCTGAGGAGGTGTTCATCCAGGTTTTCGTGAGGAATGCGACGTCTGGGGATGTGGTGTCGAGGAGGTTCCAGAGTTCGACGGCGTGCCTGTGGACGGAGCGGGTGTTGAGCAGGATGCACTTCAGGTGGTTGCTGCTGGTGTTCGGCTTGGCGGGTGCGGTGCAGGTCCGGATGCAGGTGAACTTGCAGGAGTGGCAGCTGAAGGGTCCGTGGGTTCGTCTCGGGGTGGCTCGGTAGCATCCCGGGATTCGGCCGGTGTTGAGTGCGTTGAGTTCGGTGGTGTTGTAAGTCCGGCGGGGGGGCTGGTGTCTGCGGGGGCCAGGGGGTCGGGCGCTAGGCGCGGTCCAGGCGCGGACGGGCGCAGACGGGCTTACCTTTGGCGCACCTTTGGCACGCTTAGGGCACGCCCGCTGCGCGTCAACGCTGCGCGTTTGCCACTCTGCCATATGAGGAGAGTGGGGGGGCGGAGCGAGGGAGAAGCAGCTGGGCGGCGGGAGCGGGGCGGCGAATGGGAAGGGTCCTAGGTGGAAGGGGGCGGGCCGCAGGGGAGCAGCGATTCGGTATTTCCCATTCATCCTCCTATGGGCCTACAGGCCCATAACAATGAATGGGAATTACCGAATCTGTAAATACCTATTCGGTAACATGGGGAACACATTCAAGGATGGCAGGGTGGCACTTTGACACCCTGTTGCACCCCTGAAAAGTGCATGGGTGCACATGTGGCAGACATACATGCCCTAAGGGCATGTATGTCTGCCACATGGAACTGTTATAATTTACAAAAAATTGCTTTTTGTAGGGTTTTCAATATTTACCACCAACTTGTAGTTGGTGGTAAATAACGAATCCTGAAATGGGAAAAGCACTCATTTGAGTGCTCCCTACATTAAGGATTCGGTAATTTGCCTAATCTGTATTTTAAGGAATCGGTAATTTACCGATTCCTTAAAATACCGATTCGGTAAATTACAGACTCCGTAAAATGGCCACCTACATTTCAGTAGCTTAATACCGGTCGGTAACCACCGAAATTCTGTAATTTCGGCCGTTACCGACCGGTATTGGGCGACCTACATCTGGCCCTTAGTTCTTTCCTGGTCTTCTTCAGATTTGTGTCTAGTAACATCAACATACCCCTTTCTGAGCACACCAGAAACCCCAGAAAGTGCAAGATCTGACTTCTCCACAGTTATAAGGAAGCCCGATCTCTGAATAAGATCTGCCACCATTTGTCTCTTCTCCACCAAGACAAAATTGGCTGAAGACCAGCTAAAGGAATGTACCTGAACCTGTATAAATTTCACTGCCAAAGACATTGAAGATACTTCCTGTGAGCCTGATCTATAGGGACTTCAATCTTCCTTCAGATCCAAACATACCATCCAATCGCCCAACAACATACCCATCAAACAAACCACAGTTTCCATTTTAAAATGCTGATCTGAAAGAAACAGTTAGTTATAGATACTTTACCTTAGAATTACACCCAGGCGTCAGACTGGATCCAGAGAGTTTTTTTCGTCAGCAGTACCCCAGCGCGTCTAAAGGTGGCGTTGGTCGGCTCCACGTTAGTCATTGGCATCGTGGTCACCAGAATGACGTTCTGGTAGCTACTTAGACGCTGCCCTTGCGCACTGACATCAGTGCTTTCTTTTTCCGCGCCAGCCAGTGCAGATCCAGAGAAAGTGGTACCTCCAGTCACTTTTTGACTGACTTTTTCTTGACCTTTGTCAACACCGTTTTTGCTGAGTCTTCAACTCCTGGTGCACGAGGGATGCACAGTTTCAAGGCCTGCAGTTCCTGTAGCCGACTGATGTCAGTGATGGATTCGCACCGCGTGTGCCTGTTTTGCCAGGAGCGCGACCACGATCCCAAGTCATGCTCCGACTGCCGTACCATGAATCCGAAGTCTTTGCGGGAGCAGTCCCGAAAGCTTCTCGAGGCCGGGCAGTCGGCTTCATGCCGTTCGAGGTCCCGGTCGCGTGGGAGGTTGAGGAACCGGTCGCGGAGCCATCAGCACCAGTTTTCTTCCAAGTCTTTGCACTCCTCAGGTAAGTCGAAGCACAAGAAGAAGTCTAAGAAGCATTGTTGCTCTTTGGCTTCTCCCCATCGGTTGGCCGACTCGACAAGGGATGCAGGTGCAGCCCCTAATTGAGCTCCGCATGCGGAGCCCAAAGGGTCGACTCCGAGTTTCCCTCCCTTCCCGGGACCTGGAGCGAACCCAGCCCAGCTTTGCCAATTTTACAAAGTGATGCATGCCATCTTTGGCCAGCCCGGCTCTGCCGGCGCGCCTTCAGGCCCCATGGACTCGGCTAGGGGACCTGGGCCTTTGAGGCTGGCTGCTTCGGCCCCGGCGCCGCAGGGTCCCCTTGGATCGAAGCCTGGATCCCGATCGGCAGCGGTTGACCTGGTTACACCTCCCCCGGCGCCGATTCCACCAGCACCACATCCGCAGTCGGTGCCGGCTGTGTCCCCAGCCGACGTTGACCCCGGCCTCCACCTCGATGTAGACACAGAGCTGGACCGGCCTCAACCAACACCAGATCCGACGCCGACGGGTACGTTTGTGCCCTTGTTCTGCTCTGGCTATTTTAGACCACATTGGCAGCCAGAGGAAGGTGAGGAGGACTGGGAGGGGTCTGGAGACCCTTTAATTGATCAGTTGGGCTATGAACTTGACTGGAGAGAGGAACTGGGGGAAGCCAGTGGTCTGGATACCTCACCAGACCTTGGCATGTTGTCTCCTACCATGGTGTTGCGTAGGACGACCGAGGATCTCCACCTCGAGCTACCTACAGTGGCAGTCAGGACTAACCTCCTGACAGGTGCTTCAACCTGCAGTGAGGTCTTTGGAGCCCCTTCTACCTTTTAATGAAGCCCTCACTGACATCCTTTTGGGCACCTGGTCCAGGCCCAACTCAGGTGCTCCTGTGGATAGGATGATTGCCCAACGCCACCGCCCAGCAAGGGGGGCCCCAGTTTCCTCTCCCAACACCCCACCCCTGAGAGCTTGATGGTCCAAGCCTCCACATCCAAAGGGGCATTCCCTAATGCACCACCTGATAGGGAATCCAAAAAGCTGGATCATCTGGGAAGAAGATGTTTTCTTCCTCCAACTTTGGACTGCAGTCGGTAAACACTGCATGTCTGTTGGGCTGTTACACCCACTTCGTGCGGGATACGGTGGCGCAAGTGCCCACCCAGTGCCCGGAGGAGGCTCGGGCCGTACTCTCCCGTGCAGTTGCCGAAGCGAGAGACGCAGCAAAGTTTATCATTCGCTGAGGGCTGGATACCACCGACTCACGAGGCGGGATGATTTCCATGTCGGTAGCCCTTCAACGCTACGCCTGGTTGAGGTCTACTGGTTTTTCAGGGGATGTCCAATCCACTCTTATGGACATGCCCTTTGAAGGCCGCCGCCTATTCGGCGACAAGGCAGATAACGCGCTGGCGCACTTTAAGGACTCTCGAGCTACGGCCAGGTCCTTGGGCCTCTCCACCACCTGCCCTGCGCAGTCTGTTTTTTGCCCCTTTCGTGGCTATGGAAGGGGTGTCCCACCATGTCCCGTCCAGAGTCACAGGCCAGCGCAAGCTGTTCAGCCCCTGCGTGCCTGGGGACGTGGGAACCACCACTGTGGTTCTGGGGGCCAGCGGGGGGCCAGTCCACCACAGCCCCCTCTGCCGCAGCCTCCAAACCCTCCTAGTCCGACCTTTCAGGGCCACCAATTGCCAGTGGGTGGCAGGATTCTTCATCACCTCCCCCACTGGTGTACCATCATGTCAGACAGGTGGGTTTTGAAAATAGTCTGAAGGGGCTACTCCCTTCCCTTCGAGACTAACCCTCCATCCATGCCACTTCAGTACCATCGCATGTCGGAGGATCATCTGGCCCTTCTCCAACAAGAAATTTCGGCACTCTTGGCCAAGGGAGCCATCGAGCGAGTTCCTATCCCAGAAGTAGGAGTGTTATTCCCACTACTTTCTGGTGCCCAAGAAGGACAAAGGCCTGCGTCCTATCTTGGATCTCAGGAACGTCAACCGCTTCCTCCGGAAGGAGAAGTTCAAAATATTGACGCTAGCTCAGGTCATGACTGCCCTCAAGACTGGATGGTAGCGTTGGAGTTGCAGGGCGCTTATTTTCACATCCCTGGCGTAACGGCACACCGGCGTTACCTACGGTTCACGGTAGGCCATGAACACTTTCAATTTACCGTGCTCCCCTTTGGCTTTACCAGCACCCCTTGGGTGTTCACGAAAGTGATGGCAGTGGTCGAAGCTCATCTGCGCAGATCTGGGGTTCAAGTCTTCCCCTATCTCAACGACTGTCTGTGGAAGGTGGGCTCGCCCCAAGCTGTCATCTCCCACCTCGAGACTACGGCCGACCTCCTGCATTCGCTGGGGTTTTCCATCAACATGACGAAGTCACACCTGACTCCCTCTCAGAAGCTCCTCTTCATCGGCGCGGTTCTGGACACGACGCAGTTTTGGGTATATCCTCCCAAACAGTGAGTCCGGGATATTTGGGGTATGATTCCAATCTTCCAGCCTCTATCCCGGGTTTAGGTCAGGATGACCCTCCGGCTACTGGGCCAGATGGCCCCTGCATTCTGTTGGTGGACCATACCGGATGGCATATACTGGCTCTGCAGTGGGACCTGGAGTTCCAGTGGGCACAACATCAGGGAAACCTGTCCAATTGCGTCCAGATCTCGGAGGGCACTGCACATCAGTTGGCTAACGAACCAGGATTGGGTCAACTGCAGATCTCTTCCCCAAGGGATCACAGTGGCGGCTGATGCATCACTTCTGGGATGGGGCAGCCACATGGGGGTGGTGGAGATCAGAGGCCTCTGGTCTTTGGCGGAGCCCGGGCTTCACATCAACCTTCTGGAGCTTCAGGGGAGTAGTGCAGATGTTCACGGACAACACCACCGCCATGTGGTACTTCAACAAACAAGGCAGGGTGGGGTCATGGACCCTATGTCAGGAGGCCCTCCACCTCTGGACATGGCTGGAACATCAGGGCATACCACTGGTGGTTCAACACTTGTCAGGTTAACTGAACACCAGGGTGGACAAAGTCAGCTGCAGGTGCATGATGGATCACGAATGGCGTCTTCACTCGGAGGCGGCGCAAGGTCTCTTTCAACAGTGGGGAGAGCCTTGGTTAGATCTATTTGCCACCAAAGAGAATGTGCAATGTCAGCAATTCCGCGCATTGGAATTTCCAAGGCGGCACTCTCTAGGTGAAGGTTTTCATTGCAAGTGGAGTTGCAGTCTTCTTTACGCCTTTCCGCCTATAGCACTTCTGCCCAGAGTGCTCAAGAAGATCAAGCGCGACTGGGCTCAAGTCATTCTTGTGGCTCCGGATTGGGTACAAAGAATCTTATATACTGAGCTGCTACACATGGCCATCAATCCTCCGATCAGACTGCCTCTTCGGGAGGATCTTCTGTCGCAGCAGAAGAAGGGGACGGTCCTCCACCCAAACCTGTCCTGCCTCCACCTCCTTGCGTGGAGATTGAGTGACGGCAGTTGACGTCGTTTGATCTGCCTCCCGAAGTCTGTGAGGTTGTCTTGGCAGCCAGACGTCCCTCCACTAAGACGGTATACGCCTGTAGATAAAAAAAATGTGTTGCATGGTGTGCAGTAAAGGCTGTGGATCCCGTTTCCGCCCCTCTTTCTGAGGTTCTCTTGTCCCTTCTTTCTTTGGTCCAGCAGGGCTCTGCTCTGAGCACTCTCAAGGGCTACCTCTTGGCCATTTATCCTTTCTTAGGTTTCCTGATCAGCCCTCTCTTTTCAAGTCCCCTGTTGTAAATCGCTTTCTCAAGGGCATTACTCATCTTTTTTCCTCCTGTTCTATTTGCACTGCCTAAGTGGGACTTGAACTTGGTTCTTACTTACCTTATGTGCGCTCCTTTAAGCCGCTACATAACTGTCCTCTCAGGCTTCTGACTTTCAAAACTGCCTTTCTGGTGGCCATCACGAATGCGCATAGGGTGAGTGAGCTCCAAGCTCCTTTTTCAAAACCTCCCTTTCTGACTGTTCATCCGGACATGGTTGTCCTTAGAACTCGCCCTTCCTTCCCAAAGTGGTTACTCCTTTTCATATTGGACAGACCATCACTTTGCCAACCTTCTTTCCGCCTCCGCATCCTTCCAAAGAAGAAGAAAGGCTCCACCGTCTTGATCCAAAGAGTGCACTTTACTTTTACTTGGATCACACAAAACAGTTCCAGGTGGATGACCAGCTCTTTGTGGGCTACGTGGGCACCCAAAAAAGTCGGGCCGTGCACAAACGGACCATTTCTAGATGGGTCGTTTTGTGCATCAAAGCTTGTTATTCCTTGGCAAAGAAGGAGCTGCCAGTGGGGTTGCGTGCCCATTCCAGCAGGGCGACGGCAGCTACCACGGCTTTGGGACGTGGAGTCCCCCTTAATGACATCTGTCAGGCAGCTACGTGGGCATCGATCCACATGTTCACAAGACACTACTGCCTAGACAGCCAAGTCCTGAGAGACAGCTTCTTTGGCCGTTCTGTTCTCCAGGACTTTCTGGTGTCAACTTACCTCCAGGGTTGGTATTGCTGGGGGTATCTAATCTAAGGTAAGGAATCTATAACTAACTGTTTCTTTCAGATGTACAAGTTACTTACCTTCGGTAACGATATGTCTGTCAGGATCATAGGTTAGTTATAGATTCCTTACCGCCCCACCTATCTTCCCCTTTCTGAGAACTGACTTCTAGGGTTAAGAATTTCCTTTCAGGGCCCTAGTTTTGTGCACCAGTGGTCAGTGTCTTGCATGGCTCTGCGCTTCTGGCGTGGAAAGTCGTGTACAGAACAGGGTCAGCGCGCGTGGACAGTGATAAGTAGCTACCGCAACATCATCCCAGCAATCACAACTCCAACAACGAACGTGGAGCCGACTGACGCCACCTTTCGACTCGCAGGGGTACTGTTACCGAAAAACTTTCTAGATCCAGTCTGACGCCTGGGGGTAAGTCTAAGGTAATGAATCTATAACTAAGCTATGGTCAGACTTGAACAACCTCCGCCCGATCTCCCTCCTGCCCCATCTGAGTAAGATGACTGAGAAACATGTCAATACACATGTGTCTAAATACATCGTGGCAGCGGACGGTCTGGACCCTTCTCAATCTGGGTTCAGACCTAATCACAGCACCGAATCAGCTCTCCTCTCCGTGACCGATACCATCCGGATGGCACAGGATAGAGGAGGATCCATGATTTTGGTGCTGTTGGATTTGTCCGCTGCCTTCGACACGGTGTCACATGACATTCTAATCAGTCGTCTGAAGAGGGTAGGGATAGGCGGAACTGCTCTGGCATGGCTAGAAAGTTTCCTTACTGGTCGCTCACAAAGTGTTCGACTGGGCTCCCATTTTTCCATCTCTAGGGAGCTCACCAAGGGGGTTCCACAGGGCTCATGCCTAAGCCCCACATTGTTCAATGTGTATGTGGCACCCTTGGCTGAAATTGTGAGAGAATTTCGGTTCATACCGATATCATACGCAGATGACACTCAGCTGCTGTTCCCTTTTAAGACAATGACGTCAGCAGTCAAAAACTCCTTCGCTGCAGGAATGAGAGCTGTATCCCATTGGATGACCTCCAATTGCCTGCAATGCAATGTGGGCAAGACGGAGGTCATGCTTTTCGGAGAGGCCCCGCTCCTATGGTCACCTGAGTGGTGGCCTCCCGACCTAGGCTCTGCCCCTTGTCCCAAAGAGATAGTAAAAAACTTGGGGGTTCGACTTGATCAATCTTTGACACTTAAAGATCAGGTTAATCAGGTAACGGGATCTTGTCTTAGGGTCATTGGACTCCTGAGAAGGGTGTTCCCTTACCTAGCGGATAGCCATAGGAAGACCTTAGTCCAGGCATTGGTAATCAGTAGACTAGACTACTGTAATGGGTTGCTTATTTCTGCCAATGAGGAGCAACTTGGCAGGCTACAGGTAGCCCAAAATACAGCTGCTATACTGATCCTGAACGTTCCATCTAGATCCCCCTCTCGTCCTCTGTTGAACAAACTACATTGGCTGCCTATTCGCCAGAGGGTGAAATTCAAGATATGCTGTACAATTCATAAATGCCTGTCTGGCATTGGTCCTAAGTACCTATCAGAAATATTTAGACCTTATGAGCCAGGTCGCTCTCTGCGCTCTCAGACCCAATCTCGGCTCCAGGTACCACGGATCAAAAAAGAAAGACAGGGAGGCCGAGCTCTCTCTTATAGAGGCCCCACCCTTTGGAACTCCCTGCCTCTCACCCTTAGGCAAAATCCTAATTTTGACACTTTTAGGAAATGTCTAAAGACTCATTTGTTCCTGACCATGTAGATATTCTCTCTTCCTGCCCTGATTGTTTTTATTTGGATATAGCTCTGGTAATAACACAATCGCAGAGATACCCCTTCGGGGGTCGAATTCCTGCGCTACACAAGCGAATAAATAAATAAATAAGCTATGTTTCTTACGGATATATCGTTACGGAAGATGAGTAACTTGTTCATACAGCACAAATTGATTCAAATCCTTTTGATTCATCACAGCCCTGAATTTATTTTGTTTTCTTTTGTACAAGGAAACTATAGCTGACAAATCCGTTGTGATGCCACGAAAAACACTCCATTGCCCCATTCAACAAAAGATCCAGAATTCTGCAGATTCTCCTTTTTTTGAGAAATAAAAAAACATTGGGTTTGGACGCCTGGTCTGAAAAGGTACTGCAAAGATATCTATCTGGAATATCCAAATCAAAAATGAAAACGCCTCCTCCTCTGGTGAAAGTACACAGTTTTGTGTACTTGAACTGGTGGTTCAAGTAGTATGGTCTGAAGGGAAACTTTTAATAACGATGAGTGCGTCTTGTCAAGGAAAGAAAACGTTTGACGTAACATCCTATTTCCCTTATAAAATCTTCATTAAACAAGGCCCCTTGGGTATTTGAAGAAGTTTCTTAATTGGCTAGTTCCCCAAGTTTAGGGTCAATTATTAAGAGCAGAACTATTCTCCTCCCAAATGAGTGGCCAGCGTTTGCTTTCTCTAGGAAACACAATGCCCTCTGAGCGCACCTATATACTACTTGTGGGTCCAACACCTCCCTGAGGTTTTGGATTGTTCTGCCGCACACAAAATTTTAGACAGAGGACCTAGGATATCAAGTACCTTTCCTGACAAGAGGCCCATGCTTTTTTACCTACCCTTCTTGGATCTTTCCTTCCTTTACCAAGAAACGTGACAATTTTAACGTTAATTGTGGGGGTTAAAGCCATCTTGTCTGAGACGGTAGGTCACGGGCACTCTACTCTTATTTTTGCTCTAGAGGTTTTTATCCTATATTTAATATGCCCCTCATTGAATGAAGGAGAAACCCATTCTGCATAATGGGGGTGCTGCAGCAAAGTGGGGTCAAACATTGGGTTAACTTCGGAATGTAAAGTTACTTCCTGGGGTTCGTTACATTTAGCCTTCTTTGGTGCATTACCAACATTACATTATTCATACCCCACTTCATCAGAGTGGAGGTCATCTAGACACAGGTGATCAATATAATCATAAGGCCTCTTGAAATGACCAATTACGCAGGTTAGGATCAAACCATTAATTTAGACACATGATCAGAAATTCCTTAGAATTGACCCACCACCAAAATGAACATCATTATGCACCACAAGGTGCCAAAAGGTTGCCAATATCAAAGGAAACTTTTTTTAAAGTGAAGGACACAGCTGTATTATTAGAACTTGAGACTGAATTATCCAGGTTCTCCCTTTGGTTCCTTCTTAAAACTCCTCATTAGGCTGAGTCTTATCTTCTGTAGGGCGTCAGTACTCTCTCTCCAAAGTGGCTGAAGTCAACCAGATCCTCAGGGAGTTGAACCACACCACAAAACAGATTTGGGAATCCTCCAGCCGTGGTCCATGCAGGTAACAGTGGTGGGGCCGGATAAGGGGGGATTTCGAGGGATGATGCAGAGGAAAAATTAATTATGTATTTAATTTTCCCTCTGCCTTGTCCCTCGAAATCCCCCTACCCAGCCCCACCTCCCCACCACTGTTACCTGCATGGACCACGGCTGGAATCCTCTCTTTATATTTCGTTTTTTATGTAAAAAACTCACCAGTTCACTATCAGGCATATGCATCAAGAAAAGTTTTTGCAAGTCCTTAATTGCGATTATTAAGGAATCGCAATTAAGGACTCTCAAAAGCCTATGCATGTAGGAATCACTATTAAAATAGCAATTCCTAAACATTCCTTAATTGCAACTCTCAAATTGCGAGTCGCAATTAAGGAATGCCTTCCCATTCATTCCTATGGGCCTACAGGCCCACAGGAATGAATGGGAGTTTGTATGCGCAATTTGCGAGTACCGATAGGTACTCGCAAATTGCGCAGGCAATTTCAAGGGTGCAAGGGTGTCCAAAGGACACCCTGTTGCACCACGGAAATTGCTCTGTGCACACATGTTGCGCACACACATGCCCCAAGGGCATATGTGTGTGTAACCTACAACTTGTTTTTGCAAATTACCATCAAGTTCAACGTCATGGTAATTTGAGCCCCCTAGTAGGGAAATCACTATTTTAATATGGTTCTAGCATTGCATTTAAGGAATCGCAAATTGCGATTCCTTGAGTGCAATCGCAATTTGAGAAATCACAGTTAATTGCGAATTCTCTAATTGCGAGTGCCTTAAACCTTGATGTATCGCAAATGCCCTTTTTACGGGCGCAAACGGCAGATTTTTGCGAATCGCAGCGTTTGTGCTCGCAAAAATGGTTGGTGCATGTGCCTGATAGACACCACAACAGGTGTTATTGATATACAAAAAAAGAGTTTACATATAAATATGGAAAACAGTCCTATAAAATTCATACCACATAGTTGTAACCGGTAGACAGAATAATTTTTCCAACAATCTTGTGCTGACCCCCTGCCTTCCTACCTACAAGCCAATACAATGTAAAAGCTGTAGTGCGCCTCTGGAGACTTCAGGACTGCTTGGTTTATTGAGCACGTCCCACTAGGAACTCAATTAGAGGCTTAAAAAGCCTGTGCTCCCCGGAGCTGACGTGTGAGATTGCACAGAAGTAATTAAGCCCTCCCCCCGGAAGCCATGCATCAGCAATAAGTAAATTAAATAAATGCATGTGTTCGTGGCTTTTAAAAGATCAGTAAACCTAGCCCCGCAAATACTCCAGCCTGGGGTAGAGAAGCAATTATAGTCAAATAAATCGAGGATATAGTTTTACACAACAAAACTCTCTCCAGCACCATGCAGAAAACGTGTCTCAAAGCAGAAAGAAAAGAGGACGCCATGATTTAATTGGACCCTTTTGAGGTCTCGCCTGGCGTTGCAGCGCGAAGCGCTGTCGCCAGCTAGACTTATTGTGATCGTGTTGCCTCCCAAGTGGTACAGACCGGGGCACGAGCAGATTGTGGTCTGTGGACGCGCACGTCCAGCCACGCGCACATCTCCTGTCCCGAGGCAAAAGCATGCAGTTTCACTTTCGCGTCGACATTGCACTTACACCAGGCTTTTAGTGGACATGTAAACAACACAGCATTCAACATGCAAGTCTTTAAATGCTTTAAATGTAGATATACCCCACTTACCAGCAATTGTGGTGACTTTGCGCTGGTCTCGTGTCTTCATCGGCATACTGCAGAACCGCGCGGGGCTCCGTCTTGATCACAGGAGCCCCGCCTGAAATCCTGCTTTGGCCGTGCGGAATTCACGAAGGCGGGTGGTCTCCTGCTGGCCTTCTGCTTTATTTGTTTCCTTGGGCGCTTTGGCGGCCCCCTCCCTAGGCCGCATGAGTCACGCAGCATTCCCTGAAGTATGGCGGGCATTTAAAGTCTGCCTCGCGGCCACTGGGCATGAGCCACAGATCCAGGGACAGCGCATGCGCGAGCAGCCCTCGCGCTCCTACCCCCCTCTGTCTCCTCCCCGGCCCGGATGTGGAGCACAGGTGCCGCGATGCTTGTTATTCAAGCTGGAAAGCTCACAGGAAGGAACCCGTGAGACACCCCCCCACAAAAAAAACAGAGCCGCGTGAGGGGGTCGGTACACACAAGGCCCGCACTCAGAGCATGGACGGGAGCTAGTCCGTGGAAGGCGAAGCCGGGACCTGAAGTCCCTCGGCGTCGGTGAGTTCAAATCGCATGCCAGTTGGGAGAGTTTGTGCGGAGTTGATGTGAAGTAATCTTTTCGCTCGGGGAGTAGGGTGGCAGTAGATGCATCTGTGACTGTGAAAAAGCACCGTGTCACAAACGCAGTTTTTTCAGTCCATGGTATGCTGCATTGTGAGGCAGCGACTGAAACACCAGATGCGAAGGACACTAAAAGCCAGGCGTTGATGTTATTGTCTCAAAAATTAGACTGACTGAAGGTGGCATCCATGACAATTAGAGCCGACCGTGTGATCCTTGTATATATTGGTGTTTGCAATTGAATGTATAGAGCATTTACGACCCCCGAAGAGGCGTTGAAACGCATTACGCCAGGCAGTATGGTGCTTCGGAAACCTGGGTTAGTGAATTGTCCAGTACTATTAGGCATTGTTGGCTACAGGGATTGGTCTTATCTACCCTACTACATTTCAGTGACATAATTTTGGAGAGAGGCCACATCTGAACTACCAACGTGCCCCTTACATGGAGGCAGTGTAGACACTAGTAATGTTTTTTTCAATCCAGCAACAAAGCCCAATAAGACATATAGCATTACATTTTTGTCACGTAACAAATAGATTCTATTATAATTTGGCCCACAGTACTAATTACAAAAAAAACAAGAAAGCTATTATTTCTTAGAGCCTCTACTGCCTTGGTAGCATTCGCCCAAAAGCTAGGGAAACGGCCCCCCCAAGAAATGATCAAAATATACCAGGCGAAATGCCTCAGCGTAGCAACATATGGCATGGGGGTCTGGGGTATTGCTGCTGTAGATTCCCTTCAGAAGGTAGAGAATGGCTTTATTAGATATTTGCTGGCAGTCCCACAGAGTTCACCGACCTTTGGTTGCCATCTTGAATTAGGCTTGGATTATTTAAAAGACATTATTAGCATCCAGCCAATTCTCCTATGGCACCGCAGAACATTGCAAATTGACACGTTCCCTGATTGTCTTGGGCTGGATAAATGGACCAATATTCCTTGGTTGGTCTACGTGCGCAATTTTCTGACAGACCTAAATTTAGCATCTTATTTTTCCCATCCATCTACCATTGTAGGAATAACAAGGAAAATCTTAAAAGCTCAATGCCTATCCCATCTGAGAGAGTTGCTACTAACCCAAGAAATCAGTAAAATCTCCAACTGCCAGATCTTAGCCATCCAGATCGCTTCCGGGGTCCAACCATACTTACAGTACAACCTGAATAGTTATGAGAAATACCTATTGACTAGGTTCCATTTTAACATCTACCATCGCCTGATTACTTTCCCGAAGCAGAGCGATTGGTCCAAAAACCTCCCACTGTGTCCCTGCGATGAAACATCAGAACAATCTTCATTGCATATAGTATTTTTCTGTAGATACTATGAGTTTCCACGAAGGAGATGGATTATCCCTCTCCTGAAACTCTTGGGTTTGCCATGTTGTCGTCCTGCGTTCCTTGCACTACAATTTTTAGACATTGAGCTCTGTGCTAAATCAATTGCTTGTTTTTTGAAGGCCTGTATTAAATTTCGCCATAGCTTTGATTAATTTCTGATGCACTAGCACTTTGATCAGTATGTAATAATATGAACTTTGAAAATGTTTTGTTAGTTTTTTTCTGGATTCAAAAGCATTCAAAAAGGAATTAACATGAGCACTGAGTGCAGTACATTTGAACACACAACAACAGTGGCGGCTCCTCCGCTAAGGCAGAGAAGCTTCGTCTCACTACTTTTAAGCAGTGTCACTAAAGGAATAAACTCTAAGTTATTATCATTTTATTTTTTCCTTGATGCAGCAGCTTTGCGGGCGAGATGGACAGGGCTGCTTTGATGACACAGCAGGGGAGGGGAGGAGTGGTTTGCAATGCCTAAAGTGCACATTAGTGTTTGGCCAGCCCTCTCGGGCCGGTCAAACATTCATGCGCACTTTGCATGTTCTCCATGCTGGCTTCAAATACTAGCCGCCACTGATGCAACCATGGCTAAGCCCTACAGGCAACAGTAGTGGTGATTATTACACTGTGACATTTGACTACTGAACCCTCCAAAATGGAACATTCTGTTCACAGCAAAGAGCCCACAATCTCTTAGGCACATGAATTTTGTTCAGTCCATTGCTAGACACCCAAATCCACTGGCACATGTTTTCGCTTTTAATCACTGCCAGAGGTACAGAATCTTGTATGTCATATGCTGCCCAGCGCTCTAAGCATCACTCTCACAACCACCAGATGGCCCACGAGATCCCAGAGTTGTAACTTCTCTTCATGTCACTGGCAAAACGCATGGGGTACCAGCGTGCTCTTGCACTCAAGCTCTCCAGCATAGTGTGTCTTGACTTCACTGATATATATATACATATATATATATATATATAGACACACACATATATATTTATATCAGTGCCAGATATATATATATATATATATATATATATATATATATATATATATATATATATATATATATATATATATATATATATATATATATATATCTATGCTATATACTGATATATATGCCAGCTACATATGTTGATATATACATATATAAGTATGTATGCCAGATATATATATATATATATATATCTATATATATATAGATATATATATATATATATATATATATATATTCACTGAAAAAACCATAGGTTATAGACCATATATAGTTAGGAATTAGCATTTAAAAAACCTTATTTTACTCACACAAAACCATTGAAATTCCATATATAGTTAGTTGCACTAACTATATATCGCGCACCCGCAATCCACTGCTGATCATGTCACATATTACATCATTCATGACATGGTCAGTGACATCACTGATGACATCACTGATGACATCTCAAATGACATCACTGATGACATCACTGATGACAACATGCAGTGACTGTATGTTTCTGTAAAGTTAAAATATGTCTTACATATTGAAGAATGAGTGGATGTATAAGTGTCTGGATGAAGGATTTAGTAGGTGTGTGACTGACTGTATGAGTGAGTGATTAAATGTGTCTCACTGAATGCATGGGTTAGTGACTAAACTGTCTTAATTTGTGCATCATTATGTCTGTTGTGATGTAAACTTCTGCATGTGTTGATCATTAGCTATACGAGAGGCTATATGTGTTATTAATTGGTTGCCCAAGTATTTCTATGGGAGATTGAGTTTGTGTGGGGGTGGCTGGAAGGTGTGTGACTCTGTGCATAGATGTGTGAGCAGTTTATTCACTAGGTGTATGAGTTCAAGAGTGCATGTGGAAACAGCTACATGGGCAGTTGACTGTGTGCATGAGTGTATTGATGAGTGAATGGATATCTCAATGCTACATGTCATAGTAAGTACATATGTAAAACACAGTACATGTGAGAGTTGGCATATATAAATAACTGTGCATGAGAGCCACTGAATGAGTGAGTGGTTGTATCGATCATTGTGAACTTGTATCAGGGATTGTATAAGAGAGTAAATATGTGTTAGTATATGTTTCAATAAGTAAGGTGTGTATAACTGTATAGTTGAAGAAATGGAGGTGAGATTGTTTCTTTGCATGACTGACTGGGTGTGTGAGTAACTCCATGGATGAGTGGCAGTGTGTGAGTGTCTGTATACACTGAGTGTATCTAAGGTTATATTAGAGTCTGAAGAGGTTTATCGTATTAGCACAAGAATGATGTCAAATGAGACTTCATCAGTGATGTCATCAGTGATGTCATTTGAGATGTCATCAGTGATGTCATCAGTGATGTCACTGACCATGTCATGAATGATGTAATATGTGACATGATCAGCAGTGAATTGCGGGTGCGCGATATATAGTTAGTGCAACTAACTATATATGGAATTTCAATGGTTTTGTGTGAGTAAAATAAGGTTTTTTAAATGCTAATTCCTAACTATATATGGTCTATAACCTATGGTTTTTTCAGTGAATTTTCAAGGTTTTGTAAATGCTAATTCCTAACTATATATGGTCTATAACCTATGGTTTTTTCAGTGAATTTGAATGGTTTTTTAATAGCAAATATCATAAGCTGTCGAATGTCAAGTACGTGGTAAGTAAAAACATTTTCGTGTTTATGCACACTGATCTGCTTTGAATGCTGCCCCCCACCCCTCATTTCTATTAGGAGTACTCTCTCTTTGCAGATAGTGAAGGGTAGTTAACGCAGGCCTTTGCCCCCGTTGTAATCCGTCGTGCTTGCTTTTCTCTCCATTTGATTGATTGTTCTCTTTGGTTCATTCTCTATTTACAAACAAGCACAGAGTCGCAATACTCTGTTTAGTCTTTGCAGATAGCGAAAAATCGTGTAAAAAACAAAAGGAATCGAGCAAAATCAGTAGGCCACTAATGGGATCTCTTTTTGACCTCCCTAAAATAGAAACATTAGGAACAACCTGTTGATAATACCAATGTGTATGTACATAAGCGGCGTTCATTTGTGTTCACAGTACCCCTTGTTGATTGTTTCAATCGACCATTGAATTGTTCGAAGTTGGTTCTCTTAAGAATCTTCTCTGCCTGCAAACGAGGAAGAATAGGAATATTCTCTCTCCCTTTGCAGATAGTGAAGGGTAGGTAACGCAAACCTTTAACACGTCGTGCCTATTTCGTTCCTCATTGATTGATTGTTTCCCCAAACATTGACTGTTTGGGAATTGGTTCTTTTTGGAGGTATTCCCTGTTTGCAAATATACGTAGGAAAATCTTTGCAAATAGTGAAAGGGTACGTAATGCGGACCTTTCTCCCCCGTTGTAATCTGTCATGCCTATCTACTCCCCACTGATTGATGCACCTGTTTCACCCGGACCATTTACTAGAGATACGTCATCTGGCCCGACCAGAGAGCACCCCTAGTGAAAAGGACATATGCAATAATAACGAAGTGATCACTGTATCCTGTTAACAGAAACTTTAGCATGAAACAACCTGGAAAGAAAAGAATAGGAAAACGAAAATCAGTAGGCCACTGATGAACATGAACTTTTATTAAACAACGAACAAAGAAACGATAACATAACGTAATGATAAAACCTATTAATGTCCTAGAAACAAGAAAACGTTAGAAATATGCCAGTGGTGAGAGACCAGAAAAACAGTAAGAGAAACCAAATCACCCCTCGCTGTCCCACCGCCTGCCACGCCAAAAAAATCGATAGACTAGGGAAAATGCAAGTCAGTAGAACATCCGCCCCCACTCTGGAAACTTCCAAGGTGGGGCAGGGTTGCGGCTACGCCCAGCCGGGAGCAGCCCATATAAGGCGGGTCCTGCTGCCACGCCTCGGCCAGGAGATCCTAACGTAGGGTGTAGCCGGAGGAGAGGCCGAGGCCAGCGGGACCCGGCCAGGGGATTGCCTTTACAACGCTGAAGAGTTGCAGGGGGGGGAATGTCTCCTCGACCCTCCCCTCTCTCTCCCAGTCCGGCCGCGGTGTCCCTTGAGAGTTTCAGGTAGTCCCGCCACATGCTCTTCCGGTCCGGCCACCAACGGTCGGGGGGCCGAGGCCGACGGGATCCGGCTGCAGCCGATAAACCAAGGAACCCGTTCATGGGGCCAGAGCCAGGGGCGTCCGGCCGACATCCACCGGAAGCCCGGCCCAAAGACGGACGGGACATTTTTTCTTTTCTCCTTCGTAATAGCAGCGGCAACACGCCAGGCACCACTTCTTTCTTCAAAAATGGCTTTGACAACACTGGGGGGGATGTCTTGCACATGCCTCCGACCCCCCCCCCGTCCTCATCGCCACCGGCCATAACAAATGTCAAGCGGGGCGCCGTGGGGTGCACTGGGAGGGAGAGACGGTGCGAACAGGCCTCTCCCGCCTCCTCAGGTGAAGGCTTCCCAGCTGCACCCTCAGCGCTCCAGGCGCCCCGAAAAGGGCTCGTCCACTGTGGCGATGCTGCAACGTCTCGCCCGGCAGGGTGGAGCCCGTCCGCTCATGTGACCCCGCGATCGCCGGTAGCTGCCGAACTCTCAAAATGGCGATCGACCTGGCAAGAGCGGGCCCAGCATGAAGAAATGGCCCGGTCACTGGTTGACTCCACCACCGTAGCCCTCCACGACCTTGAAGATTCTACAGGAGCCGCGGGAGTCTCCGACCCCCGATGGGGAATGACTGCCATGATCGCCCGTGGAGTGACGAAACTGTATCCGCGGGACGTCGGCGCTCCCATGCTGGCGCCAGCCTCACTTTGAATTACTAGAATCCTGCAGACCTCAGTTCCGGTGAAAGCACAGTGTGACCCGGTAGGAAAAATTGTTGCACCCCCCCCCCCTTTTGAAGTGATAGTTCAAACCACCGATCCTTTCCTTTGCCCTTTTAACGGAACTTTGGACTGCCTCCCCCTCTTTTACATTTTCTAGAGAAAACAAAACATTAACCACTACATTACCATAGCAGTTGACACCAGAACTGTTTTCAAATTGAAAACCAACAACATCTTCAACAGAATCCTTTTTGTTTCTGCTGTGACCCTGCTACAGCACAGGCATTGTCCCCAGCAGTAATTCTGCAATGCCGGTAAGAATAGCTGTGGTGCCTACTGGACTCACTCACCCCCGCGGCGCCCCACGCCGTTATTTGCTGGGCGGCAACTTACTAGACATCACTTTCGTGCCATCTAGATTTCAGCGCGTTCTGCTGCCTTGGAACTATTCGCACAACAGACTGCTACTGACGACCCACCCCCAGGCAACATCTTCTGAATTTTCATAATTTGAAAGAACTAGTAACATGTCCTCATCAGGAATTCAAAAGAAATTGCCACGGTCTCTTCGTTGTTTAAATGTTTTTACTGTTTTTGTTTTGTTGTATATATCTATATGTTATTAAAGTTTTATATTCCTACTACTTTGTTGGAGTGCTATATATTTTTAATGTGACACATAATTGTAAAAACTTTGATGTACAAAGAGTCATTCCTAGAATCTTCCGCTTCAGGCTCGGTCCCCTCCCCAATCACAATACAGGATGGTTTTCAGATAGTAGGAACACGTGTGGTGTGACGGATCTCATCGGGTGTGGGCCTTGATCTACTATAACTCCTTTGAAGAGGGGTGATTCTTTACAGCTGGAGCCATAAACTACATCTGCAGGGCTAGCTGATAGCCTGGACAATCGGACACAGAGGAAGAGGAGTGTCAGAGGGTGCGGTAGTGAATAGGGCGAAAGGGAGGTGTCGGGCGGGCACAGAGTGTGATTCTCAGGGAAAAGCAGCGCAGATGGGGGGAGGTTTATTGCCCATGCATAAGACAGAGAGCGGGGGTGACCAGTGCCTGGGGAAGATGCTTGCGAGGGTGGGGAGCCATGCTACGAATCGACAGCGTGCAGAGAGTGGGTCTGGTCAAGGCATCTAAAATGGCTGCCGTGCACGACAAAAGTGTGGCATTTCAAAAAAGGCAAGATGGCGCAAACAATGTTTTTCAACACTTCCTCATTTCCTTCGAATCGAACGTTAACAGACGTTGGTGCATATTACCAAAGTTAAGCGATATTTATCGCTAACGATGCTTACCAACAAATTTTTTACCGCTAAGCATCGTCAGAAATTATCGAAGATAAACCTTGCTATTATCAAGGTTTATCGCAAATGCGATAAAAAACGGCCGCAATGCATGAATATCGCTAAAAAGTCAGCGATATTCATGCATTACCGAGCTAATGCTCTTAGCCATGTTATCCACCTCCCATTGGATAACATGGCTAAGAACTGCTCAGGGCAGGTGTTACTTTTTGGAGATATTCGCGGTTAGCGCGGATATCTCCAAAAGTTGGTAATAGGAGATATATATCTTGCATGTTGTAATGCAAATTATTGTGGTATATGGAACTCATACCATAATCTCTCAGGAAAGCAGAAACTGATCCTTTTGGGACCGCCTGAGAAGGCCTAGGGGGTGAGGGGTACTCTACTTTGCCCCCTTTTCACGTTCCGAACTATTTTATTTTACTCTCTTCTGTAATTACACAAAATAGCAGCGATAAGATGCATCAGAGACACACAGTGAGAGAAAGGAGGCCGGAGATGAAGAAGAGATGTCAAATACACATTGGAGATAATATAGTGGGAGAAGGGAAGTAAATATGAGTAAACTTACCATGTAACAGAAAAATGTTGCACTCTATACTATAAGTCTCATTTTATACTACAATCACTTCGCTACAACCTCATAAATTAAAAATAAAAATGAATAATGTCTCAAACAATTTTTGATTTCTAAATATAAATTTATTCTTCAGAATTTTCTAAATTTGAAAGAACTAGTAACATGTCCTCATCAGCAATTTCCTCTTCAATCATCTCATCTGGAATCTCCTCATTAAAAGTCTGCAATGATGATTCTTGTAACTCTATGGTCTCCAAACATTCGATAAATTCGCCATCAACAGATTGATCAAAAAAATCATTCAAGTCATCTCCTCCTTGTGACAATATTTCATTATTGGTGCTGTCAATTTCAATCAATGTAGTGGAATCATTCAAGTCATCTCCTTGTGACAATATTTCATTATTGGTGCTGTCAATTTCAATCAATGTAGTGGAATCATTCAAGTCATCTCCTCGTGACAATATTTCATTATTGGTGCTCTCAATTTCAATCAATGTAGTGGAATCATTCAAGTCATCTCCTCCTTGTGACAATATTTCATTATTGGTGCTGTCAATTTCAATCAATCTAATGAAATCATACAAGTCCTCTCCTCCTTGTGACAATATTTCATTATTGGTGCTCTCAATTTCAATCAATGTAGTGGACAATGCAAAAGAAATTGCCACGGTCTCTTCATTGTGAGCCATTTTATTTTGAAATTGCTTGCTGTAAATTGCAGAAAAAAATAATCACTTTCATTTATCGTTTTTAGTAATACATAATATAAAACTAACTTTATCAAGTATTTAGTATAACAGAAGGACTGCAAATAAATAACAGAAAACATTTTTCAAATTATCTTCAAGTGTACAACATAGTTCCCCTTACAAATTAACAACTCACCTTTTTAAAAGTAGGAGAAGTGTTAGTACTGTGTAAATCAAACACCAGAAATTCACCACCAAAAATTCCTCACAAATGTACCTCAGACAGTAGTATCACAAAATGGCTGTGGTTTCCTCTCATTTGAGATATATACATAACCAATTAACTTTCATCACACACAAATACAAAACCAAAGTAACATTTTAATTGGTTCTAAATTTCAACACTTTCAAATGTGTTTTCCCCATGCAATTTTCCATAGGACATTTACATATGTCTACAGCCTGAATGGCTGAACGGAATTACACCAAACTTGGCAAAATGGTACATCAAACCTAAGAGGTCAGGAAGGATCTACTATGCCCCCTTATGGTCATTTGCCCCTTCGCTTTGGCCTCCTCTTGTCTCTCGATCCTACCGAGAGACAAGATGGCGGCCGCTACGGACTGTTTGTAATGTTGACAGACGCCGGAGAACCAATCAGCTTCGCAAAGCTCCGTAACGCGAAAAGTACGCGAAGCGGAGCGCTGTTACAGATATATATCTTTTTTTGAACGTTAATTTCTCAAAATCCACTGGAACACATATATTGAGACCTAGCAAAGGCACATCGGGCTACCAGTCCCTAATATTTTGCCAAGTTTCGTGCAAATCCATTCAGCCGTTCGATTATTGACATTTAGATACGTCTACAGCCTGAATGGCTGAACGGAATTACACCAAACTTGGCAAAATGGTACATCAAACCTAAGAGGTCAGGGAGGATCTACTATGCCCCCTTATGGTCATTTGCCCCTTCGCTTTGGCCTCCTCTTGTCTCTCGATCCTACCGAGAGACAAGATGGCGGCCACTACGGACTGTGTGGAATGTTTACAGACGCCGGAGAACCAATCAGATTCGCTTCACAAAGCTCCGTTGCGCGAAAAGTACGCGAACTTGAGCGCTGCCCGGTCCGCTGTTACAGATATATATCTTTTTTTAAACGTTAATTTCTCAAAATCCACTGTAGCACATATATTGAGACCTACAAAAGGCACATCGGGCTACCAGTCCCTACAATTTTGCCAAGTTTCGTGCAAATCCATTCAGCCGTTCGGGCTAAAAGTGAGGCCAACCGCCCTATGGAAAACTCAATGTTAAAAACACGTTTTGGGACCCCCCTTTTTTCTCGACCCCCCCTGGACGAACCCCCCCCCAATTTTCAGGGGCTGCTCAGAAACAAAATGTGCCATTTTCCTGAAAATTTCAGCCAATTCCGTCCACAAACGCCAAAGTTATTAGACATAGAATTTTCAAAAATCCCATAGAGAAAAAATCCTAACTATATATACCTACTGGCGACCGCCAGTAGGTAATATATATATATATATATGTCTATATATATATTATTTTGTAAAGTGCACTACTTACCCGTGAAGTTCTCAAGGCGCTGGGGGGGTTGGGGGTGCTGCTACTGCTCGAAGAGCCAGGTCTTAAGGAGTCTTCTGAAGGTCAGTATTTCTTGGGTCTGCCGTAGGTGGGTGGGGAGGGTGTTCCAGGTCTTGGCGGCGAGGTGGGAGAAGGATCTGTCGCCGGAGATCGCTCTTTGGATGCGGGGGACTGCGAAGCTGACGGGTCGGGGTGTAGAAGCTGAGTCGTCTGTTGAGGCACGCTGTTCCGGTGTTGTGGAGTGCTTTGTGTGCGTGGGTGAGGAGCTTGAAGGTTATCCTCTTGTTGACGGGGAGCCAGTGCAGGTTTCTCACGTGGGGTGTGATGTGGCTGCGGCGGGGGATGTCAAGGATCAGATGTGCGGAGGCGTTCTGGATGTATTGCAGCCATCTCAGGAGTTTGGCTGACGCTCCTGCGTAGAGTGCGTTTCCATAGTCCAACCTTCTACTGACGAGGGCCTGGGTGACAGTTCTTCTCGTTTCAGTGGGGATCTACTTGTAGATCCTGCGGAGCATGCGGAGGGTGTTGAAGCAGGAGGAGACAGCGATGATCTGCGAGGATGACCCCTAGGTTGCGTGCGTGCGTGGTCGGTGGGTGTTTGAGCTGTTCCCAGTGCGGTCTGCCACCAGGAGTCGTCCCAGGCCGAGGGGGTGGATCTGAGGATGAGCACCTCCATCTTGTCCGAGTTCAGCTTCAGTCGGCTGTCCCTCATCCATTTGGCGACGGCCTTCATTCCTTCATGGAGGTTGGTTTTGGCGGTGTGCGGGTCTTTGGTGAGGGAGAGGATCAGCTGGGTGTCATTGGCATAGGAGATGATGTTGAGGTCGTGCCGTCGGGCGACTTGGGCAAGAGGTGCCATGTAGATGTTGAACAGCGTTGGGCTGAGGGATGAGCCCTGGGGTACGCCGCAGATGATATCGGTGGCTTCGGAGTGGAAGGGGGGAGGCGGACGCGCTGTGTTCTGCCGGAGAGGAAGGAGGTGGTCCAGTCCAGGGCCTTCTCTTGGATCCCGGTGTCGTGGAGGTGTGTTTGTAGTGTGCGGTGGCAGACCGTGTCGAAGGCGGCTGACAGGTCTAGGAGGATGAGGGCCGCTGTTTCTCCATTGTCCAGCAGGGTCCTGAAGTCATCGGTTCCGGCGATGAGGGTGGTTTCGGTGCTGTGGTTGCTGCAGAACCCAGACTGGGACGGGTCCAGGATGCTGTTCTCCTTGAGGTAGCGGGTCAGTTGTTTGTTGATGGTTTTCTCGATGACCTTCGCCGGGAACGGGAGCAGGGAGATGGGCCGGAAGTTCTTGAGGTCCTTGGGGTCGGCATTGGGTTTCTTGAGTAAGGCGTCTATCTCGGCGTGCTTCCTGCTTTCCAGGAAGGTTGCTGTCTCGAAGGAGGTGTTGATTACTTTCCGGAGATGGGGTGCGATGGTTGTGCTGGCTTTGTTGAAGATGTGGTGTGGGCATGGATCTGACAGTGATCCGGAGTGGATGGTGTTCATGATCTTGCAGGTATCGTCGTCGCTGATGTGGTCAAGGGGGCAGAGGTCTCAGTGGTTGTCGGGGCAGTCGTGACGTTGAAGCTGTCGTGGATGTCGGAGATCTTGCAGTGGAAGATGCAGGCCAGTGAGTCACACAGGTCTTGTGATTGTGGGATGTTGTTGGTGTTGGAGCTGGGGTTGGAGAGTCCCTTCACGATGTTGAAGAGCTCTTTGCTGTTATGTGCGTTGTTGTCTAGGCAGTCTTTGAATGAGGCCCGTTTGGCAGATCTGAGGAGGTGATGGTGTCTGCGGGTGGCGTTCTTGTGGGCTGCGTATCTGTCCGGTGTTAGGTCGTGGAGTCAGTTCTTCTCCAGTTTTAGGCATGTTCGTTTGGAGGCCTGGAGGTCTTCGGTGACCCATCTGGCTTTCTTGCTGGTGTGACTGTTAGAGGGTTTCTTGAGCGGGGCGAGGGTGTTGGCACAGTCGTAGATCCACTGTCTGAGGTTGCAGGCGGTGGTGTCGGGGTCGGTGGGGTCGGCGGGTGGGCTCTGGGCAAGGGTGGTGGTTAGCTGGTCATCTGTGACTTTGCTCCAGCAGCGGCGAGGCATCTGTGGGGTGCAGTGGTGCGTGGTGGACTTCCTGAAGGTGAAGTGGATGCAGCGATGGTCGGTCCAGTGGGGTTCGGTGGTGTCGTTGAAGGAGACGTGGGGGCTTGCGGAGAAGATGGGGTCGAGCGTGTGGCCGGCAGCGTGGGTGGGTGTTGTGAAGAGTTGTCTGGGTCCGAGGTTGGCGAGGTTGGCGACTAGGGTGGTGGAGTTGGTGTTGTTGTTGTTCTCGAGGCGGAAGTTCAAGTCCCCGAGGAGGATGTAGTCCGTGGAGGCGAGGGCGTGTGTACTGACGAAGTCGGCGATGGAGTCGCAGAACGGTGGTCGGGGTCTGGGGAGGGTTCCTCTGAGGGTGGTCTTGGGGCCGGTGTGGATCTGGAAGTGCAGGTGTTCGGCGGTGCTGAGGGTGTCGGCGGTGTTGGTCGAGACTCTGAGAGTGTTCCTGTGGATGATGGCGATTCCTCCTCCTACTCCGTTGGTGCGATCCCTTCGGGTGATCTTGTAGCCTTTCGGGATGGCTATGGCGATGTTGAGGTGGGATTCAGCCAGGTCTCCGTCAGGAAGGTGACGTCTGGGGAGGTTGAGTCGAGTAGGTCCCAGAGTTCAACGGCGTGTTTGCGGGCGGAGCGGGTGTTGAGGAGGATGCATCTGAGGTAGTTTGGTTTTTTCCCGGGCGGTGGTTTGGCAGAGCGGATGCTGGTGAAGCTGCAGTTCCGGGTGGAGAAGGGTCTTTGGGTGCTCTTTGGGGTGGCCCGGTAGCAGGTGTGACCTCATACGGGGTTGAGTGCATGGAGGGTGCTGGCATCATAGCGGATTCGGGGGTCGTGGTGTTCGCGGGGGCCAGGGGTTCTGGCATGGGCACGGTCCAGGCGCTGACGGGCGCAGACGGGCTTGCCTTAGGCGTGCCTTTGGTGCCCACCATATAACGGGAGGTGGGAGGGAGGAGCAGCGAGCAGCTAGGAGGCGGGAGCGGGGAGGCAAATGAGCGGGGAGGAGGGCGGGGACGCAGCGGCGGGAAAGCGTGAGGGAGGAAAACGGCAGAGGGAAACAAAAGGTAAGAGGGGTACAGTGGGGAAAAACACTGAAAAACCACTAAGCAACAAAAAGCAGGCACAGTACAATTACAATAAAGTACACACAATACAATTACACAAGAAAAAACGAGCAGAGCCTACGGCGAGCCTTGAACACAGTCACAGCGGCGGCCGATGGGCTGGGAACACGGGCGTAGTCAGGTGGAGCTGTGCGGGTGGGGAGCGACCTGCCTGAAAGCAGGGTCAAGGGTCGCTCTCACTGCCGTGCAGCAGCCACCATATAAGGGTAGGTGGGAGGGAGGAGCAGCCGGGAGGCGGGAGCAGGGAGGCGAATTGGCAGTGATGGGGGTGGGGCCGCAGGTGCCTGTCTGTCATCCATAGGCCTCTGAGAATGGGCAGTCCATCTCTGGTTCACTACTGTCACGGTCCATGGCACAGATCTAGGGCCAGATGTAGGTAGGCATTTACCGGTCGGTAACGGCCGAATTCGGCCGTTACCGACCGGTAAATGCAATTTGAGATGTAGGGCCCTGTATTTTACAGACTCGGTAAATTTACCGATAGGTAAATTTACCGAATATGTAAAATACCGAGTCGGTATTTTTACGGAATAGGGAAAATTGATATGTAGTGGGACTCTTCTGAGTCCCACAAGCATTAAAAAATCGGTATTTTACCATCAAATACTATTTGATGGTAAAATACCGATCCTGGTGTGCTTGCACATGTGTGCATGCACACCTATGCCATATGACAGGCAGACCTGCCCTTAGGGCAGGTATGCCTGCCACATGGCACCCGAGCCTCTTTTGGGGGTGCCAGAGGGTGTCAAAGTGACACCCCCTGCACCCTTGTGTCAATCGGTATTTACCGATGCGGTAAATACCGACCGGTAAATGCCCAATCATTCCTATGGGCTTCAAAGCCCATAGGAATGCATGGGCATTTACCGGTCGGTATTTACCGCATCGGTAAATACCGATTGTTTCCGAATCGGTAAATGCACATCTGCATTTACCTACATCTCGGTACTTTTATTTTACCACTTCTTAAATACCGAGTCGGTATGATGCGGTATTTAAGAGGTGGTAAAATAAAATTTACCTACATCTGGCCCCTAGTCTTTGGTTCACTGCTAGACACTCAACAAACCCAAGGATAATCTGGAATTTTGTGTCTTGCCTTTAATTTGCCATCAATTGCCGATTAGGTTCTGTACTCTTAAGTCCTGTCTGCTCTTCAATTGCCCTGTGCACCTACCAACAATATTCCCAGAATACTCTGTAAATGCAAACCCTTATCACGACAGTGCACTAAAGACCATGATTCAGTATCAAAGCAACCTTCCATAAGGCATAGTAAAACATTAGGATGCCGCCTAGTGGTTGCACTAAATTACCACCCAAACATTGACTTTCTACAGTTTATAGCGTGCGCACAAGCAGACAAAATTCATTTTTTGCCTGGAGCGCTGAAAATTCTTTCATTATTCCTGTTCAATGTGCATCGCCATTTGGTGGTCGATTGTGTGGACCAGTAGCATGCAACCATTATGAATAAAAGTTGAGAAAGGAGGTGATGAATACCTGGAGCAAGACTGCTTGCAATCTTAGTTAACTGCGCAATTTTGCAGAATTAAAGATTAGTGTATCTTAATCTGAGCCCCTGCTCATAGCGCGCATCTGAGCATCATTGCTCTGATTGTGGCAAGTGATGTCCAGGTTGTATGTTGCACTTAGTAACAAGCTTACTTACACACCATACACGTAGCAATTTGAAAAAAGAAATTATGTCTGTAATTATTTGCCAGCTTATGTTTTCTTTATAAGAATATATTACGTTAATGACTTGGGCTCATTAGCCACAGACTCCCTTCAACCACAGATCCCCTCCCATAAAACTGTGTCATTTGTTTAATTTTTTTTTTACAGATCATCAGGTCGGACATTGTGATGGATATCGGTGCCAGCATAAACCCAGGTGTGGATGTGGGGCAGGTATGTTGTGCGTGCTGATTTGACAATTATTATTCTAAATAAATGTCCTGTTTGTACTGCTTTTCATATGGGGCGTCTAACGTAGGTCCAGGAGAGTTGTGTCCATGCCAGATTTTTAGAGTACAATAGACTACATAAATGAGTTCACTGAAGATTTACTGTAAATGTTTCTCATGAAAATCCAGTATGGATACGACAAACTTCATCTATATTAGAATGCACACTCATACATAAGAACAGTGTCATCTTAAGGATTTTATGGGGCTGGGCTAGAAATATTTTGTGATGCCCTGTTCGAATAAGTTTCATTTTAATTACATATTTTCTGCTAATGCAAGCCCCTTCTGGCCAAACAATTTTGTATTAGGAATAAACAGAAGTAAGATATACAGCATGTTATCTTTCTCAGGGGTCCACTGGGCGGTGGGAGCCTTGGAGAATTACCCACTTTGCCAATGTCCTAAAATGTCTCTGTTTAAGACAGCGAGTACATTATATTGTGACAAACTCTAGTTACATTTAGGGGAAGGAAATCACCAGTCTGTATCTGGGTGCTTCTGTAGGGCAGATTACATCTATTCAAGGTATTTTCAGGCATGAGTACAATTATACATCCTTCCCATTATCACTGTGGGAACCTCCATCCGCCCTTGATTACCCTGAGTGAAGACAGGCTGAAGAACACAGGACTTGATGATTTTGTAGGTTTCAACCCATTGTTGACAGAATGTTAACACTTATTGCTACTTTTCCTCTCCCTGAAGATTGAGGGTGCATTCATGCAAGGTGTGGGACTGTACACCTTAGAAGAGCTGAAATACTCCCCAGAGGGATCCCTGTATACTCGGGGACCGGATCAGTACAAGATTCCTGCTGTTGCTGATATTCCAGAGAAGTTCTTTGTTTACCTGCTTGCTTCATCTAAAAACCCGTACACCATCTACTCATCAAAGGTAAGCAAAGCTGGGCCCCATTTGTCTTCCTAAGTAGGAGGGAACTAGAAAGAAGCTTGCCCCAGTACAGGGAATAAAGGTGGCTAGCATTCAAACACCTATGCTTTTCCTCTGAAATCCTCTAGTTTCGTCCTGCTGCTAGGGGAACTACTTATTTTGCCTAACCAGCTTTTAATGCCCATTCTTGTAGACGATGAATTATCCAATGTCTATATGAATGTCCAATAGGCTTCAGACCATCAAATTTCATTCTTTAAAAAAAGAAGTTCCAGTTGCAGTAGAAGCTGTTGAACCTAGTCAGCACTAACCTTGCCTCTCCAGATTGCTGCCCATTAGGAGAAACTAGCCTATGACTTAATTTCTTCTCCTCCCTTTCCTTTTATTTTAGGTATCTAGTGGCCTGCTAGACATAATCCTTATATGAATTGGTCTGCAAAATCCTTTTTCTTAGAAATAGAGTTTTGTGCATCCCACTGTCCAGCTCAGCTGATCACCTTTCTTCTACTTGAAGTTCTGAACTCCTTCGTAACAGTTCCTACCAGGTAGTTGAACAACTGTCTAAAATCCCTGACATCTGTCATAAATACCTTGATGTGTTGCAAGGGTCCACCACCAAGGAGTTACCTCCTCAGCACCGCTTTAACTGTGCCATTGAAATCTTTCTTGAGGCTATAGTTTCTTATGGCCATGTCTTTTCCTTGTATCCTAAGGAAAGACAATCTCAAAGGGAGTACCTTGACGCTAACTTAGAAATATTCTGATTACTCCATTTAAATCCCTCACCGGAGCCACTTTTTTGTATCAAAAGAAGGGTACTTCTGAACTTTAGCATTGCATTGTCTCCAGGTCTAGAGGTTTGAATTTAGACTGTCATGAACCATTATCTCGTACCTCTCATTTCTGATACTGTGGAGGCTGTCTAAATGATTAAAGTGTTCCTAAAGTTGGATTTGAGAGAAGCCTATCACCTGATCTGAGAAGCCTATCACCTGAGTGGAAAACTGCATTCAGAACACCATTTGGGCAGTGGTGGCTCGTAATTGTAGTAGGCAGGGAGTGGTGAGCCACACATACATACTCACTCACACCCATGCATTCACACAAAGACAAACCCATTCACAACATTCACTCACAAATACACATACCTACATTTATACACACACATACACGCATGCACCAAACATCCAAAAACATAAAACTTTCCTTAACTGCAGGTTGCCGGGAGGGAAGCCTCATAGGTCTGCTGCCTTCCGTCACTGTCTGACCGTATGTAAGCCATTGAGAAAATGCAGCATTCCCTCACTTCTGACCCCACCCCACTGCTGATCACACCCCACTCTGTGACGAAGTGTCACTGATTGGCACTTGACTCTGGGCCTATCAGGGCTTAAAACTGAAGTGTCCTGGTCCAAGGCTATCTGTGACTTCCTCCCTCGTCATGATGGGGAAGGCCTGAAAGCACTTTTGACAGACTGAGGAGATCACGCCCTTTTTGATGTGAAATCCACAGCCTGGCAGAATTCAGCTCAGGGAGCCAGGTGCCTGCGCATTTAGCGCATGTCTAGATCCTGGCTGCCTCGCCTGAACAAGAAGAGTGTCTGTCAGGCAGACCTTTGTTCAGCCTGACAGACACTCTTCTTTTTGGGAAAAAAGGTGGGGGTGTGGCCACTCGACACGAACAGACAGGCTGTAGCTGCATGTGGGGACTTTGAAATTTGGGTGATGCCATTCGTTCTCTGTAATGACCTTGCTATTTTACAGCATTTATGAACACTATCTTCTCAGATGTGATCCTCCAGACAATGGTTGTCTACTAAGATGACATCTTTGTTTTTTCTAAAGACCTGGCAGATTATCCATCTCATGGCAAACAAGTCCTGCAGCATCTTAGAGAAAACAAATTGCTGGCCAAACCCCAAAAATATCTGTTTAGAAAAGAGTCCATAGACTATTTGGGCTATGCTCTTTCCTCTGAAGGAATAGCCATGGACATTTGGAAGGTTCAAGCTGTCCTGGATTGGCCCACTCCTACTTCAGTAAAAGAAACTCACAGCTTTTTAGTCGTTAGGAAATTACTATTGAAAATTCAACAAGAATTTCTCTAAGCTTGTCTCTTCGATCTGATGGGGAAATAACAGCGTAACCCTTACTCTTGAAAGGCTTAAGAAAGATTTAAGTTGAGCTCCAATATTACAACAATGTGGCTGCCTCTAAGCCCTTCATTCTCAAGACAAATGACTCAGATCTAGCTAGATGAGCAGCCTTGATTCAAGTTGGTCACGATAGAGAAGAACTTCCAATCACCTTCTTCTCCAGAAAACTTTAACAAGCAGACAGAAACTATTCAGTTTTGTAGATGAATGTCAGTTTATAACGACAGCAGTGCTTAATTTGAGCTGGTGGTCGCTGGTGGAGGAACATGGCACTAATTTTTGTAGACGGGCTCTTATTTATCTGCATCAGATATTTACTGTGAACAGGGGAGGGGAAAACACATAAAGCATAAGGTCGGAGGAAGAGAAAGATAGAAAACCCTTCGCAAAGCGAGAAAGCAGGTCCCAAAAGAGTACAATAATGGGGCAAAGTCTGTCTTGTAGTAAATTAAAGCAGTGTGAAGTGGAAATAGGACTATGCAGCATTGTTATTCGGCACACCAACATTTAAATGCACCAGCTGCAGGGTTCTGAGTAGAGCTTTGGGCACTTGCACTTATTGTGTTACAAATTAAGCACTGAAACACAGCCTTTATTGAAAGGAGGCACTTCTTACTTGGAGTTAAATTTCAGGTAACTGTCTGCAACGACCACAGAAACCCAAAGGTGCTTCAACAGACTGAATGTCGGAATAGTAGGCAATCCTGTCTCTGAAAATGTTATTGCTGATTCCCTCTCTAGGCAATATCCTGAATCAAATAATTTCATGACTGTTGAGATAATCATTTGTTTATTTATGTAACTACCTCTATAGTTCTTGAGTCAGTGAATCAAGAAGTTTAGCAATTTAATCTCACAGCGTTAAATTGCATCCCTACTCTAGTTGACTCGGCGAAATCACTCGGAATCACATTGGATGAGAACCTTGATATGAAAACCCATATTAAAATATTGGCAAAAAACGCACGTTTCCATTTGAACTAGTTGAGAAAAATGAAATGTTTTCTAACGGAGACCGACTTAAAACTAGCTGTGCAATCACTGGTTATTTCGAGGATTGAATATGGGTGTACAACGCTAGCAGGACTACCAAAAATCTCCACAGCACCCCTAAAAGCCTGCCTCAATGCAGCGGCAAGGCTTATTACAGGATCGAGGAAATTTGGCCATATATCCCCTCACATGAAAGCTTTAAACTGGTTACCATACGAAGCTAGAGTACAGCTGAAAATGGCATGTATCACTCATAAAGCGATTCATCACAACACACCTAGATATCTCGCCCACAAAATAGAAATTGCAGGAAGAAACAGACCAGCCAGGAGTGCCAATTATCTGCTCCTGAGACCACATATCTTCAAGAAGAAAAGAACATACAAGAGGATGTTCTCAGGCGTGGCTCCCAGAATTTGGAACTCCCTTCCCGCAAACATCAGAAAAATTACAAACTCTGTCACATTTAAGAGGGAAACTAAGTTCTTTCTTATGAGTAAGTTCCTCCCATAGGTACAACAAATCGCCACCTAAGACTTATCACTGAAGTGATTACTAGATACTTACCATAGGAATGGAATTGATAGAGCCTTAAAGAAAGTCGTATATTAGCTACTTATAGACTAGGTCTAAAGTAATACTAATTAAGTTTTTTGTTGTTAAGATCTTATTGACTTCTATACGTTGTTGTTCCATCCCATGCCATGTAATGTTAAGCGCTCTGATACCCATGGGTCTTGTACGCGCTATAGAAAACTGTTAATAAATAAATAAATAAATAAATAAATAAACAGTCTAGAAAGGCATTTTCCTTGTTTTCCGAAAAAGAATACAAATGTTTTGATTTTTGTTCAAGACAAACAAACTTTATTCCATCAGAACATTCACAAAGACTTATACTTCAACTATGCCATGATGCCTTAATCTCTGTACACAGAGGTCAAAGAGTCACTGAAGAATTAATCAGAAGGAAGCTCTGGTGACCTTCTCTTCACTGCGATGTCCCAATATTGATAAAATCCTAACAGGTCTGCGCTCAAAATATATCTGAAACACAAAGAAAAGCAGGATGATTATTGACGCCGAAAGTTACCTCTAACCTATGGGAAATTACATCTACTGACTTCATTGTGGGTTTGTCTCCATCTGAGAATTATACCACAACTATGGCACACTTATTTAGTCTTTCAAAATTGCCAACTGAGTCAGAAATGGCTGAGATTTTCTACTCTAACATATTTTGATTTCATGGATTGCCTTCGAAAATCATTTTGGATAATGGTCCTCAGTACATCTCAAAATTATGGATGTCCCTGTGTCATTAGCTTGGCATCCAGAGAGCCTTGAAACGCTTTAGGGAACAATCAGCACAAAAAGGAATGAACCATCAAAGAGCATATCTGTGAAGAGCACGTCTTATTGGTGCTGGTGTAGGGTATTCTTAGTGTGTAGGCAAAGCCTACTATACTCGGAAAGAAACCGAGAAGCCAGAATGAAAATGAATCTAGAATTTCTAAAGAAGACAATGCAGTATCTGGAGAAGCTAAGAATCCACAGTCTAGTGAGCAAGCACTCAAGCAAGCACAAGTGTGAAGCAGGGGGGCACTAGAGAGCCCACGGCAAGATGGCTGCACATTAGTGTATCTCTGCCGGCCGGGCTAAACAATCCGACTTATATCCTCATGGAACGCAGCTTTCTATGTATGTATGGTGAAGTATGGCATTGATATAATGCACGCATTTCCGATCGCAGAAAACAAGGTGCACACAGTATTCTTGACAAAATGCGGGTGGGCGGCTTGCCGCAACTGATGTGAGCATAATGGCGGTGCTGCACTGGCATGTTGCTAAGGTGACTCCCCTGCACTGCCTGTGATATTGTGACTGCTGTAGGAGCCCAGGAAGGGCAGACAAGCGGAGAGAGCGGGGTGTGCTGTGGAACCGTACGCCCTGGAGCACCTGGACTGAGGAGAAGTGAACGAAGCACCCAGTGAGAGACTCGGGCATGGGGCGGGCTTGGGGGCAGCGGGTGGGTGGCTGCTAATGGATCCCCAGGTGCATCGGCTCCAGGCTGTTGGCCTCACTCCACTACGCCTCGTGCCTGGGGACCCCGTGCCAGGTATTGGGGTGCCACAGGCAGGCATCGGGCTTGGGGCGGGTGCCCGGACACGGACTGCCTTATCTAGGGCTGCCGTGCCGTGATAGGCTGACTGTTCAGGGCTTGGGCTGGACGCCAAGTCGGGCGCCTAGCGGGAGGATATTGCCTGCTCTTGCCCAGCTGGGTGACTTGGCCTGTGGCACCCTACAGTACGGCTGTGCCGGTGCTCTGCTGTGGTGTGCTTTCTGGACACTGCCCCTGCGAGACGTGAACGAGTCTGGTCCTTGTGACCTCCAACCCACAGCGAGGGGGAAATAAAAAACCAACGAAGGTGTGGTCGCTGACAGGGGCCCACGTGGAGCTCTGACCCCGACCTTGCTTGACTCATCGGGCCGGGCTGGAACGAAACCTCCGAAAGTGACATGGCGACTACCTGTGGTTTGATTGATTGGCTGTAGGGGTACTAGAGGCTAGTGAAAGATGGCAACGACTTGCTGTGTGCCAGAGTCTGGTCCCATTATCAGCATGCCTATGCCTAGGACCTGGTCCCAGTGTTGCTCGAAGACGTTGGTTAGGCTTCTTCCTGCTACTAAACCTATAAGTGACGAGCAGCTGTGGGTAATGCCAGAGTGCTGTTGGCAGTACCCACAGACAGACCCACCATGGGGAAAAGCGACAAGCAACAAACCTGGCTCACATTCGAATCGCGACACACACCTGGAGCACAGCAACATGCTCACTCGGACTCTCGGCAAGTTCAGCCAACCCAGGCTACCACGACGTTGGAGACCACATTGCTCATCATGCAAAACAATCTGCAATCTATTGATGGTAAAATAGACGCCCTCAATCTCGGAATGGACTCTATGGCAATGAAATTAGACAAACATGCCTCACGATTAAACACAGCAGAACAGTTCATATCGTCTGCCGAGGATGAAGTGCATGTGATGGCCGCAAAAGAGATAAATATGGACAAGGTGCTGAAGCTGATGCAGGCCACAAATGAAGACTTAGAGGCCCGGTCACGCCGCAGCAACATCCGCATAACAGGCCTGCCGGAGAGCTACATAGAGACAATGATCAAGGACACATTTGGCTCTGAGCGCCTGTCCCCTGTACTAATTGTAGAGAGGGCACACAGAACCCTACAAAAGTATCCGCACCCTGGTGCTCCACCGCAACCAATAATCGCGAAACTACTCAACTACAGAGATCATGACACAATTCTATGCTTAGCGAGAGAAAAAGGAAACCTCCAATACCAAGGCAACAACCTCAACTTCTACCCAGGTTTCACGGCAACTGTGCAATCTGCTCGACGGGAATACCTACCAGCGAAGAAGAAACTTCAGGAGGCTGATGTAGCATAGGTAATGTTATATCCGGCCCGTCTCCACACAGAGCATGCGGGAACGTAGAAGCTTTTCACCATACCAAAAGCGTCCTTGGAATTTGTCAAGACCATCACGAGATCCAACCGCAACTCTCCCAAGGCCGGATTTCATTCCAGAGGACTGATGATGCGACAACCCTCTTTCTACTCCCGGGTGAGTCCTAATCCGGACTGATTCACATGGATGCCTGCTGGGGACTGATTCAATGTGCAGGGTGATATTGGTTTAACTTTGCTGCATTTTAGTTCTCATGCCTCGTTTGGGCGAACAATTGCCTCATCTGACCCAAATGTCAAATGTCAAATGTCAAAGGCTTTTGTATAGCGCAACAATTCACCAAAAGAGGTCTCAGGGCGCTTGGAAAAAAGAAGGCAACAGCCTTGAGAGGAGAAAAAAATGGCCGTGAGGGGAGTTACTTAGGGATGAGCCAGGCATACATTCCCCCCTTTCTTTTTGTCTTTTCTTTCTTTTCCTATTTTAAAATGTTTTGGACCCATATAACTGGCAGGGGAATGCTGACAAGCCCCGCAGCACCTCGGCAGTACCACACTGAGAACACACTCTTGTTATCCTAAGCTGTTGAAGTGACGCCTAGCCACCTCTGTATATCTGGAGGGTTTCCGGTCTCTAGCTACCCCCGTGAGGGTGATCCCCACATGGTTTCCAACCTGGGTGTTTGTTTTCTTTGCAGCGATTATTCACTATGCAGTTTATCAGTTTGGGATTCTTAGTTTCAATTACTAGGGATGGCTTTAGCAAAGTTACGGTGGGAGGGGGGTGGAATGTTGGTGTGTTTTATTGTATGCAAAAACACAGTTGATGGACAGAATGCAGAACAATGTCATACATTCACTCGAGTACAGAGATCTGGGCCTAAATCCATTGTTTTTTTGCTCACCATGCCATTCCAGTTTGGACCCAGCCATATGCAAATCAGTCTTGACCCTGCGCCCAATGGGAAAAGTCCAGCCCGAACTGTCAGGGGTAAATGTTTTGCCATTGTGCATTTGTCAACCCGAGTGGGACGGGTATGCTCAGATGTGAGTCCTGTGCTCTCCATGCCACTGGAATCAAGCTATCCTGGCTGATGACGGCTGAAAGCCAGAAACCGGTCCTAGGATGCTTGATTCCGGTCCAGGGAAGGCATGGCTTGGCAGTTCGGGCTGGACTGTTCCCATGAGGCACAGGGTCAAGACTGATTTGCATATGGCCGTGTCTGAACTGGGGTGGTGTGGTGAGCAAAATAACGATGGATTAACCCCAGATCTGTGACTGGTGGGTGAATGTTTTGCCATTGTGTAACATTCCGTTCATCAATTGTTGATTTTGCATTTGTCACCCCGAGTGGGACGGGTATGCTCAGACATGAGACCCTTGCTCTCCATGCCACTGGAATCAAGCTATCCTGGCTGATGACGGCTGATAGCCAGAAACCAGTCCTAGGATGCTTGATTCCAGTCCAGGGAAGACATGGCTTGGCAGTTCGGGCTGGACTGTTCCCATGAGGCACAGGGTCAAGACTGATTTGCATATGGCCATGTCTGAACTGGGGTGGTGCGGTGAGCAAAATAATGATGGATTAAACCCAGATCGGTGACTGGGGGTGATGTTTTTCCATTGTGCAACATTCCGTCCATCAATTGTTGTTTTTGAATTTATCACCCGAGTGGGACGGGAATGCTCAGACGGGAGTCCCGTGCTCTCCATGCCACTGGAATCAAGCTATCCTGGTTGATGACAGCTGAAAGCCAGAAACTGGTCCTAGGATGCTTGATTCCGGTCCAGGGAAGACATGGCTTGGCAGTTCGGGCTCGTCTGTTCCCATGAGGCACAGGGTCAAGACTGATTTGCATATGGCCATGTCTGAACTGGGGTGGTGTGGTGAGCAAAATAGCGATGGATTAAACCCAGATCTGTGACTGGGGGTGAATGTTTTTCCATTGTGCAACATTCCGTCCATCAATTGTTTTTGCATGCGTTTTATTGTATTCCAGCTTCCTATGACATTACTGAGTACTACGACCTATCACTGCATCGCCAGTGTAGAACCACACACAATGCCACAGATTACCCGCAACCACAATGGCCCAGTCACATGGAATGTGCGGTGGTTAAATAACCCCAAGAAAGTCCAGCATGTCCTTGCTTATCTAGATCGACAGACCATACACATCGCATTCTTGCAAGAGACACACCTCATCACGCAGGCAGCCAAAAGGGCAGGGACCAAATCGGCAACGGTAGAGGCGTCTTGCTCCTGGTCAAGAAAGGGACGCCCTTTTTACTGACACACTCCAAGGTAGATGATCAGGGTAGATATGTGCTAGTATGGGGTAACCTAGGTGGCACACTAGTCACACTAATAAGGATATATGGTTCTAATGTAGAGGACCCCGCCTTCTTTGAGGCACTTTGGAGTAGGCTGCTGAGAATTGCCACCGATAGCAGCAACATGGGGAGGGCACTTCAATGTCTAGCTTGGATAGATCTGCCACTGTGGACAAGCACATTAAGAACTCTGGTTGAATAATAAGGGAGGGTATGAAAGAATATGGACTGCTGGATTCCTGGGGGTTGCGTCACCATAACAAAAAAGAGGGCATGTTCACTTCATATGTCCACAATATGTGGTCGTGGCTAGATTACTGGTTAGGCACGAAAGAAGTTAGTGCATGGATAGTCGAGATTCAGCAGTTGCCACGAACACTATCAGACCACTCTCCGGTACTTATGTCTGTAGTGATCTCAACACACACACGTCTCACCAGTTTCAGTGGAGGTTGCCGTTATCAGCACTGCTGGACGCGGTGTTCTGGGATGGGGTCCAAGCTGAAATCTTTCATTTTTTTGCGACCAATGTGGGGGCACGGTTAAGGAGAAGGGTACGCAGTGGGAGGCCTTCAAGGTTGCCATTAGGGGTGTCTGCATTGGGCTCCAATCGGAAGTGCTAAACTCAATCCGTGCTCAACTGAGTGCTTTGGACACCATCTTGTGGGAAATGGAGAGGGAGTACCAAACTCTGCCGGACCCCCGGATGCTAGCTGACATCCAGGAATACATCACGGAATACAATGACACAGCAGACCAAGAAATACGTTACATGTCTAAGCGATGGGTGGCACAGGTATATAGGGAGTGTGATAGGCCAGGTCAGCACCTGGTGGCAAAGATAAAGGGGTCCATCGGTCACAAACAGGTGGTGAAAATTGCCGACTCTGAGGGCTGCATGCACTACGATACCCCCTCTATTATGTGGGAATTTGTAAACTTTTATACCCAATTATACAGTGCTCATACCTCTGCCTCAGAGAGGGAAGCAACACTATACTTACAATATTGCTCTTACCTGGCTGTCCCCGGGCAAAGGGAATTTTTAACTCTGCCCATAACAGATGAGGAAATTAGAGATGCAATCCGTACACTCCCAAGCGGGAAGGCTCCGGGTAGTGACGACCTCTCCAGTGAATTTTACAAAATGTATGCAGAACTGTTAATACCACATCTCCTCGGTTTATACCTAGAGTCGTACGACAAAGGTACCCTGCCACAGACACTGCCGGAAGCATTGCTAAAACCCTTCCTGAGCCCGGGAAGTCGATTGAATAATGTGACTCATATTGCCCACTCTCATTAATAAACACAGATGGGGGTGTGGCCAGGCCGAGGACCAAAATGGCTACTCAAACCTGAAGCTCCGAAGTATGCACCAGCAATTACCCACCAAGAGCTATGAAACTAAGGGGCTTCGTCCTGAGCCATTTGGGAACTTCCAGACCCAGACGTGGGCTGAATGTCACCGATTGGAGCACTGATGCGACTGCCGGCCATGGTAGCTTGACACGCCCCTCAAAGGCCCCGCGGCGACAGGGGCCACAGGTCAGCCTGAGGGCAGGACTCTGCTTTGCTCGGTGGCCGCACCCTGGCAGCCTATTCTTCATGATGGAGGGCCCGCGGCATTGCAGACATCTCCCCAACACTGGGATCATTCCCCAGACCTCTGGGTAAGTTCCCACTAAGCGTACAGCTGGTGGTGAGCGTCTGCTCTCTCTCCTGACACTTGCCTGGAGCTATCTGGCCGATTGCCTGTTTCGCGGAATGCACACTACGGCACAGCAACATTAAATGCATCCCCTGCACTATCCCAGCGCACCTCGTGACGGGAGGAGAGCCTCCGGCATTTAGAGGCACTACTCCAGACCACACTCACTTCTTGGACAGTAAGTAAGGATTCCTGACCAGTGGCACGGTCACTTCCAGATACTGCTCCTACACGAATCCCATGGTATTAAATAGACACACATCAGGCAGCTAAAGGTGCTGCACCATGCTAGATGAAGGAATTCGGACACTGCAGCACCACTGATACATCTAGCGCTCCGACTCCGCCGTGCCACTACTACATGTTGACTGTTGGCCGATCTCTTCACAGAGGGGGTATTTTCAGCCTAATACAGTGGTTTTGTGCTTCTGGCCCCTAATTGGACATTTCAGTGTCCCTCCCCAGTCACCCACTTGTCACAATGGGGCGCACTGATCCCTGCCAGTGTCCATTGTCACTTGACTCCTCTAAAACCCCAAGGCGTGGTGAAGACGACCTGCGTTGTGGTGAGGGCCAGGGATCCAGAGATAAGGGCGCCATGATGCTGGAGGGAACTGCAGCCTTTCTTGCTGAATTATTAGCCAGATTCAGTACAGTGGATGTTCAACTCAATGGCATAGCCTTAAAAAACTAAAAGGCATGCATGAACGCCCTGACCAACAAGAAGCGCAGAACAATGACTCTCGGACATCGAAGACGCACATTCTACTAGTACCAAGCAGATTGACAAACTTGAAAAATTACTCAAGAAAACTGCAGTCAAGGTTGAAGACTTGGAAGCGAGATCCCGCAGAAATAACATACTCATTGCAGGAATCTCTGAATCCACGAACACGGGCTGTATGTGCAGCTATGTGGAACACCTACTCACTGAACTCTTTTGCAAAGAGGCCTTCTCCTCTTTATTCACAATTGAGAGGGGCCATCTCTCGGACCCGACCTGTCCCTGGTGCACCTCCTAGTTTGATCAACGCCAAACTTATTAATTACCAAGACCAGGATTCAATACTACAGCTTGCCAGTGAGAAAGGCTCATTACAATGTCAGGGCATGATGCCAGCGTTCTACCCAGACTACGGTTCAATCATGCAAGATGCGTGCCTTAAATTTACTGGAATTAAGCGCACCCTACATGCAGCCATTGGGAAATATTCTATGCTCTATCCAGCAAAGCTCCGTGTCCAGCTTGGTGGCAAGACACATATTTTTGAAACAGCAGATGAAGCTGCCCAATTTTGTAAACGCCACCATGCAGAACTTGCCCCTACAAACAAGGCGCCTGATGCTTTGTCTCATGCCGACCCATCCTCCATATAATGTTGCAATTAAGCATGGGTGGAATTGGCGAATTTGCGAATTTGCCCAAATTGGTAATCGCGATTCGCAAAAATCCGCTAAATTCCGCGAGCTTGCGAATTTATTGAATTTTTTTGCGAGTTCGCGAGATTTTTTTCCCAGTTCGGGAATGAGAACTTGCGCATGCAGTCGAAATGGTCCCAAACATGTTGTTTCCACTTAACCAGCCTGCTCGCGATGCCTTTTTCCTGTTTCGGGTCGCAATGACGTGTCGCGTTCGCAATTTCCCGTTTTGGGTTGCAATGACTTGTTCGCGATCGCGGCGTCACTCGGCCAGCTACCAAAATCTCGCAGAGCACGCGAACAGGGAGGAAAACTCATCAGCGAATGCAGAATCATGGTAAGTCAATGCCGCGCGCGCGAGATTGTACTTTTGAAGCGCGAACAAGAAAAAAAAATCCGCCAACTCGCGAATTGTGGATTTTTGGGCAATTTTGCGCGATTCGCGGATCGTGACATTGCCCAAAATTCGCAAATTCTGCGAGCTGAACGAATTTTCCGCCCATACTTAGTTGCAATGGTCCTGACTGATGCCGGGGGTTGACTGTTACTCAGATTCTATTATCCCTGAGGGGGAGGCGGACTTTCCCCCCACTGACACTTTCTCTTCTTTTTTCCCACAGCGATGCAGCAGTAATTTCTAAATGCATGAAACATTGTTGATGTGATAGATGTCATGATCTCTTTTCTAACTGGCCATTACTTATATATACATGCCCATAGTCAAATAGGTGCTCTTCTGTTCTTCATTGTCTCCACACAAGGATGACTCCTTTAATATTTTCTTGTTTTCTGATACGGGCACGTTTTTTGGATTCTCTGGCAGTATCTGTTATACTGCCCGAAGTGGTAGGGGAGTGTCAGGGTGTTTCTTGTTATACTATGTTTTTTTCAGCATAATTCTATTTATTTTACTCTATTGGACTCACTACATATGCAATGTGCATGCCAAATCTTGTACGAATAACTTGCTTTGCTCTGACCGGCAACAATACACATGCTTATCCACCACTTTGACTAATGCCCACTGTCCATGACTACACCCAACATGACCTCTAGCCACTCCTCCTCAAGACGCATATCCTGGAATGTGCGGGGGCTATCCAATAACCGAAAGGGCCGGCAGGTACTGTCCTATTTGTCCAGACATGGCATACAGGTCGCCTTTTTCCAGGAAACATATTGCGCCCCATGCACAGCACCTCGGTACACCTCCACTTGGGGCATGAACCGGTTCTTCGCGAACTATAGCACATGTTCCAGAGGGATCTGCATCCTAATACTTAAAGCGATACCATTCACCACATGTGAAGTAGTTGCTGATTCCGATGGTAGTTATTTAGTTGTTGCAGGCATATTGGGTACCATCCCCCTACTATTAGTTAATATCTATGCACCAAACACAGACTCCCCAGAGATCTTCACGGATATATCAGTACACCTTACCCGCTTACATACCTCCACTATACTCATGGGTGGGGACTTTAATAATTTCCTGAATCCGATGATTGATACAACAGGTCCAGGCCACTCCACGACACCACATTCTCAGCTTGCTGATGCATGGCGATTCAAATATCCAAACTCATGGGGATACGCGTTCTAACACGCTCCACACGGTACTTGGTCCTGTATAGATCATTGGTTCATTTCGCCAAACCTAACACTTGCACTTAATGATGTTTCACATTTACCCAGAGCGCTGTCCGCCCATTCCCCCATGCTACTCACGATGCCGATATCAGACAACCTACCACCATGTGCCACCTGGTCTTTCCCTACGAATGCCTTACTGGATGAGGTCTTCCGTATTGAAGTCCGAGATGCAATCACTGAATATTTCTGGCACAACATAGGCACAGTCCAACACTTTTCGACACTCTGGGATGCTTTTATAGCACACATCAGGGGTGTGCATAGCAACGCACTCTGGAGTTCTACGCTCAATCCGCAGAGACTTGACAAGTGGAACAAGCACTAAAAACACTTGATTCTGAGATGCTTGCATGACTCCCCTCCACGGAGAAGGACTGTGTTAATGCAGGAGTTTCAAGAACTAGCCCACCGCAAGGTCATGTACTTAAGTAAATTCGCCAGAGCAAGAATATACAGAGAAGGGGAGAGGCCCGGCCGCACATTAGCTAATACCCTGCATCCCCCATACCAAGCAACAATTATCTCCTCCCTCCATCTAGATGATGGTACCTTAATTACAGCACCGAAAGATATAACACACACTTTAATGCAATATTACACTAATTTATACTCCTCTAAATCCAATACCGTTGCAGATACCATTGCAGATTATCTCGCAGAAATCGCTATGGTTTGGATGTAGGTTGGACAACAACAGTTCTTAGCTGCGCCAATCACTTGTGAGGAGATTGCACAAGCAATTGATGGCATGCGCCCCCAGTCTGGACATCTTCACTGGTGTGTTTTATAAGTCATATAAAGATGATTTAATCCCTTACCTACTTCAGGAATATGTGGAGGCTCTGTCATGAGATGTTCTCCTCCAGACAATGCGAGAATCAGTTATAACCCTCCTATAAATGCCTGTTACACCACCATAATACTGTTAATCCTACTGCCCCGTTATCTTTATTAAACCACGACAATAACATCTGGTCTCTCCTGATTAACACAATAATTTCCCTGTTACAGACAGGTTTTGTTCCTGACCACTCCTCGTCGCCAACAGCCCTATTAGATGCAGTCCTATTAGATGCTGAAAAAGCATTAAATTCCTTAGAATGGACGTTCCTATTTGCCACATAGAGCAAACTTGGTTGCCCTAAGGGCTTTTGTGACCTTATTCGCCTATTGTACGTGGCTCCCATAGTGCGTTTAAGAGTTAACGGTGCTATCACCGATCAGTTCCCGCTGTCCCAAGGTACAGATCAGGGATGTTCCCTATCCCCCCTATTATTCATAGTAGCAATGGATCCCCTCGTTCGACATTTCCAAGAGCGTCACTTGGCAAGAGGACTGAAATTTTAACGCAGCCCAGTTTTAGCATCACTATACGCTGATGACATTATGCTATTTCTCAGAAACCCTGAGTCAAACCTCTCTCCAGTCTTGAGAGAAGTGCTTCACTTTGGAGCATTGTCTGGTCTCATGATCAATTGGTCTAAGTCTGAAATATTCCTATTGACAGATGCCACATTTCAGACTCCTCTGGACTTGACCCTCCAATGGTGCTTGGATCCCCCTAAATTATTCAATATCTACCTACACTGGCAAAGTTCTGAGGTAATAAGACTGAACTACGGCCCGCGATAGATAGGCTAAACCAAATAATCGAAAAATGGATAAAACTCTCTCTGTCCATGGCCCGAAGAATCGCAATAATAAAGATGGTGGTACTTCCCCAGTTCTTATATTTGTTCCTAAATGTCCCCATTTCACTCACTAATGTTGTCTTTGATAGCCTCCAAACCGCACTTATTCGACTGATATGGGTGGGAAAACCCCTGCAGGATCGGCTGGAGTACTCTAACATTGTCCTATGAACGTGGAGGATTTGGAGTCCTAGATCTCTACTTTTACTATCTAGGAGCACAAGTACATTTCTCTTTTCACTGTTACCATCCTAACGCACGACTTCAATTCCTTAAGCCTGAGAGCTCGCAAATTCAATCCTATCCACTAGAAACACTCTTACCACGTGGACTATCCAGAAATGTCCCGGATATTCAAACAATTGCAACAACATGCTGGGCATGGATAAAAAATATCTTGGTTTCGAACACCTTTATTCACCACACATTCCTATAACAAACAATCCATGGTTATCTGTCACAACGGAAACGCTCACCCAAAAAATACTCCATACATGCTGTATGCAAAAAATCTGCGATATGTTCAATGAGGCTGGATTACACTAGTCTCCTTCTCTTCATGAGGGATGCAATGTCACGCAGATGGATACATTCATTCTACACAAGCTTCAAGCTGCGATTCACACTGCCCCCCTTGAACCGCCCGATTTTCCCCTACTATCACAGGTAATTACGATCTCTGACTGTACTCATTTGGTATCCAAACTTTAACATGCAGCATCCAACATGAAGCCCATCACTGACAGGGGTTTGAGGGCCGCCTGGGAAAGAGACTTGAGTTTCCCCTTTGCCTGACAAAATGTGGTTTTACTGTTGCCAGCAAACCAAACTAGTTTCAAATAACCACTGGCACAAATTATTACATTTTAAGTATTTGCATCGTTCATATTTTACTGCACATCTTCTATCCAAACTCGATCCCACCAAACTCCATAAATGCCTCAGATGCGCATCAGACCATGCAGCCTTCGTCCTCCCATTGACAAATGGAATCCAGTAATTCACAGCCATTGCATTATTACTAGCTAAACGCCAGGTAATTCTGCATTGGGGAGCACCATCCTACCCCTCAGTCAAACGCTGGATGCTGGACCTGGTTAACTGTGATACTACCAGTGGCATATATGCTTCGCTCCAACCCCCTGCATCGATACAAAAAAAAGCAGCTGGCAGCCCCTGAGAACGTACTTACAGATGTTTCCACATTAAAGCAGAAACTGTTCCCCCAGTTTAGAAGCCTATGACGGTCCGGGATGAACATCCAAATTCACTAAAGACTACGTATTGCATCATATGTAAACATGATGACACGGACCCTGGTTTCCCGCTCCCTGCCCATACAAATGCCAAACCTGCTCTCATACTATCGCTTGACACTTTACAATATGACCATATTGAGTTCCGCATTGTATATTTAGAAGATGCGTAAATGCCAGTGATGAACTGTGTAGCGAGTTACAGTCATATATATTAGTCAAAAGCTATGTGATTTAAGTGCATCTCTGTTCTTTGTTACTGTGAGACCGTTTCTGTCTGATTGCCTCTTATATGTAACGTGTCATATTCAATAAAACCAATAAAAGACATTTAAAAAAATAAAACAAAAATAAACACAGATGTGAAGATACTTGCCAAGATCCTGGCCACTCTCCTGCAGCCCCTACTACCCTCACTGGTACTGCCGGACCAATCAGGTTTGTGCCCTTCCGGTCCACTGCCCATAATCTGCGCACACTTTTTTCGGTCCTCTGCCAGTTGGATCCCTCTATCCACGCTGCGGCGGTGCTACTCGACACCGCCAATGCCGTTAATTCTATACAATGGTCACATATGTTTGTGGTGATGTCCCGCATGGTGATGCCTCAGGCGTCCTTCAATGGATCCATCTGTTGTATACTAATCCCATGGTGATGGTCCGGGTTAATGGGATCACCTCAGAGGCGATAGGCATACACAGTGGAATGCAACAGGGCTGCCCGCTGTGCCCAATTTTATCTGCGCAAGCATTGGAGCCTTTAGCATGTATAATAAGTCAGAAACATGCAGCCACGGCCCTGTACTTTCGACAGCGGGCCATAGCGCCGAGACACCCGTATGGGTATTTGCGCGCTTTAAAAATCGCATAAAATAAATAGCCATATCCCTGTATGCGGACAACATGGTGCTATACGTCTGAGACCCCAAAGTTAACCTAGCGCCAGTCATTAGAGAATACATAAAATATGAATGTGCTCAGGACTGAGTATTAATTAGTCCAAATTGACCGTATTACAGCTCACAACTTGCACGGACCTCCCAGCTTTGGATTACCCCTTGGAGTAGTGCACTGAGCCTGTTAAATACCTGGGGGTGTGAATATATAGGGACCCTGAAACTGTCATTCGCCAGAACGATGGCACCACCATCACAAGGCTTGACTAACAGGTATCCCGTTGGATACACCTTTCGCTAACCCTGGCTGATAACTGGCCATAATGAATATGGTAGTGCTTCCCAGATTTCTATACATCTTTGTGAACATTCCCATACCACTGACCCAAGGATTTTTCCAAAACTCTGCAATACTCCATGACAGCCCTTGCCTGGGCGGGCAAGAGGCCCCGGCTTCAGTGGCAGACGCCCACGCCCCTGATTTTTACTTTTAGTACTTGTGTGCACAAGCGCACTTTACGCATTACTGCCACTAACCCATGAAATATAGCCCACACGATAAGATTGAGAGTGACTCGGACCACCCTGCCCCCCTCAAAGCAATACTGACCCACATAAAAATGGGCATACGTACCACAGAAATTAACACTACACATTGCACTAAGCAAGCTTGGCGTGCATTAGCTGCTCTTGCTTATATGCTCCCTATATATGTGCCAGCTCTACTGTAAAAACATCACCCTGCGATCTCAGTCACTCAGGAGCCCGGGGCGCTTACCCAGCTGGACAAGTTGTGCATAGGGTTGATGGGAGACCTATAGTAGGAGGGAACGTTTCTGGAATTTCAGGGCTTTGTGGGCGTTCATGGCACAAATCCACTTTTGCAGTTCACATACCACAGGCTGCGACTGGCGCTGAAAACACTATTTCCCTCCTTCCCACAAGAACCAGAAACACTGAGGTCCCTGCAGATACTTATCACTTGTGCCGACCGTAAGAAATTGATAACTAGGCTCCATAATGCTTCCCAGAGTGAATTGCCTGAGCATCCCACCACTGCTCTGGACCACTGGAATGCTGCTTTAGAGCAGCCAATCGCGCTGGACGATTGGGAGTTCTGCTGCAACTCAATAGGTATATTCGCATCAAGCTGCAATTTAAGAATAAACCATTTTAAATACTTGCATCAGCTGTACGACTCCCCCCTCCAACTAAACAAAGGGCTTGCGAGAAGATGCAAGTTTTCGACACTGCCGGTACCCCTCAGCTGGGTGTTTGCACTTAGCCTGGGAATGCCCCGCAGTACATGGATATTGGAGGGAGGTGGCAAGGCCCTCTCAGATATGGTGATGGAGGAAGTGGGATGCCCACCCTTAATCTATCTCCTGGGTCTTGGAAGCCTATTCAGGCAGTGAATAATAAATGTGTAGCTGTGGCACTGTTACTTGCAAAACGAAGGGTGTCAATCGCCTGGGGCGGTAGGAGTGTTCCCAAATTTGATGACTGGAATTCAGATATGGCGTATTGTAAGGCACAGCTGGAATCCTATGCAGAGGAACTGCCTTATGCCTCACAGCCTTAAGACTTGTGTGCCCCGTTTGTACCATTTCTTCTAACATTTGATGTTGTAGATAAGAACGCATACAATGATACTGCAAGACTGCCGGAAATGGAGGCCATGTAGGCAGTGGATGTGATGATCTGGTTCTTTAGTTGCTGATGTAAATTATTGCTGGTGTCCTTGTTCTGTTGCGGGGGGGGAGTTTTACTGCCTTGTATTTATGCAATTATCCCAACAAGATATATGGAATATCACAAGTGTGCCAAACATGATGCAAAGTAATCCAGAGTAATTCAGCTTTCTTGGATTGGATTTTGCCGAAAAAGCTGATTATTTCCTCAAGCCTTTCAAGAACAGTAGAGTTTTGGCATGTTCCCTGGGACTATTGAACATCGGGAAGAAGTTCCTGCATCAGGTTAAAAATGTAGGGGCTACTTAAAGGGGTTGGTGCTAGTTGCTCTAATAACTATAGCAGTTACCTCAATTCTTTTGAGGTTAGGGACAAGAGTTTAGTAGACACTGCACAGATCACCAGGGGCATTAGTTCCCCCCCTATGCCCTTCACCTGCAATAATTTCATGTAAGTCACTTTATTTTGCCCTTAGCAGCACATATCCATCCTATGAGGGGGCAGAATTCAATATTTCCTTCAAGGGTGGCAATCAATCACATCAGACAGATGGGTCAGACGGATTGTTCAGCACGGTTCTGCCCTACCATTTCTGTTTGCTCCATCACATCTTCTCCTCACATCCCATCGACTTTCAGAGGAATACTTCTCCATTCTGCTACAGGTGGTTCAAGAGGGCTCCAGACTAGGAAAGAGGAGAGGGCTGTTGGTCTCACTATTTCCTTGTGCTGTAAAAGGATAGAGGCATCTTGCCTATATTGAACCATTGACCTCTGAATTTCTTCTTGCAGAAGGAAAAATACATTCAAAATCCTCACTTTGGCCCATATCCTATCACTGTGGGTCTAGGAGACTACATGGTGTCCTTGGATTAGCAGGAAGTGTATCTTCACTAGATGGTGTCCTTGGATCTTCAGGACGTGTATTTTCACATACCCGTCCCCCACTCCCACAGGTGTTACCTGTGGTTAAAGGTCAGCCAAAAGCATTTCCAGTTCTGAGTGCTCCCCTTTGGCCTCACCAGTACCCCTTGGGTTTTGACCAAAGTGAAGGCAGTGACTACAGCACACCTGCGGAGGTTAGGGGTACCAGTCTTCCCCTACCTCAACGACTGGCTGTTGAAGGTGGGCTTACCATGATCAATGATAGACCACCTCCAGAAGATGCGAATCTCTTGACATCATCGGGTTTCATTATTAACGAGATGAAGTTTCACCTGATTCGGTCTCAAAGATTGGCAGTCAGTAGGGCTAGACTGGTCATAGTGCAATTCAATGTATTCCCTCCATTGTAGAGAGTTCAGGACATTCAGGCAATGGTCCTGATGTTTCAACTTCAGTCCTGGATCTTGTGGGGTGCAAAAAAACGATGGATTTAACCCAGATCTGTGACTGGGGTGAATGTTTGATTAATTCAGCATTTCGTCCATCATCTGTTCTTTTTGCATTTGTTGCCCTAATTGGGAAGGGTATGCCCAGACGTGGGTCTCGTCCTCGCTTCGCCACCAGATTCAAGCTAGCCTGGCTGATGAGGGGTGTTACCCCAAAACCGGTCCCAAAATGCTTGTTTCTGGTCCAGGGAGGACCTGGCCTGGCAGTTCGGTCTGGACTGTTCCCATGGGGAACAGGGTCAAGACTGATTTGCATATGGCTGGGTCTAAACTGGAATTGGTTGGTGTGCAAAAAAACAATGGATTTAACCCAGATCTGTGACTGGAGGTGAATGTTTGATTAATTCAGCATTTCGTCCATCTTCTGTTCTTTTTGCATTTGTTGCCCTAATTGGGAAGGGTATGCCCAGATGTGGGCCCGTCCTCTCTTTGCCACTAGATTCAAGGCTAGCCTGGCAGATGAGGGGCGTTACCCCGAAAACTGTCCCAAGATGCGTGTTTCTGGTCCCAGAATTCACAGTGTCAACAAATGTCACTCATGGGTTTGGACGGTCATCTGGGGAGATGGAGATCAGAGGAATTTGGACTCCAACTGAAGCCCGGTTCCATATCATTCTATTGGAGCTGCGGCTATTCAACTGGCATTGAAGGCATTCTTGCTCTCCACCAAGGTGGAGGCTGGTGGAGATTCTCACAGACAACTACTGCCATGTGGTTTTGCAACAAGCTGGGCAGCGTCAGGTTATGAGTCCTGTGCCATGGTGGAACATCAGGTTATCTCACTAATCATAAACCACCTGGAGGTTCCTTGAATGCCAGAATGAACGAGTTCAGTCACCGGCATCAGTTGGATCAGAAATGGCATCTATACCTAAGTTGGCACTGGGTTATCTTCTTACAGCAGGGGGATCCTTGGCCTGATGTTTTCACCACTGACGGGAATGCGCAGTGTTAAAGGTATTGCGCATTGGTGTTTCTGCAAAGAAACTAGCCAGGAAATGCATTCCGGCTGGAATGAAACATTGGACTCCTGTACGTCTTTCCACCCTTACCTCTCCTGCCCAAGTTCTGAAAAAGATCAGGAATGACTGGGCCAAAGTCATCCTAGTGGCTTTTGATATGACCAAGCGAGTGTGTTTCCTGGAACTTCTGGGCATGAGCATCTGCCCTCTGATCTGACACCCACTTAACAAAGATCTCCTAGAATTGTCGTGTGTGCAATGCACTGTGCTATGTACCAATTAACTGCGGATGGAGATGTTTATTGTTTATTGGCGTATAGACATGTATGAAAACAAAATGACAATAAAAAGTTTTTTAAAAAAAGATCTCCTGTTGCAGCAGCAGGACAGGGCGCTAACCTAAGCCTGCACTTATTACACCTATGTGCATGGAGACTGTTCTGTAGCAGTTAACTGCATTAGGTCCGCCATCTGAAGTCCATGCACGCTGGGACATATTTGTGGCCTGGTGTGAAGTCTGTCAGATAGATCCTTTACAAGCCAAATTGTCAGATGTTCCATGGTTCTATTTGTCTTTGGCTCAGCAAGGCCATATATTGTGCACTTTTCATGGTTATTTGTCTGCCCTTTCGGCCTTTTTATGACTGCTGGACCAACCGTTCTTATTTAATTCATCTGAAGTCACACGGGATATAAAATAATTAAATTCACTATTTCTAATGCCACTGTGGGACCTTAACATGGTCTTGATATTTCTCTGTGTACTCCCTTAGAGCCAGACCACTATTCACTCCAGACTAACAGATGCTGAGGAGTGAGGTGGCCTTCTAACCAAATGTTGTGACTCCCTTTCACATTGGGCAGTCCACCAATCTGCCATTGTTCTTTGCCTCTGAAAAGAGGAGGAGAGTCTTCATCAGGTGGACCTCAAAAGGGCTTTATGATTCTATGTTGATCGTACAAAGGACCATCGTGTATATGATCAGCTTTTTCTGGGGTTCTCCAGGACAAAGAAAGGAAAGATGTGGTGTAGAAGACCATGTTGAGGGGGCTAGTCCTCTCCATGAAGATCTGATATGCACGGGCCATGAAGCAGACTCCAAAAGGACTGAGGGCTAATTCCATCAGGTTTAAGATTGTATTTGCTTGTGGAGTCCCTGTTGTTAATATATGTCAGGCTGTGACCTGAGTGTCAGTGCACACGTCCACAAAACACTGTTTCCTTGACAACCTGGTCGGCAGGGAAGGACATTTCACACTCTCTGTTCTGCATGTCTATTTGGTATGAACCCACACCACATATCCACCTTGGGGAGGTACTACTTTGGGAGAGGAATCTGTGGTTAGAAGTGTCCAACAGAAGAATAAGTTACCTGCCTTTGTTCCTAGCGGATATTCTATCCAGCTGCAGATTCCTAATCACCCTCCCACCTCTCTGTTCTGTGGAGTGGCATCAATTTAGCACTTAAAATGGTCTCAAGTTAGGAACATGCGTACTGATATCGACAACTGATTCACGCTCCATGCCTTAGGGTGAGGACAGAGTCATGCAAGACGCTTACATCAGCACAAAGGGGTGGCACTGATATGGAGTCAACACAGAGCCATTCGGTGCCACCTAGTGACGTGCAGGAGCATCTCTCAGAAGATTTCCGTGTCTAGTGGGGTACCTGAGGAGTATTCTAAATTAATGGTAATATGGAGTGGATATATATTGTGTTCACCAGAAGGAGCTCTACCGAAGGTAAGTGACTTGTTCAACTTGTATATCACAATAGAAACATGTTTCGAATTACAATGTTAGTAAATGGGTAGAGATTGCATTGTGTGGTTCTGCTCATGATGAATTAGGTCTGCTATGATTCAGTTTTTTCAAAAGATTTATTGCTTCCTGTAGGGTGTGGGGGAGCCATCTTTGTTTCTGGGATGTTCCGTCTATTTTGCCATCAAGGATGCTATAGATGCTGCACGGAAAGAAAGGAAACTGGAAGGCTCTGCAGTGGCCAGGACCCCACTGACTGCTGAGCGTATCTGGATGGCGTGTTCAGATAATGTAACTAACATGGTAGGTATGCGCAGAAGTTTCAGATTACTTCAGAGTAAATGCGGGTAGTGAACCATAGACGTAAAGTGATCATTTATCTCTTTTCAAGTCTTGCTTTCTAGCATAGATTCTACCAAGATAATTATAGTGCACTTTGACTTTTGGCCATATTTTGATTTTGAATTCTAGAATGAAGAATATAGTACGTGTCCCTGTTCAGGGAGCCTTTCTCAGGAGTGCTTCGTAAGTCCTGAAACATTGGAAAAGGTAGAACTTCACTATTATTAAAACAGATGGCCCTAGACACTACCAGCAGGTCGGAACTGCATTTTTGTTAAAACTAAGGGGTTCTCGGAAGCGGAACCAAGCCGATTGACCACACTACAACCAATCAGATTGGCACTAGAGCTCACCTTAATGGTCTTCGTCTGAGAGCAATTGATCAGATTGACTGAATCCTCTTTGGGGAGAGTAGGTATAGATGTCAATTTCAGAGGGTGGTTCTAATATGAAATCATGGCTGCTTTGAGTGGGACTTAGAGAAACTGCAGATTGCTCATCTGCAGAATGTCAGAATTCCACATTGGGTGGAAAAAAGCATTGCTCACTAACATTTATACTAAGTAGGTCAAGTACACATATGTATTGTGTCAACAAGTGATATTAAAATATGCAGTAGAGCAGTAAAATTATGCATGTCCACAATTTCTGTTTCTACTTTGGTTGGGGTCGAAACCCCTCAATAGATTTGCTCTGGATTGTGTGCAGAAGACCAAGTGGAAGTCTTCTTACTCAAATACTTTTTCTCATTTGTACTACCATTCATAACAACAGAATCAACTGCAACTAAATGTTAAGGGTATCGCGAACCTGGCTGGTTGCATGTACGAGTGACATCATCTGTTAATGTTACCAGTTCGCCAGTTCTCCATCAAGGCACATATTAAAAATTGTGCATTGGAGAAAATTAGCCATGTCATACATTTGCCCCTCGCCTACACACAGTAGGAGCACTCTGGTAAGACATTGTCCATTGGAGAGGAAACTCTTCGTGCGTGAAGTGGTCATTCTCTCAAATGGTTGAAGTGCTACCTTCAACCACTTCCGCCTTTCCTGCACTCACCTTCTTGGTTCCAGCCTTTCCGTTGCTGGTTTTATTTTGAAGGAGTTGTAGTAACTGTGAGTATAATCTGCTCAGTCAGTCCTGCTCACCTTATAATGTGTGAACAGGACAATCAAGAAATAAAAGCTGCAGAGGCGAGGGGGGGTGGTACACAACTGCCAATAGGAAAACATCAGTGTACCTTTTCTTACTGTCTCTACATCCACTAGCTGTAGGAACTGGATGCAGCACTGTATTGAAAACCATTTACTATTGCTGTATGGCCTGCACCAAGTACTTTCTCACATAGTTGTAAAACCCTGGCACGTGGAAAACCACCTAGAGACACGTAAAACCTTACTAAATTGGGTTTTAATAAACTGATCAAGCCTGCTGATTTACGAAAATTCACGTGGTTGTGCAATTACACGTTGAGTTAAGTTACAATAGTGAAATATTGCACAGAGAGCACACATTGACCCAATCAAAGATGTAAACAGCTTCACAGGGCTCAATGTTGTCTCTCCTGACACGTTGCCATAGAGATTACAGAAGAAAGGTACAAACCACTATATTAAATCACAAGCTGAATGTGTAAGTTAATAGCATTAGAATTACAAAAAAAGCCATATGATTGATGAAAGTAAAAGGAGCCCGAGTAAAACAAAGAGAGAGGGAGAAGATGTAAACGCCAGCAAAGCAAACAGAAAGTTACATCTTGGTGAATGGAGAAAAAAGAATTGGATAATAACCTCTAAAGGATTTTTCCATGCTAATGCAAAATGCATACAAACTGCACCTATTCTGGTTGGCAATTGAGAAACTGAAGGTTGAAGAAATTCCACAATTTATCAGCACGTGTGCATGGGGAGGGTTAAGAGTTTTGGAATCAAATGTAAGGAAAGAAAACTTAGTAAAAGCAGTCATTAAAATTTGCGTGGATCAGAACTTAACTAATTTCCACATCCATGATACCTTCAATCAGGTGTTGGTAATGCGCGACTACTCACCCGTGAGGGTCTCAAGGCGCTGGGGGTGGGGGAGTGCAGGTTCCGGTCCATCAATGTCCTCTGTCGAAGAGCCAGGTTTTGAGGTCTCTTACAAAGATGGGAAGCGATGTTGTCTGTCTGAGGTGGAGCGGAAGGGCGTTACAGGTCTAGCCGCGAGGAAGGAGAAGGAGCGGCCTTAGGTACCTTAGGTTTAGCAAGACATTGCACAGCTACAGCTCAGTCCGGGGTGTTCATAAAGGAAATCAGAAAGAAGGGAAGAGGTAAGAAGGAAGGTCAGTCAGGAGACAGCTTAAGCAAAAAGACCTTGCTAGATTCAAATGACAAAGAATTGGAAAGAATGTTGAATTACAGCATTCTTGAGGTGGCCATGTTTGGGGGGGGGGAGCAATGCAGACTTTTATACTTGCATGAAGTATTGTCTTCCACAGGCAATGGGGTGGGGAGAACTCCTCTGCAGAAGTTCAGAAAAACTGAGATGATAAGGATTTGGAAAAAAGTGGTACTAACCATGAGATAAACGTGTACATTTTGTAAAGTATTACAAAGAACGCGGGTGAAAGCAAACAAGGGAGGACAATTGAAGATTGATAACCCGGATCAGGAACAACAATTTCTTGATTCCGAGTCTCTTTGAGCAAGAGAATGATAACATTTTAGTAGCAGAGTTAAACAAGGAGTGAGACTCCAAAAGTTCACTCTTTTTGAATAATGTCAAGAAGGGAGAACCCATTCCCCATGTTACGATGAAAAAACAAAAATGTTGTGACTTATTGTATGGTACAAGACATTGCCCAATAAATTTGGAAAAATCTGGGATAGTATATGCTTCCATAAGAGTGCATTTGACAGCAGTGTGTGCATCCTTGCAAAACAAGGAATAGTCTTCGTTTTTTAGTCCCAGCCACAAAGGTTTTTAAGGAGGGGTTGATTACAATTGCATCACCAAGAGTCGTACTAGCCCCTTCTTTGGACTTATACATCTTACTAACTTATATCATGGAGACATTAGCTTTGTCCACAACTGTATCTTCCCTGGAACAAGGTATTTGTGTTAGCTGTTACATCCTGAAATAGAGTTTGCAAGTTACAAGTGCTACCTATTGAGGAAGCATAATTGCAAGTCCCTTATGGCATGGTAGTTCTACTCATTAACCCACGCTTTCTAACACAGGTAGTACCAGCACTTCATATGATTGAATCAGTTGAATTACCATAATTGTTTTACACTCAACAGACAATTGCACAGTATTGACTACACACCATGTTTGTTATAATGGCTATTATGGTTTACATAAGTTCGAATAACCATTTCGAAAAACCAAGCAACTGTTTATTGCTTTCCACACTTTGTTAATCCCATCTCAAAGGCAGGTATTGTAAGTTGAATTATGAAATGTATTCAGATCTGTTGCACAAGAGCAAATTATACAATTGCTGCTCTCCTGAGAGCACATTTTACTCAAATGTAGCGGGTGACAATGGCATTTTTAGACAAGATTCCATTAATGGGTGTATGAAGCAGCAATATGGTCCTTCGTCCTCATATTCACAAAACATTACTGCATTTATATACACCGTCAAAGAGAAGCTCAAGTTGTACAAACTGTTGCTAAGACACTATTCACTACCATTTTCACTTCCTGCAGCAAGTCACTGCTCTAGAGGGTAAGGATGTTGCTTTAAATTCATTGCACTGCATGTGATCTACAGTAACATGTTCTACAAGTGGAAAACATTACTTACCTGTAACACTCAGGTAGTAGCTTGTAGTGTTGTTGATTCACAAGTTCCTACCCTCCTCCCTGTTTGGTATAGTAGCAGAATGTTTCTGAAGGGAAATCACTTTCTTCCTAGCTATTAGACAGTTAGATACAGACTAAACCCCCAATAGGGAAATACAAGCATACAATCTTAAGTGCCCTAATGGATGATGGGGTTCAGGCATGTAGTCACAGGTCTAACTTGTAATATTCCAAACCCAAAATTAAATGACAGGAGACTGCACAGCATGTGTGCTACAACACAACAAGCTACAAACTGAGAGGTTATCGTAAGTAATGTTTTCCATAAAGAGGCAATGTATCTGTAGTGGCAAGAATTGGTAAGGCAGATAATGTGTTAGCAAACTGCATTTGCAAAGAAATAGACCATTTCAGTCTGCATATGCTCTACTGAATTCATCCTCCTTAGGAACTGGTTAAGTAGAGACACTGTCAATGAGTCTTATTTATTGTTTACTCGTTTTATCTCTTTGTCGTTTATTCTACCCATAACTGCTTCCCATCTCTCAGTTGAATATAGGACACCTCTTCAATCATTGGAAAATGGGCACAATGAGAACCTAATAGTTAATCTTTCTTTCTCTGTTTCAGATTCCAAAAGATGCCCAAGAAACCTTCACACCCTGGGCTATCAATGTGTGAAGAAGGGATTATACATAGTGGTAGATGATTGCATTGGAATGTGTGTAAGCGCATCAGTCACAAAACAGGCACATTATGTTCCTATAAGATGTCTTTAGTGGGAGATGTCTGGGTGGACATATGGGAAATTTGGAGGCCTAGCCATGCTCGCCAGCGTTACCATTTTTGGCAGTAGACTACCCATGTTTAATCAATTCCACCAACAGCTTGCCTTCCTGCTGTAGTCTATAGCTATTATTACTAGACCAATGAGTAAACATTATTTGTAAGAAATCGATTTTAATATTAGCTTCTTTGGTTTTCTGTCCTTATGTTGGGGAAACAATCATAGCTCCTCACATGTACTGAACTGAATATACTATTACTGCAAACATCCCAGCCGGCTCATGCATATTAAAGAGCCAGCCTTGTACTATGCACCTGCAACATCTCAGCTCTTGAGAGTTCTAGCCCACCTGTGTTAGGTAGAAAGCAAATTAATGCTGATAATTGGATAGGTAGTGAAATGGGGGACTCATTTAATGCATTTAACATTCCTGTGGAACTATAACACATATAACACACACGCAGATTTTAAGACACTGTTTCTTTCAAAACTCAGCATTAATTCCCCAGGTGAAAAGTAGCAAAAAGGAAAGTCGTAAAATGCAGCTCAAAAGGTTGTAGATCTAAAGTCCCTCTGTAAATCAGTCATGTAGCTATAAAGACCTGAACTACAAAGAGAGCATCCCATTGAAACCAAGTAACATTTACAATTAAAAAATGCCATTATAAGTGGCTGACAGTAATGGTGCTGAGGCGAGGTATTTCCTGTTCCGGCTGGTTAAGTTTATTTGAGGGCAGCGATCTATTGTGTCTGCGCCTTCCCTTTCTATAGTGATCTGTAGAGGCAGAAAAAGCTAAACCTCTTTGTTTTACAAATGTAGGAAAGTGATCATTAGGCAAATCAGGTAACTTTACAGAAGGCGCGCGACTCTGAAATGTAATAGGCTAGATATCTATCTCTTGTCACTGGGCACGGGTTGGGCCTGATTCTCCAGTTTCACTTGCTTGGTTCCTTAGTGATTTGGTTAAAAATAGGGGTATTTTAATGTTCTGGTTATTCCCTTGCATAAGAAGGCCCATACTATATCATGGTCATAAGTAACCATGATTGTTTGTGCACCAACGTACCGACGTATTCCTGTTTATAATGCAATCCGGGTGCTTTTTCCCCATTGCTAGGTCTGTCTACATTGCTTCTTTCTATTTCACAACTGATATAACGTGCTGCACTCCCTGTTTGCATGCCTTTATGCTGTGAATGGGCAGTCTTTCTTCACGATGAGTTTAATGATCTTCAATAAAGTGATATTTTTCTGGGGCTTCAACGTGTTTGATTGCTTTTTCGCTTTTTTTCCTAGACCTCTGAGGATTGTAGACTGCAGAGGGTGGGGAAGGCGTTCACCTCCACAGTCTACCTCATGTTTTTCAATTCATAAACGAGGTCTATTTAAGGCTCGATTAGAATGCATTACAAACTTTAAAGCAAGTATTATATTGAATTGAACCGTGTGTTGGTTTGAATTTGTTTAAAAATGCATGGGGAGCACATGTTCATCAGGACCTACTCATTGGCCAGTTGACAATGGTCCATTATGGCAGAAGCACAGATACACAAAGGTTCTTCGAGGCACAGAAGCACAGGACACAGTGACTAAATATCACAAATCTCAGTAAGACCTCCAGTATATGGGTATTTACTGTGAACAATTGACTTCTAGGTGCTTTATTTGTGTACCATGTAAACACAAGCTCACCTTTCCCTACCCTGGTACCTCACGAGGTAAAAAGCAAAACAACAAGTTTTTCCGCTATTCTTTTTGATTAAAAAAGGACAACCAATATACAGTATACTGTTACCCCTAAATATATAAACTCAGAAGCTTGTCTAAAAATATGTAGTAATACCAACAGCCCTTGTACCATGTATGTAGGATTTATGCAAAGGTAAACTGAAAAGAAAAAGGGGAAACACTGGGATAGGTATACTATTCAAAAGTCAACAACATTTTTTGGGATTAAGGCAAAGCTGCCTGCACAACCATTAGAGTACCACACTTTAGTCTGTACAGAAGGTGCCAGTACCAGGAGCGTAATCCATATACGATCCTAACGGGGATTTGGGGAAGCCCAGTTCCCTTAGCAAGATACACACAAAATTTGGTCTGCACCCTTCAGAAGTTCAAATAATTATTCAAATCCAATATTGATCATGTTGAGTACAGAGCAGGTAATCATTTTCCCAAGAAGCAGCAAACGAAGATTCTTCGCTTCAGTTCAATTCTTTATTTAATGTTCTTATTATTGTACAAAAAATGCAGATAGCCCAATAGCCAACGCGTTTCGTCCGTCACCGGACTTCTTCAGGCCTATACAAAATACAAAAGAAACACACACAATCACAAAGTGCTATTTACAGCTATGCACACATAAAACACATGTTGTCTATATAAAGAACAAAAACCAGAGCTGGCAAATTTATCATGGCATCCATTTAAAAAACTTGGGAAAACATATTGATACAGCTTAAATACTAGTGTAAACCTAAACTGGTGTTTATTAAAAACAGTTAACAAAATTGCAAAAGAAACTTATTTTATATTTTTTACATATTGAACAAGCTCCATTGATCTCGAGGTTATCTGCTAATCAGGTTCATTGAATGATTATTTCGAAAATTAAGAGCATTTTATCACTTTAACATTACCCATACTTATATAACAGAGAGGGGATCTCTCTTTTTTTGTATGTGCCTGATTACACTCGGTACAATCATGTATCCAATTCATTTCATACTAGTGTAAATTTATCAATCTGCTAGTACCAGTGATCACTCATGTTATACGCCTATAGGCCACCTATCAATATCATCTAGTTTAGATTTTCATAAGAAGAACCATTTAACAGACTAATACGCATAAGGTTAAAGCAAAGTGAATCATTCAAATGAACCCAATACCTCCAATCTGCCTATAAAAGTATTCCAGAATTTAACACCTAATATTAAATTTCAAAGTTAAACCTCGCTAGCACATGTTTATTTTATCACTCAACCTAATATTGTGGTATTTAAATTAATCAGAGATACTTTGTGTCCAGATATTAATCTCAAGTAAATGTCATCATATGTCACCAGGCCCTTCTATTTCAAATCACTATATAAAGGAATTGCACATGCCACCACTTAATGCTCACCAGTTTATTATATTTCAGATAAGGAATCCAGTAGGTAGTTAACTTGTTCACGATTAGTGTTTTCAGGCAAAAGAGTAAAGCCTAAACACGGAGATAAAACAATTTTGACAATATAAGGATTGGAGACATGGCATCTGCATATTAAACAATGTAGCTGGAAAACCAAAGTTTTCCAAAACTCAGATGATGGTCCCTAACATATATTCTAACCCCTTTATCAGCCAATGGTGTAACCTGGCTCTCAGATATAGAAAGATACTCTTCAGTACAATTTTCATTTTTGTAGCGGACATAACCGCCATCATTAACGGGACCCCATGACACCCTATTATATCATAGGCTATATTTGTAAATACCAATGCCTATTCACGATCCCCCAATCATAGATATGTTAATATTATTCAAATATCCAAGCGTCCGAGTAGTCACCTGTCACAAAATTCATATTACACATTTCCACAGTTTAAATTGCCAAATACAATAAATTATCCAAAGTTATGGCGTGCACAACCCTCAAAAAGTACACTGACATGACTTCTACAAAACTGCTGTAGCCATTTTAAAAGGGCTCAGATTCACTTCATAGTATTGTGTAAATGCAAAAGCATTGCTATTTCAAGTTGCTAAAATCTCGAGATACGAGATCGGGCTAATAGCAATATATAGAGAATTAGGGTAAAATAAAAATATATAAAATTATCATGACCCTAACCTAAAGCATAACATTTGTCTTGTTCTTCAACTATAAGCGTGAAGCAGGTCGAGTTATCCTGCATAGAAAAGCAACTCTAGAAATGTCTATCACACATCTTTTATTTAAAAAAATATTCATTTTATACATTTCATGATTTAAATTGCCACCCAAAGCTATGGTATGGGCAACCCTCAAATGTACACTAACATGACTTATACAAAACTTCTGCAGCCATCTTGGACGGGCTCAGTGTCAATTCTTAGTATTGCATAAACACAAAGAACACCGCTAATTTGAGTTGCTAAAAAACCTCGGAATACAAGGTCAGCCTAATATTGATATATAGAAAATGGGGTGAGATAGAATTATATCTAAAAAATATATCATAGCCCAAACGAAGCCTAACATGCTCCCGTATTATTATTCCTTACCGCAAGTCAGCGTGGTTCCGAGTATACTGTGTTCGTCTGGTTCACTCAGTTCAAATGAACCAGCGTATTTATAGGAAACCGGCTGCCAATCAGCTAACTAATTAAGCAAGTAATTGGCCAATATTGATATTCATTTATATATCTTTTATCGCAGCCAAATGACGTATTATCGGCCCGCACCTACGGCGCCATTTTGAAGTGGTCCGTATAGCAATGAAACATAATGTTATGTCGCAAATTAGAATCGAAAGGACAATAACATCTCCTCGCTTTCGTCTACAACTCGACCAGCCCAATATGTTAAAACAGAAAACTTTTTAAAAGGACCGTTTTGGGAATTTTCAAAGCAATATAATTTAGCCCGTCAACCAGCCCTAAACAATATCATATTTGATGGCATGTCGCAGTGAAAGCTCTCTACTGTATAAACGTATACTTGCTGACTTGTTTGCAAAGTATACGTTACGCGCCATACTTATAGATGCCATTTTTGAATGGTCAAAAGTTTATCTTATCACCGAAACAAGGACTTATTTAAAATTAAAAATGTCAGTGTGCCATATCTATACCAACAACCAATAATCACAAAAAAAAAAAAATATACAGCTAGAAACTAAAAATAAAAAAACATGCATGTAACATATATTATCTTAGATAATACATCCAATCAACATCACACTCCTTTGAAAGGGAAGATATCATCAAAATGATGATTTATCCCTGAAAAATTCTGTACCCTAGGTCTCATATTATGGACAAAGGTACTCTTATCAGAACACCCTCTCTACCTAAATACAAAAAATCTGTTGTGGCTGTACATAACCAATCTTGAGCTAAATGTCTTCAAAAACCAACCATTAGTGCTGCCATTAGCTGATACGAAATCAGAGATTTGACTTAAACCCATTCCCTCACCAAGATTGCCATTCAACAATATAAATTCAGAACATTCTTTTATTCCATATCCAAGGGAAGAAGTCAGTTCACCTTTCACTGTCCAGAAATGTCCTATCACTACACATGTTTGTCAATAGTTTCTAGTGGATATATGTTCTCCTACTTTTCAGAACTACTATACTCTAAGCTACAGGAAATGATGATACTTGTTATTAATATTCATTCCCTGATTTACAGACCTCAGTCTACAGATCCAACGTGATTCCCTATGCCTTAAGTGTACTGTCCTATCTCCACCCCTTGGGCTCAATTCTACATGATCAATGGCATGGAATCTAATCTCGCTTTGCTCGGGATGACATTCCGAGATGTGTTTTGCCACAGGACTGGATACGTCGCAATGCTTGATGTTTCTAACATGCTCTTGTATCCTGGTTTTCAGGTTTCTGATGCTTCTGCCTACATATATCATTTTGCAATGGCAAATAATCAGGTACATTACATACGTAGTGTTACAATTAATAAAACCCAAGATAGAATAATATTTTGGTCCATTATATTTGAAGATCTTGGTCTTATTTATGCCGTATCTGCAGATAGAGCAATTGCCAAATGTATAGAAACCCAAGGGCTTTTCTGGCATCCACACGCTTGCGGAAGTCACATTTAGTTTTACGTAGCTGGGGCAAAGTAGGTTTTTTATTGTAGTCCCCTTCTTGTAAACAACCCTAGGTTGTTTGGGCACATTCTCCTGCGGGATTGTTTCTGACTTGAGAAGATGCCAATTTTTTCTAAGTATATTATAAACATTACTGCTGTACAGGCCATACTCAGTCACAAAAATACACTGATTCTGATACGAGACATCCTTTCAAAGTCTCACTCCTTTTCTTCTTCCTGATTTTGTTTTCAGCTCTTCGAATGTCAATGCTATCATAGCCCCTGATTTCAAAATCACTTTTGACTTTTTCTATGCTCTTTTCAAAATTACATTCCTCACTGCAGTTTCTACGAACACGCACCATTTCCCCAAAGGGTATAGCGGCGATGGTGTTCTTCGGATGACAACTGGCTGCGTTCAAGATACTATCGCACGAGGTGGGCTTTTTGTACATATCACTATGGATCATGCCATCTTTAACATATAGTCTAAGATCCAGGAAAACTATTTCTTTTGTGGAACTATTAAATATTACGATCATTTAAATTCAGATAGTCGAGGTACTCATTAAGAGCCTCCACACTACCCTTCCAAATTAGAAAGACATCGTCAATATAACGAACGTGGAAGAGAATGTGCTCAATCCAGGTGTTGGCTCCACGGCCCCAGGCATGCTCCATCTCATACACACACATCAATAGGTTTGCATAAGATGGAGCAAACCTGGAGACCATTGCCGTGCCCCGTTTTTGTACAAACCCTTTGCCATCATGCAAAAACACATTCTGGGTCAAGATTAGTTCAGCCATGGACAACAGCATATTGCTGTGTCCCAAATGACATGCATTCCGTTTGTACAAATAATATTTCAGTGATTTAAGTCCATTGTCAAGTTCAGTACAAGTATAGAGACTTTCCACGTCCATGGTTACAAACGTGAAAGTCCCATCTTCCCATTCCACATCCTCCAATTTACACAAGAGATCCCTGCTATCTTGAAGGTAGGAGGGTAAGTTTTGAACGAGCGGTTGGAGAAAAGAGTCCACATATTCAGCCAGGTGCTCTGTAGGGCCCCCATTGCCAGATATGATGAGCCCACCAGGTGGAAAAGCACCGCCCTTATACACCTTGGGCAGTGAATAGATGCATGGAAATCTGGAGTTATTGGCCATTAAATATTTAGACTCAAGGTCAGATATAAGACCCAATTCTTGCCACTCAACCAATCTCTTATTGATATTATTTTCATTAGCCTTAATAGGGTTAGACTGTAATCTCTCATAGCAATCAGTTTGATTTAATTGTCTTGAGATCTCGTCCATATAGTCCTCAACATTCATTACAACAATGTTCCCACCCTTGTCAGCCTCACGGATGACAAGAGAGGGATCATCACGCACAGAGTAGAGGAAAAGTCGCTCGATTTTACTTATGTTCTGAGGATGTTTACATCTTGTGTTTGCATAATGTGTGTCTTCTAGTTTGTAAAGATCTTGAGTCACCTTAAATGCAAACTCATCAATGACAGTATTAGTACTACATGGAGTTATACATTTTGATCTGTTCTTTAGACCACTGTCAATGGTTGTATCCTCACAAACATCAAGGCTCCGTGCAAATTCAACCAGGTCACCCATCTCACCTTGATCATCTAGTGTGGCAATAAGGTGAGATGTATCAATATCAGAGATCGTAAAGTCAGAGACACACTTTGTTCTTATAACAGGTGAGCAGACATTTGTTTGTTCAGCAAAAAACTTTTTTAATTTTAATATGCGTGTAAACCGGAACAAATCCAAATGTACATTGTCCAAAGCCTGTTTGTTCGTTATACAAAAATTCAAACCTTTGCATAAGAAGGCAGTCTCATGTATATCAAATTTTCTTGAAGATTAATTGATAGCATTGACATTATTAAGTCCAACATCAGCATCTACACTGTCCACATCGTGGCTCACAGTTTCAAGATCTGGTATTACTTGTTGTTTACGAGCTTTGCCTTGGTGACTGACCTTGTATTTCTTGCCACCCCTCCTGATTCTTCGCCTAGGTTCTTTTTCTTGTCCCCTAGACGATATCATTGGACTTCCTGTAAAAAATCAGATGCTTGATTAAGGACGCGAGTAGTAGAGCTAGAACCCTCTCCAGGATCACTGTCTACAGATGATACAGACGAGACAGAGGTGCTACTTGATAGTGTACTTGGGGCTCTATTTTCAGGTGTGGGGACTATGGTATTTTTTGCTACTATATCCTCATATTTGCTCGCAAACGTAAATAAGCGTCCAATTTCATAATCATTAAGGTCCCTCTCAATTTTTTGTTACTTTTTTCCTTTCAAATACAACCGATAAGAGGCTAGTTCTTTTTTTAGGATTCTATCATTTTTCAGTGTTATTTCAGGCAGATTTATCGCATCTATTTCTTTTTCAAGTGCCAAAATCTCATCCCTGATCTTCCTGCCCCTTCTCTCTGCATTGCGTATTAGGATGTCCATCATTTTATACGATGCCACATAAAGGCCCTCTTCCCATTCACCCAGAAGATCTGGTTCCAGATCTTCAGAATTGTAAAAAATGAGAATCTACAATCCTCTGGGGATGCGCTTGTTTTCTTAGTATTTTTTCAATGTTGCCCCGTCCCACTATTTGGCCAGCTCTTGTTTGCGCAGTTTTTCAAGACGCATAAATTTACCTTTCAGTCCATCCGTTTTTACTGACGGCACTGTTGGACGGGTAGCACTCTTATCTGAGTTTAAGAGATCACCAAGAAGTTCTTCTCTATTATCCTCAAAATTCATAATTTGTCTCAATTTCTATATCCCCTCAAAAGTTTTTTTCAGAGATAAAGTGATTTCTTAGGTGTGCAATGCTGCCCACACAATATGTCAACAACAATTTTTGGGATTAAGGCAAAGCTGCTTGCACAACCATTAGAGTACCACACTTTAGTCTGTACAGAAGGTGCCAGTACCAGGAGCGTAATCCCTATACGATCCTAACGGGGATTTGAGGAAGCCAATTCTCTTAGCAAGATACACACAAAATTTGGTCTACACCCTTCAGTAGTTCAAATCATTATTCAAATCCAATATTGATCATGTTGAATACAGAGCAGGTAATCGTTTTCCCAAGAAGCAGCAAACGAAGATTCTTCACTTCAGTTCAATTCTTTATTTAATGTTCTTATTATTGTACAAAAACGCTTTTTGTACATATCACTATGGATCATGCCATCTTTAACACATAGTCTAAGATCCAGGAAAACAATTTCTTTTGTGGAACTATTAAATGTCAATTTAATATTCCGATCATTTATATTCAAATAGTCGAGGTACTCATTAAGAGCCTCCACACTACCCTTCCAAATTAGAAAGACATTGTCAATATAACAAACGTAGAAGAGAATGTGCTCAATCCAGGTGTTGGCTCCACAGCCCCAGGCATGCTCCATCTCATACAAACCCATAAATAGGTTTGCATAAGATGGAGCAAACCTGGAGCCCATTGCCGTGCTACGTTTATATACAAACCATTTGCCATCATGCAAAAACACATTCTGGGTCAAGATTAGTTCAGCCATGGACAACAGCATATTGCTGTGTTCCAAATGACATGCATTCCGTCTGTACAAATAATATTTCAGTGATTTAAGTCCATTGTCAAGTTCAATACAAGTTTAGAGACTTTCCACGTCCATGGTTACAAATGTGAAAGTCCCATCTTCCCATTTCACATCCTCCAATTTACACAAGAGATCCCTGCTATCTTGAAGGTAGGAGGGCAAGTTTTGAATGAGCGGTTGGAGAAAAGAGTCCACATATTCGGCCAGGTGCTCTGTAGGGCACCCATTGCCAGATATAATGGGCCTACCAGGTGGAAAAGCACCGCCCTTATGCACCTTGGGCAGTGCATAGATGCATGGAAATCTGGAGTTTACTGGCCATTAAATATTTAGACTCAAGGTCAGATATAAGACCCGATTCTTGCCTCTCAACCAATCTCTTATTGATATTATTTTCAATAGACTTAATAGGGTTAGACAGTAATCTCTCATAGCAATCAGTTTGATTCAATTGTCTTGAGATCTCGTCCATATAGTCCTCAACATTCATTACAACCATGTTCCCACCCTTGTCAGCCACACGGATGACAAGGGAGGGATCATCACGCACAGAGTGGAAGAAAAGTAGCTCGATTTTACTTATGTTCTGAGGATGTTTACATCTTGTGTTTGCATAATGTGTGTCTTCTAGTTTGTAAAGATCTTGAGTCACCTTAAATGCAAACTCATCAATGACAGTATTAGTACTACATAAGCTGTATCAATATGTTTTCCCAAGTGTTTTAAATTGATGCCATAATAAATTTGCCAGCTCTGGTTTTTGTTCTGTATATAGACAAAATGTGTTTTATGTGTGCATAGCTGTAAATAGCACTTCATGATTGTGTGTGTTTCTTTTGTATTTTGTATAGTCCTGAAGAAGTCCGGTGACGGGCGAAACGCGTTGGCTATTGGGCTATCTGCCTTTTTTGTACAATAATAAGAACATCAAATAAAGAATTGAACTGAAGCGAAGAATCTTCGTTTGCTGCTTCTTGGGAAAACGATTACCTGCTCTGTATTCAACATGATCAATATTGGATTTGAAAAACTATTCAACAGTATCAAGGAGGTTCAGGAAGGTGACACTGAGAAAGATAAATTAACCAAACGGGCATGGCATAACTCTGGGAAAGAAACCTGTCAGGCAATGCCTTCATGCCACAACGCCTTACCTAATATGCACACCCTGAGTGTACAAGTTCATGCTCCAGTAGCTCTTGTGGAGAAGATAAAGAAGTGCAGATGAGTTCTTTTAAGTATGAAACAATATAATGGTACCTTAGGAATTATTTGAAATGTAATTTTATATAGTCAAATGTACTACTGTCAGCATCTAAAGACCTGATGTAATTAATCTTTCCTTTCGCAAACCAGAGATGTGCAATTTGCACACTGACTGGTTTGCAAATGAGAGTGCAATTTGGAATGCGATCTATATACTAATAGCATAGGATAGCAAATTATACAGATTTATACATTCACCAGGTGTCACTAAATAACCTATCTAATGAATAATAATTAGGCAGGTCACATTTTGCAATCCCCTGATCTTAGTTTCTTATGTAGGAATGACGGCCTGTAAGGGACAGCAGACCTACATCCCTATATTTGCTTTCCCAAATGGGAAACCGTTTTTTATTTTTAATCGGTAAATGTTCATTAAAGGACATGTAAAAAGATGTTTCCCATCTGGGAGGCTGCCAACACAATTACCGAAAGGGAATCTGCCCACAGACATCTTCCTATTTGCGAATCAGTTAGCACACCAACTCAGGGGTAGCTAACTGATCAAAAGTTTGCGGCCGCAGTTGCCGTCACAAACTGTTGAACCATACCATTGTAAATCCAAAATAGGATGGGTATTACTTTTTTAAACCCTTTTCTATTTGCAGTTCTTAAAGGATTGCATAACTCTTGGGGATATATTGACAAGAACGTGTGATAACTACCCAAGAGTAGCATAGCGCAACTTTGAACATCGCAGAAAATATCCCTGTGTCAACGTGGAATTCACAATGCGGCGGTAGCATGTGATAGTCCGCAGATAATGCGGCAAATGTCTGTGTGAAAATCAACACCATGCAGCAAAAATGCGATATGCAAATGCAAAAACACATGCAATGAGGCCAACCGAGGCACAACAAGTAGCAAAAACCAGCCACAGGCCTGCAAATCCCACGCGTCTGGCGGGACAATACACCATAAAAAGCACAGAAAAAATACACCAGAAACAAGCCAACTCACGTTGCAACATGGATGCACCCTGACCCAGCCCAGAGGTCAACTCGAAACCCACAAGCCCCACAGACTACCAGCAAGGAATAACAGGGTCGAGGAAGGCCAAGGAGAAGAGGAAGAGGAAGACGGAGTGCAGACCGCAGGAAAACAAGACCACTACCAGCAACTGACCCACTAGCAGTCCACCTGGATTGCAGTCGGAGTGCCAAGGAGGCCAATCCAGGAGGCCAATAGGTGTAGGCATGACTTGATTACCCAAACCAGGCACAAACCTGCTGCCAAGAGGAAGGCAGCAACGGCGTTAGGCGTGGCAGTCCAATGCCACCGGTGGAGCTGGAGGAAACCCAGAGCACAGTCAACAGTGCAGAGACGGTGCAAGGAGTAGGGAGTACGGACACAGCTCGAGAGGACCTGACACAACATCAACAGGGAGTGCAACAAACAGGGACTGGGGGATGGGGGAGATGGGCACCATGGCATACATGCACAACGAGGTGTAGCACACTGCACACCCACAAACACCCAGGATCATGTCCCAGATCCCCTTGGCACACTACTGAAGAAATCAATATTCCTCCTCTGGGGTCTCACTGATACTTGGTCCTTTTAAACCAACAAAGAAGAAATTGGCACAGAAGCTGAAATATAAAAGATAATTTTTATTAAACTCAAATGAGTGAGACTACGTCTCACAGAAGCCTTAGCAACTGAATGAGTACAGAAAACTGGGGCTTTATATATGCTTTAGTGTTACATAATAAGCATAATTGCAAGGGGCAGTCCTAGCTCATGTAAGCATGCAAAATGACTAAGTTGGGCATACAAGATCTGCTTGCTCAACAAAGTGGGAAGAGAGTTACTTCTCCATACAGCAGCAAAAATAGCCTGACAGTTATACTAGAGAAGCAGGTGCATTCTACTAGCTAGGCCCTTTTGAGCATGTGCAAAGTGGAAGATGCTGAATATAGTTTGTCTCTAGGCAGATTTCAAGAGCAGTTAACACTGAGGGAGGACAGAGCACATGGCAAACAAAATGGCTTCCTGAAATACAAAATGGCTTTCACAAAGTGGATAAGATAACTTCTAATTACAAGATGGCTTCTGCTAGTGCTAACCCATTCCTGCCAATTTACAACAGACGACCGTTTTAGCATTAGCTGAAGACATTCCTATGATCCAGTAGGAACATAGAAAATATTTACACATTAATTTTTTCATACATTTTATCAATTTTATAATTCATTGCTAGGTGGGCATATTCCATTCTAAACATTTCACTAAGCTGGCATGAACAGGAATACAAGGGGAACAGAGCATTTAGTCATCATTAACATTCAGATAGCAGTAGAAAGTAATGACCACTATTACAAATAAAATTATCATTTTCTAGTCCTAAGCAAATACAAATCCTGAAATCATCTAGTAAACACCTTCAGGGCTCCTATGTATTTCAGTGACTATTTTATACTCAGGTGAGACAGTGGCGATCCTTATCAATGCTCTCAGGTGAAATGGGAATACCCTTTATCAGAGTACAGACAGAACACTACTTTAAAACGATGCCAGCAGAACTGTCACACAAATTCACTTCTGGTGGACCATTTTGGATGCTAGGGGCGGAGCCACTAGAGGCTATTCCTCTTCCATGACAATTCAGTCAAATGGGAACATATCCAACACCCACTTTATACAGTGGCACTGGAAACACTTGTGCAACTATGCCAAAGTCCGTTCTAAGCCTCTTTCGTAGGCTTCTATCATCCATCAAATCTGCTTCCGGTGTCTTCTTCTACGTTGGGCCTCTCGATCCAGGCCTTCCATGAAAATAATGCTTCTCAGTATCTGTTGGAGTGCCCTCCTGGCAAACACTCACAGCTCACTCGAAAGTCTCAATGTCTCAATGCAGTGCACCAGTGTCTCTCCTCTGCGGCAGGCACTACAGATATTGTGCTCTTCGTTGGTTGTGGGCACAGATCATCTCATGCAGACCCAGGTACTGCTCAAACAGAAAAAGCAATAAAATGTCATCTTCAGCTACATTTTCAGGCTCCTATATTCATTATTCAGTGTCAGAGGACGCTCGGGCTGCTCTTTCATTTTATTTTTTCTTTCAACATGGGTACCACAATGTAGTGCCTTTTGCTAATCTTGGATCCTCCAGTGCACTGCCCTTCCGTTGGAGCATAGAAAAGGGGGGTGGCCAAAAACTCAGGCCAAGGGGCTCAAGGGACCGCGTGCCATCAGAGGTTACCAGCACATGACAGGTAGAAAACTGAAGCCTCAAATCAGCCCTGCCATCAACAACAGGGATCCTTCTCTTTCGCTCTTTTGCACTGAAACTCTTGTTCTGTGGCAAACAGGGAACCAGCTCCTCCTTCTTGTCTGATGTCCAACGCCGCCTGATGGAGCAAGCACGATGCTTTGGAGATGCCATTGATGGCGCGCTGGCGATCGCTGTCCAGCCTTGCTACTTTCTGGGTGTTGGGACTGTAGGTCCAAGCCTTCTGCCCTTCATCTGTAGCTGTCACTGATGGGATTTAGGACTCAGCTTAAATCATTGTTCTGCAGTTTATTATGACTCTTCCTTTTACTTTGGAAGATCCAGCAGAACCTAGTGACCTAGGAAATGTGACACAGTTGTTAGTTTCCTTCAAATTAGCACAAAAACGTCATTGTATTTAACAAGGGGACTGCAAGCAGGTGGCCTGCAATCTGCGAGGGAGTGGCCATATGCCATGGTATTACTCTAGTCTAGAATGCACTGTCACTCACATAGGCAAAGGCAGTACTTCTAGTCTCTTCAATTGGGTGCCATTCATTATCCTCACTAGCTTTAATGTGGGAGCATTATCCTCTGCCATTTAAGGGTAGCTAGCTACATGGGAATTCTATCTAAATGTGTGTCCTCACACATAGTGGCATTGTCTAATGGGGTAAACATTTTTTTTTAATGATTACGTCTAGGTGTTCCTAAATTCCTTATCTAGAACACCTCAAAAGGGAAATCACATGATACAGATTATCAGGGACATGTAGATACCTCCCTTTAATAATTGTGCATCAGGTGCACTATGCAATACACCGGCTAATTATCAAAATGTGGAAACAAAAGACAAGAACTAGAGAGTCCTGGTATTTCAATGATTAGAAAAACATCTGATCCCACCGAAAATTAATGCAGCAGGAACAAAAGGGTAAAAAACCAAATTAAAATAGGCATCGAAAATTTGTCATGTTCAAAAAATAAACGTAAGGTTTCTCCTATTGAAGTGGAAAACTTGTCTTACTATAGTATTGAGTCAGTTAACCAGTCCATCACTACCTTGACAGTCAGACTGGAAAACACCGAAGTGGGCCTAAAGAAAATTCTTGAAAACCAGTCTGGTCATACAAAAGGGAATTATACATAATATGGGGGTCCCTGGTACATCACTGCAGTCTGGAAGTGTGAACTTGAACAATACACCAACAATAATAAAAGGGCTGACTGGTGAAAGGAATATGGAAAAGGGAAATAGGACTAGGACGCAGCTAAAATCCCCAATAACTAGTCACAATGCGACATCGATCAGGGGAGAAGCGGCAAAAAAAAATCTATAGGAAGAACAAGAAATTACTTGGGTGATAGTCAGGCATGTGACACAACACCAAGAGTACGGTTGATACACAAAAGACCAAAGTAGTACACAACTTTTAACCACCGGCCCCTACACCATATACTGTAATCTCGGCTACTGTTCCAGTTCCTTCCCCGGGGAAAATGAAACTTGGTTTCCTTTAAGGAACAAAGCCATACACTACCTAGGAAGCAGAACAGGGTTAACTAGTGCAACATCATGAGAAAAGTTTAGGTCACCTTTAGCAAGAGCCTCAGATTTATAGTTCCTCCTTAGGGTCCAATCAGGGAACATTTAATCAAGGGCTACCCGTCCCTTAAGGGAAGGGGCAGTAACATGGCTAACTGCAGGTGACACACTTTTAATCCTATATATCTCTTTTTCTTTTCTTCAATGCCATTATAGCCAAATAGACATACACTGATGAATTGTTGTCTGTCATGTTCACAGCATGAAGCATCATATCTGTGAAATTTAGTAACCAGAACAAGTCCAACCAACTGTTACGTAGCGATGGGCATCGTCATGACCATCCCCTCACAACACAGAGGAGCTTGTAATAGTATTAAACAACAAAAGCATAGAAACAAAAACATGCATAACAGAAAAACACACATGCCAAGCCATCAGGTATACTTGCTGTATACCAAGCACAGAAAGCATAGACAAATTACAATAGGATATGTAAATGAGCGGTGACGCACAACACCATGTCATGCACTTTAGGCACTGTGAACCTGCAGACCAAAACCCAATATTCTGGCCTGCTTAATTTGTCAGGCTTAAAATTAATATTCAATGTCCTTACTTTCCTCACCCCCCTTTGACAGGAGGTCACCTTAGTGGTGACTGGCTGTCAAATACAACTTACTGTGTCACTTCTGACACACAGGACCAGTAGGAACAATTCATAAAAGGACAAAATGCACAAACATGAAAAACACACAAACATTTCTTTTCAAAGGAGTTATACAAAAAACACATCTTGTTTCAACATACTGCTGACAGCACCCTTCTTTTTGCAATTTGCACGTTGATTAGGTCCCGCAGGTACATAGGGAACACTCGTTCCATCACCTCGTGGAATGGACCATCACTGATGCGTTTGCTATTGACCTCTGCTTTTCCACTACTTCCCTACACTTACTGTAGCATTCTCGGTCCGTTCTAATCTTCTCTTACCCTAATCTCCTACCTATAGTCATTCAGGGCGCATATTTCACCTTTTTTCCTCTCACAACTATGACGTTTTTGTCAAACCAACTCACGTATCTTGTCAGCCTTAAAACCACCCAGAACAATCCATGAATGATCTGTGGGCAGAAGCAAAAAATACACAACACAAAAGAGAGACACTTCATATAACACACAAAATATCAATTGTAACCATCTTGTCAACTTTGCAATAACTAAAACATGTAAGCATGTTAAGCCACCTTAATTTTGACTGTCCAAAAGTAAAACTGTTTCACAGTCCCTTGCGCCACAATTTTTCCTATGAAAAATAAATCTGAATTTGCTAATCGTTTTTACCTAGGCATGACTTAACTGGAGGTCTCTCCCCTGAGGTGGAAAGCCGGGGGTTCATTGTCACGATTTTTAAAACTGTGCATTATCTTTTTGTTTTTCTGTTTATTTAAAACTTTGTGCTATTTTTAATCTGAGCTTACCTGGCTCCAATCGCCGCTTCACACGCTGTCCTAGCGCAGCAGATTACGTGCTGACGCCGGGAGTACAGGCTGAGCAGGCGCCATATTGGGGGTAGGAAGGGTGGTGTCCCAGTAGCTGGCCGCCTCCCGCCCTCCTAGGCTATAAAATCACTGACATAGCGCGATCGCGCTGACTTAACTGGAGGTCTCTCCCCTGAGGTGGAAAGCCGGGGGTTCATTGTCACGATTTTTAAAACTGTGCATTATATTTTTGTTTTCTGTTTATTTAAAACTTTGTGCTATTTTTAATCTGAGCTTACCTGGCTCGCTCTAATCGCCGCTTCACACGCTGTCCTAGCGCAGCAGATTACGTGCTGACGCCGGGAGTACAGGCTGAGCAGGCGCTATATTTGGGGTAGGAAGGGCGGCGTCCCAGTAGCTGGCCGCCTCCCGCCCTCCTAGGCTATAAAATCACTGACATAGCGCGATCGCGCTGACTTAACTGGAGGTCTCTCCCCTGAGGCGGAAAGCCGGGGGTTCATTGTCACGATTTTTAAAACTGCATTATCTTTTTGTTTTTCTGTTTATTTAAAACTTTGTGCTATTTTTAATCTGAGCTTACCTGACTCTAATCGCCGCTTCACACGCTGTCCTAGCGCAGCAGATTACGTGCTGACGCCGGGAGTACAGGCTGAGCAGGCGCCATATTGGGGGTAGGAAGGGTGGCGTCCCAGTAGCTGGCCGCCTCCCACCCTCCTTAGCACTGGATAAAAGGGGATTGTTATCCTGTCCGCGCAGCGGGCGTGCCGGCGGCGTGCCAAAGGCAAGCCCGTCTGCGCCCGTCCGCGCCGGACCCGCGCCTAGCGCCATACCCCCTGTGTCTGGCACTACAGAGAGGATAGTATATGCTCCGACGGAGATTATGCAGTTGAAGCCAGCACTTAGGGAGGTCTGCCCACAATACAACCCGGAAACTATTATTGAACTCACCACCATCTGTAGTTCTAATTGTAAGTCGTCTATTTCGTCTGTTACATCTAAAGCCAGTATTTCAGATGCCTATATCACCAAACCTAAGAAAATTATTATATCACTCATTAATGCCCGTTCTTTGGCCAGCCATAGGCAGGAGATAGCAGATTTAATTCTGGATAGAAAAATAGATATTCTTTTTATCACAGAGACATGGATGGATGAAGCATCCACCCCTGATTTACTGGTGGCAGTGCCGCAGAGCTTCACGGTACATCGGTTAGACAGACAGGGGAGAAAAGGAGGAGGTTTAGCAATTATCTCCCAGAACATCTTTCCGGTTAGAATGTCTTCTTTACCTTCATTAACTTGTGAAGCTCTATATTTTGCCATTCAGCTTTCTCCTTCATATAATCTTAAAGGAGTACTCATTTACAGACCTCCGGGTACACGATCCGAATTCTTTTCCTCCTTTATGTCACTCATGGAACCATTGGCAATTAATGACACCTTTATAGCCTTGGGAGATCTAAATTTTCATTTAGACAAGCTGGAGGATCCTGAAACGGTATCTCTATTGGCCGATTGCGAATCGCTGGGTTTAACTCAGCTCATAACTGTGCCTACACACGAGGCCGGACATATTTTGGACGGCCTTTTTTCGAACATTAAGGAGTTAGTAATTTGTGATGTATTACCCCTCACGTGGTCTGATCATTACGCCATTTTGTGTCATATCCCTATTACTCAGGCCCCTAGTTCTAAAACAGACCTTCCAACACAGGAAACTTTCAGAGTCTGGAAAGACATCGATTATGAGATCTTTAGAAGGTCATTGATCAAAACATGTCCCGCTATCTCGGAAGACCCTAATATAGCGGTGGATCAGTGCTGCACTTGGTTGGGCAATGCAGTGGAGGCACATGTCCCGCTTAAAACCATCTCTAAAAACAGGAAGGTGCCCTCGGCCCCGTGGTTCTCAGAAGCCTTAAGAAGGCAAAAACAGGTCTGTAGGAACCACGAAAGAAATTGGCGAAAGACTTATGACAGCGAAAATAAATCCATATATAAAGAATCACTAGCTGTCTATAAAAGAATGATTCAGGAAGCAAAAAAGAAATACTTTGAGGAAGGATTTTTGTGCTGCTCTGGCAAATTTTTTCTATTCTAAAGTACATGATATTTACTCCGAGTTCTCAGTAATGACAACCTCTATTAAATCGAAATTTACTTTTTCATGTAAACCCCTCAACTGTTCATTTTCCCAATTTAGAGAGTTAAAGGAGGAGCAAACAGCGGATATCATCAGGCTTATAAAAACAGGCTCAGCCCTAGATCCATGCCCCCCAAAATTTTTCTCCCAGTAATTGATCTAATTAGTGAAGTTACAACACGAGTCTGTAATGAGATGTTCAAATCAGGGGTTTTTCCGGACAGGTTAAAGAACACCTTACTGAAACCACTCCTCAAAAAATCAGGTCTTGAAAAAACTACGCTGAAAAATTACAGACCCATTGCTAGCCTGCCGTTCTTAGCTAAAGTAGCTGAGAAAGCAATGAATAAACAACTGTCCGAATATATTCAACAAAACATCTTACTTGACGATTCTCAATTTGGGTTTCGGAAAATGCATGGGACTGAGACCGCACTCATCAAGGCCGCTGACGACATTAGGACCATCAGGGACCAAGGGGGGACAGCGGTACTGGTTCTGTTGGATTTATCCGCGGCCTTCGACACGGTCAATCATTCCATCTTGATTGACCGTGTCGAAGAATTGGGTATCCATTCCATGGCTAAGGCCCTACTCGCCTCTTTTTTGTCGGGCAGATCACAGGCAGTAACACTGGGATCCTTTAAATCTGTGGATCTTGCTCTTCCATGTGGTGTTCCCCAAGGCTCATCCCTAAGTCCGACACTTTTTAATATCTATGTGTCGGACTTAGCTAGGGTTATTAAAAACTACCGGATGAGCCTCACCACATATGCCGATGACACCCAGTTGGTGCTTGCCATCAAGAATGATGGAGAAGAGGTGGAAGTTCGGTTTCAGGAAGGTATGCTGGCAATCAAGGAGTGGATGGCGGGAAACTGCCTACGACTCAATTCTGAGAAGACCGAGGTAATTATCTTCGGAAAGTTATCCCCTTTGTGGTCTTCCGTCTGGTGGCCTCCGTCACTCGGAACCTTACCAACTCCGGTTCAAAAGGTCAGAAATTTAGGGATAATCTTTGATGAAAAGCTGAATTTTACTAACCATGCGAATCAGATAACATCTTCTGCCTTCCATAAACTTAGACTCCTCAGGAAAATCCTACCATTTCTTCCAGACAATGCTAGAAAAACGGTGGTCAGTTCCTTGGTATTATCATCATTGGATTACTGTAACGGTTTATTTTTGAATGCTCAATCTAAGGTGGTGGCCAAACTACAACTTATTCAAAATGCAGCAGCTAGGCTATTGTCAGGCACCCCTAAATTTAAATCCGTTAAGCAGGTAATAAGGAGCTACCATTGGCTAACTGTAAAAAATCGGATTAAATTTAAAACTTTATGCCTTACATTTAAAGCATTACATGGTCTAGGCCCGATGTTTCTCAGACAGAAACTTACCCTATATCAACCCAACAGATCACTTAGATACGAACATCTGCACCAACTAACAGTGTTACGGACTAGGACGGTCACCTGGGGCGATAGATGTTTTACAAACACTGCGACCAAACTTTGGAACACTCTTCCGATGGTAATAAGATCTACTTCATCACTGTTTCAATTTAGAAAGTTGCTGAAAACTTGGTTATTTGACCAATGATTTCTCCTCTTACAGTGCCACTTTAGAAGCCTGACAATGTTCTTATTGAGACAAGAAGTTGAGTTACAGCGCCAAGATACCTACGGGTATAAGTCGCGCTTTACAAATCGCAAAAATAAATAAATAAATAAATGTATCCCTCAAAATTCTAAGAAAGAGCTTCATCTTATTTTTTGTCTAAAACTAATGCAACTTTTTTTTCTGTTAAATGAAGGCAACTATGTGGACATTATTTTTCAGGAGCAGAAGCAGTGTGCAATATACTTGTCTAACAATCCAGAAGTCAGCTATTTGTATTATACCTAAATGTATGCATTTACTGAAGCCTAAGGCACTTTAAAGCTACTGTAAATGGCAAGAATGCTGTTTAAATAGTCTATTTTACCCAATTTCGACTTTGATATTTGGGGCACTGAAAAATGAATATCCTATAATTGTTTTACATCTTAATCATCCTCAGAATGTTCTATACAAATTGATTGGACATTAGACATATCTCATGTAAATCCTTAGAAAAATTAGTTTTTTACGCCTGCGCCGAGTTAAATTCCATATGCAAATGTCCTCATTATGCGGTACAACACAACTTAAATGAAATTGTAATGCTAGGAGGTCATAGTATGAGTATTAAGCTTCATAAATATTAAAAAACTAATTTAAAAGCACTTATTTTTTAAATAATGTTTCATAATTAATAATTTTTCTTTTAATAAAAGCAATCATTTTTGATAATTCCACATATAAATGCAAGCTGCATCCCTTGCTTATCATATTTAGACGCATTCATTCATAAGCCTAAGCACAGAAGCCTAACTTGAAACATGTCAAATTTTTGCGCCACTTTTTTTTTTTAAACGACAATTATTTAACATCAGAACCAAGAATGTGCTTATAAAAAGCTTTAAGAAAAGGAAATCCTCAATTGAAAATATGTTTCTGGTATCTAAAATAATGAACCTAATTCTTGTAACTTTTTTTAAAACAGCAGTCTGAGATGGAAAATTTTGCCCCGTGTTTAACTGACGAAGTCCTGGCAGAGTGAACATTCCTGTCTATTCGTGGCCTACAAAAACGACAGCTGCTAGCTTAGCGGCAGTAAAAGCTTTTTCTCAGTGTTGAAACGTAAGCACGGTGGCAGTCTATTTAAAACTGAGACATTTCTAGTTTTAAAATGTGTGTGCAGTACAGCAAAATCCAATTTATTCAGATGATGTGTTTGCCTGTTAATATCTAATACAATGTATCTAAGGAAAATGCTTTATAACATTTCGTTTTTGAGGCCTTTTTATACCTATTGAATGTGATTTCTAATTTGATCTTTTAAGCATTTATCAGGTTTTACATGTGCTTAATTGCTTACTCTATCAATTAAATAGCAACATATAGCTATTTTAGCATATATTATGGTTCATTTCTGGATTTTTATTTAAAATTCAGAAGGGGTCAAACACTCAGGACACATAATACAGCGCGCTTAATAACCATTATTTCATAAATAGCGCAATTGCTATTTACTTACAGAAGTAGCACTGATAGGAAAACCACAAAGCACATAGACATTAAAACACACATTTAACCCACAGAGAAACAAAGGACAGCCCACAGACTGTACTTAAACCAAACCATTTGTAAATACTAGTTGTAAGTCATATTTATAAGAAACGCTTCTCAATAGTATTCCAAAAGACTGCAAAAACAGCCCAACAGACTGTTTTATTTCCAAGAAGCCAAAATTCACTCAATTCACTAGCTTTGGCTGGCAGAACACCAAAAAAAAACAATCGCTCTGCATTTCTTCATTCATAAAATTGCGCAGAAAAAGGATCCTTGTTTGTATTATGTTATATTTTTATTCCCTGGGGATACAGAATCACCAAGGAAGAAATATGTTTTTATACCTAAACCTATTTAGATATTCCCTCAAGGGAGCCAGCTAATTTAATTCACATCTCACTATGGTACCTTCAAAAAGCAACACATTCTTCGATGTGTGCTTGAAACAGGCATGCCAAAAATAGTGCAAAATATGCAGTATTATAAAAAAGTAGCGCTTAAAGTACTCTTCGTACGTTGCGCCGTTCAAATTTCATAGGAGTAGAGAAAATTCTCCTCATTACCTGCCTATATGTGTTGCATCACATACATTTACATATTCATAGGACTAACTCAATATTTGGCCAATACATATCAAAAATGCAACTGTAAGTGTTTCTAAAACTACCTTACCAATCCAAGGCTTCAAACTTACAACAAGTGCCGTAAAACAGCTCTTACCAAACAAATGGTTGTCCAAATTCTAACTGCCAAGTTCTGAATGACGTAAAAGTCTTTTTTTTTTTTTTTAATACTCACGCCAAAAAGGTTCTCAGTCAGGGGTGACATCATGTGGAGGATCAAAATCAGGAACACCAGAAATATACCGGGCTGTAGAGACAGAGAATCCCCAGAATCTCCGTGCACAAAGTACCTCCTTAGAAGAGTCCTGTCCTGTCATCCTCAGTAGATTTCTGTCTCCTGACAAGATCACTCCCTCAGATAGCCACTTCTGATGAGGTCCACGTTGGAGCGCCAACTGAATAAATCAATTTTCCTTCTCAGGGGTCTCACTGATACTTGGTCCTTTTAAACCAACAAAGAAGAAATTGGCACAGAAGCTGAAATATAAAAGATCATTTTTATTAAACTCAAATGAGTGAGACAATGTCACACAGAAGCCTTAACAACTGAATGAGGCAGTCTAAGGAGTACAGAAAACTGGTGCTTTATATATGCTTTAGAGTTACATAGTAAGCATAAATGCAAGGGGCAGTCCTGGCTCACGTAAGCATGCAAAATGACTAAGTTGTGCATACAAGATCTGCTTGCTCAACAAAGTGGGAGGAGAGTTACTTCTCCATACAGCAGCAACAATAGCCTGACAGTTATACTAGAGAAGCAGGTGCATTCTACTAGCTAGGCCCTTCTGGGCATGTGCGAAGTGAAAGATGCTGAATATAGTGTGTCTCTAGGCAGATTTCAAGAGCAATTAACACTGAGGGAGGACAGAGCACATGGCAAACAAAATGAATGCCAGAAATGCAAAATGGCTTTCACAAAGCGAATAAGATAACTTCTAATTACAAGATGGCTTCTGCTAATGCTAACCCATTGCTGCCAATTTACAACACTGCAGCACACACACTTAGCATGAACAGCACACCCACATTAACGACATCATGGAACAACGTGCATAGCCGACGCTGCAGAGCAGAGGACACAACTGGCTATGCACATGCACAGAAACATGCCTACTACATCTGACAGAGCCGGAAACTGGGAAATGGAAATGTACATGTACGACCCCACATCCGTCATTTAGTCCAAATGTACATTGTCCCGCAGAAGAATCCAGCCCCCCCCAAACAGTCACAATGTGCATTGCCACACAGACTGCATGCAAACCAGCACAATGTGCCAATATATATGTCAACACAAAGTCAACACGCACCTCCCCTTCACATCGCAGAGGGGCACACAGCACCTTCAGCAGAGCACAGAATACAGCACAACAGGGATGCCGGAGAGGCCCACCACACCGTCGACCCTGATGCCCTACAACAACCCATGGATATCTCACACAACCCCCCACCAGGAGCAGGCCAGCCAAGCTACTCAGAGGAGAACACCAAGCCTGCAACAGACCACACAGCAGGAAGCACCCGCAAGCACAGCTGGCTCCTGACACTTCACCCACCCACACACCCACACATGGCTCCCCAATGCCATGTGTCAGCACGCCAAAATGCGGTGGCCCAACAGGTGTGGGCCGAACCCATGGAATGCAAACCAGGACACATTCGTAGGTGTCTATCACCCTTCAGGGCCCACCCACACCCCACTAAAGAGACCCAAGCTGCCATAGAGACACACACAGATGCACATTCACAGTACAGAACCACGGCCCGGGGCGCTCAAATAGCAGTCACTCACCCATGTTGGCTCTGCGTACGACAGCCCAGGCTGCTCCCCTTACGTATTGATTGGGTGACAACAAAGCTACATGTCCAAGCTCCAGCCCACTGCATACGGTCACATGTCTGCATCTGATGTACACAGCACAATGTAATGTCGTAGGGCCCAGGGTCCTCATGCATACAACAAGACCACAGGGACACACACAGATATTATGTTCAACTGGCTACGGGCACATGTGCCCGGCCCCTTTATTGGCAGGGCCCCATGTACAGTGACACCTGTGCGGGATGTGTGTGGGGTGAGTGTAAGCCATTCCGTACGGTGTCTGGTGCTGGCAACCACTTGATCATTGGACACCAGTGCAACGGAAACAGAAAACACATGCATAACAGAGTCAACTGCTGAGCAACATGGACATAGTTGTGCAACCGCTACACAGCACAAAACTCAATCAGCAACTTACAATGGCCTGGGTTGCACTGAGTCACATGCACCTGGAGTGCTGAGCAGGGTATCAGGCCAATGATGGCATCCACGACAGGTCTGAGAAACTCCGTATGTCTGCCAGGACAACCGTTTCAACTCTGGCAGATGGCGGTTGCCGGTGGTCCTTACGGTGGTGGCGTGTGCCTCCTGCGGTGATGCAACGTCCGGCCGGTGTGGACTCGCTTTGGTGTGTGAGCCTTGGGAGGATGCATTTGGGCCCAGAGGCTGCGTACAGCACAAGGCCACAGATAAATGGCGTTGATGACCCCAAGGCCCTATGCTTCAGGGGCCATCCAATGTCTCAGGAGAAGGGGTCCCGGACCGGACAAGCACAGAGTTAGTGGCCCCGGATGCACTGCGGCACAGGAACCCAGCCACGGGACAGTGACTTGCGGTGCAGTCAGATGGACCATGCGACCTGAGCGGGTCACCATCAATGTCCGAGGTGTATGTTGCGGAGGGTTGCAGGGGACAGTGGAAGGTGTACTCCAGGGCATGACGCGGAAAGGTTTGATTTTATCCGGAAGCAGCAAATGGAGGAGTGGAATGCGACAGCCTCGTTGCCACCACCAATTCGGTATCAGCTACATGAGGATGAAAACTTCCCCATAGTCCTTAGACTTAGACGCCACCAAATTTCAAACAGAGAGTATCCATGAATGTCGGGGAACAGACTTAGTGGCACCGGGATGAGAGGGGAAGCAGTCTGCGATAATGCTGGTACACTGATATGAACTCCGCCATAGCGAAATCATGACTCTGTGACCTACTGGGCCGTAGTGTAGGCCGGAGGCAATGGTCAGCAGTGGCCCACAGCCACGTGTCGTTGGCTCACTATGCACCAGGTGACACCAGGGCAGTTGTTGGTAGTGCACAAATTCCTCCGTAACGATGATCATTTTCTCTCCGCCAAGATGCAAGGAGTTAATGCATACTCAATGTTCATTTCCAAATCTGTGACCTACTCGAGCGCAGCCTAGGCCGAGAGCAGTGTAGGCCGGAAGCAGCGGTCAGCACGGGCCATTCACCGAGTGTCGCCGGCATAGGTTGGAGGCCCCACCAGCCTGCGTAGTTCAGGTTCAGTGGCACCACCTGTTCGGTCACCTCCGCGACTGTGACCCGGCTTTTCTCCGGACTAAGCTGCATCTTCCTCTTACTCCTCTCCGTGCGACCACTGGTGTGGACTCTGCCATTCCTGATTCACAATTAGGTGCTGGATGTGAGACCTACTGGTCCGCAGGGTAGTCCTGGTCCCTCATCCACGTGTCTCCCGCTGGCATTGAACAGGGTTTGTGGCAGCACTTGTCGCCGGCTGGCGTTGAACAGGGTTTGTGGCAGCACGTGTCGCCGGCTGGCATTTAACAGGGTTAGTGGCTCCCCGTGTTGCAAGATACCCATATGGAACTATGCCATACGGATCGGGGGGAGGGTCTGGTGCTGTGGCCGCTGGCCTGGATTTGGGGTCACTGCCATTCAGGAGCCAGGACACAGTTTCACATAGGGGACCGACTGGGCCGTATAGGACGCCGGTGGAATATGTAATGAGGAAGGAGTAATGTGGCTCAGCGTCGGGGGCCAGCGATGGTCTGAGAGGCTGGCAGGGTCGCGGCCCTCGGGCTTCGAGCTTACACAGGCACGTGGTGGGCCCTCCTTGACACACGCCGATGTCGGCTTGTGATCAGTGTGGGCTGGCTGCACAAGGTCAGGCCTGACGGGTTCATGGTCCAGCGGGCCTGGGTTCGGCAGGCGCACAGGATCGAAGGCAACTCCACTAACAAGGACGCTGTTAGCCTCGTGGCAAGGTGGGAGGTGCCGCCCTGGCAGAGACGTTGGGCTTTCCGGAAGAGGACCACGCCCAGGCCTATGTGCTTTTTATTCACACCCCTACGCTGGCCTGGCATACGCTGGGCCATCCCATTCTGCTCACGCTTACGGGGGAGCGTAACAGGCAAGATTTCCGAGAGGACCCCACTGGCTGGGGTGAAATGGTTATGTCCACTGTCCACTACACTCCATACACCAGAGGCATAAGTTGGCTTGGATATGGATGTGTTCTGCATGCTGCGGTCTGTCCAGCACATCGCCGCCACTCTTGGCATTGTGTACTTTCCCAATCATGGTTCTACTGCATCCTTCACACGTGCCTGGTTGGTACCTCTCCCCACATTCGGCTATTGTGTGGCTGAGGTGCCATGCCATTTATTGGTCATGTTCCCGGCTTGCCCAGGTTACCATTGTAAGTTGTTCAATCGTGTCTGGTGGGTGGGCATGTTGTTGTGCATGTTGGTTAAGATTTTGTGACATGTGCATAGCCAGAGTTATGAATTGCATGGCTGTGGAGTTGAGGTGAGTGGGGTGTTTATTTGGCACTTGCCAAGGGGCTGTGCATTTCCCTTGGTGCCATCCTGGGAATGCTGGTTGCTGATGGACTGTCAGAGGGTGAAGGGATCATGCACATGTGCTGTGTATTTGGAGGCGACATTGGTGGAGGTCCCACGATGTTCTGATGTTGCCTGCACATTGATGTGCGACATGTGCTTCTTGTTGCGCTGATTACATGCTGTGTCACCATCGGGCAGAGGTGGGACAGGTGTGCAGTGGATTGCCCCCAACACGTGCATGCATCTGGTATGGCGTATGGTCCTTGCTTGGTCTCCAGCGGTTCCTGCGCAATGTGTTGGGGTGCCAGGGTGAAGGTGACGTCCAGGTCAGGTGTGGTGGACTTGGATGTGGCTGGCTGTGAGACTCCGCCGACTCTGGTGGGTGTTGGTTGCGGGGGGTGCCCAGGGACTAACCTGTGCAGCACAGCCAGCAGCTTGGTGTGGGGTGGGATGTTGGTTGTCCGCTGTGTTGGTGCCGTAGGCGTGTTAGGCGATGATGGCCAGGATGCGTAGGATGGTTGTCCCTTTCAGCCTGTAGTGGACAGTGACATTGTCAGATGTTGGGTCTGTGAGGCTGGTGGGTTTCCTTGGGGGCCGCTGTCTTTGTCTGCGCTGCCTCTGTGGTGGTCCGGGGGGGGGGGGAGAGGGTTGTGCTGGGTGGGTATTGTGGCCCTCTTGGGTGTCCGGGTTGATGAGTGGCTCTGTGGCATCTGTCGCCCTTCTGATAATGCCCTGGACTGGGCTCCCTTTTGTGGTGCAGGCTGCCGTCCGACTTTACACCAGGTCAGAGCAGGTGTTAAATTTGTGCTGCTAACACGCCTTATCGCTTGTTTTGTGTTCTTATCGAACATCTGCATGGTTGTTGTGAATGTTGAGGTGTCGTGTTTTCACTGCTTTTTGCACTGGAACGCCTACTCTGCATCTCATTAGCGATAGTTGCGGGGGTTCTTTGTGGCGATGTTTTTTGCAGCTGCTATCGCAGGAAAAATGGTGCTGTGGGCTGTTAGCACCAGCTTGTGAAGGGGGGGTAAATTTATCACGCCTTTGGCTACGATAAAGTGCTGTTAATTCAGCGATAGCTCCTTGTGAATATGCCTCTTAGAGTCTCAAAGAGTTTTCTGACTCATAAAAGGGGTTTTGCCCTTGCAAACGGTGTTTTGCCCTTGCAGTTTCTGGGTTTTTGCGAATCAGTGGCTTTGAGATCACATACTTTTTTATACATGAGGTCCAAGGGGAAGGTAGCAAATAGTGTGTGCAAATTATACACCAAATGTTTGCAACCTGTCTTACATTTTGAGATGTGATCTGTGTTCAAATTTCTTGTATATCACAAAATGTCCAGTTTCAGAGGGCCGACAAACAACCTGCCTAATGTGCATTAATCAGGCAGGTCCATATTTGTGAACCCCTTTGGCTACAAACACAGATGTTGACCTGCAAGAAACAGCAGTCTCCCATCCCTATATTTGATTTCCCAAATGGGACCTCTTTTTTTAAGCAGTCTGTGGGATAAGGTGTGGTCCAGCTGCAGAATAACGTGGCAACTTGAATGCATTCCTCCGATCCCGCATCATCTAATCCGCTCACATCCGATCACCTACAAGCGGTGCTTCTGACTCGACCGAAGCGATCCATTCCTCTAAGCAACTTCTTGAAAGATCGGTGACAGTCAACGATGGAGCTGACCTCCGCTTGAGAGTCCAGCCTGCATCATAGTGGGGCTCAGTATGGCCTGTGGTGTAGAAGTGTGCCCCTACCAAAAGGAGCAAAGGTCGCTGCTGGAACCAGGGGCTTGTCTGTGTGGGGATGGCGCCTGGGTCACCCATGTACATCATCTACTGCTGACACCTCCTTCCCAGGTGCAATTGCAATGGCCTGGAGACATCCCTACTGTTGAGGGTCCTGTGCAGAAGTCTGGCCACCTCTGTCTAGGGTTGCCCTGGACCTGGCAGCTAGCCGAATCAGCAGGGGATATCATGGGTAGGTTAGTGTGCCTCTTTAGAAACAATGGCCACAGGAGATAACAGCGTATAAGTAGGTCTTAATGGCTGAAAAGACAAAAAGAATATAGTCCATCCCTCGCTCTGCATACCTGCCTGTTCTCCCCGGGCGGCTGGTCCACACTGTTTGCTGAGTGTTTGGGTCCTAAGCAGGGATACCTCCATTCTGCTGATTCTGAGAGGAAAGATGCAAACACAGCCCTGGCTGTGGTGGTATCTCACTGTCCTGATGGATGCTCCTCAGATCTATACACCTGCCAACAACCTGTGAGATTCTTTCTCCCTGAGCTATCCCCAAAATATAGGATGTATGTAATGGAGATGACTGGCGGACCCCCAACGGGCATGACACACACACCCTCAACCCATCATACTTTACAGAATACACCGTTCTTTCACTCCTTTCTACTGTTTGCCTGGCGCAATTTAGATGTGGATTTTCTGCTGGCCTTGAATAATACCCTCTCTGTGAGGCAAGGAGTAGTACCACCAATCATTTGATATTCTAGTAACAGGCTCTTGGAGACATAGGGAAAACTATGAAAACACAAACGAGTTATCCTTTGAAAACAGAAGGCACACTGTAATGGCTGAGGGATTGTGGGGGCGGGGCTAGGGTCCTAATGCTCCACAAAAAGATAAAATGGGGACGATAATGACCTGAAAATTCTCCTTGTGGAAATGAAAAGTAGTAACCAGGCCATAGACATTAAAATTGGTACCCTTGCAATACGTCTAGAATATGTCTAGATCACATGGAGGAACATATTGAAAAACACGAGGCAATACTGAACACAGTCAGAGAACTTCGGACCTTGAAGATAGCTTCAACATGTCCAATGAAACTCTCCTTAAAATGAAAAAAGTCCTAGTCGTAGTAAGGGCTTAGATCGAAGACTCACAGGCAAGTTCCCTCTGGAATAAAATCCACATATCCGGGGAATCATAATCCTCGGCTACGAGATAAACTGAAATGTTTGTGAAAGCCTTACTGATTGATCTGTATGTCAGGAACGCTTTTCAGACATGCTCGTTGTGAAATGAGGGCGCGTAGATCGCTGCGCAAAAAACATCACCCAGTGCTCCGGTCGCCCCATCATTGCAGGTTGGTAATTAATTAGCAGGGATACTACCATATCCCTGCCTTGAAAGATCTCATGAAGTACCAACCCATCAAGGAATAAGACTGGCCATATTTCCAGACTTCACTACTGGTGTACAGGATGTGCGGTGTACTTTGTAGGAGGTGAAAAAGAAACTTATGGCGGCTGAGGTGGAATGTGTCGTGCCTTACCCAACCAAGCTTAATGTAGAACATGAGGAGAGAACGCACTTCTTCACTTTGCCTACTGATGGTGCAGATATTGTCAAGAAGTACATTGGCAAGAAGTCTACTAAAGAGATGAATATTGCTGGCGGACCTACAGAAGGCCCAAACAATGAGTGACTTTGACTCGTATTGTGTACTGTCCCTCTCTATTTTCTTGAAATAGACGCATACTTTTGGGCAAATTTGCGTTAATACAAAAACCTTTTATGCATAATCACCACTTTCCTCTAGTTTTCAACTTATTGTCATGTTGATGCCTGCTATATCATGTTTCAGTCTCTAATATCATCTTGATATACTAGATTAAACACAGAACACTGCCATTAAGTTCACGATGTATGGAGTTGACCGCTTGCCACTAGCATGTGTGTGCCCCACGTATCTGCCACACCTGTTTAACTCATGTTTGGGAACTATTTGGGCAAATACACTTATTGTTAATGAGAGGGTTCGGTGTGGGAGGACATAAGGGAATTGGTTGGGAGTTCTGTTAGTTGCTGAGTGATATCACAGATTGGGTGACTACATTACATATTCTGTATATGCAATGTAAAGTTACCACACTCTGATATCCCTTACCATGATTGGATTAGAATCACAAAAGGAGTTTATTAACAGCTAAAGCTCCTTTTTGCGATCACAAAACCTGTGATGTTGTGAGTCTCGGAATCTGCAACCACAACAGGACCTTGTACATAAGGTCTTGGGTCCCTTTTTACCTGGAGAGGTTTTACACAGTCATAATTTCTTATGTCAAACGAACATACATGTAGCACTCAAATGAAATGACACAGGCATGTGTGTGAGCCTGCCAAGGAGTATTTATCTATGAAACATTACAGGCCTTTTTTAAATTAATCCGAGGGGTGAGACTGTATTGTGCAAGTGTGCTTAGTCCAGATGTCACAGTGGTAAGAGAAAAGCATACAGCAAAACTTGATTAGTGGAAAGAAGAAAAAAGTGCATTCCAGGCTGAATTCTTTTTAAACAAGGGCCAAAGAATGAACATATTTTAACTACGAGAATGTGTCCAAAAGACCAGTCTTAAAGGAGAATTGGTTGACATGTCTAACCTGTCGTATTGGTCAGCTGGTCTTCATCAGGACAAAAAGCACCGCAGTCATTATGTGAACAGTGGGGAATTATTCTACTGATGCAGTCAATTCAAGTCAAGGTGTCCGGATAGCATTTCAAGTGTGTGTGGTAGACTTTAGTGAGCAATAGTGATTAATACGGTAGTTAAAAAGGGCCATCTGTATGAGCTGCATGGTGCAGGACAGGTAGGCAATACCTAAGTATATACAAATATATCATTAGGAACTATCTATAACTTGAGGGGGACTTTGAAAAGTATCATCCCTTGTTTCCCAGGCATCAGAATATAAGGCGTAAAGTGAAGCAGTGCAAAACAGGTTTTAGTTTGCAGCTCAAAGAAGTTTTGGCCAGGTTTTCAGGAAATGTTTATAGTGTTTATCAGTGGTATAAGCTCCAATCCCATTTCCATCTTTGTTTATCCAGAACAGCCATTTGGTTGGTCTCCTGAAATGGTCTTTCGTACCAGAGAACAACATCATAAACTTAGCGACAGAACCGTTTTTATTCTACATTGTCACACTCCATGTCCCAGTACTACCTTCAAGCTAGATGGTCATCATCTAGGTATTGAGCTCTCTATAAGTATTGCACTCGACTATTCAAATAAGTCTATACAGATTCTCACTTCTCCCTTATGCTCTGCCTTTACATTCTCTTTAGGTCATTGTACTCTGCATCCAGCCACCTTTTAACTGTCTGTAAACTGGCATATGACACATCATAGTTCCGCACCTTCCGCATATTGATTCCTATTCACTGAAATGCCCTTTTCACCCAGATGTGTGCCACCTCCTCACTTCCAGCATTCAAAGTCGACATCAAAGCGCACCTCCTCCAGCTTGATACCAAACATAATACTTAAACCTTCCACTCCAAAACCTATTTTCCCCTGCAAATAAGTAAATGATATAGAATATAAGGGCCTCATTATGTAAGCCACAGAATTTTCCATGAGGCTAATAGCGCTCTAAGAGCTACCTTCAGAAATTACAAGGCCAGCAGAAACACTGCAGACCTATGTTTTATGTATTTATTTAATCTTGGCCAAAAAGATTAGAGCGTAGAATTATGAAACAGGTCAGAAGAGAATTCAACCATCTGAGAAATGACATTTCCTGCAGCCAAACAAGAAATATCTATTGAAGAGAAGTTTTAGCTCATTCTTGCAGGTTGTCAATGAAGAAGGAGAAGTGATGCATAGACTTGGAGGGAGAGAAGTCCCAATTCTTGACGTGCGGCCAGAAAAGGACTGTGTCACCTTTTAGAAGGCTTGAGAGTCTCAGAGAAGTGTTTCCTTACTACTTATAGATCTGAAATCATCCGGCACTTTCAGCTTCAGAAGTAACTACCATGGGGTGGATGTGTGTAATACCTCGTGGGTGGTAGAGGAAGTATTGTTCAGTTACCTGGCTTCCATGGAGAGCGATAGTAGCATAATTAGCATGATAGTACTGTACTCCCATTTTTGGGATTCAGCGACAAAGGGTGTCGTAGCATGAAATGCTGCCTTTAAATAGGTGAAATGCAGAGTAGTAAGTCCAGAAAGAAGCGAGTTACCATAATCATTCATTGACAGCAACATGGATTGAACTGGAGTTTTGATGTAAACTGCTGATTCACCCAAAGGAGTCCTAGTTGTAGTCCTACTTTAAAATAGATACTCTTCAACATTGCATTCATTTTTGTTTGAAGTTTCAGGGGCCGATTCATAGAACTAACTTACGACAAAATCCTAAACTTACTATTCTTGATATTCACAGAAGGCATTTAATAGTCTTAATTTAGGATTTTGTCTTAATTTAAGATTTTGTCTTAAAATTAGGATTTTGTCTTAAATTAGGATTTTGTCCTAAATTAGGATTTTGTTTTAAATTAGGATTTTGTCCTAAATTAGGATTTTGTCCTAAATTAGTATTTTGTCCTAAGTTAGGATTTTGTCCTAAATTAGGATTTTGTCATGATCCTGGACTTCTTCAGGTAAGTCCCACAAAACGTCCAAGAAGTCGAAGCGCTCTTCGACTTCTGTGTTCCATTCATCGGACGATGTGAGGGAATAATGACACAAATCCAGGCAACATCACCAGGTTGTACCAGTGGAGCTAGCACCTGACACTGTGACTGTTCTATGGTTCCGTGAGTTTCCATGAGTCGTAGCCAACCCCCTGCCCAACTGTGTGAGTTTTATGAGGCCTTTAGCCTTTAGCCTCATTTTTGAGCGGTTGAATCTGTCTGGATTGCCTTTGACCCCACGTGTTAGAATGTGACTCTGACTGAGGCTCTGCTGGTGGGTTTGCCCTCAGGGCCAGTCAGGCCCCCAGGATCCATTGATGGTTCTGGATGGGCCCCGGCTGCGACTTTGTCCTCCAGGGACTGTTCCATTGGCGCCGTTCCCGGAACCGCAAACGCCAATCAGGGGCGCTGATCCCCTCATGATTCCCGACTCTTATACAGCGCCGGACAGGCATCGCCCAATTCCGGCTCCGGCAACGAGCAGGCCCACATGACTTGAATTGGAACCCTATTTTTCAGTAGGGCCCTCTGAGGAACATGAATGGAGGGGATCTGAGGATCCCTATGACTACTCTGCCCCCCAGCAGAATCCATGGCCGATGGCACATGGTACGAGGACCTCGCTGATGCCAGTGGTTTGGACACCACCCCAGGCTCTGGCCTCCTCTCTTCTCCTGCATTTCTGTCTTGGAAGGGGCTTCTTTCACAATAGTGGGCCAGAGAACAGCTGAGGTCCTCGATGTTCAGCTGCCAATGGTTGAGTCAAGACCAATATCTTGATAGAGGTGCTTCAGTCCTGGGTGTTCCAGTCAGCCCCCCTACTCCCCTTTAATTAATGAAGTCCTCACTGATGTCCTGCTCGGTGCCTGGGCAAAGCCCTTCACAGGCACTTCTGCACACAGGACTATCTCTCAATGCCAGCGCCCCACTCCTGGCAATCCAGCCTTCCTTACTGAGCACCCACCCCTTAGAGCATGGTGGTCCAGGTCTCACCTTCCAGGATAAATCTCAGCATGTTACCTAAAACATCTCCAGATATGGAATCTAAGAGGCTGGATAACTTTGGAAAGAGGACTTCCTCTTCAACCAGCCTGGCATTTCAATCCCTGAGCACTGCATGCTTATTGGGCCATTATTCCCATAACTATACGGGATATGGTTACGCAGGTTCTGCCTATGGTCTCGGAGGAGGCCATAGCCATTCTCTCCCAAGCTATTGCTGAAGAGAGAGATGCAGCAAAGTTCACCATTAGATGTGGACAGAATACAACCCACTTGCTGGGCAAACCCATTGCTTCCATGGTGGCGCTCCAACTTCATGCCTGGCCAAGAACCACTGGATTTTTGGGCAAATCCAGGCCTTTTTGGCATAAGGCGGATTCAAGGACAGTAGGGCTACTGCTAGGTCATTGGGGCTCACCATTGCCCCACAACAGCCATATTCCACCTTCCACCTATTCTGTGGCTATGGTAAGGGCGATCAGCTGCGTCCCTTTTTCCCAAGCCAACACGGGCAGCAGGCATTGCAGTCTTTTCATGGCCATGGATGCGGTTCCCACAAGCCTTGTGGGAACCAAAGTCACCCCAATTCATCCCTCTTGGCAGCTGCAACAGCAAAGCCTCTTTAGTTTGCACTTCCATAATGGGCACCCGGTTGGTGGCACCACCTGCCCCAATAGCGGGAACAAATGGGTGCTTCAGATTGTCCAGCTGGGCTATGCCCTGCCATCCCAACAGAACCTGCTTCTGTTGTTACTGTCCAACAATCGGCTGACGCAGGACCAGCTCTCGCTGTTGCGACAGGAAGTACTAGCCAAATCATCCATTGAGAGGGAGCCGGCATCAGAAGTAGGTTGTGGTTGCTATTCCTGCTACTTTATGGTGCAGAAAAAGAATGGACATCTCTGTCCTATTCTGGACTTACGTCCTATCATCTACTTCCTGAATAAAAAAAATATTCAAGCTGCTTACGTTGGCTCAGGTACTGTCTGCCCTCGACCCTGGAGAATGGAAGACAGCACTAGTCTTGCAGGACACCTACTTCAGGATCCCCGTGCTGCCTGCCAACAGGCTTAACTGTTGTTCATGGTAGGCCAAGAGCATTATCAGTTTGATGTGCTCCCTTTTCTCCTTACCCGAGACTCTTGGGCTTTCGCCATGGTGATGGCTGTGGTTGCAGCATATCTACTGACGTCAGTGGTTCCAGACTTCCTATACCTCAACAACTGGCTTTTGAAGATAGGATTGCATAGTCAGCTGTCTCCCACCTCCAAACTACAGCAAAACTCCTGCTTTTGCTGGGGTTCACTATCAACATGCCGAAGTCATACCTCACTCCCTTTCAGACGCTCCCTTTCATCTGATTTATTCTGGATACAGTGCTGTTTCTGGCTGAACCTCGGAACAAAGAGTTCAGGATATTTCTGCTTGATTCTGATGTTTCAGCCTCTATCATAAATTGTGGTGAGATTGACTCTGAGTCTGCTGGATCTCATGGCCGCCTGCATCCTGCAGGAAAAACAGGCCTGTTGGCATATGTGGGCTCAGCAGTGGAATCTGATATCCCAGTGGGCACAGCATCAGGGAAATCTCTCCAACCTGGTCCAGATATCAGAGGAAACTGCAAAAGGCCTGCCGTGGTGGCTCATGGACCGCTATTGGGGCAACTGCAGACCTCTGTCTCTTCCCCATCCAGAGCTCACAGTAGTGACAGATGCATTACTTTTGTATTGAGGGGTTCATCTGGGAGAAAGGGAGATCATAAGACTCTGGTCTCCAGCAGAATTTCAGCTCCAAATTAACCTGCTGGAAATGAGAGTGATTTTCCTAGCACTAAAAGCCTTTCTTCCTTCAATCAAGGGAATGCTGACTCCGCTATATGGAATTGCAACAGTTAGGGCTGTTGTGTTTCTATCTAGGAACCTAATTCGATATTTCTATTTTATGCCCTTGTACGGTTATAAAAAATAATATCCTTATAAAGGCATAAGAATCATATCCATATTTAGTCGTAGCCTATGCAGTCCACATTAAGCAAGGCTACTTCCCCGGACTCCTAGAAAGCACAACGAGTTCTCTAAACAAAACAAACCTCCAGCAAACTGGGAAATCCCCATTGCTTTTGTTTTGATTTCGTCCTAGAACTCCTGTGAGCACTGTAAGAACGGCCAGTTCTTAGTGACATCTTTATTGACGTCTTATGTCCAACCTTACGTCAAACCCGGCACCTTTCAGGTATAAATATACCAACGTTGCCTTAAGCAAACACACGGTGGTTTGGAGCAGAGCGGCTATCTACTTGCCCGAGAGCCCAGCTGATGTGAGAGCCCACGGACGCCGCCCCTCCCCTTTGACGCACTGAGAGAGACGCTGTCTTTTCTCCTGCCGAGAAATCCAGCTGCGGTGTTTCCAGATACCCTCGCGGGTTACTGGGATATCGGGTCCTGAGAGAGAGATACCAGACCTCCTGCTTTCTATTACCCAGGTACGGAGCTGACTAAACCCTTAAAGAGAATTCTTGATTCAGATTCTTAGCAAAACCAACTTAACTTAAACTGCTACTTACTTACTCCTTCCCACGTATTAGGCTTAGGCCAGGTTCACCGGGGTAGGCGTATTTAGAAGCACCAGTTGAGTACATTAGTCAATGTATATATGTATGTACATATTTTATCTATTTTAAAGTATCATATGGCTTAGAAACCATATCAATGCTTTTACAGTATTATTTCATAATACTCCTTTTACTGTACGCACTTTACTTTACTATGAGTATTGCAATCGTGGCAATTCATTTCTCTTGCATGAGAAAGAAGACTGCTCAATAAATAACACCTTTTACTGAAAACGCCCGTCTCTCTTTTCTCTGCACTCTGGTGAAACTAAGTATGCACACTTGACTGAGTGAAATAGCTGTCTATTGTTTTCACACGACTCTAGAGATACACTCTTATTCTGAGGGAGCAAAGTTGTCATGTTTTATGGTTGTCAGAAGCTAATCCCTTCTTGTCTATCCAGGGAGGTTAAACTCCTCCTCGTTTTATTCGAGAAAGTTTCTAGTGACCTCTGAGCTAGCTGGCAAACCTTAAATCTAATATAGTCAGTAGAGACCTAGATGACCTCAGTCCTACGTCTACACTGCTGTTTATATTATTCAAATGCGCAGAGCCTATTGGGAATATAGGAACTACACTACATGGCGCCCAACGTTTGATAAGGCGATAATCTAACGCAAGACACTAGAGTAACGCAGTCGTGCTTTTTCACACAGAACCTCTTTTTCCCATAAATACTCCAAAAGATGTCTGGAGTGGGTAAAAGGTTAAAATCCGCCGGAACTTAGTAGGATGAGAATTCTATGTATAGTTTTTGGTTTAGTCAACGTTGAAGGATACAGTGTTCCAAAATATTGTGCACCTAATCTTTGTTTCCTTGAAACTTGATCTGCAACTAAAACTTTTCTGTTAGTAAAAATGACGGAAAGTGACTACGAAAGGGAGGCAGCTAGAATAGCAGCTCAACTCCTAGCGGATGACACGAGTCTCCAAGAAAATGACCCGAATGTTATACTCATTCCGGTAAATGTAAGAAAAACTATAACTCTAAAACTTATAGAAAATGGACTGACATCACGAGGTGGTACAGTCATATTCGTGGTAGAGGCCCCTGAATATCGGCAGACAGAGGTATTCTATTCATGGATAAACTTTCCAGCAGCAAACGCTGTAACACACGAATTCCACTATTACAAAATAGAGGAACCTCCGGATGAATACACTCCTTTCGAGGAGGTTAAAATCCCATTAAATTACCAAGAGCATCTGCTCTGGTTTAAAGGTGCCCTAAAACATAAAAATCACATCACCAGGCTCGGTCCACTAGGTAGACCAGGAGCAACGTGGCCGGTTCTAGCCAGCTACGCACCACATCCAGACATTGGAAAAATGTCAAGTGAAGAACTTTTAGTTAAAATAAAAGAATTAACACAGGTATATAGAGAATTAGTTCAATTGGTAATGGAGGATATAACATACCTCCAGAAACTGAAAGAAACAGATATAGCAGAACAGCCATTTGAACTTGCCAGAATCATAGAAAAATCCTATGAAGAACTAGGTAGAGATTGTTTGGGTGGGAAACCAGTAAAGCCCCAACTAACTGAAAATCCTGAAAAAACCTTTATTAAAAATAATCTAAATACTCCAAAAAAGAGCTGGGATGGAAATAAACAATCCACTCCCAAAGAAAAAAGATTCCAGTCCAGAGGAAGGTCTCCTCAACGAAGAGAAAGATCTCCTGACCGAGGAAACAAGTCTCCCCAGAGGGAGCCCTCTGAGAAAAGATACAACCTTAGAAATAGGGATAATTTGAAAAAACCTGATAGATATCAAGATATTGATACACGTCCCTCTCAATCTTTTCAGACTTCCTCGCAGAAATCGGAAAGAAGAGGACGCTCAGAACACAGGGAAGAGCACGTCAAGTCCAAAGACAAGGAACCTGCTCATCAAAGTAAAAAATTACAATTTCCAAGAAAGAAGGTAGCCAGTATTAAAATAATTAAACATGCCGAGGATACTGAGGACACAACTGAAAAACGGAGAGTGGGCCCAGTCAATGCTAGACAGCGCAGCAGAAGTGACCATAGCTCGCAAGATCTTGATGAATCTTCTGGAGACAGTGGACACAAATGAATACATTCAAGTGGAAACTGCAGATACCAGAGCTAGCAAACCTCATAAAATATACGAGATAACTTTACGTATAGAGAGAGATAAGACCAGGAAAATAAGAGGTCTCTTTTGGGATAATCTTTCGAAAGGCTATGACATCCTTTTAGCTGAGAAAGACTGGCCACCAGAGTTTGTCAGGGAGTGCCCTCATGGCGAAGAAATGCTTATGCCTGCCTTCTCAAATCATATTCCAATTCATAGAAAATATACATATGCAAGAAAATGAGCAGTAGCCCAAGCTCCTGCATTATACAAAAATCATGTAGGATGGGATGAAGACTCTCCTCCTCATAAAATCCAGTTAAAATGTCAACCCACTGCACAAAGGCAGTACCCAATTAAGCAAGAAGCAAAAAAGCAAGTCAGGGAGATCTTACATCAACTTGAATACCAAGGGGTGATTGAAACATGCACCTCTCAAATGAACAATCCTTTGTTTCCTGTCTCCAAGCCAGATGATTCATATCGTCTAGTTTTGGACTACAGACACCTTAACTCATGTTGCAAAACATTTGCAGTACAAAACTCACACAGTGCAGCACTAATGAATAACATCGTGCGCAAAAAATACAAAACGACATTAGACATCTCTAATGGTTTTTCTTTGTCAAAACATTGCACCTGAAAGCAGGTATTTGACCGCTTTCTCAATAATGGGGTCATAGAAATTTCTGTCGACTCCCACAAGGATTCAAGAATAGCCCAGGATTATTCTCAGCAAGGGTAACAGAGTTACTACAAATATATGATGATGAGGCATTATCTTATGTCGATGACATCTATCTCACAGATGATGACCTGAAGACTCACTTGAAAAGAGTAACACCATAATACTTGGGTTTGCAGCTGAGGGTTACAAATTCAACTTTAAAAAGTCGCGAATTGCCCATCTAACTGTCCTATTTTTAGGATATGAATTATCAAATGAAGGCAAAAGCCTAGCAGACAACTTCTTAGAGAAGTGCGCTGTACTCCAAGCACCTAAAAATTTCGGAAGAACATACATTCTAAATTATGCAGAGAGGGTTAAACCTCTCTATGAATTAATAAAACCTGATTTTAAACCAATCAATTGGACTCAGAACCACACAGAAATTTTGAGATCATTGCAAACAGACATGTTAGCTAAAACAAAATTGCAAACACGCGAAAACATATGCAACCTTGTAATCCAAGTCATGCCAGGAAGATGCGGATTCACGTACCTGACCTCTAATGAGGGAGAAACGGTACCAATAGCGTACAAATCACATTTGTAAACACAAGCTGAAAAGAAATTCAGTTCTACTGAAAAAATTCTAACTGCGGTTCAGACTGCTGTAGCAAAAGAAAGAGCCCTAGCACAAGGTAAACAAATAATAATCGTTACACCAGTACCAGCCCTAGAAGCGGTAACAAAAGCAAGCATTCCAAATGCTAAAGCACTACATCGAGATGGATACAATGGGTTAATTCTCTTGCTGCAACAGACGTAGTATACGAATTTGATCCTAATTTGAAAACACAAGAATTTCTACAATATGAATATGAATGTCCTCTGCCGACCAAAATCCTGCCTCTAGAACACTACGGCTGTATAATATATACAGACGGATCAGCACAACCCGCAGTTGGGGGTAAACAAGCTTACAGTGCTGCGTGCGCGAATGTTAAAGGTCGTTGGCACGAAGGAAAATTTAGACCACTGGTCACTAAAACGCAATCTCTAGGAGATTGTACAGCTCAGCGAGCTGAACTACTAGCATTTAAGATGGCGCTTGAAAATACCGATCGCGAATTCCCCACACTAATAGTGTGTGATTCATATTACTGCGTTCAGTCTTATAATGAATACTTGCAGAACTGGGTTCAAAACGGTTTCAAAGATGCAAAAGGTGGCACAATCAAGCATAAAACGCTTTGGGAACAAGTAGTTCTTTTACAGAAAGAACTACAAAAGACTCACGTGATACATACACTGAGTCATCAACGTGATGGCGTTCACTTTGCGGGGAATTCATTGGCTGATGAAGCTGCAAAGGCAGCTGTGCAAACGGCTTCCGTAGCTGCTATCACCTGGTCAAAAACAAAAATAGACAGCGATATAATGCAAGCTGTCAGTGCTTCAGTAAAAGATTATAGAAAAACACTCCCGAAAGGCTTTCCAGTAAAGTACTCATACATAACTGATGCGAATAATGTTCCTTTTGCTCGAATCCCTGGATTGGGGGATAGGGCAATTCCAAACATGGAACACAGGTTAGGACTGATTACAGCGGCACACGAAGGGCTCGCTTCTGCACATGCTGGTGTTTCCGCCACAATATCATTATTAAAACAGAGATATTGGTGGCCGCGCATGAGAATACAAACTAAGAACTATGTTCTAGAATACGACATATGCCAAAGAACGAAAGTATCAACAGTGAAACAACCAGAACAGACGCCCCTTCTAATCTCAGATAAACCATTAGCTTGTGTTTACCTGGACCACTGTGGTCCCGTACAAAGGGATGGAAACTATAAATACATCATGGTCGCAGTGGATTCCTGCACGAGATTCATTTGGATGTGGCCCCAGCGCTCGGCTGACGCCATAACTGTTATAAAAGATTTGCGAGTCTTCATCGGCACATACGCAATTGGCATGCTACATTCTGACCAGGGTCCTGCTTTTAGCTCTCGGGCTTATAAGAAGGCCATGGCGAGCATGGGCATTGAATTGCGGTACTCTTGTCCCTTCCATCCTGAGGGAAATGCGGTAGTGAAATAAAAAACCGGGACATAAAGCAATCTATAACGGCGAGGGTATTAGGTTCGGGTGATAGGTGGGTCCAACATTTAACAAGTGTCCAACGTAGTCTTAATAATCTGCCAAGAAATTCTCTAAAAGGTTTCAGTCTGTACGAACTATTGTTCGGGACTAGAATGCATATTCAGGACCTTGATAGTCAGACTTCAGTGGTAGAAGAAAAATGCTTTGATATCAAAGACCGTTTGGCTGTTTTACAGGACTTAAATGAAACAAGAAAAAACCTGAGCAACATAAAATTAAAACAGCAGCCAACAGCCACTGAAGATAAACCACCTGTCCCAGCAAGGCCTGTCTGGATTCCAAAGATTGGGGATCTGGTCAGAGAGAAGATCGCGGTGAAGAAGGAATTTGTGCCTTCTTACAGAAAAGCAGTACCTGTCTTAGCTGTCAGCGGAACAAGATCAGTTGTACTACCGCCCCTTGCTGGTAAAAAGGAGAACCGAGTTGTATCCATCGACCTGGTAAAACCACAATCATGTGGCCAATAATAAGTAGTAGGCCAAGTGGACTCCCAAGAAATAGCAGAGTACCAAAACTTGCTACAATACAAGAGGTTCAAACTGAGAGACTAATCACATTTGATAAATCTGCAGTGAATAAAAAAGGACTATGCAACAATGCCATGGAACTTGTGCCTCTTGAAACCCAAATTGCAACAGTTCGTCAAGAAACACCAGTCTACAACGATGTAGCCTCAGACTATGCTAGTGAAACAAAGAAAAATCCAAAAGCAAATGAAAATTCGGAAGCAATTCCAACAATTGACAGAACTGCATCTGGCTACTTCATCAATTTCGATGACTTTTCTGAAGATCCAAGCGAACCTGAAGAACCGCCAGCAACGAAAACTTTTAAAGATAAAGTAACAGAACTCTTTCATCAACTCAAAGAAACCTATCTGATTTCTCCATGGATTGAATTTTGGATTGTGTTAGGTGTACTTTTCCTCCTGCTCTGGCTCATCATGGTTCTTTGTTTGGGAAAATTCATTGAAGGAAAATACAGTACAATGGACACAGCAAGTCAGAACATCAACTTGGTCCTAAAGCCTCACAAGTCATCTCACATCGAGAAAAGAGAACTATCATCAGTGAACGTCACAGCCAATCCAATACCCGGCGGGGTAGCATGGGACAGACCTGACTTTGACATTTTTGGCCCAATTGAGCTCTTGAAATATCCACATCAGTTCAAGGTTTTATTAAGTGACTTTGTAACACCAAGTACTTTTTCTGATGATTGGGACTTTGAAAGTATTAATGATATGATGCCAGATTTAGTAATGTCAGCAAAATTTACGGAACATGAATACTTACAGGGTTCATCAAATTATGAAGAAATGTATTGTTATAATCACTTTGCACATCACTATTTGCATAAATCTGCTCAACCTAGAAATGTTTTTAATTATAATCAATGGGAACATTGTGCAACTCCACCTAAAAGCAGTTCGAAAACATTTTACGAGAAATTCCCATACTTCTCAGGGTTTAACACAAGTGATGCAGAAACGTTTTATTTCAAACTGTTAAATAAGACAGGGGTGAAAACAATGCTGACAAATACTAAATTGATCTATTTGGAAACATTTTATGAAAAAATGAATACGTTTGGTTTTGATTTCTGGCAAAACAACATTGAAACAAAAACCATCTGGGATACCAAAGATTGGCAGGTCCAAGGTTTAGAAGCATTATTTAGAGCCTGCATGATCCCAGAACAAATAATATTCTTGAATGATACCATTCAACAGACTACTTGTCTTGGCCTAGCCAAGATAAAAGATTTAAACAAACCGTCTATTCCAAAGCCAACACCTGACAGTAATAGCACTACAGATGTTGAGATAGACGTATCCCATATTTTTAACCAAAACAGAACACATCCTGATTGGAAAACATGGTTGATCTGGCCCACAGACACAAATAACTGTCAAGACAGATTCCTGAACAAAACACAGGGGTTAAAAATGACCAGGCCAGACCCTAGACACTCCCAGAGACAACATCCAGGGATAGTTACAACATACAGTGTAGGCAAACTATGCCTTGAGTGGCTACAGAAATCCACACTGGCTGAAATTAAGCAACACTTGACTTTACTTAAAGACGGTGCTGACTTGCGTGATTTCATAATGGGACCACGCAAACAGCGTCAAAAATGTTTCATAGCGGCCGGTATATACGCTGCGTACAACGAAGCTTGGAAAGTAATGCAAATTGAAACAGCAGAACAAATACGAGAAATTGATCGTATTAATTTGGAAAAATCACTTTCTGTTGTGGACAATGGGTTATTTCAATAACCGCCTGCAAAATGATGTCTACGGGATACATAAATGCTATTAAAGTTAGTTTTTTTTAATATAAGGGCCAGAGAGTTCAAGTGGTCGGCAAGTCAGGATTCATTTTAGAGGCTGAAGGATGGTGACTATCTGCTCACACATGGTACATTTCTACCCCAGTGTATGTGCTGCACTCTCTGGGTGACCCTCCGATGTCCTGAGTGATATCCTTGCACAACATAACCAAAGTCACGAACATCGCACATAAACCACAAAGAGAAAGCATGACTACTGTGCGACCTTTGAGCACTATCACGTGTTCCAGTTTGGAAAACCTTTCACCATGGTAACAGACCACCAGGTTCTGCTTGCAGTCTACGGCAATCTCAATATGAAAGGGCAATCTCTGAGAGGTGGGGCGTATTGTTGGTGGGGTACTACTTTAAAAATACTCACATACCTGGGAAAGAGTACAGTATTGCAAGGTACATGCCATACATCCATTGCCAAAAACAATAACTTGTCTCATGACAGCTGATGGAAAGGTGTGTTTCCTAAAGCTAGACCTCTTGATGACTGACAATGTCAGAAAAAAAACATGCCTTACCATACTGAGCACATTTAAATCCTCACACATTGAACCACTGAAGACGTCTGAGCCAGCTGAGATAATATGAAAATGCTTTGCAGCAGGCACGTATACATTTCTGCACACAGGCAATATATACTGGCCATTATGGAGGACTATCACTGACAGCAAGAGCTCTGCTCTCTAAATTGAATGAAGATTTGATATATTGGGAAACTTAGACACCTTAAAACTGGCAATGATCTCCAATTCCACGACATCAACTTTGCTCAAGTAATTGAAAGATAGATGTGACAGCGAGCGCAGGCGCATGGTATAGTAAAGCCAGGGATTTAAAGCTGCAATTTAGAGAGTGAGAGAAAGAGCAGTCTAAACGTCCCATCATCTATTTCAAATGGCAAAAGAGTTATATAATTTAAAACCAGGCTATAAAGCATGATATTCCGGGGCTGGATATTTATTCCATAAACTGGCAGACGTCTCCAGTGGCTGTACCGCTTCTTCACTTATAGAAGGATTCTTCTTCCGCTGAAGAGCTCCCGCAGAAAAGAAAATGTCAACAGTTTTCAGAGTTTGATTTCCATATTTAACTCTAGTCCAGGGCCAGATTTCACCCTGAGGTGCATTCATAAAACATCTGATAACAAGTAACAGATATGGGATATCCCTAAACATATTACTAATTCATGGAAGCAGCGTTAAGTGCTCTCTGCTCCAAGGGGTTTTAACTAACTGCTTTTACAAGGAGTGAAACAGCTGAACACGGCCAGACCCAGATCTAAAGCAATCACTCCAACCACGTTGCCTCCTTGGAGCACCATGCATTAGAAACAAGGTACGAGGTCATCAAGCATCTATTGAAACATGCTTACATGATGTAAGTCACCTAACACGTCTAGAGAAGCTAAACTACTCAGCTGAAGGTACAATAGAGATATTTGACATAGTCTGGTGTAACATTATTCATATATACATAGATATATATGTATGTATATATAAATATATATATATACATATATATATAAAGGTTCACAGTTGCCCACTTGCAGGATGCACTCACTGTAAGCATACTCAAGTTGGGGGAAGACACCCATGCTCCCAGCATCAGCAGAGCCTGACGCGTTTCAGGATCACTCCCTTCCTCAAAGGCTTTTCTGCAGAATGAAAGACTGCCCGCAACAGAACCATCAGCATTTGTCCCTCCTTTATTTCTATATCGTTAATCATACTCAGGTGAGTTTCAACATCACAATGCATTCTGGGGCTGATAGTTCATCAAATAAAACCCAAGTGGGCTGTAGGCAGACCTTTCAAACAAAAAATTGTAAAACATCTCAGGGGCGTAGGCGGAAGTTCTTCCCCGTTCAAATTTTGTGCTCATCAGTCCAAGAGCCGCTGAACAAGGCGCCAGCAGCGGGGACCGCTAGCTTCTGCGGCGGTGCTTCCCTCGACCGGGTCGGCCGATATACATAAAGGTTCACAGTTGCCCACTTGCAGGATGCACTCACTGTAAGCATACTCAAGTTGGGGGAAGACACCCATGCTCCCAGCATCAGCAGAGCCTGACGCGTTTCAGGATCACTCCCTTCCTCAAAGGCTTTTCTGCAGAATGAAAGACTGCCCGCAACAGAACCATCAGCATTTGTCCCTCCTTTATTTCTATATCGTTAATCATACTCAGGTGAGTTTCAACATCACAATGCATTCTGGGGCTGATAGTTCATCAAATAAAACCCAAGTGGGCTGTAGGCAGACCTTTCAAACAAAAAATTGTAAAACATCTCAGGGGCGTAGGCGGAAGTTCTTCCCCGTTCAAATTTTGTGCTCATCAGTCCAAGAGCCGCTGAACAAGGCGCCAGCAGCGGGGACCGCTAGCTTCTGCGGCGGTGCTTCCCTCGACCGGGTCGGCCGATATACATAAAGGTTCACAGTTGCCCACTTGCAGGATGCACTCACTGTAAGCATACTCAAGTTGGGGGAAGACACCCATGCTCCCAGCATCAGCAGAGCCTGACGCGTTTCAGGATCACTCCCTTCCTCAAAGGCTTTTCTGCAGAATGAAAGACTGCCCGCAACAGAACCATCAGCATTTGTCCCTCCTTTATTTCTATATCGTCAATCATACTCAGGTGAGTTTCAACATCACAATGCATTCTGGGGCTGATAGTTCATCAAATAAAACCCAAGTGGGCTGTAGGCAGACCTTTCAAACAAAAAATTGTAAAACATCTCAGGGGCGTAGGCGGAAGTTCTTCCCCGTTCAAATTTTGTGCTCATCAGTCCAAGAGCCGCTGAACAAGGCGCCAGCAGCGGAGACCGCTAGCTTCTGCGGCGGTGCTTCCCTCGACCGGGTCGGCCGATATACATAAAGGTTCACAGTTGCCCACTTGCAGGATGCACTCACTGTAAGCATACTCAAGTTGGGGGAAGACACCCATGCTCCCAGCATCAGCAGAGCCTGACGCGTTTCAGGATCACTCCCTTCCTCAAAGGCTTTTCTGCAGAATGAAAGACTGCCCGCAACAGAACCATCAGCATTTGTCCCTCCTTTATTTCTATATCGTTAATCATACTCAGGTGAGTTTCAACATCACAATGCATTCTGGGGCTGATAGTTCATCAAATAAAACCCAAGTGGGCTGTAGGCAGACCTTTCAAACAAAAAATTGTAAAACATCTCAGGGGCGTAGGCGGAAGTTCTTCCCCGTTCAAATTTTGTGCTCATCGGTCCAGCTGATGCTGGGAGCATGGGTGTCTTGCCCCAACTTGAGTATGCTTACAGTGAGTGCATCCTGCAAGTGGGCAACTGTGAACCTATATGTATATCGGCCGACCCGGTCGAGGGAAGCACCGCCGCAGAAGCTAGCGGTCCCCGCTGCTGGCACCTTGTTCAGCGGCTCTTGGACTGATGAGCACAAAATTTGAACGGGGAAGAACTTCCGCCTACGCCCCTGAGATGTTTTACAATTTTTTGTTTGAAAGGTCTGCCTACAGCCCACTTGGGTTTTATTTGATGAACTATCAGCCCCAGAATGCATTGTGATGTTGAAACTCACCTGAGTATGATTAACGATATAGAAATAAAGGAGGGACAAATGCTGATGGTTCTGTTGCGGGCAGTCTTTCATTCTGAAGAAAAGCCTTTGAGGAAGGGAGTGATCCTGAAACGCGTCAGGCTCTGCTGATGCTGGGAGCATGGGTGTCTTCCCCCAACTTGAGTATGCTTACAGTGAGTGCATCCTGCAAGTGGGCAACTGTGAACCTTTATGTATATCGGCCGACCCGGTCGAGGGAAGCACCGCCGCAGAAGCTAGCGGTCCCCGCTGCTGGCGCCTTGTTCAGCGGCTCTTGGACTGATGAGCACAAAATTTGAACGGGGAAGAACTTCCGCCTACGCCCCTGAGATGTTTTACAATTTTTTGTTTGAAAGGTCTGCCTACAGCCCACTTGGGTTTTATTTGATGAACTATCAGCCCCAGAATGCATTGTGATGTTGAAACTCACCTGAGTATGATTAACGATATAGAAATAAAGGAGGGACAAATGCTGATGGTTCTGTTGCGGGCAGTCTTTCATTCTGCAGAAAAGCCTTTGAGGAAGGGAGTGATCCTGAAACGCGTCAGGCTCTGCTGATGCTGGGAGCATGGGTGTCTTCCCCCAACTTGAGTATGCTTACAGTGAGTGCATCCTGCAAGTGGGCAACTGTGAACCTTTATGTATATCGGCCGACCCGGTCGAGGGAAGCACCGCCGCAGAAGCTAGCGGTCCCCGCTGCTGGCGCCTTGTTCAGCGGCTCTTGGACTGATGAGCACAAAATTTGAACGGGGAAGAACTTCCGCCTACGCCCCTGAGATGTTTTACAATTTTTTGTTTGAAAGGTCTGCCTACAGCCCACTTGGGTTTTATTTGATGAACTATCAGCCCCAGAATGCATTGTGATGTTGAAACTCACCTGAGTATGATTAACGATATAGAAATTTAGGAGGGACAAATGCTGATGGTTCTGTTGCGGGCAGTCTTTCATTCTGCAGAAAAGCCTTTGAGGAAGGGAGTGATCCTGAAACGCGTCAGGCTCTGCTGATGCTGGGAGCATGGGTGTCTTCCCCCAACCTGAGTATGCTTACAGTGAGTGCATCCTGCAAGTGGGCAACTGTGAACCTTTATATATATATATATAAGGCCTCAGGTCCACAAGCGCATTCTCCAACATTTACGAGCAATCTGCAACGTTGACACCTCTTATCCAGTTGCCAGGCACTTTGACAAGTGCCATGGGAAAGATGCTTCCCTCTTGTCATACTTTGTGATAGACTGTGTTCCTCCCCAGAGGAGGGGAGGTGATAGAGAGTCCCTGTTGCGTAAATTAGAAACGCGCTATATCATCCTTTTAGATACTAAGGTACCACAGGGCCTCAACACTGGGGAGGACTGCCACACCTATCTTTAATGAACAAGGTCCACTGTTACATGTAACCTATGATTACATAGCCTTTCTGTAGCTGTATTTCACTTTAAACTTTATCTTGTACCCTGGACGTCTCGCCAGATTACTGTGTTACTGATTTTAATCACAAAGTTTGTGATCTCAAAGATGGCCGACATTAATACATTCCAAGTCACATGACTGTTGTTATTGTACACCCTTGTCTATGTTGTTAGTGGTTTCCTTTAGTTACAAAAATGCCTGCATACATCGAAGCATTGTGTGATCAAGACACTGCATAGTGTTGAAACGCGTAGCGTAATTTGGGAATAAACAACCTTTTCATCAAGAATCTGTCTCTGAGTTCGTACTTGCTTAGTATAAGCACCTTTGGAGTAATAGAAGTAACGGCTTGGGTTCGCCGCCGGTGTACGCCACCTGACGATGGGAGAAATAGACTCAGAAGGACCCAATCTGTTCGGACATTGAAGGAGAGACCAGGTGCCGGCCACCAGTGTATTGGATTGTATTTGACATTTCGGAGGACACAGCGAGCCGTACCCAGTCGGTAAGCCTGTGAGTTTCATCTGTCGTCGTTTGTCGGGAAAGGGATTACCAGTGCAGGAGTGCGTGGGTGAGACCAGGACCGACGGCGCTGACTGTTGGAGACCGGGTGAGGCCGAGTTTGGGGAGGGTGAGAAACAGGAGAAGTAGCAACGCCGGATTACTAAAACTTAGGGAACCGGGTTGCAACTCACACTACATCCTGTCTGTGTTGGCTGTCCGACGGCTTTTTCGAGTGGCATCAGGAACTGCCCAAAGGGGCGGGGAGACAGATTGGATGCTGTGAAATCACCCAGCAGTGACGGTAAATATTACCGCCAAGTATTCCCAAGGACTTCGAGTTGAAAGATACAGTGATTCAAAGTCGGATAAGAGTGAAGCAACAGGCTTTGAGAAAGTCTCACAATTATGGAGGATGAGGAGGAAAGAAAAAGAGAAGCAGCAACGCTTTTTGCGAGAGCACCCGGAAAAAATACCAAAACTATACCTATGGACAAAGTCGAAGCAAGTCCATTAAATGCAAAACTGCGAAAATACGAAAAACTAAAAAAAAAAAAAACAGGAGAGTTCCCGCTGGTGGGAAGCAACATCACTTCAAGACTATGTAGAAAAAGAGATGGTGCCCCGCGGTTTAAGAATTTACATTACCCCCTCCCATGAATCTCCCAAACCAAAAATGCTAGAAGATTGGGCAAAGAACTCGGCGGCCAGTTCTAAGAACATGCTGTGTATTCTAATTCAATATGCATGGGAGGAAAGGGAGGATAGTCTACAAGAACTGAAAGACTTGGAGAACGAATTTTCGGAGAATCCAGACCAGGAGACTATCACTCGATTCAAAAATGATCTGAAATCAAGACTCAAAAAATACGAGGATGATATAAAATATAGGAAACAAAGAAAATTACACAGGGACTGCGGGGACTATGAGAGTGGGCGGATCCTCACTTATAGCCCAAAATATGATTATCTTTACAATCAACAAGGAGCAGAAATTACAAACCCAACACTACCCGCAATTGAACCAACCCCAGTGACTCCAGGAGTCACAAGTGATTCAGATACTGATGCATCTAGAGTGACCGGGAGCACCTCCACGGACCTAGAAGACATTATAGTAACTAAAAAACAGGCGTCTTTTTTAGACGAATTCCGAGTGCTGAGAACCAGACGCAAAAAAGAAGCAGATCAAACTCAACAGTCCACATTTCAAACAAAGAATACGACAAGAGGCCGACCAAGGGGAAGAGCAAGAGGCAAAGCAGATCACGCCAGAGAAGGCTCAAGTTCAAGCAGAGGGGAAGAAAAGAAACAGAAACCCGTGGGAAACAAAAGAAGGGTTTACCAGAAAAGAAAATAATCATGGATGCTGACACGGTAAATAAGACCATTATTAATCTCTCATCTAGGGATTTGACATTCAAAGAAAAAGAAACTTTATGTCTGGGTTTGACATTTTGCCCCACAGAATTGTTTGACTATGCCGAAATCAGGATAGACATTTTTAAATTTATTCGGAAATTGAAACTTTCAAAATGGTATATCCTGGGCAATAGAAAGGGAAATTCTCAAAGCCTTGATGAGGAAACTACTGGATCCCATATATTAAGGATAGAGGACATCAGTATGTTAAACACTGTGTACTCATTGGGCGGGATTAGATCTGAGGAGGGATAAGAGGAGAACCAAGGGTTTGAGATTGATGACACAAGAATAGATAAGGCTGCTAAAACACCGTTCAAGCCTAAATCTGTCTTCTGTCCCATCATGCCCCATGACTCTATTGATACCTTTCAGGATGTGGTTAATAAGGAACTGACCAAATTGAAACATTCATACTACAAACACCCACATAAGAATTCCAACTTATCACAAACACAGAGAGAATTTATCCTATCATTGGCAGAAGATAGGAGTGTGGTTCTAAGACCCTCTGATAAGGGGGGCAATGTTGTTTTGTGGGGAAGAGATTTATATATCAAGGAAGCTCTGAGACAACTAGAAACGGGGGCTTTTTACTGTAAAAGCAATATCAATGCTTACCACGAGAGTATCATGGAAACTTGGGGGAATCTCACTGATTGGCAAAACGAAGGTTATGGCAGGAGTTTAAATTCCTAAAAAAGGACTATCCCAAATTACCTATCTTCTACCTGCTGCCCAAGGTTCATAAAAACCCAGTTGCTCCCCCTGGAAGACCCATAGTATCCTCTATTGGAAGCGTCAATGAAAATTTATCCAAATACATCGACCACTTCCTGAGAGAATACGTTTGCAAATTACCCTCCTATATCAAGGATACGACCGATTTTCTTAATAAAATCAATGACTTAGAATGGGTAGAGGGCTCTCTGCTCATTACCCTGGACGTTAGTGCTCTATATACCATCATAGACCACGTCCAGGGTATGGAAGCAAGTTACCACTACCTCAAGACCAGAAACATATGCTACTTAGACCACACGAGTATGATCATGGACATGATGAAAATGTGCCTACGAAATAATTATTTCATGTTTGATGGGGACATTTTCAAACAAGTCCAAGGTGTGGCTATGGGTTCGGCCTTTGCACCGAGCTTTGCCAACCTCTTCCTGGGTAAATGGGAGGAGGAAATAAGAGATGATGTCCAGCTGAATGAATATTTTGCGAAAGTAGGCACTTGGATCAGGTACATAGATGACCTGTTTGTTGTTTGGTATGGTACCCGTAGTGAAGCTGAAAACTTTATTGAAAAACTAAACACCAATGGTTACAACATACATCTCACGAGTAACATCAGTGAAATATGTGTAGAGTTTCTAGATACAGAAATCAAAGTTAGTCAAGGTAATCTTACCACAAGGCTTCACAGGAAGGAGACTGCGGGCAACAGTCTGTTGCATGCGCTCAGTGCCCACCCTGATCCACTGAAATGGAGCATTCCCTTTGGCGAATTACTCAGGGCCAGAAGAAACTGCAGTAATCCAGAGGGATTTATTGCGGAACAAACCACCATGATATCAAGATTTCGGGAAAGGGGATATCCCGAGTGGGTACTTAAAAAAGCAGTCTCAAAAGTCTCAGAAATTGATAGAACAAATGCTCTTCTACCCAAAAACAAAATGGAGGAAGGGGAGGAGGAGGTACAGACTAGAATAATTACCACATTCAACAATGAATCCAAGAGGATTCACAAAATACTTGCAGACAACTGGTCTATCCTTAAGTCAGATAACATCATTGGGGCACGAATAAGGGAAAGACCAAGTATCACCTACAGGCGAGGACGGAATCTCCGTGACATCCTGGTAAAGGGAGATATCACTGAGAAAAGGAAACATGTGCAAGGTCTTAGGGGGTTTTACCCTTGCGGGCATTGCCGAGCATGTATGGCCAGTGTAATGGTTAAACAAGTACACATACCAGGCAATCCAAAACCTAAAGAGATCAAACAATTCCTGACCTGTAATTCCACATATGTAGTGTACGTATTGGAATGTCCATGCAATAAGAAGTATGTGGGGAGTACCATTTGTATGGCCAAGAAACGAGTGCAGGAACATCTCAGAGCCATTACTCATACGGACACTAAATACCCCATTGCAAGACATTTCTCTGAATACCATCAATCCAACAATTCCCTATTGAAATATTACATAGTGGAACAGGTAAATATTGGAAACAGAGGGGGCAACCGACTGCTAGCACTCAGAAAACGGGAATCAAGGTGGATTCTGGATCTCGAGACTAAGTTCCCTGGTGGCCATAACCTTGATGAGGAACTGGCAACTCATTTGTATACATGATGAGGCAAAGTTGAGTATACATATGTTGGTAGCTTATGTAATGTAAATCATTGACTTAACCTGTAGACTGACTTGTCCTGCTGTAATCACTGTATGTACATATCTTTTAGTGCAATAAGATTTTAATTTCACTTTTATTACATTGTTTTTTAGGACACGAGAGAAACTTCCCTTCACTGCCATGGCACTACACTGAGTTCCTACCTTTTGTTGACTTCTCTCTTGCTTTTAATTTATGAATTCAGTATCACTTATATTTTGCACTTTTTGAGCACTAGACTGCGCAATAATTATGGCATTGGCAATACCACAGACAGACTGAACGAGGGGTTCAATTGTTTATAGACTGTGGGTCGCGTTGATGAGATGTATATCCATGTAAAATATCATGCATAATATGATGATAATGAGGGCACTAGACCGCATAAATTGTAATCCCAGTGTCATGAACTCCTATTGCAAATAATGGGTGGTTATACATTAAGTAGATTGTATAAACTTTTGAACTACACCACTCAGTAATGGCGGACAGTCTTGGGAGCGAGTGCGCCAATCCCAAACGAGCAACACCAAGCCTATGATGATACATTAGCGGTACTAAACCGAACAAAGTGTAGTCCCAGGCATGCGTGGTTTGCGAGGTAACTGTAAGAGCATCATTCCAAGAAAAAATATTTTGGAATGTAGTTTAACGGGTTCAGATAAATGTGGCCCCACATCAAATGGAAATGACCTGTCTCATTGTTTAGCGACTCCCAAGGTAGTCTATTTACATACAAACTTGTTTTGGAGGGTGCAGGCTGTGTCAAGTAACAGTCTATCACCACTCAAAGATGGCCGACATTAATACATTCCAAGTCACATGACTGTTGTTATTGTACACCCTTGTCTATGTTGTTAGTGGTTTCCTTTAGTTACAAAAATGCCTGCATACATCGAAGCATTGTGTGATCAAGACACTGCATAGTGTTGAAACGCGTAGCGTAATTTGGGAATAAACAACCTTTTCATCAAGAATCTGTCTCTGAGTGCGTACTTGCTTAGTATAAGCACCTTTGGAGTAATAGAAGTAACGGCTTGGGTTCGCCGCCGGTGTACGCCACCTGACGATGGGAGAAATGGTCTCAGAAGGACCCAATCTGTTCGGATATATATATATATATATATATTGGGAAAACGCCATTCTTTTCTCCACAGTTTAGTCCAAAGAATAACGAGAGTGAGCCCAGATTTTGTGCCAATTTCTCGGTGATTTATTTATTAATCACACCAGCCATCCGCCATAACGCCTTTCACCTCCCAAACGAGGCTTGATCACATATATATATATGTGTGTGTGTGTGTATATATATATATGTGTATATACGTGTATATATATGTATATATATATTTATATATATATATATATATATATATACATAAACATATATTCATATAAATGTAATCTAATCCATCATGTACAAAGATTCCTGTTAAGAGATTGTAAATTGCGACTTTTAATGATTTGCAATGTGCGATTTCTTTTAAGTCATGCACAAAAGATGGATTTGATAAAAAGCACATTGACTTTCACCGAATGCATTTGTATTTTGCAAACGGCCTCCATAATAATAGGTCGGTTCAGAAAATACAGAATTATAGTGGGTCGCAATTCTAATTATCTCATTAATATGCATGAGCTAGGTTGCATATTGCAACCCACTACAATTGGCTGCACTCACAGACATGCTGGCTTGCTGAGGTCAGTAGATCACTATGTCTGTGATTGCTTTTTTTTTTAACGCAGCCCATATTTCATTTTTTGTAAAGGAAAAAGGGATGTGTTTAAAAAAAACGAAAAATTAAACAAAACTTTTTTAGGAATAGCAGTAGTCTAAGGACAACTAACTGTTCCTAAAAAATGTTTTTGTGAACATTCAAAAAAGGGAAAGGGGATCCCTTCCCGTTTGCGAATGGCTTACCACCTTCTTTGAGGAGGTGGTAAAATATTAATGTTTTATGACAGGATTTCAGTTGAAAAATATTATTACATACCTAAAGGTATTGGAATCTCGAAGGGACGCCCTTAACTCACCCCTTCCAAATACCGATCTGGTATCTATTTCCAAACCCAAATTGCGATTTGGTAACATCTCACTGAATAGCAAATTAGGTTTGGTAAGTTAAAAAATGTCATTTTGTGGACAGAAGGGCTCCGATTTTACGAATTGGAGCCTTTCAGACCGTAAAATAGCTCACTACATGAGAACCCTAATTCCTATTGAGATAAAAGCATTAGTTACCTATAGCTCAGGGCCTAATTTGGGGAATTAGTCTCACTGCATATATTGATGCCACATACTCGGCTGCAACATTGTCATAACTTAGTAAAATCTGTGTCGAAGTAGTTAAATACGTACAGCAAAATCACATATCGGTGTACAGGTGTGTCTCCTGACACATTAAAATCGGCACCTTTACCCCCGGCCTCACTGTACAAACATCCTCTTCCCTCTATTTGCTCTGCTTTTTCCTCAAATTGCTAATATAATATAAATTGTGTATAAAAACATGGAAATTATGTAGCATGAGCTTCTAAGTCTAGGATTTTCGGTGGCCCATATATTTATGCACACTATTAATATTATCATAAGAAACTGCAGTGAAAAGAATAGATAAAGAAAGAATTGTTATTAGTAAATGCACAACACCTACATTTGGTGAGAAATATATTGGCTGTTTTGCATAATTTTTCAGGTCAGAAGAAATGCCCTATTTATGCGCGCTTAAAAAGTTCAACCCTGTGAATCGGTGCAGTAATGAGGGCGTGGTGCTAATAATGTTGAGACGCTGAAAACTACCTGTAGTAGACTGCAAATGTCCATCTGTAACAGGAGAGACAGGACATTGCTTTGCAGTTAAACCTAGCTTTCTTGAAGTGCACTAATGCAACATCTCAAAGCAAATACAAAAACATTCTTCTGCCCTGTTGTAGTTCAATGAATTGAAATTAGTCAAGCATATTTTCTAGCATCATTGTTGAAGCACTACTGATAGTAAGGGGTTTGACTGTGCTTTTGAACTGTATTACCTTTGGTTAAAGTTTTGCTCATACCTCTTCATTACTTGGTTTGGTTCTTGTTCAAGTGTCCTTCCTAGACTGAACTCCAGACACAGCCTTTCTCTAAAGTCCTGCTTCTCACAGCTGGTAGCACTGGGCCTGGCTCAAAGCAGCAATATCCACAACATGCTCACCGTGTAGTGTGAGACCTCAGCACTCGGCCGTCATTAGCGTTCCTGAAGTAGCAATGAGGGACAGTGTGGTGATATGTTCTTCTTTCTACACTCTGCATTCTGGGTTCCAGCTCCATGGAATGTGGAATATTGGGGAAAGAATGATCTGGTGGGGATTCTATGTGAGACAGTGGCCAATAAAAGTATCTCTTCTGTATAAATGCTGTTGAGATGTATTTGGTTTTCACACTACTACAAATTTGGAGACGAGGCAGGCAAACAGATAAGCCTACCCAAGAAACTTGCTCACCTTGAACTACAGAAACTGCAACTCCACTCTTCAGAACTAATCACCAACCCCTGCAAACAAAGTCTTCATGGAATTTCTAAAGGCAGAACTGCCGCATCCTCCTCACTTCAGTGTTCGTATACCATGCAATGCACATCCATTGTCTGGGAACAACTGTCATCCTCCATCTTGTCAACAAAGAAAAAAATTTGAGGGGGGTCTGAGGGGAAAACTATATTTATAGACCAACTTGCATCCTGTCCCCCAACCTTGACAGTTAAACAACACACCAAGGATGCCAAGGGTCTCTCAAAGAACACTAGAACTACTGAATACTTAATTGTAGTGTGTAGTAAATTCAAAGGAGAGAAAGAGTACAAAAGACAGTGAAAATGCCCATCAGCCCACCCGTTGGCGGAACATCATCATCTGGGTCTGAGTAGAAAACTGGTATCCACTAGACACCTCTTCAGATCTCTCTCGAGGATTGCTAGTATTGGATCCACCAGTGAGATGGACAGCCAGTAGGTAGTGTTAGTAGACTGAAGGGAAAAGTTGCAGTGCTCAAAATTGTGAAAATAAATGTGGTGATATTAAAAATGCCTGTTATGATGACAAAGAAATGCTTTATTGAGAGTGATCAGCATAACGACATGATTAAAAGCAGAGTGAAGATAGTATAGGAAAAAATTACTATCAATCAAAGATGTTAATTGGTCAACATGTTTCAGCCTCACAAGGCTTTCGTCAGGACCTATGATATGTACTACTGCAACAGTGATGCAAACCAAAAATAGGTGATGTAGACCTACCAATGAAATATTATTCTATGGTAGACTCATGTCTTTGTGACAGAAACTCTCCTAAGAAAAAGAGAAAAGAAATATACACAAACCAAAACAAATGTAAACATATTAGAAAACATCAATGAATGTGTAAGTCCATATACCACACTTTGGTTGAAGTCACTCACCTATGCTAGTTAAGGAGAACGCCTCACCTCGCCTGGCGCTCGCTCAGGTCAAAGAGGCCCCGCTCTATACATAGGGAGAGAGATAACATATGTAAAACTCACCAAAGGGTGTACTGAAATACCTCTGGTAATAGTCTATATAGGCAAACAGCAATGGCAAAATTGCAGAGGAAAGCTGGAAGGACTTCAAGACAAAGCGCCTCTAAGTTGTATAAAACAAAGCGCTCAGAAATAATGAGCAATTTATCATACAAATCTCTTCACGAGTGTGTTGTTGTTGTAATAGCTTTATTCGATAAAAACATATCATAAAAGCATATCTTACATCTTTAAAAACAATTTTATAACAATCATCAACATTAAAACATTTTGTATACAAGGCAGCATATTGGACAGGGGGGCTCATTCACTGGATTAATAATTTTTTTGCCGTTCTTAAACGCCAGGCCCAGCCCAAGAATTTTGCCATACAAGTGGAAAAGAGGGGTCTAGCATCTGTACGTAGTATACGTAGGACTTCTAAATGAGCACGAGTTCCCAGACACCTGCAAAGGGGCTTCAACCACCTACGTCTCGGGGCTGCATAGACACTGCACTCGAACAACACATGGGACACGGACTCTACCCTTAGATCACAAAAGGGACAGTAAGGTACGGTTTGGGCGGGCGGTTTCCAGGTGGAAGTAAACTCACACAATGGAAGCACCCCCACCCTAAACTTAATGTACAATGATCTGTCCCATGAGCTCTGGATAGTGTCTAAATAAGGTTCCCTGTACGGGGTTTCTTTGACTAACAGAAACAGGGCTACGGATTTACAATGACTTGTACTACGAACCCTCTCATTGTCTACCCATGCCCAATAAGCCTTCTTTAGCTGTTGTTTTGGAGGTGCAGATTTGTTGACCCAAGCCTCTCCTAGTCCTAGTTTATAAAGCAGCTTTTTGACCTCCCTAAGCCAGATGATCTTATGTGAGCCCGGTAGGGACATAATGTCGTTTAAGGCTTCTGCATAACTGCTAAGTTCTTGCACATTCCAGATTCTACACCATAGAAGAAGCGGGCGTAATTTCGCTTGATCGCATATTGCCCGGGTACCTGCATCTAGCAGCAGTGGGATTGTTGGTGTGCTGTGGGGCAAGCCCATGAGGTCTTTGTGAAAGTTGTTCTCAAGATGAACCAGAGTATCAACTCTATGGGTGCCCCACAGTTCGGCACCATATAGTGCCGCGCTCACAACCCTTGCCCTATAAATATCTAGGGGGGCCCCAATTGGTTTTAATGATGAGGCACGCTGTTCCTTGAGCAATGCACCTGCCACCCTTTTGTGAGTCAGAAACACCTTTTGGTGGTGTGCCTTCCAGCTCATGGTATCACTGATACGTATACCCAGGTAGTCAAATTCTTTGACTCGATCAAGTGGAACAGAATCTAGGGCCGGTGGAAAAACAGACTTTTTGGGCGGGTTAAGGACTAAAAACAAACTTAGTTTTGCCTATGTTTATAGCCAAGCCCCTTCCATCGCAGAAAGCCTTAAAGCTGGAGAGCAACGATTGGATGCCCATTGGTGATTTCGAGATAAGGAGGGTATCGTCCGCGAATAGGAGCGTTGGGATTTTCCTTCCAGCCAGGGTGGGTGCATCTGATGGCTGCCGAAGAAGGTGTTCCACCACTCCGTTAATATAAAGAGAAAACAGAGTGGGGGCAAGCACACACCCTTGGCGGACGCCCCTGTCCACGGGGATACGAGGTGTTTTCTCTCCCTGTGCACCCCATCTAATTTGGGCAAAATTCCTGTCATGAAATTTTACAAGCAACGACAGCAAATAAGGAGGGAGGCCTAGCCCATCGAGGACGTTCCATAAAAGTGTGCGTGGTACTAGGTCGAAGGCAGTCCGCAAGTCAATAAAGACCAAATACAAACTGCCCCCTCCCAGCACCACCACTTTCCAATAGATCATAAGAAGGCGGAACGTCTGCTCGATTGTGCCTGTTCCTGTTCTGAAGCCTGCTTGAAGATCTGACAGAATCCGATTTTCATCGGCCCACTGGATAATCCTGCCCAGTACCACCTTTCCTGCTACCTTTTGGGATGAGTCCAATAAACTAATGGGTCGATAATTCGCCGGGTCGTCCCTAGAGCCTTTTTTAAAAATAGGTACGACTTCAGCACCCCTCCACGAGTCAGGAAAAACCCCGCCCAACAATACCTCATTCAAAAGGGAGGCAATTAGTCTACTCCAAAAAGGAGGGTAATTTTTAATTAGGTCTCCTGGAATTCCGTCGGGACCTGCCGCTTTGTTCGAGACAATACATCGAATCGCTCTCTCTACTTCCAAGCTGGTAAATAGACCATCATGGCATGGGATATCAATTATAGAGTTAGGCAGTGAACCCAGAAGTGGGCAAGCTAACTGAGACACACCTGGAGCGGAGTACAATTTCAAAAAATGGTTAAACCATACGTCCCCAGGAATATTGCAAGTTAGCTGCTGGTCAGTGGGCTTTTCCCTAGCTCTTAGTAGGTCCCAGAACCTCTTAGCATCTTTCCTATTGCTTGCCTCTACTAGATCTCCCCAAAAATTAGAATCATAATCCTGCTTGGCTTCAGATATGATTTTTTTATAAAATGTTCTCGCGGCCCTAATATTAACTGTGTCTTTAGACTTTAGAGTGGCGACAAGTTCCCTCTTAGCTGCACGACATTTAGCAGTATACCACTTATCTGTCGGTTTGGAAAAAAATTTCGAGGGACCCCTACGAGTGGATTGAGGAACAATAAATAGGTCACTCACTGCCATTATAGTCTCAGTGAATAGGGGTAGGATCTTTTTACCAGTGGGACTTAAAGTGTCCATCTGAGGCTCCACTCCTGCCAGAATAGTCCCGGCTTGGGCCATCCTTGTTTCGTCTGCTAAGACTTTCGCCCACTTCAAGCGTCTACTACAGTTTGTGGGGGCTAATTCATGGGAAGATTTCCACTTGTGATCGGGTATGCCATGGCTTCCAACCTGCCAAGGAGGGGTAATGGTTAGTGATAGAGGGTTATGATCGCTGTCGCCCGACACTATAACCTCCATGTCTTGGTGGTATGGCCAGAGGTTGTAGTTGAGCATGATGAAATCAATTCTTGAGGAATGGCCTGGTCTATTGTATGTGTGAGCACCTGTGTAGTCAGATTTGGATCGACCGTTTGTCGATCTCAAATTGTGCTCCATACAAAGAGCGTTGATCTCTATTGCGTTTTGTGACCATTTAGGGATCGGATCCAGGTTTAGAATCGGGATGCCTCTCCTGGTGTCCTCCTCAAAAGTGTCCAAAATGTCTTCTCTAGCCAGTGGCTCGAAACAGCAATTGAAGTCGCCTGCAAGAATTATATAAGAGTCAACGCTGCAGGCAGCCAGATTGCGGTTTAGGCCTGTAGAAGGTAGATGGGATACACCGCCTTTAGGACCCCTTAGATAGATATTAAATACTTCCATGTTTCTTCCCCCTTTGTGGGTTATCGTTAGCCACTGGAGATCTGGTGACTGGGTAGTCCTTTCTTTTACACTGAAGCCTAGTGCAATACTGACCCATATGATAAGGCCGCCGGAAGGGCGACCTTTAGATCCTTGATGCTGGGCGGCGGGGATGAAGAAGGTGGAGAACCCCACTCTATGTCTTGGTTCTAAACACCAAGTTTCCTGGAAAAGGCAAATATGATAGGGTTCCAGAAAATCATTCCACTCGGGGATGTCAAAGTTACGACCGAGCCCGGCCGCATTCCAACATAGGATTTTTAGAACAAAATCACCAGGTGGAGAAGCCTTGGAAGAGACAGTAAGTAATGGAGAAACAGTCGTGGCCACAAGGTTAGAAGACCTCGCAGGTGGCTCGGTCTGCTGGTAATTAGAGGTCACGTGAAGGCCAAAGCAGGTAGACCCTGGTAGTTCAGTAGAGGTGGGTACAGGAGGGATCATGCAGGGTAAGTGTGTCCAATCATCCTTGCTAGAATTTTCTGTTGTGTTGGATATAAATGGCTCCCCATCAAGCAATGGGCTGTTTGATCGTCCTACTCGGCTTGCTACAAGCTCAGGAGCAGGACAAGCATTGAGATGTTGTCCTTGCGATGACAAGATTTCCCTTCGGGGTTGTTTGGCTGGTTGCACAGGGAGTCAATCCACCTCCTCTAAGCTCCCAAATCGGTTGTAAGTAGAGAGGCCATTCCAGTGTAGGAGGGTTTCCTTATGGCCCCTGGAATTACGCAGCCACGGACGGTGTTGAGCCAATGTCCAATTATCCCCCTGGTTGCGGCTTGATCGGGGAGGGTAAAAGAAGGACAGTGGTTTAGGTGTAACTAAAGAGTCATCATTACTGGGCCAAGAGCAAATGTGGTGCGCGTGTGTGGATCGTCGAAGGTCACCACTATGCAATCCCCGGGACTGGATTTCATCGTTGGACCTACCCAGGGAGTTCTGCGAGCCATCAGCATGCGACTTCTTCTGCCATTAGGGATTGGTCTGTTTACATTTAACCAATGTATTATTTTATTTTCCAACGACCAATAATTTTCAATTTGGCCATTGCCTATCGTAGGAACACCCGTCAACACAACCACATAGTCATTGGCCTCTGGTGGGAGGTCAATGTAGCCACCTCTAAAGTTGTCCTTAACTGGGGGGACCTGGGTTTCACTGGGGATGGGTCTATTAGGCATTTCAGGGTTGGAGGGTGGAGGGTGCTGGGTGTCGCGTGGAGCCCCGTGGGGGAGCCTTTGGTTTAGCACGAGCTTGCTCCACCGCGACAGTCCTTGGTTTGGGGACGGGTTTTATAGTGGGTGATACTGAAGGGGGGGTTTGGTTAGTTTGAGATGCGGTAGCTTGTGGCGTTGGGTCAGCTACTGTAATACCCTGGTGTTCAAGACTTTTCAACCCAAGAGTGGCCAGAGCGATGATGCTCTTCTCCATTTCTAGCAAGTTATTTTCTATCCTTGATAGTCTGAGGTCTAGGGGTGACAAAAGTTTTTTAAGTGTCTCCCAAACCACCTCTATGAATTCTTTGTTATTTTTGCCTAGCCCGTCCACATCAGGGTCCTCACCTACTGGGGTATTAATGGGGGGGGGGTAGATGAACCCTTTCCCTGTCCCTCACTAGGTGGCTGTGTGTTAAGAGAACGCTCTGCACCAGCATTAATTGCTGTGACATTAGTCATTGGCAGATCTTTGGGAACAACAATTTTCGCTTTTTTGCGGAAATAGGCAGAGCGAGAATTGCGTTTCCTTTTTGGTTGCTTGCCACTAGAATTAGTGTTAGACAAAGTTATCAGAGGGGGTACAATGGGGACAGGGTTATACACACTAGGTGGTGTCGGTGGAATTACCTCATCTTTGCTTCCTAGGGCCAGTTGGAAAATAGCAGGGGTCGGGGAATGATGAACATCGACCTGAGTGACTATACAATGAGGGCGGGCTGGTCGCTCGGGGGTGACTGAAGTGGCTATGTGGCCTAGAGAGGATTTTTTAGAAAGTGCAATGACTTGGGACACTCTTCTGGCGGCTTCTAGTTCTAACGAGACCCGGGTTTGGAGTTTAGATATCTCTTCGTCTATGGCTATATTAGTGCGGGTAATAAAGTCATCCATGGGACCACTAATTTGTGACCCACCTTTAGAGGTCTTACTACGGGTTACCCTTGTATTCATAGCGCTAAGTGGATGGAGACGAAGATAAGTCTTTACCTCTCGGTTGTTGAGATGGTTTCCGAAGATATCGAGCAAAAGGGGGTGGGCCAGTCCAGTCCTCTATGTCCTCGAACGGCCTCAAACGGCCCGCTCCTTGCCCGGTCTTCGCCCCGGGCGCTCCCGCGCGCTCCCGCGCGCTCCCGCGCAGCGTCGCTCTCCAATATTTATGGGCCAGGGTCCAATGGGCCGTGTTGTTTGAAGGTGGGGGCGGGGCGTTCAGGGAGAGCGGGGCCAGGTGACTCAGCCTCTGGGACCGGGACTCCTGGGAAGGTGAGTCCCGGTTCGCGCTCGCAACCCTGCAGCCTCAGACGCCTCACACGCCCCCACAGGAACAGCCAAGCAGGTAAGCCAGGAGCAGTTAGACAGGCAAAAATCCGAAGCGGGACCCGCGGAGCAGGTTCCGCGAGGCGTGGGTTCAAGGAGCCCTTTGTCAATAGCAGCGCCGGTCAGGTTTGGCAAACAGCGTCCCACAAAGGAAGGATCCAGGCGCCTTTTCAGTTGTTGGAAGGTGGGGGCGGGGCGTTCAGGGAGAGCGGGGCCAGGTGACTCAGCCTCTGGGACCGGGACTCCTGGGATGGTGAGTCCCGGTTCGCGCTCGCAGCCCTGCAGCCTCAGACGCCTCACACGCCCCCACAGGAACAGCCAAGCAGGTAAGCCAGGAGCAGTTAGACAGGCAAAAATCCGAAGCGGGACCCGCGGAGCGGGTTCCGCGAGGCGTGGGTTCAAGGAGCCCTTTGTCAATAGCAGCGCCGGTCAGGTTTGGCAAACAGCGTCCCCTTCACGAGTGTGTGTATGTATAACCCACCTCGTGAATGAGAGAAGGACACATGTACAGAGATCTACTACGTGTGTCTCGAAATGTATGTTAAGCAAGCTGGAAGGTGAATCTATTCTAAGCACTCTTGGAAGATGGTGAGGGGTTATATCGATGTAGAAAATACAGGAAATCTAGAGTGCTGCAGCTCAAAGCAGGAGCAGGTTGTGCCGAGCTGTCTTGCCATAAAGAGGTGAAGAAAAGAGCCCGGATCATGATCACCAACCTGTCCGTCGTTGCCTCGGTCAAACCTCTGAGCCGAGGGGGAGGTGATGGTCATGTCCGTTCGAACAGAATAAAAAGGCCAAATGCGGACCAGAGGGGAACCTGCCAATTATGGTTCATCTGATATATGCGATGGTGATTGGTTCATTCTGAGAACCGGAAATAAAGGAACAAGAATTTCCGCCGCTCCTATTCGAAGTGCCGCAGTGGCGGACCAGATGGAAAACGTGCAGCCAAATGTGTCCCGCGTTGAATGGTCCGTTTACAAGACCGGAAACCGGAAATGAAAACCAAGGCAGCCGATTAATGTGACTGCGTCCGTGTATGTTTACGTCCATGACGTTTGTGAAAGGCACAACCTATAGCAGTAATTCGATTGTGAAAAGGTGGAGACTTATGGCTTCTGAGCTTTTTATTATGCCTCAAGACACACGTAAAACCAAGAATTCAAGAGGACAATTTGAAATGAAACCGGAAAAGAAACCCCAATAGCCAAAAAGTGTAACTGTGTCCATGTATGTCTGCATCTATAACATTTGCGAACAACACAACCTCCGGCTATTATCGATATTAAGAAGATAGAAACTAGCTATTAAGCTTATTCTTGTGCCTAAAGTAAGGCGTCATATTGAAAGTTAGGTAGATGAGTTTGGATGTTTAAAACTGCAAAATCTGTGGCCAGTCAGAGTTACGTGAGCTGCTTATTTGTCAAAGAGCTGATCCCGTCCGATTCAGGTCATTCTTATTTGTATTTTCAATGTATTGTCGGTGGGGGCATACAGTGGGTGTTATGCTCAAACTTGAATTGAAAATAAGTATAAATCAACCAGATATTAATTCCGGCTCTGAATGGCTCATGATTTGAGAGTATGTGTTTAACATTAATCAAAGGTACACTGAAGTAAGTGGATTAGTATCAGAGCTGAATCCACGATATATCGTCATTGAGGCCATCAGTGTCACATTTAAGTTTGAAAATCCATTTCTGTACTTTGACGAACAAAAAATGGGAAATGTCGCTGACATGTGAGGGTATGAACGGCTGTTCAAGTACTAGCCATTCCATATCTTCAACAGAGTGTTTCATCGTGAGAAAATGATTTGTCATCCGGGTTGCTTGTTTATTGCGCCTGATGGTGCTTTTGTGTTCTTGTATTCTTAGTTTGACCTTTCTGGTCGTCATGCCTATATAGCAAAGGGCACATGGGCAGGTGATTTGATAAATGACTCTTTCGCTATTACAATTAGTGTGCCGTTTCAACACCCATGGACGTGATGTTCCGATGTCCACAGTCAATGTTTTTTTGCTTTGTGGGCACACGGAACAGTTCCCACATGGGTAGTGACCTTGCACAGGGGGAAGGTTCCACAATGTCATGGTGGAGTCATTGGTGACAGAACGTGGTCTAGTGTGCACTAGTTCATCTCTAAGGTTCGAACTTCTTTTGAAAGAAAAAAGTGGCACTGGAATATTGTCACCCGCAGTGTTCAAAATTCGCCAATTGTGCCGGATGATTTTTTGTACCAATGATGAAGCTGTGCTGAAAGTGATGACACAAGTAAGTCTATCTAGAGGCGGTTTTTCCACAGGAATTGTTAGTAAGGCTTCACGATGTTTATTGGAGTACCTTTTACATGATTTTTTGATCAACGCACTCAGATAGAATCGTTGTTTCAGTTTAGTAGAGAGATCACCGGCTTGTTCTTGGAAATCTGGTTCGAAGGAATTGCTCGGAGAAATCCGATTTCCAAGAACAAGCCGGTGATCTCTCTACTAAACTGAAACAACGATTCTATCCGAGTGCGTTGATCAAAAAATCATCCGGCACAATTGGCGAATTTTGAACACTGCGGGTGACAATATTCCAGTGCCACTTTTTTCTTTCAAAAGAAGTTCGAACCTTAGAGATGAACTAGTGCACACTAGACCACGTTCTGTCACCAATGACTCCACCATGACATTGTGGAACCTTCCCCCTGTGCAAGGTCACTACCCATGTGGGAACTGTTCCGTGTGCCCACAAACCAAAAAAACATTGACTGTGGACATCGGAACATCACGTCCATGGGTGTTGAAACGGCATACTAATTGTAATAGCGAAAGAGTCATTTATCAAATCACCTGCCCATGTGCCCTTCGCTATATAGGCATGACGACCAGAAAGGTCAAACTAAGAATACAAGAACACAAAAGCACCATCAGGCGCAATAAACAAGCAACCCGGATGACAAATCATTTTCTCACGATGAAACACTCTGTTGAAGATATGGAATGGCTAGTACTTGAACAGCCGTTCATACCCTCACATGTCAGCGACATTTCCCATTTTTTGTTCGTCAAAGAACAGAAATGGATTTTCAAACTTAAATGTGACACTGATGGCCTCAATGACGATATATCGTGGATTCAGCTCTGATACTAATCCACTTACTTCAGTGTACCTTTGATTAATGTTAAACACATACTCTCAAATCATGAGCCATTCAGAGCCGGAATTAATATCTGGTTGATTTATACTTATTTTCAAGTCAAGTTTGAGCATAACACCCACTGTATGCCCCCACCGACAATACATTGAAAATACAAATAAGAATTTCCTGAGTCGGACGGGATCAGCTCTTTGACAAATAAGCAGCTCACGTAACTCTGACTGGCCACAGATTTTGCAGTTTTAAACATCCGAACTCATCTACCTAACTTTCAATATGACGCCTTACTTTAGGCACAAGAATAAGCTTAATAGCTAGTTTCTATCTTCTTAATATCGATTATAGCCGGAGGTTGTGTTGTTCGTAAATGTTATAGATGCAGACATACATGGACACAGTTACACTTTTTGGCTATTGGGGTTTCTTTTCCGGTTTCATTTCAAATTGTCCTCTTGAATTCTTGGTTTTACGTGTGTCTTGAGGCATAATAATAAGCTCAGATGCCATAAGTCTCCACCTTTTCACAATCGAATTACTGCTATAGGTTGTGCCTTTCACAAACGTCATGGACGTAAACATACACGGACGCAGTCACATTAATCGGCTGCCTTGGTTTTCATTTCCGGTTTCCGGTCTTGTAAACGGACCATTCAACGCGGGACACATTTGGCTGCACGTTTTCCATTTGGTCTGCCACCGCGGCACTTCGAATAGACGCGGCGGAAATTCTTGTTCCTTTATTTCCGGTTCTCAGAATGAACCAATCACCATCGCATATATCAGATGAACCATAATTGGCAGGTTCCCCTCTGGTCCGCATTTGGCCTTTTTATTCTGTTCGAACGGACATGACCATCACCTCCCCTTCGGCTCAGAGGTTTGACCGAGGCAACGACGGACAGGTTGGTGATCATGATCCGGGCTCTTTTCTTCACCTTTTTATGGCAAGACACCTCGGCACAACCTGCTCCTGCTTTGAGCTGCAGCACTCTAGATTTCCTATATTTTCTACATCGGAATAACCCTTCACCATCTTCCAAGAGTGCTAAGAATAGATTCACCTTCCAGCTTGCTTAACATACATTTCGAGACACACGTAGTAGATCTCTGTACATGTGTCCTTCTCTCATTCACGAGGTGGGTTATACATACACACACTCGTGAAGAGATTTGTATGATAAATTGCTCATTATTTCTGAGCGCTTTGTTTTATACAACTTAGAGGCGCTTTGTCTTGAAGTCCTTCCAGCTTTCCTCTGCAATTTTGCCATTGCTGTTTGCCTATATAGACTATTACCAGAGGTATTTCAGTACACCCGTTGGTGAGTTTTACATATGTTCTCTCTCTCCCTATGTATAGAGCGGGGCCTCTTTGACCTGAGCGAGCGCCAGGCGAGGTGAGGCTTTCTCCTTAACTAGCATAGGTGAGTGACTTCAACCAAAGTGTGGTATATTGACTTACACATTCATTGATGTTTTCTAATATGTTTACATTTGTTTTGGTTTGTGTATATTTCTTTTCTCTTTTTCTTAGGAGAGTTCCTGTCACAAAGACATGAGTCTACCATAGAATAATATTTCATTGGTAGGTCTACATCACCTATTTTTGGTTTGCATCACTGTTGCAGTAGTACATATCATAGGTCCTGACGAAAGCATTGTGAGGCTGAAACATGTTGACCAATTAACATCTTTGATTGATAGTAATTTTTTCCTATACTATCTTCACTCTGCTTTTAATCATGTCGTTATGCTGATCACTCTCAATAAAGCATTTCTTTGTCATCATAACAGGCATTTTTAATATCACCACATTTATTTTCACAATTGTGAGCACTGCAACTTTTCCCTTCAGTCTACTAACACTACCTGCTGGCTGTCCATCTCACTGGTGGATCCATTACTAGCAATCCTCGAGAGAGATCTGAAGAGGTGTCTAGTGGATACCAGTTTTCTACTCAGACCCAGATGATGATGTTCCGCCAACGGGTGGGCTGATGGGCATTTTCACTGTCTTTTGTTCTCTTTCTCTCCTTTGAATTTACAACACACTACAATTAAGTATTCAGTAGTTCTAGTGTTCTTTGAGAGACCCTTGGCATCCTTGGTGTGTTGTTTAATCCTCCATCTTGTGCCAGTACGTAGATTCACATACAAAGACAGTCCTACTACATGTGTGACATGCTCACCTGTCCATGCACAATCACTGGACATGCACGCGGATGTCAGTGTCGTGTTCTGGGTTTCAAATAACAGTAGAACTTTGCATACAGGGGTCAGTAGAGCATAATCTATTCAACACATGTTATTCTTTTATTTAATATCAGGGGTCTAGAGGTAGCCTAGCAGTGGACAGACCGTTTGCCCGTTTCTAGGGCCTATCAAAGTACCTGATATCACACTGTTTCACATGCAAATAATTGTTATTTCTACAGTTTCGCATCATCAGATAGCATTCGTTCTCATAAAGCCTTCCCTATATTCCTAAAACCCTGTATGAAAAATAGACCTTCACTTAAAACATCCATCCTGGTGCCTTCCCTTAGTTTTTTAATAACCCTCTTCTTACTCTCCATCCTCTGCATGCCTCCTCTCTTGAAATGCAGCTTACTCTAAGTCACATGTATTTTTGACTTAATCTCTATTACTGCATTTCTCTAAAATGCTGACGGTACTCAATCCGAGGGGCTACTCTATGAGACAGCTGCGTACCGTAAGGAATTCCCTCAAATGATTGTCAGGCAGACCAGTGCCTTGGATAATGTTGCAAAGCATTATCAAGACAAGGCAAAGATACAACAAGAACATCTTCAACATTTTAAGGAAGATAGTGCAAGGCAACATGTTTTGGCCATGATGTTGATAGGGGCAGTAGGAAAAAATGACAATGTCATTCTTCATGGCCAACGCATGCAGGAGATTGTAAAGAGGCACCTCAACGTGGGAGGGAGACAACACCTTCCAACCTCTTCCACAATAAGGTGCACCACAACCTGCACCACTTCCATCACCGCAATCCCCAACATAAGCAACTTAAACACCACCAACTCACCCACCTGTAACCTAAGCACAGTCTGATTCATTCTCACCACCAGCATTGGGTAGGTGGAGTAGTAGGAGAACCCGCAGGCCGCAGCCCCCCAAATTTTTAACAAATTGTTGCTTTATCCATAACACATTTACTGTAACCATTTTTCAGCAATACATATCCGAATCTGGAGAGCAATCTTGTCAAACTTTCATCTGTGTGGAATGTCTGATGTTGCATTTACTAAATAGGAAAGTGTTATGTCTGTTCTATTGATTGTTGACCTTCAAAATGTAATGCATGTAAAAACTGCACTGTGATATAGTAAGCATCTTCAGACCAAGTAAACATTTCCTTTGGCTGACATGGAATGCATTACTTAGCAAGCATTTTAAACAGTAGCAAAGAAATTAATGTTTGACTTTTATAATTTTGTATAAAATCAAACAACTATATTTGTAAGAAATCTGTGCATTTTAGGGAAACGAAAAACGGCCATTCTGGAAATAACAAAATAAAAGAAAATGAAGTTCTAAATTAGAATGGAAAAATAAAGGGAACCAGTCTTTATACAAAGGAGAAACAACAAAGTCCATAGTCCACAAATTATAGTCCAAACACAAGAGTACATTGTCCCAAATTGTAATCAAGTCATTCCCTGCAAGCCAAAGGAGCAATTGGAATCATGTTCCTGGCTTAGGGCAAATGTCCCTGGCCATCCCTCTCCGTATTCACTACAACAGTGTGGAAGTCCTCCTCCGATGCGACTGTTAAATGGCTGGCCAAGGCAGGAGCAGTCACCTCAATGGAAAATTGAAACACATAATTAGCAGGGACAAAGATATGACAGACGAACTGAGAGATGGGACACCAGGAGGTGGGACAGGTTGGGGAAACAGTGAAAGACCTGCTATCACGCAGGTCATGAGGACAAATAAAGTTTTGAGCTGTTCAATAACCGTCTCTTGGAATATACAGACCTTTCAAACACAGTCCCGGATACTCTGCGAGAGCGCCCCCCTGAACCTCTCCAATTGGCCTCAGGGCCGACTTGGGAGCAGCTATGGACACATATTCTGGGGGAAGGTAGTGGGCTTTACAAGAGGCGTGTCGGGCTATAAGTGTTCGTCGACTGTTGTTACTTTTCTGTGGGATGGGATGAGGAGATGATACCTGTGCAGGGGGTGCAGTTGAGGCCCCAATGGAATCTATAGGCACCTCAGGGGGTAATTAGGGATGGGTGTTGGCCTAAATAGGGGTGGGGGCCTGCTCTTTAGATACCACAGGTTGTTGTTCCTCAAGGCCAGGAGGAGCCCCAAGATCTGCTTAATTTTGGCTAGTGGTGTCTTCAGTTGCCTCTTCAGACTCCACCAGGAGTCTCTTGGTCACAGATAAGTGTGGCCTTTGATACCATCTTGCACAAAAGGCTGATAAACACCTTGAAAAATAATGGTGTATGTGGTGCAGCTCTCAAATGGATTTGTTCTTTCTTGGAAAATCGCACTTTCCAAATTATGTCCGCATCTGCCTGTTCGAAAAACTTTATTTCACCACATGGAGTACCCCAGGGCTCTATTCTCAGCCCCCTGCTTTTTAATCTTTATGTTAAACCCTTAGCAGACATAGCGGACAAAGTAGGCCTTACCCTGATGACCTATGCAGATGATTCTCAAATCATCTTTTCCCTTTCTAATACCAGTTCATTCGCTCCCTCCGATCTCAAACTGGGTCTTATCGATATTTTTTTTTTTTTTTTTTTTAATTTTTCAAAAACCTTTATTTGTATCCTTAAAGCGTACACCGCTATTCAGCCAACAACCCGGAGGCAGGCAGCATAGGTTATATCTGAACACATCAAGTTATCAATTCGTGTGCACTTACGCAGGTAATTGACGTTTTAATCTCATTCAACAATTAACATAAACATTCGTGAGAGATTGTCACATGTCAGCATAATCAGTTCTATCAATTATCCCCTGGTTCCGTTGCCCACAGTCTTTGGCACTATGCATGAAGCCTTTCCCTCCACCCCCCCATTTCTACATCACTAGGTCCCCCAATTTCTACCCTCAGTCACTCTCCTCACCTCCTGAACGAGCTAGCCAGTCCACCATTGGTTGCCAGATATCGGCGGGCCTAGAGCGGAGTGGCATCAATTCCCAATACGCCGTCAGCTGGTCTTTGCAGTACATTGCAGATTTTATCCAACCAGCCATCGTAGGTGGGGACTTCTGTTTCCATTTAAGTGCTATCTGTCTCTTGGCAAGTAGGAGCAATAATGCCACCAGCTTTCTGGACTTGCCTGGCACAGGCAGCACAAATCCCAGTAGACCCACTAGTGGGTCAAGTCTCATGGGTATATTCACCATCAGACCAATCGTACGAAACACGTTCTCCCAGTATGTGCCTATTTGGCCGCAGTCCCAAGACAAGTGGAAAAATGTAGCCTCTCTCTCTCCACATCTCCAACAAGAGGCATCTGCTGTCAGACCCATCCTTACCAGTTGCAAGGGTGTGCGGTACGTTCTGTGCAAGTAATGAAAGTGTATGAGCCTCAGCCTGTAATTGGGCAATAGGTGTTCTAGTTGCGTGCAACAAAACGTCCATTGCTTTTCCGATATGGTTATACCCGCCTCCCTCTCCCAGGCCATCCTCGAGTCAGTGTGTAGGACAGGCGTTTTGTGTAGCCCTGTAGATCCGCGTTATCAATTTATGCGAGGAGGCATTCGAGAGGACATCTTCCAATGCCGCTAGTGTCGGCGGAGCCTCCGGGAAGACCGGGTACCTACGCTTGCACGCAGACCGCAGTTGGTAATATAGTAAGAGTTCCGAAGCCGTCGGGTTTGTGGATTCAGTCATGTCTTGTAACGCTATAAAATTGTCATCCGGGTACAGATCTCCCGCCACCCTCAGACCTCTCTCGTTCGCCCTGCGGACCACTGCCGCGTCTGTGAGCGGTTCCAGTAGGGGGTTGCCGTCCAGTGGCATGCTCGGTGCATACAGCTCACTCACGCCCGCACGTTTGGCTATACCCGCCCATGCCCAGCGCACCATCTCCACAGTGTCAACGTCCTCATGGGGTCGTTTGTACTTTTTGTACACCTCCGCCCTGAGGGGGCAGGGGGATGCCACGTCTGTCTCTATGGCCACATGCGGTTGGTACGGGATCGGGTGGTGCCAGTAATATAGATACTGGGCCTGCGCACTATACGCATAAAGCTCAAAGTCTGGCGCAGCCAGACCACCCTGGCGGAACGGGAGAGTAAGGAGGTTCCAGGCCACTCTAGGTTGCCTACCCGCCCAGACCAATTCTATGACAGCAGATCGGAGCCTGCTAAAGAATGCCATCGTTAGTGGCAGGGGTATATTTATGAAGAGATATAGGAATTTGGGGACCACCACCATTTTTGCTATAGCAATGCGACCCGTCAGTGAAAGCGGAAGAGTCTTCCACTTCTTGACTTTGCACTCTAGCCAGTCCATCGCCACTCCAAAATTTGAGAGCCAGATGTCATGTATGGTGCGGCTCACTCTAATACCCAAGTATTTGACTTCCTCCACGACCCAGTCAATCGGAAATTCAGTATGGCATTTGATCGTGCTATCTGTTAGAGGTAGCATGGTTGACTTCGACCAGTTAATATTGATCCCAGTGAGGCCGCTATATCTGAGTACCTCCCTCATCAGTGGATCAAAATTCACCTCCGGATCCATCATATAAATTGTAACGTCGTCCGCGTATAGGGAGATAAGCAGACCGCGCGACGTGAAGCCGATGCTCCTCTGGGCATGGTGCTGCCGCATACGTGCCGCAAGCGGTTCCGTGGCTATGGCAAATAGTAAGGGGGAGAGCGGGCACCCCTGCCTCGTCCCTCTCGTAATCTTGATAGAGTCCGAAGTTTGACCGTTCACCCGCACCCTTGCAGTCGGGCTATTATATAGAATGCCGATGCGCCTAGCAAACAGTGGGCTAAATCCCATTCGGGTAAAGAGGGTATATAGGAACTTCCATTCGAGGGAGTCGAATGCTTTAGTCGCATCGAGTAGCGCGGCAGCTGCCTTCGCCTTGGGGTCTAGATAGTGGAGTAACCCGAACAGAACCCTCAGGTTGTGCGATGTGGATCGCTCCAGGACGAAACCCGACTGGTCCGAAAGTGCTATTTGTGGCAGCATGTATTTGAGCCGGTCCGCCAGCAGTTTCGCATAAATCTTGGCGTCTACGTTGATGAGCGAAAGGGGACGGTAGGAGTCCGGCTCGGTGGGGTCTTTACCAGGCTTGAGTAAGGTAATGATCAATGCCTCACGCAGTGATTGCGGAAGTATCTCCGATTCAACCGCCTCCTCAAAGACCTTGTGTAGTCTAGGTACCAAAATATCGGCATATTCCTTGTAGAATTCTGACGTCAATCCGTCTGGTCCCGGTGCTTTACCAGGCGGCATACTCGCTATTATTGCCCGTATGTCCTCCTGTGAGAACGGTAGGTCCATGTATTGTCTGGCCCCGTTGTTAAACCAAGCCAGAGCAATTGTGTCCAGATAGTCTGTAAGTGTTTGGTCGTCAGGTGTGATCTTGGATGTGTAAAGTGTGCGGTAGTAATCAGTCATGACCTTGAGGACGGCCTGGGGTTCCCTCACCATGTCCCCTCCCTCATCCCTGAGCTCCAGTACATATGTCGCTCCCTTTGGATTTCTAAGCATGTTGGCCAGCGTCCGGCCTGCCCTGTCGCCCTCCCCGTATCTTCGGGCCTGAACGTCTTTCGCTAGAAAGGACACCTCTCTGTCTGCTTCTTCCTGGTATTGCGTGAGCTTCGCGCGAAACTCAGCCCATATCCTGTCCGTAGGCGCCTCCCTAAGTAGTGCCTCTAGCGCAGCCAGTTCAGTTTCTAGTGTTTGTAAGGTGCCCCTGATGGAGCGGAGTACCCCTGTTTTCAGTGACATGCAGCATCCCCTGGTCACCACTTTACATGCCTCCCATAGTGTGCCTGGGGAGTCCACCGAGCCCTCATTCAGTTCAAAGTATTCCTCCAGTTTTTCCCTCAATTCCTGCTTAAATACCTGGTCTCGGAGCGCCCGGGAGGGGAATCTCCAGCTGAAAGGCTGGATGTACTGCGCTGGGGTGGATAGTGTAAGACAGACTGGCGCATGGTCAGAAAGTGACCTTGGTAGGTGTGTCACATCGGTCGTAAGTGTGTGGACATCCCCGGATAGTAGCCAGTAGTCTAGTCTAGACCACGCGGCCCTATGTACTGTTAAACATGTGCCCTCTCGGGCTCCCGGGTGTAGTACCCTCCATGAGTCGACCAGCTGAGCTTCCGAGATTATGTCCCAGAGCGTTGCCGCCGCCTTGGGGTGATGTTCCCTGGTCGTTCCCTGTCTATCCAATGTATCTGATAGTACCACATTGTAATCACCTCCCCATACAACCGCGGCCTGCCCTCGGGCCTGAATTTTGTACCACAGGTCATTATAAAACTCAGGGTTGTCATCATTAGGTCCATACACATTCACCAATATCATCTGCATGCCACAGAGGTTACCCACCAGTAATATGTACCTCCCCCCAGCATCCAGTACCACCTCAGATGTTGTCCATTGGAGGCCTCTCCTAACCAGGATCGCCACCCCACGTGAGTAGTTGGAGTAGTGTGCATGCATAACCTCCCCCCACCTACTATGTCGGAGCAGCGCATTAGCATTAGCAGTCAGGTGGGTCTCTTGCAGAAAACATATGTCTATATCCTTCCGTAGCAGGAAGGCCTGGACCAGCCTAATCTTTCGTCTGTCATTCAATCCGCGCACATTCCAGGTTAACAGTTTAATGTGAGCCATATCTGTAATGACAAGTTTGTGGTTTTACACCCCGTGGCTTTGTATACATCAGGACATAGTACAATCTATTGCGATCAGTCACCTGACATCTCCGGTCAGCAATTGACCTCTGGGGCCAAGTGTGTTCAACAGTGTTGGTATTCGCTGCATGTGTCTCCACGCTCTCAACAAAACAAAAAGCAACAGTGCTCTTCAATACCAAACCCCCCCAACTCCCTCCCGCTCCAACCCCCCAATCAGGTCGTGCAGTTCCATCCCCCCCTCCCACCCAACCATCAAGCACCCTGTAGGGCATCTCAATAGAATCAGTCCAGTGGGAATCATCCCTCGGGGAACGCGGGTCATACGCACACTAACCCTGTACTTTTGCCAGGGCGACCGAGCGCCAGTCTGACAGTGATCCCACAAGGACCTCCCCCCGTTCACCATATGCGACTACATAGGCCAACTTATCTGTATAGGGAAGAGCAGCAGTGTCTCAATTCAGCAGCTGGGTCCTCCGGCTTCCACATCGCTGTTGACTCTGCATATAATTCAAAGTTCGTTTCTCCGTCACTCAATGTCACTTAGACCGGCCCGCGCTTCCGAGTCATCGGATGGTGACTGATTTTTCTGGTCCCGTGACAGTTGCTTCGCATATTTCAACGCTGCCTTAGCGTCCACAAAGAAGGAAGGTTTTCCTGGACCCTGCACTCTCAGTTTGGCAGGGTAGATTAGTGAATATTTGGTTCCAATTTGCTGAAAAATCTTCTTGGCCGGGACAAATTCTCTCCTTGCCGCCTAAACCTGCATGGTGAAGTCCGGGAAGATAGAAATGTGATTACCCTGATACTGAAGATCTTTCACTTCCCTCGCCATGCGCAGAATGGTATCTCGGTCCCTGTAGTTCAGGATGCGCGCTATTATTGCTCTCGGCGGTGCGCCCGGCTTAGGCTGGGGGCCCAGTGTCCTGTGCGCCCTTTCAACCAGGAACATTTGAGAGAGGCCTGTCCCGAAGAGTTCCGACATCATGGTCTCTACATACACTTCCATTTTTGCGATATTGGTCGATTCTGCCACACCCGTGATGCGGACGTTGTTGCGTCTTGAGCGGGCCTCCAAGTCCTCGTTCTTCTGCTGAATCAGCGACAGAACCTTGTCCATGCCGCGTAGTTTCCTTTCCATGGCGGTGTGACTCTCTTCCGTTTCGGTCACGCGCGTTTCTAGCACATCCACTCGACCATCCTGTTTGTCCATTCGCCTGGTCAGATTGTCCATACGAGCTGCCAAGTCGTCCATCTTGTGATCTATCCCTTGGAGACTCGTTTTTAGTTCCTGAAACATGGACTTTATTTCGGATGTTTGCGCGCCTCCAGGATCGCTCTTCGCTGTCTCCTCTTCCGACTGCTCCTGGCCTGCTGTCTTCTGTTTGGTCCTGTCGAATGTGATCTTCGGCTGCCTCGTGTCAGGCTTCCCCATCTTGTCTGCCAACCTCGATAGGGAGAGCGTAAGATTCACCTCAGGTCGCTAGCGGGAGCAGACGCGGTTTACCAAACCTCCTCTCATCGTCCAGGGGGAGCAGCAGCCAGAGATTTCACGCCAATCCGACCCTTCGCCAACGCCACTGCAGGGTTACACGGTGGGAAATGTACGTCGATTCAGCGGTGCAGGGTCGATTCCACCCCCAGCAGTATCACTTGCAGACAAGCTGTGGCTGTGGGATATCGCACTGGGGTTCCAGCAGCACAAAATGGCGTCTTGCGCCTCAACACTATGTCTCGTCCCACTTTTCTTTTCCCAATGGCCAGGGCTGAGGCTTATGCACTGTCTGCTTCCCGCCTCCACGGGCGATCTGCGACCCCAGGGGGCGGTGGGCGAGTCAGTATCCTGTTTGGGAGCAGGTATGGCGCAAGCTCCACCGGCACTAAGTGCGGCCGCCCGTCCCTCCACTATGTCGGGCTCCGCACTGAGTCTGTATCCCTGGCACAGTCACTCTGGGCCCGTCAGGATCTTGTCCCGCTCCCAGCCTTTCACGTTTTAGGACTCACCGGGCCGGCCGCCGAGCGGACCGTCAGGGCTGCTTACCGGCCGCTCGACCTCTCTGTGCTCCTCCGCCTCGGGACAGTCCCGCCCGGTATCTCCTCACCGCATCTGCGAGGCTCTCAGCCCCACGCCACGATGTCTCTCGCAGCCTGGTCCGCGATTGTAGAGCTCCCGCTCCGACCCCTTACGCCCGGTCCTCGCTTCACTCAGCGCCTCGCCGCCCACTTTCGGGCCCGGACTCACGCGAGGTCCCGGCTTCCGTCGTGACACCAGGCCGCCACTCCGTTCTCAGACAGTCCGCTGCAAGGTGAGTCCGGCTCTCCGACCGCGCTGATTTTTACCGCCGGCAATCCTCCCTGTCAACTTGCAGATCTTCCGAGGGGAAATAAGTCCGGGTTATCACGCCAGATTGATGTATAAGTTACGGATTTATGTGCTCGGTCAGCGGAGCTGCGGGATCAAGCAGCCATTCCGCCTCGCGTCCAAGCCTCGCCCCCCCGGGTCTTATCGATATTTTTGATTGGATGACTGCAAACCAGTTAAAACTTAATGGAGATAAGACAGAGGTTCTTGTCCTAGGACAACATAAAGATCTTTGGAGCTCTTCCCATTGGCCTATTCAAATGGGAAAGCTGCCAGCTCCGTCCAACCATATTCGTAACCTCGGTGTGATTGTGGATAGTACTTTATCTTTGAATCAACAAACTGGCAAGGTAGCAGCCCTATGTTTCACCATTTTAAAATGGTTGAAGAAAATTCTGTAGATGCTACCTGCTCCTACCCAAAAGACCGTAGTAAATGCGCTCATAACATCTCGACTTGACTATAGGAACATCCTCTATCTTGGGTCAAACAAGGCTGTGGTACGCAGACTACAGTTGATACAAAACTCTGTGGCCAGGCTGCTTTGCAAAGTTCCCAAAACATCTAGCATCTCTGGCCATCTATGTGACTTACATTGGCTCAGGGTGGAGAATCGTATCAAATTTAAAGCCCTGAGCTATATGTTTAAGATAAAAGCTGGTACCGCCCCTAAATACCTTCAAGCACTTTCGCATCCTTATGTACCTACGCGCCATCTACGATCTCAGACTGCAGCTATTTTTTGTGTGCCAAGGTTTAAACTTTCTAGAGTAGGTGGGAGATCCTTTTCTTATCTAGGTCCGTCCATCTGGAATACACTTCCCACTTTCATACGGAAAGAGACCAACTATGTACGTTTCCGATAGAATGTCAAGACATGTCTATTCGACCAGTAATATCTACGTCTAGGTTCTGTTTCTGATGTTTTCTGCTCCGTCTCGGCGCCGAGAAACCCTTTTTGGGTAGCTGTGCGCCTTACAAGCTTAATAAATAAATAAATAAAATAAATAAATAAGGTCTGTCTCCTTGCAGGTGCACTACCCTGCTGGTAGTTCCTGCTTCCTCCTCGCTTGTGATGGAAAATCTTCCTGCCCCCTTTTCAGTCGTAGATCTTCTTTCTTGCCCCAGGTCCTGTTGGAAGGATCCCTGGCCAGCCCAGTCCACTGAGACGGAATGTGAAAAAGAGACACATTTTGAGTTCTTATGATCATTAATTCATATCAACAGGACTTTAGATAAAAGGAATAATCTATTCTGTAATACAAGTGCTGACATTGTGGAGACTTTAACAAGCTTATCACTATCCGATGTTTTGATACTAAATTTTGTGCCCTTTTAAATAGGTGGAAATTATATTTTATAAAATAACTTTTCAATGAGACATTCACAGGGAAGAAAGGGTTGTGATAAGAGCTTATGAAGTTGACTAATTCCTGCTAAAAGGTGAAAAAGATGGTTTTCAGCATATACAACACCTTGGTTACCTGAGATGAGAGTGAGTATGTATAAGGCAACAAAGCCTTGTAAAGGGTTATTTCTTCTTGATTTTTTTTTATAATTCATTAAATGAATAAGTAATATAATGGGTATAAAATGTACGATAGTGTTGAAGTAAGGAAAAGGTACAAAATGACAGCATTACAGAAACTAAGTTTGTCAAAATCGAAATGTAGCAGAAATGTGTAAGTTGGGTTTTAACGATTTTGTTGCCACAAAATAGAGGATGTTAAAATCATTTCCATAACGTCAAGATCGGATATTTAGTCAGTCCAAACAAAAATAATACTACTATGCATGTATGTTAGCAAAGTAAAACTTCCAAACCTTTTCTTAGCACACAAAGAACAAATGTTAAATGAAACAAGGAAGGTAAGAGAAGAGCTCAAAGCGAACACATGACAGGACACAATTCTCAAAACATATGCACACTTATGTGAGTATTCAAAAAATACACTTACCATCTCTCTACTGCTCAAACTCTTCCAGTTGAGCATGAAGGATCAGCCAAGCAGCTTTCAGGACTCTCTGATACAGTGGTGACATGTGGGGGAGCCAAGAATGTGGCTGAGAGGATAAGCCCATTATCTCCTGGGGCTTTATTTGCACCTGGCGACGAAGGTCCTCTTATCCTATGTCAGATGCTGAAGCGATGACCTTCATGAATAGCGCGCTACACTGTGTAGGGTGTAGGGTGGTTGATCGGAAGAATGATGTCTTTGTTTTGAACTTAAGTCGTGCATGATGACCACCGAAGTTCAGTTATCGTGTCATAAGACACAGCACGTAGCAGAGTTTTGGATAGTTCAAGTTCAAGTTCAAGTTCAAGTTCAGAAATTTGTATAGCGCACTACTCACCCAGAGGGTCTCAAGGCGCTTGAGGGAGGGTGGGTGTTTTATTTATCGAATATCCAAGTTTTCTGAAGGAGAGGTGGTTCTGTGTAAGGCGGAGGTGGGTGGGGAGAGAATTCCAGGTTTTGGCCGCTAAGTAGGAGAAGGATCTTCCCCCCATGGTGGATCTATGGATGCGCGGAATTGCGGCAAGGGTTTGATTGGACGATCGTAGTTGGCGGGTGGGGGTGTAGAAGGACAGTCGCGTGTTGAGGCATTCGGGTCCTAGGTCGTAGAGGGCCTTGTGTGCGTGGGTGAGGAGACGGAACGTTATTCTCTTGTTGACTGGGAGCCAGTGGAGGTCTTTCAGGTGATCGGAAATGTGAGCTTGACGGGGGATGTCCAGTATGAGTCTGGCTGAGGCGTTTTGGATGCGTTGGAGTTTTTTCTGTAGTTTGGCTGTAGTTCCGGCGTAGAGGGTGTTTCCATAATCCAGTCGGCTTGTGACCAGTGCGTGGGTGACTGTCTTTCTTGTTTCGGTGGGGATCCAAGGAAAGATTTTTTTGAGCATGCGTAGGATGTTGAAGCATGATGATGAGACGGCGTTGACTTGTCTGGTCATCAAGAGGGAGGAGTCTAGGATGAAGCCCAGGTTACGTGCGTGATCCGTAGGTGTGGGTGCGTTTCCCAGGGCCGGTGGCCACCATGAATCGTCCCAGGCGGAGGGGGATGAACCTAAGATGAGGACTTCCGTTTTGTCCGAGTTCAGTTTTAGACGGCTGTTCTTCATCCACTCGGCTACATCTTTCATTCCTTCGTGTAAGTTGGTTTTGGCGGTGTTTGGGTCTTTGGTGAGGGAGGGGATCAGCTGGGTGTCGTCTGCGTAGCAGATGATGTTGAGGTTGTGTTGGCGTGCGATGGATGCGAGGGGACTCATGTATGCGTTGAAGAGGGTAGGACTGAGTGATGATCCTTGTGGTACGCCGCAGATGACTTCGGTGGCCGCTGATTTGAAAGGGGGGAGGCGGACTCTCTGGGTTCTTCCGGCGAGGAACGAGATGATCCAGTCCAATGCTTTTCCTTGTATTCCGACGTTGCTGAGGCGTTGTATGAGAGTGTTATGACAGACTGTGTCGAAGGCGGCGGAGAGGTCAAGTAGTATGAGGGCAGCTGTTTCTCCGTTGTCCAGTAGCGTTCGGATGTCGTCTGTAGCTGCGATGAGGGCGGTTTCGGTGCTGTGTTTGGCTCGGAAGCCGGACTGTGAGGGGTCGAGGGATTTGTTGGATTCAAGGAAGGCGGCGAGCTGACTGTTGACGGCTTTCTCAATGACTTTGGCAGGGAAAGGGAGGAGCGAGATGGGGCGGTAGTTCTTAAGTTCAGAGGGGTCTGCTGTGGGTTTCTTCAGAAGGGCGTTGAGTTCGGCATGTTTCCAGCTTTCCAGGAAGGTAGCGGAGTCGAAAGAACAGTTGATGACATCGCGGAGATGGGGTGCGATGATGAAGTCTGCTTTGTTGAAAATGTGGTGGGGACATGGGTCTGTTGGCGATCCTGAGTGGATGGAGTTCATTAGGCGGATGGTGTCTTCAGTAGTGATTGGGTTCCAGGCGCAAAGGTTGTTAGAGTGCTGTTTTGGTTCGGAGGTGGGTGGAGTGGACTGGTCTTCGGACTGGTTTTCAAAGCTATTATGTATGTCGGCGATTTTGTTGTGGAAGAATGAGGATACGGAGTCGCAGAGGTCTTGGGAGGGAGTGATGTCGTTGGTGCCGGCGGTGGGGTTGGTAAATTCCTTTACAATGTTGAATAGTTCCTTGCTGTTTTGGGCGTTGTTGTCAAGTCGATCTTTGAATGCTGTTTTTTTGGTGGATCGGATCAGTTGGTGGTGTTTGCGGGTGGCGTTCTTGAAGGTGACCAGGTTGTCAGTGGTTGGGTTTTTTCTCCAGGCTTTTTCGAGGGTGCGGCAGAACTTCTTGGATTTCTTGAGGTCATCGTTGAACCAGGGGGCTTTTTTGCTACCTTGCTTGATTTGATGGTTTTTCAAGGGTGCTAGTTCGTCGGCGCTGAGGGTGATCCATTGTGTGAGGTTGGTGGCTGCTTGGTTTGGGTCCGATGATTTGGCAGGAGGGTTTAGGTGAAGTGATGAGGAGAGCTGGGTGGTGGTGATTTTGTTCCAATTTCTTCGGGGAATAGGTTGTGGGGGGTTGTGGGACATGGTCTTTTTGTAGTTGAAGTGAACGCAGCTGTGGTCCGTCCAATGGAGAGCTGTGGTGTGATCGAAGGAGATGTGTTTGCTGGAGGTGAAGATTGGGTCGAGAGTGTGCCCGGCAAGGTGTGTGGGGGTGTCGACAAGTTGTTTGAGTCCGAGGTTGGCCAGGTTGGCCAGAAGGGTGGTGGTGTTGTTGTCGTTATTCTTTTCCAGGTGGAAGTTGAGGTCTCCCAGTAGAATGTAGTTCTCGGAGGGGAGGGCATGTGGGCTGATGAAGTCAGTGATGTCTTCGCAGAATTGTGTGCGGGGTCCTGGAGGTCTGTAGATGAGGGTGCCTCTGAGTGTGGTCTTGGGGTCGGTGTGGATCTGGAAGTGAAGGTGTTCGGCGGCTGCGAGGTTATCGTCGGAATTGGTCGTGATGCGGATGGTGTTCTTATGGACGATGGCTATGCCTCCTCCAGTTTGGTTGATGCGGTCCTTTCGAATGATTTTGTAGCCGTCCGGGATAGCTATGGCGATGTCGGGTGCTGAAGAGGCGTTCATCCAGGTTTCTGTAAGGAAGGCGATATCCGGCAATGTGGTGTCGAGTAGGTTCCAGAGTTCAATGGAGTATCTGTGGACCGAGCGGGTGTTGAGCAGGAAGCACTTTAGGTGGTTTTTGTCAGAGCACTGTTTGGGGTTATTGGATTTGGTGTGGGTCCTGATGCAGTCGAATTTGCAGGAGTGGCAGGTGAAGGATCCATGGGTGTGTCCTGGGGTAGCTTGGTAGCATTTTGGTGTGCGGCCGGGGTTAAGGGCTGAGAGGGTTGCGGCGTCGTACGTTATGTGGGTGGAGAGGAGTTTGCGGGTGCCAGGGGGTCTGGCGCTGGGCGCGGTCCAGGCGTGGACGGGCGTAGACGGGCTTACCTTCGGCGCGCATGGGGCGCGATCGCTGCGCGTGAACGCTGCGCGCAAAAGCATCTGTCATATGTGGATAGTGGAGGGGGGTGGGGCGAGGGAGGGGCAGCTGGGAGGCGGGAGCGGGGTGGAGGGCCGGGCTGGGAGGCACAATCAACAACAACAAAATGGCAGCGAGCCAACAGCCAAATACGACTATACAGTGACCCCAAATCGCTATGCAAAGGCACAAATTAGGCAATCAGGCACAAATTATTTTAGGTAAGGCAGCAATCGAGTAAACAATGAAAGCGCAGCTCAATAGTAAAGCGCTATGAAACAATTACATTCAGGCACCTATAATAATTGCAGGAGCAGTGTGAGCAAAAGCGCAGTTGTTTACAAAGGTGAAGAGCAGTTTGCCAGTATAGCGCTACGATACCAGTATCGGGGCAGGGCAGGGAGCAGCGTGAGGAGCGGCCGCTTCTGTGGAGCACAGGGCGGATGATGAAGTGTAAGAGACAGATGTACAGTTTTATAGTTTTCAGTATGCTGGTAGCTTTGAAAATCTCTGCAGGTACCTTTATGGGATTTCATATGATATAGCCAGTCTGGCTGGTTACTGTACCGGGTTGGCCAATCTGAGATTTTGTGTATAGTTGTGGTCCTGTGTTCGCATGGTTGGAGGGAGAGAGAAGTGGAGACGTTGTTGGGATAGACATTTTTCATTCCATCTGTGTGTCTTTGTGAGATGTATAGACGTGGTCAGAATGTATAGATTTGTAGGGCCTGCAGTGAATAGACTTTATTAAAGTCCTCCAAGTTGTCCAGTAATGTGTGACAGATCTCTTCAGTTATTCCACGCATGATCATTTGGTGATATTTTTTGGTTGGCTGACAGTGCTGGTGATGGACACCCCTCATAGCACATATGTCTTATGTGAATTTAAGAGTTATAAGTTACAGTTTCTTGCTCAGCTCTGCGTTTTATAATTTTAGTATTATTGTGGACCATAATTGTGGAAGTACATAACTATATAATGCCAGGGCGAACCATGGGTCTGCCATAGGACAGCCCTTTGTTGTTTAGCTGAATGACAAAAGCGCTTTGCTGGTTGAGTTGTTTGCAATTCCTGGGTTTTAAGCTGAATATTGTGCTTGCGGTGCAACAGATTTCTGGGCTCTGTCGCCAGGATGTGGGTGATGCAGTTATCTATGAAATAGCCAAGTTTTCAGATGTTTTTGGAAGTTTACAAACGCCAGAGTGCTTCTCAAGCAAGCTGGTGCTGAGTTCCAGAGTGTGGCTGCTCGCTCTTAAAAAGCAGCACCTCCTACGGATTTCTTATGGTAAGGTGGTATGATGATAAGTAGTGCGAACCTGGAGCGCAGCCTTCTGTTTGGTTTGTATTGCATGAATTTAACTTCTAGGTATAGTACTCCATTTCCTTGGGAGGACTTTTGGTCATACGGAGTGCCGTGAACATCATGCTTTCCCTTGGGTGAATAAACAAACAAGACACCTGGTCTCGAGATTAGAGTCAGCTGCTCTTTTATTTAAATCAGACCGTGGGCTTTGATTAATAAATTCAGAAGCACCTATGTTTCAATCACATACTCGCGTTCTTAAGTTTTTGATTTCATCTTCTATTTATAAACATGTAAAAGAATTAGCACTTCCAAACACATGATCATAAACTATAATGACAATAAAACATAAATAATTCATATGTGGCAAAATCAACGAAAAATTACATACATTTGATAAATCAACAATGCATTGGTACCCAGAAAGGTTTTAACTCATACAGTCCTGTTTATAAGTTTCCTTTATGTATTTCGGGACTGTTCTCACTATGGGCTTGTGTTGTTAAACTTTTTTAAAAAGTGTCCAATAAGCTTGGACACCACATTGGTTCATTGTCCTTAGTGAGCTTAGGGTATGGGTCTCATAGGAAAAGCCGACGCGTTTCCAAACCCGTTCAAAATTCTCGGGTTCTTCCTCAGGGCAAAGCTGGGTACCTGCCAATTAAATAACATTGTTTTAGTGGTTTTCTCCTTATTCCTGTTTAATTTTTTTACATTGAAACTGGAGGAGGCAAAAAGTTACCTTCGCGCTTCAAGGCAAATTTGTCGTCTGTACTTCTATGTGCTTTCTTTTTTTCACCTTCGTTATACCTGGGTGAAAAGAAAAGGACTCACTAGTGTCTCGTGTTTTTACGGGTGATTACCAGCAGGGCATCTTGTTTTTTGGGTGTTTTAGTAAAGCAATACACTTACTGTCTGACTGGATTGGAAGCTCGCGTAAGTTAGCGGTGTCGTCAATTGTAGTTTAGTGTCATAGGTGTTCACCACTTTATCTATTAAAAAATAATTGTAAAAATGGTTCAGTGTGCTAATCTACAAGGTCTACGGTGAATGAATCAAAGTTTTAAATAGCGCCTTACTTAGCAGTGGTAACTGCAAACACAACAATGATGGACAGAATGTGGATCAATGTCACACATTCACCCCAGTCCAAAGATCTGGGCCCAAATCCATCGTTTTTCCACTCCACACCACCCTGGGTTAGACAATGGCGATATGCAAATCAGCGCTGACCCTTTGCCCCATGGGAACAGTCCAGTCCGAACTACAAAAGCCATGTCCTTCCCAGAACGGAAACAAGCATCCGAGGACCGGCCCGGTTTCGAGGTAACACCTCTCTTCAGCCCGGCTAGCTTGATTCCAGTGGTGTGGAGTGCGGGTCGGTCCTCGGATGCTTGTTTCCGTTCTGGGAAGGACATGGCTTTTGTAGTTCGGACTGGACTGTTCCCATGGGGCACAGGGTCAGCGCTGATTTGCATATCGCCATTGTCTAACCCAGGGTGGTGTGGAGTGGAAAAACGATGGATTTGGGCCCAGATCTTTGGACTGGGGTGAATGTGTGACATTGATCCACATTCTGTCCATCATTGTTGTGTTTGCAGTTACCGCTCTAAGTGTACTGGGGATGCTCAGACGTGAGTCCCAGGCACTCCACACCACTGGAATCAAGCTAGCCGGGCTGAAGAGAGGTGTTACCTCGAAACCGGGCCGGTCCTCGGATGCTTGTTTCCGTTCTGGGAAGGACATGGCTTTTGTAGTTCGGACTGGACTGTTCCCATGGGGCACAGGGTCAGCGCTGATTTGCATATCGCCATTGTCTAACCCAGGGTGGTGTGGAGTGGAAAAACGATGGATTTGGGCCCAGATCTTTGGACTGGGGTGAATGTGTGACATTGATCCACATTCTGTCCATCATTGTTGTGTTTGCAGTTACCGCTCTAAGTGTACTGGGGATGCTCAGACGTGAGTCCCAGGCACTCCACACCACTGGAATCAAGCTAGCCGGGCTGAAGAGAGGTGTTACCTCGAAACCGGGCCGGTCCTCGGATGCTTGTTTCCGTTCTGGGAAGGACATGGCTTTTGTAGTTCGGACTGGACTGTTCCCATGGGGCACAGGGTCAGCGCTGATTTGCATATCGCCATTGTCTAACCCAGGGTGGTGTGGAGTGGAAAAACGATGGATTTGGGCCCAGATCTTTGGACTGGGGTGAATGTGTGACATTGATCCACATTCTGTCCATCATTGTTGTGTTTGCAGTTACCGCTCTAAGTGTACTGGGGATGCTCAGACGTGAGTCCCAGGCACTCCACACCACTGGAATCAAGCTAGCCGGGCTGAAGAGAGGTGTTACCTCGAAACCGGGCCGGTCCTCGGATGCTTGTTTCCGTTCTGGGAAGGACATGGCTTTTGTAGTTCGGACTGGACTGTTCCCATGGGGCACAGGGTCAGCGCTGATTTGCATATCGCCATTGTCTAACCCAGGGTGGTGTGGAGTGGAAAAACGATGGATTTGGGCCCAGATCTTTGGACTGGGGTGAATGTGTGACATTGATCCACATTCTGTCCATCATTGTTGTGTTTGCAGTTACCGCTCTAAGTGTACTGGGGATGCTCAGACGTGAGTCCCAGGCACTCCACACCACTGGAATCAAGCTAGCCGGGCTGAAGAGAGGTGTTACCTCGAAACCGGGCCGGTCCTCGGATGCTTGTTTCCGTTCTGGGAAGGACATGGCTTTTGTAGTTCGGACTGGACTGTTCCCATGGGGCACAGGGTCAGCGCTGATTTGCATATCGCCATTGTCTAACCCAGGGTGGTGTGGAGTGGAAAAACGATGGATTTGGGCCCAGATCTTTGGACTGGGGTGAATGTGTGACATTGATCCACATTCTGTCCATCATTGTTGTGTTTGCAGTTACCGCTCTAAGTGTACTGGGGATGCTCAGACGTGAGTCCCAGGCACTCCACACCACTGGAATCAAGCTAGCCGGGCTGAAGAGAGGTGTTACCTCGAAACCGGTCCGGTCCTCGGATGCTTGTTTCCGTTCTGGGAAGGACATGGCTTTTGCAGTTCGGACTGGACTGTTCCCATGGGGCACAGGGTCAGCGCTGATTTGCATATCGCCATTGTCTAACCCAGGGTGGTGTGGAGTGGAAAAACGATGGATTTGGGCCCAGATCTTTGGACTGGGGTGAATGTGTGACATTGATCCACATTCTGTCCATTATTGTTGTGTTTGCAGTTACCGCTCTAAGTGTACTGGGGATGCTCAGACGTGAGTCCCAGGCACTCCACACCACTGGAATCAAGCTAGCCGGGCTGAAGAGAGGTGTTACCTCGAAACCGGGCTGGTCCTCGTGTGGAAAAGTAAATTTTGCCATGTTCTTTGTCACCACGCCTCATCCATCATATGTTATGTGTGCATGACCAATATGCATATGTTATTCCCCATGTCCGATTAATGACGCAATTCCAGTTGTGTCCACCTCTGGTATGTCATTTTCCAGTCCTCGTGAATACTACGAATATCAGGCCTATGTAAAGTTACGTTGCCACGTTTCTCAGTGTGCACGTTATTCCATTATAAAGTCCCCGTTTCCAGGCCTCAACAGGGCCCGGACATCAGATTCAGCTCCTGTCTCCTGAAAGCCTCGCTGAGGAGCGATCCAGCCCCCACCTGTATCCTCGACCCTTCACTTACTTCCTGCCTCGCAGTGCCCGGTGCAGCCTGGCTCTGCCTCTGAGTCTGCCAAAAGTATGTTATAGTTCCAGCTATCAGTTCAGTCCTCCTCTTCTGCATTCCTAAGCTACTGAACTGCATCAATAGTTTCCGTCATTGTCTAGCCTTCTCGTCTCCACGTTAGAGAAATACTGTATTTAAATGGTCATTTAATATTCTTCATCACGCACTACATGTAGAATAATGCATGGTCCAGTCTTAGAATCAAGTTAGCTTTTCCCCTCATGACTTCTAGTTTATATCAACATGTTCCCTAAACATCAGATACCAGATAGGGTTTAGGTACATGTCGCTCCGACCCTCCAGACTCTAGTCTCTGCTCCTAGCACAGAGTTCATAGCCCCCAGCTTCTCTTAGTGATACGTCATTGCCAATTTTCGCGCACCACCAGGTTAGAGGTCCCGGCTCCTTAGGTAGCCCCCTCCAATGATTCCGCCCATTCATGACATATTCTGTTACGCTTGCATCACATGTCTATGTATACTCCCAGTTACACCTCTTTTTACTGTTATCTTTCACGACTGCTACGCGTCACGCCTTCTGCTCCACCCACTGCTACGCCTACTGCAATGTAATGCTATGTGTTTGCGCTATGTATATAAGTCCATGTATTGTTATTAAAAGCTAGCGCGCTCATCCTAGACCCGGCCCCAGCAGCTGCTGGGTCATCCTATGCAGGTTGTCCCGATCCTGTCCTTATGCTGTAATAAACCTGCAGAAACTCCTACTACCTCGAATCTTGACTCTTATTTATTGAGCTATCTGTTATGCTATATGCCTAGTCAAAAATAGGGTATTATTTATTTATTTACCACATAATGGCGCCCGAACAGGGACTTGCCCTTTCCCCACGCGTCGGTGAAGCCACGCCGACCCCCTGACCCTCTGCAGTCGTGACGGAACTCTTCTGCGCAGTGGCAGATATTTCTGCTCAAGTATCCCTCAGGCCCACGGAGGAGACGGAGGAGGCGGTCCAGCATCCGAACGAGACGGTGGAGGAACGCGGCGAGTCCCGACCAGAGCCCAAGCCGAGAGTCCAAGGTCCGAGGTATCCGGAGGCCCACCCGTAACTGAAGTCCGAAGTTCGTCGTCGTAGCAGTCCAGTCCCGTCCGAGGCCTTCCGTTCCGTGCTGCCCGGTGAGTACCATTGCTGGGGTAGTATCTAGACAGGACCAATCTAAATTGACTCCTGGTCCGTGGGTTGGTGGTGCCCAGACTCACAAACGAAGTGTTCACCTAGGTGGATACGGGTCTTGATGCGTCCCTCTATGGGACCGGTATGTTCCGTACTGTTACAGCAGTGCATCCAGTAATTCTAGTCTGTTCCGTTCTCGAGAAATTCTGTTCTGTTTCCGTTCTCAGTATTTCAGGTAATATTCTGCTCGAACTGTTATTTATAATGTTCTTTATGTATTTTAATGTTGTGGTATGAGTGTGATGTGATTTCGTGTTTTTATTGTGTATTGTATTGTGTCCAGATTACAGTTCAGTCATGCCTATATTTTCCAAGTTACGTCAGTTAAAAACTAGAAAGGGTTTATTGGAAGAAGCAGTTCCTGTTCCGCCTAGGGACAGTCCAGGTCACTTTATGTATCAGAAACATGGCATAAGCGCCATATTGTATCTAGATTTATGGGTAGAGTATACCAAACAGTTAGAAGAAAAGTATAGATGGCCCGTATCGGGTACATGGGATGCCGAATGTATCATGCGAGTAGAAGAAGCATTATGGAAAAAGAAAGCCAGACAGTCACAGAAAGATGCCATCGAGTTATGGCGTAAAGAAGCTCATAGAAGAACTGAAAAGGAAGTCAGAAAGTCAGAGTTAAGTAGAGAATCCCAGGAACGAGCCCATGAAAGAGAATTAATCGAGATAGGTGAACAAGTCAAAACCGAACAGTCAGACAGACAGAGGCATGCCCTCATTAAGGGTATGTATCCTCTCCTTGCCGAGGGCTTGCCAAAAGCGACCCCAGAGGCATCTAGTAATTTCCCGCCACCATTAGTTCCGACCAAGCTACGTCACAAACCGACCGCAGCTGATATTTTTATTTCGTCCTATTTGGACGACACAGTCCCCGAATATGCAAATCCTGTCCGCGCTCCGCCTGTCCCTGTAAATCAGGCACTTCCCGCTCCTCCAGACACCGGAGTACCTGTTACGGTACCCCCGGTCCAGCCCGCCATACAAGTCCAGCCTACAGTTCCATTTCCCACTCTGCCAGGACGTAGAGCCTCAGTAGACGACTCCAGTCTAGGGGCCGCAGGAGGAGCTACTCCTCAAACCCCGCCGCCACACAAGCGTTTATCGGCACTCGAATTACATGCTCAAGCATCACAGCGTACTCCTAAAAGTAATAAGTCTGTCACAGAAATCAGACAAGCCCTTGGCGAATGTGTCTATGACGCAGTTCCAGGCGAGTATAATATGGTTTTATATTCCGTACGCGTAAGGAGGGTGACCGAGTATCTAGTCACCTTGCCGAATATGAAAGAAGATCTAGACAGAATATATCGTTTCATCCGTACAGGGGATGATCCAGAAAGTATTGGCGAGATTATGTCTCAAAGGAAAGCCGAGATTCAGCTCATGATATTAAAGTTCCTGATCAATTGTCTAATAAGAGAACAAGATTACCCGTCTAAAGATTCTGCCGAAATGAGAATCCTGACAAGGTGGAGTGATAATATAGCCGAGGGTAAGCACAAGACCGTTGGTGCCATGGAGAGTATTTACAAGAAAATTCGTAAAGAAATAATAAGGTTACACGACCAGCGTAAAGCAGCACAAGTAAGCGAGAAAGAAAGTATCTCTGATCCTGAAGAGGAAGAGAACGAGAATCCCGCCAGAATAGCGTATGTAGGAAAATCTAGATTTCCAGATCGCCATTTACGCCTAGAACCCAAGTTTATTTTTCATCATTCAGCACCAGAACAAGGTTCTCTAGAACAAGTATTTCAAGCTACCGATCACATTTTGAAATCACGAGTCGGTTACAGTGAGTTAAGTACTATGCATGAACAAGAACTAGCCCGATCAGCAGTCCGATGGATTACTGATTCTACCACTTTTCCAGACGAAATAGTGGCACAAATGTTTCTGAAACTGCCCCCAGCCGAGCAACGACTGGTGGGTATGTATATGATTCAGCACCTCATTACTCTGTATGAGGGTCAACACTCTGATCCAGGTCCGTTACATGATATTCTGAACGAGTTACTCCAGTACAAATGGAGAGGTCTAGGTACCGATTTAATTAGTGTCATTCTAGAACAGCGTCACAAATATAGAACGTTCTTGAACCCGCATTTTGTTCATGTCTCACCTCCAGAAAATAAATCATTTTACATAGACAGACAGAATCCGTTACGAGAAGTCCACCCAGTCAGAGGGACGGGTGGCGAAATGCAACGAGTGTTTGTATACACTCCGATATCAAAGATGGAACTTCTTGAAATGAAGAAATTAATTCCCTGTCATGATAAAGATCCAGCGGGGTTCCATCGAGAATTAAAAGACATGCTCCGTATGGGAGAATACACTTACCCAGATATCATTAAAATGTTAAAGGTCCTGTTACCCGCAGGGGTGTATGAAAAGTTAAAGGAAAAAGAATGGGAGGTGGGAGAGAAAAAGATCGATTGGACAGCTCTAGAAGCTGAAGACAAGGCACGAGTACCAGGTACCGGTCTTGGAGATAAATGTAAAGAATTACCAGAATTATTGATTCAAGTTTTACCCAGATTATTGACAACGAGAAAAGAAGACTGGGATGCAATCTCAGCCTGTAAACAGAAACAAGATGAAGATATTAGTGATTTTTATTCTAGATTTGAGAAATGTTTCAGTATCAATAGTGGTCTCAAGACAAGTAGTGAGTCATACCCTCACCTTTTTGTTACCAAATTAGTCGAGAATTCAAGTCCACAAATTAAAAATCGAGTTTTGAAAGTCGAAAGCACCTGGCAAGCAAATACTCCGTCCCAAATGCTCCAGATGCTCCAGTATCACCAGAATAGAATCAGGGAAGAGCAAGAACACGAAAGAAAACGTATGAAAGACACGAAAATGAAAGTGCTAGTTGCACAATCTATTCCTCAAGACAGTCAGAAGAGGGGTCCGAATCAAGTCAGTCATCCTGCAGCTCCCGTTAAAGGGAACTGCAATTATTGTAAACAGCCAGGTCATTTTATAAACGAGTGTGCAGTTCTGAAACACAACATAGCTACTGGTAAGACTAAAGAAAGACCACGTCCGCCGAGACAAGAACAAGTTTCACAGACTCCTCAGTCACAGAATGCACAACAGACAGTTACAGTACCGCAGCCCATCGCTGCAACACAGCATGTTACATCACAGATGTACCAGTATGCACAGTCTGAGTATCCAGAGTACCAGCCATATTCATGAAACAGCCTAGAGAGGGAGGTAGGCTTGCCTCTCATCGAGATACCTGTAGATCAAGAAGGTCCCTATGTTCACAGTCAAGTATTAGGGAAAGACAGAAAGTTTTTGATCGATACAGGGGCAAGTAGGACCACAATTAGTCATGCCGAAGTTCCAGGGGCTCCGCTCTCAGGCTCAAGAAATGTTTCCCTTGGATTTTCAGGAAAGCCAATAGTTAATGAGATATCTAAGCCAGTTACTCTAGAAGTAGGTCCATTGTCCCGCACTACTGATCTGTTACTTACTAAGTCATGTCCAGAAAATCTGTTAGGCATTAAGACACTGAAAGAGTTAGGTGCAGTCATTTGCTGTTCCCCAGAGGGAATACGTCTGTTCCTACGTGACTTCAAGGGTCACTATGTACTACGAGATTTTGATTCGAGACTGTCTAATGTTCCGCAGCACTTATGGGCGCAAGGTCCAACCGATGTAGGTTACATGCAAATCACACCCTATCGTGTGACTCTCAAACCAGGTGTAGTGTTACCACGAATCAGACAGTACAGATTGCCACCTGAGGCTGTAGCAGCCTTATCCAAAATTATTGACGAGCTCATGGCTCAAGGAGTAGTTGTAGAAACTGACTCCAATGTATGTAATTCTCCGATCATTCCAGTCATGAAACGTACTGATCCAAATGCACCCCCAGTATATCGATTAGTGATTGATTTACGAGAGCTTAATAAATGTATTATTCCTCAGTACCCAGTAGTCCCAGATATCTCTTCCCTATTAACAGCCATTGATTCTGAAGCCATGTTTTTCACTGTCATTGACCTCAAGAATGCATTTTTTAGTGTTCCAATTCATCCAGACAGCCAGTTTCTTTTCGGATTTTGTTTAAATGGAAGGAGCTATATGTTCACACGCGCTCCTCAAGGTTTCACAGAAAGCCCTAGTATTTACAGTCAAGCACTCAAGCGACAACTAGACAACATTCACATGCCAACTGACACTGCCCTACTCCAGTATGTCGATGATCTACTGATCACAGCCCGTTCTGAACGTGACTGCGAACGAGCGTCACTTACAGTTCTGTATTTCCTTGCCGAGATGGGGCACAAGGTGTCACCTTCGAAGCTTCAATTCTGTGTCCAGCAAGTGGTATACTTAGGACACTTGCTGTCCAAGAGGGGTAGGCAGTTGACACCAGACCGTATCCAGTTAATAGCGAGTCTTCCCCAGCCCAGAACCCAGAAGGAGGTACGTGCCTTTATCGGCCTTACTTCTTATTGTAGACAATGGATTCCCCAGTATGCATTCCTAGCCAAGCCACTGATACAGTTAACGACACAGGAGGCAGCCGTATCGACTGTCCTCCCTTGGACATCTGAACATACACTGAGTTTCAATGAGTTAAAGAAAGCCCTATGTCAAACTCCAGTTCTAGCTACACCGAACTACAGTAAGCCTTTTACACTTTTCGTTACTGAACGCGAAGGTACAGCATTATCTGTTCTCACACAAGATCAAGCAGGACAATACAAGCCCTGTGCTTATTTTTCGAGCACATTAGATCCAGTCGCCCAGGCGTTGCCTGCGTGCCTCAAGTCAGTTGCAGCCACAGCACTAGCTATCAGACAAAGTGATTCCATAGTTTTAGGACATTCCCTGACAGTACAAGTTCCACACTCCGTAGAAGTTCTTTTGAACCGAACACAAACTCAGCACTTGACAATTGCACGTTTAACAGGTTATGAATTGACACTGTTCCAGCCACACATAGGAATTAGACGCTGCAACGTTCTGAATCCTGCTACACTGTTACCATCAGTTAGTTCAAATTCTGACCCACATGACTGTGTGGAAGTAATTAACATTACGACAAAGCCAAGACAAGACCTGACAGACATTCCGTTACCAGATCCCGACCTGACACTTTATGTGGATGGTTCATGTATGAGAACTAGTACAGGAGAACTAGTCGCCGCGTATGCAGTGACTACTGACACCGAAGTTATTGAGACACACCGTATTGATACCCTGTCTGCTCAAGCAGCAGAGCTAGTCGCTCTGACACAAGCCTGTATACATGCCAAGAACCTGAAAGTTAATGTTTACACAGATTCACGTTACGCATTCGGAGTTGTACACGACTTCGGAGTGCTCTGGCAGGAGAGAGGTTTCATGACTTCTCATGGAACCAAGATTCAGCATGGTCTCCTTATTCAAGCTCTGTTAGACGCCATACATTTACCGACATCTATCGCTATCATGAAGTGCAAAGCACATACGAAAGTTACTGACATTATTTCCCAAGGTAATGATCTAGCAGATCGCACAGCCAAGCTTACAGCACAGACTCCAGACATTCAAGCTAATCCGACACAGACACATACTCCAGATCCGACTACATGTATGACAGTTAAGGACCCTACTCAAGATGTCATAGATATACAGTTACATGCTACCCCCGATGAAATCAAGAAATGGTCTGAACAAGGAGGGGTCCAGACAGATCAAGGATGGTTAACGAAGGGTAGAGCCACATGGTTTCTCCCCGACTCTATGGTTCAAGTCATTATCAATACCGCACATAGTCCAGCACATTTAGGAGAAAAAGCTATGTTAGACAGTATCCAGAACATTTGGTTCAACAAGCATTTACGAGCTGCAGCCAAGCAGAAAGTCCGCACCTGTATGATATGTTGTCAGTTTAACCCAGGTAAAAGTGTCCCGGTGGAACAAGGTGGTTTCCAGCCCCCTGACCACCCTTTTGAGGTCCTCCAGATGGATTATATTCAGATGGAGCGATGTCGAGGTTTCAAGTATGTCCTTGTAGTTGTATGCGCTTTGTCCAGGTGGACAGAAGCATATCCAGTCCCAGATTACACAGCCGCGACCACTGCCAAACAGTTGGTTCGTGAATTTTTCCCTAGGTATGGACTCCCTAGAGTCGTATATTCTGATAACGGTCAGCCATTCTCCTCAGAGTTAATGAAGCACGTTTCCCTGTTGTTAGGGTACCAGTGGAAGTTCCATTGTGTACGCCATCCTGAAGCAGCCGGTTTGGTCGAGAGACATAATCAGACTCTGAAAATCCGTATCGCAAAAGTTTGTAAAGACAAAGGTGTGGACTGGCTAGTAGCTCTGCCAGTCGCTTTGTTTTATATGCGCATGGTTGCACATTCCAGATCAGGTCTGTCCCCGTATGAGGTCGTTTTCGGCCGGCCCCCTAACATGTGGGGTACTCCTAGACCCCGAAGTATTACCGATGTTTCATGTAATATGCTGACAGATTACCTAGCTTCCTTGATGTCTGCCCTCAACTCATGTCGTTCACAGGTTGCCGCCGCATTTCCAGACAATACCGAGGTGGCACCGCACAAGATCGTTCCAGGCTCCTTGGTGATGATCAGAAATTTTGACAGATCAAGTCCGCTGGAACCACGTTGGAAGGAGCCACGTCAGGTCCTCTTGACCACCCGTACTGCCGTCAAGTTGGAAGGCAGGAAGGGGTGGGTCCATCTTTCTCATGTAAAACTTTTCAATGGATTGAAACCCGTTTCTAAAAACATTTCCAAGAACATTTCCAAGGATTCCCAAGATTTCAAAGACTGCCAAAACATTGCTCTTAAGGACTGTCCCGCAAAAGACATTATTACAACCCCTCCCCTGTTAGAGAAAACTCCGCAGCAGGAGTATAAGTTAAAGCTCAGGTCTAGTAAAATAAGTCAGTCAGTTTGATTGTATAAGTCCTCCCCTAGGTGAAACGGTTAGACTGTTTCTGACATGTATAAAATAGACCCCCATAGTGAGAGAGTCAGTCAAAGTTCAATCAGATGTATCGTTTTTCTAAGTTTCATATTATTCATCAGCATTATGATTTCCTGCATCAGCTATGCGTTCTATCTGTATTTTCTAGTTCCTCATGTAAATATGTCTGCTAATGCTACAGCAGAGCACACGTTTAGTGATCTGCCTCCTCACGAATATTCTTACCGCCTCGCTATGCGCAACAACACATTTATCCGTATGTTACATTACTCACACCAGACCAGCAATGCCACTAATTGTTGGGTGTGTGGTCGACTCCCCCCTTTTCAGACACCGAAGGGAGTTCTGCCACTTTTTCCTTATCCATTTTCACACAATGGTTCGTGTGGAGCATGGTCCACGTTAACGTCATCCTTAACAGATATGTCTTTTCTTAACAGTACATGTTTCCCAGACAAGCAAGGTCTCCCCCACAGAACAGGTTTAGATCTAGAAAATGAAGTATATAATTTAGGTAATTATTCGTCGAATTTCATGGTCCTGAATGTTCAGTCTGATACTACTCCAGACTTACCTGCTATTTCAGTACTACCTGTCAAAGGCGAATTATGTGTCCGTAGTTATGGTTCCATACATGTAGGTCATAGTGAATGTACTACTGTTATCCAGTACAGTGACAGTGGGAAATCTGTTTTCAAAGCTTCACGTCATTCTTATTTTATTTGTGGTCAAACTGCATATGTCCGTCTGCCCCTCGATTGGGAGGGAACCTGTTACATTGCCTTCCTACTGCCACCTGTTTTCCTAGCCCCATCTGATTATCACAGAAACACACATCTAGTACACATTAGACATAGAAGGGAGTCCCCAATTGTCGATTATACTGAAACTACTCTAGAACAGTATACAGATTTCAATAAAGGTTTCTTCTTCTTCGTAGGACCTGTCCAGAATAGTAAACTGATCCGTAGGTTAACAAGAACCCTTGAAGCTGTAGTAAATGAGACTGCCTCTGCTCTAGGTAACCTAACCGAAGAACAATCTGCTATGAGATTTGTCGTTTTGCAAAATCGTCTCGTCCTTGACGTCATACTGGCCGATAGGGGCGGGGCCTGTAGAGTCATCGGATCTAGTTGCTGCATTTTCATTCCAAATAACGCGCCGTCTGTTTATTCAGCTATAACCAGACTCCATAAAATTGCCCATCTGTTACACCAAGATCCAGGCACCTGGACATTGTCCGGTTGGTTCTGGAATATAATTTCCGCATGGGGATGGAAAGTCCTGTCCTTTCTAGGTATTGCAGTAGCGATCATATTTAGCTGCTGCCTCTGTATACAATGTGGCCCTGCGATTTGCAGTATGTGTGCTACCTCTTGTATTCCTAGTCCCAAGCCCCGTTTTAAATCCCGTTCCAAGACAATTCGAGACGAGCAAATGGTACTGTATGAAATGATAGATGGTATCATGAAAATTGATGTTTCCTGATGGAAACGTAGTGACAAGGAGGGAATGTGGAAAAGTAAATTTTGCCATGTTCTGTGTCACCACGCCTCATCCATCATATGTTATGTGTGCATGACCAATATGCATATGTTATTCCCCATGTCCGATTAATGACGCAATTCCAGTTGTGTCCACCTCTGGTATGTCATTTTCCAGTCCTCGTGAATACTACGAATATCAGGCCTATGTAAAGTTACGTTGCCACGTTTCTCAGTGTGCACGTTATTCCATTATAAAGTCCCCGTTTCCAGGCCTCAACAGGGCCCGGACATCAGATTCAGCTCCTGTCTCCTGAAAGCCTCGCTGAGGAGCGATCCAGCCCCCACCTGTATCCTCGACCCTTCACTTACTTCCTGCCTCGCAGTGCCCGGTGCAGCCTGGCTCTGCCTCTGAGTCTGCCAAAAGTATGTTATAGTTCCAGCTATCAGTTCAGTCCTCCTCTTCTGCATTCCTAAGCTACTGAACTGCATCAATAGTTTCCGTCATTGTCTAGCCTTCTCGTCTCCACGTTAGAGAAATACTGTATTTAAATGGTCATTTAATATTCTTCATCACGCACTACATGTAGAATAATGCATGGTCCAGTCTTAGAATCAAGTTAGCTTTTCCCCTCATGACTTCTAGTTTATATCAACATGTTCCCTAAACATCAGATACCAGATAGGGTTTAGGTACATGTCGCTCCGACCCTCCAGACTCTAGTCTCTGCTCCTAGCACAGAGTTCATAGCCCCCAGCTTCTCTTAGTGATACGTCATTGCCAATTTTCGCGCACCACCAGGTTAGAGGTCCCGGCTCCTTAGGTAGCCCCCTCCAATGATTCCGCCCATTCATGACATATTCTGTTACGCTTGCATCACATGTCTATGTATACTCCCAGTTACACCTCTTTTTACTGTTATCTTTCACGACTGCTACGCGTCACGCCTTCTGCTCCACCCACTGCTACGCCTACTGCAATGTAATGCTATGTGTTTGAGCTATGTATATAAGTCCATGTATTGTTATTAAAAGCTAGCGCGCTCATCCTAGACCCGGCCCCAGCAGCTGCTGGGTCATCCTATGCAGGTTGTCCCGATCCTGTCCTTATGCTGTAATAAACCTGCAGAAACTCCTACTACCTCGAATCTTGACTCTTATTTATTGAGCTATCTGTTATGCTATATGCCTAGTCAAAAATAGGGTATTATTTATTTATTTACCACACTCGGATGCTTGTTTCCGTTCTGGGAAGGACATGGCTTTTGTAGTTCGGACTGGACTGTTCCCATGGGGCACAGGGTCAGCGCTGATTTGCATATCGCCATTGTCTAACCCAGGGTGGTGTGGAGTGGAAAACGATGGATTTGGGCCCAGATCTTTGGACTGGGGTGAATGTGTGACATTGATCCACATTCTGTCCATCATTGTTGTGTTTGCAGTTACCGCTCTAAGTGTACTGGGGATGCTCAGACGTGAGTCCCAGGCACTCCACACCACTGGAATCAAGCTAGCCGGGCTGAAGAGAGGTGTTACCTCGAAACCGGGACGGTCCTCGGATGCTTGTTTCCGTTCTGGGAAGGACATGGCTTTTGTAGTTCGGACTGGACTGTTCCCATGGGGCACAGGGTCAGCGCTGATTTGCATATCGCCATTGTCTAACCCAGGGTGGTGTGGAGTGGAAAAACGATGGATTTGGGCCCAGATCTTTGGACTGGGGTGAATGTGTGACATTGATCCACATTCTGTCCATCATTGTTGTGTTTGCAGTTACCGCTCTAAGTGTACTGGGGATGCTCAGACGTGAGTCCCAGGCACTCCACACCACTGGAATCAAGCTAGCCGGGCTGAAGAGAGGTGTTACCTCGAAACCGGGCCGGTCCTCGGATGCTTGTTTCCGTTCTGGGAAGGACATGGCTTTTGTAGTTCGGACTGGACTGTTCCCATGGGGCACAGGGTCAGCGCTGATTTGCATATCGCCATTGTCTAACCCAGGGTGGTGTGGAGTGGAAAAACGATGGATTTGGGCCCAGATCTTTGGACTGGGGTGAATGTGTGACATTGATCCACATTCTGTCCATCATTGTTGTGTTTGCAGTTACCGCTCTAAGTGTACTGGGGATGCTCAGACGTGAGTCCCAGGCACTCCACACCACTGGAATCAAGCTAGCCGGGCTGAAGAGAGGTGTTACCTCGAAACCGGGCTGGTCCTCGGATGCTTGTTTCCGTTCTGGGAAGGACATGGCTTTTGTAGTTCGGACTGGACTGTTCCCATGGGGCACAGGGTCAGCGCTGATTTGCATATCGCCATTGTCTAACCCAGGGTGGTGTGGAGTGGAAAAACGATGGATTTGGGCCCAGATCTTTGGACTGGGGTGAATGTGTGACATTGATCCACATTCTGTCCATCATTGTTGTGTTTGCAGTTACTTAGCAGTGGGCCAAATATCCGCTCGGTTCCGGGATTCTCATGACTCTACGTGGGCGCGTCTCTGTAGCGAGTCCGCTTCACGCTGTTACTTCTGCAACATAAAAAAGCCAGTTGCACTCTATAGCTCGAATATATCTGAAGAGACCCTTTATTCCCCGTTTAAAACGTACGGATCTCACCTCCTAAAATCACGGAAGATTTAGTGAATCGATCACACACCTTCAGTCGCGCTTCTTAGCGTTCTGAGGCCACCCGCGCTTCTGATTACATGCGCAGATACCCGGAAGTGACCGAGCGAGTCACATGTTGGTTCTCGTCGCTATGAATTGTGGGAGTTGTAGTGAATCGTAATGAAACAGAGCAAGATCACTAAAGCTCGTTGTTTTATCCAGTTAAGGGTATTGTTAATGTTGCTTTGGTTAATAACAGTGTTTTAAAAAGATTATAAACATAGCTTGTGGTCAAAAGTAGAGGTCTCAGGTGATTGTTCTCTGAAGTTCTGACATTTCATTCATTCCATCTACCACACAGTTGAACCTCAAAATTAGGTACGCTTCTTTTTTCAACAGCATAGTATCTAAGTTACCCCCACGTGGCGGGATTTTCATGCCTGACAGAACAGTCCACTTAAAGTCTTTTTCGGTGTGATTACTCTGTAAAAAGTGTTGAACCATAGGGGCGGTTAACACTTTTTGTTTAATCCTGGATCGGTGTTGCGCCAGCCGTTGGTTTATTTGCTGGTTGGTTTTCCCAACATATAATTTAGGGCATGTGCACATTATTGTATATACCACATTGTGGCTTTTGCAATTGGTAAATTCTTTGTGTGTCCGTTTGGTTGAGTTAAACTCAAACGTTACCCCTTCTATTGTATTGATGCACGAGACACAGGTGCCACATTTATGGTGCCCTTCTACTGGTTTCAATTTCCAGAGAATGCGTAAATCTGTTTTGGCCTGACTGACCCCCATATCTGTTCGGACAATCTGTTGTCCAATACTCTTGTTTTTCTTTAATGCAAAAAGAGGTTTTTCCATTGCAAAAAGAGGTTTTTCCATTGGGACCTCTAAATTCGATATTAAATGCCAATTCTTCAGGATTATTGCTCTGAATTTATTGGTACATGGGCCATACGTGGTTACACAAACTGGCCTCTCTAGTGGTTTCTTTTCTTTTTTACTCAAAAGTTCTTCCCTCTGTGTAAACCAAGCTCGTTTGGTGGAATGTTTCAACAGCTTTCTTGGGTAGGCCCTGGCTTTCAGCTGGGTGTTTAGAATTTCTGAATATGCCGTAAAATCCTCTTTTCTAGAGCAATTCCTCCTAATCCTTAGCATTTGACTATAGGGGAGATTGGCTTTTAAACTTTTTGGGTGATAACTCCGATAGTGGCGTATTGTGTTTTTATCAGTTTCTTTACGGTGTAGGGTAGTGGTCAGTTTTTGATCTTCTGGGAAAACTTCTACGTCCAAAAAAGTTAAACGTGATGGACTGTAGGATAAAGTGAATTTTATATCTGGGTGTCGGGTGTTAAGCCACTCGTGGAATTGGATGAGCGTTTCTTCTGAACCATTCCACTGGCACCAGATATCGTCAATGTAGCGATACCATGCTGTTATATGCTGTCGGTAAGGGTTGTTATGGTACACGAAGCGCTCCTCATACAGGGCCATGAAGAGGACCGCCATCTCTGGGGCATAAGGACACCCCATGGTGGTCCCCTTCACCTGCATGTGGAACTCATCCATGAACCGAAAATAGTTTCTCTTAAATGTAATCCTGGCCAGATCTATTATAAATTCTGTGGGCACGCTTTGTGGCTTGGGTCGAGTTTCTAAAAAATATTCAATTGCCTCCAGTCCTTCTTCTTGAGGAATTTGGGTATACCAGGAGGTGACATCAAAAGACACCATTAGGTTATGACTTACGTCAAAAGCTGAACCTTTAATTTTATTGATAAAGTCAGTAGTGTCTTTCAGGTACGATGTTACCTGGCTCATGAAAGGTTTTAAAAAAACATCCACGTATTTAGCCAATGGCTCCAATACCGAGTCACACCCAGAGACGATGGGTCTTCCGGGTGGCTCTGTGAGGTTTTTATGGATCTTTGGCAGAAAATAGATAACAGGAGTACGTGGTTTCTTTTTTACCAAATAGTCAAATTCTTTTGGGCCTAAGATGCCTGTGTCAAATCCCTCCGTTAGTTTGCTCTGTATTTCCTTTTGTATTTGTGTTCTAGGATCTTCATTTAGTAGCCTAAACCATTCTACTTTTTGTATTTAGCTGTGCGCTTCTGCAATGTACTTGTCTCTTGCCCAGACAACTAGGGCACCCCGTTGTCAGCCGGTTTCACGACTATTATGTCATCATTTCTTAATTCGCTGATGGCTGTCTGCTGTTCTCTGGTTATGTTTCTTTTGAAGAAGACTTTTTGTTTGCCCAACTGTGTGATAGATGAAAGAATCGCCTGTTCGTAGGCGATAATCTCTTTGGGAACGGCGTGTGTTCGAGGAATGAATGTAGATTTGTTTGCGAGGCTAGAGTGCTCTGGTATACGGGTGTCTTCCTTGTTGTGCCCAACTCTAAAACAGATTTTTCATAAATAGTCGATTTTTTATCTGAAAGATTGACTATGGATGTTTCGTCTAACTTTTGTAAAAGTTCTTGCGCATTCTCATTTTACTTTTACAAAAGTTAGACGAAACATCCATAGTCAATCTTTCAGGTAAACAATTGACTATTTATGAAAAATCTGTTTTAGAGTTGGGCCTGAAATTTGTGCCAGTAGTCAACACTTATCTGACTAATTTAAAAATTGAAGCCTTAGAATTTTGTAGGAAATTGCGGTTAAAGGCGTTCTTCAACAACAAGGAAGACACCCGTATACCAGAGCCCTCTAGCCTCCCCTCTCTCGTGTTGCTTTTTCCCTCACCCCGTTATTGCTGCTCCATCCTTCTCCCCCGTGCCTCCTTCGTGTTGCCAGCCCACTCTCTACCCTCCACTTTTATTTTTTACATATTGCACAGAAAAGTGTGGGCTCCTGTACCAGATGGCTTGATAAAAAAATGCACTATGACACGGTCGACACTGGCTGCATAGTATTGCTTTTAATTTCATGACTTGGAGCCACGTTGCACTCCAACTCAGGCTGCTGTGCAACATGTCTAAAAGAACATTGACAAGGCCAATAGATCTTGCATACCTAAGACCTATTATCTTTGCCAATGCTTGTTTAGATGGCAATCCACAGTCTCACCCATATATGTGAATGCTGAGACTGACAAAGAGCTCACTCTCCCTCATCTCAGTACTTAGTTTTGTGTACTGTCCAGTCCTTTGTCAGTCAACTATGGACCCTAATGCAATCCTGGAGTTAACAGAGCCCTGTATTCCCACAGTCTTCAGTGTCACCCATTTCCAAGAGCATACAGGCCAGCGCCCAACTCAGCATAGACCCTGCGCCTGGCAGGGCTTTTCCTGACGAGTAAGCAGAGGGCCCCATTGCAAAGTGTCTCTGTGCCGGGGGGATTCGTTTCCCACTGGCCCTGGTCGGTTACTAAGTGGGTTTTCCCCGAGGACATAGAAAAGGGAGTCAGTCAGATAAAGAGAATTAAAGCTCTGCTCTCTAAAATAATTGCAGATACACGTTCCAATGCTTATCTCAAATGAGTTAAGGTAAGCACATGAGCAACGTGCGTGTGTGTCAGTACAGAGGCCGCGCCCTCCTTACAGTAATACCACAGTTACATTTAGTGGTGAAATGGCTTCTATAAATAGAGCCTACGGGCTCCACGCCCTGGGGGTAATTATACCTGGAAAGAAATAGGAATGCTTTGGGGAAGTTGGCTGTGTGGCATCGTGCAGGCGAGAATGCCAGAGGAGAGCAGAGACACTGAAGCACAGATTCTGTGAGCAGGCAAAGTCTCTTTATTAGCGAGTAAATGTCAGACTCGCTGCACCCACCTCAGATATACAGCTGCCAGCTGCGACCATGGCATGTGCGGCCTCTTCTGCCAGACCTGGAGATTTTCAACCAAAGTCACTTTGCGCGATATGAATGTTCTGCCCCTGCTGTTTATGCTAAAAGCCGATACTCATATTCCTGATTGCAAAGTGTTGATGATTTGCACCTGGAACGAACCAACTTGGTAAATGTAAATGTATACTTGTATAGCGCACTACTTACCCGCAAGGGTCTCAAGGCGCTTGTGCGAATACCGCTGTGGAACCGATCCTGGCTTTCCCTGTGAGGTGTCCACTCCTGGGCACCCCCAAGGTGGAGGCCAGGCATCCTTAGCGTTGTGGGGGCCGTTGTGGAGATTAAGCAAGCTATTGCCCAGAGTTGCAGAGTGGGACTCCATGATTGGAATAGGCAACGAGGCGAGAATTATCAGGTCCGTGGACTTTTTTAGCCGAAGACCCGCCACGGCGGGGAATTGAACCCTGGTCCCGGGCTAGACCTCTGCATCAGGGTCTGCCGCTCTAACCATTGAGCCACACTTCTCCATTTGAACACGAATTAGAGAGTATATTTTCTTGTATCCTATGTCTTGCTGTACATTGAGACTATCCAATATGTCCCCTTCTGGAACGTACAAAATTATCTTACAGGAGCTTAATTTGTCCTGCTCGTAAGTTGCCTTCAATATGGCGTCAAGTTGTGGGTGCCAGGTGTATTATTGACTATCTTCTTCTGTGTGTTGGTTTAGGTCCTTCCACTGCCGAAGATAAAGTCTCATAGTGACTAGAAGGCCTTCATTACAAGTTAAGAAATACATCAGTAGTTTCCATTAACAAAAAAAACCAGACAGCCCTAAATATTCTTGTACTATTCATCCTTGAGAGGGGGGCTTTTTATAATCTCAAACATGGCTTCAGAGCGCATACAATATTCTAAAGCCTGCAAGAAGAATATTAACTATATGTATTGCTCGGATTACTTACTGGTAATCTTCATTACTCTGATTCTTCCTTACTCGACCCATTCCTTACTTGTTGGAGCGAGTGTACTCATTCCCTCCCCTGTATCCACTGCTGTAAAGCTGTTTCTTCCCTTTCTGTGAAACAGTCAAAGGAAAAGATCATAATAACCCCACCCATTTCCCTTGCTCTCATTGTTTAATAGAAAGTCCAAAACACAAGCTGATGAAATAACATGGCAGGGAGGGAGATAAGGAATGGGAAGAGTAAGGAAGAATCAGAAGAATGACTATTACCATTAGGTTAACTGAGGAATACCTCCTCTTCTTCCATTCTTCGTCCCATTTCTTACTTGGTGGAGCAATGCCAAATCACTAGCTCCAGGAAAACCACAAGGGGCACACAAAATCAGCAAGAAGAAATTCTTTATCAATATTTCAGAACTGAGCAGAAGCCCACAAACATCCAGAACAGCTCCCAACAACCAATAAGACAAATTAAGGTGATAAAAATCATTCAAAAAGAGGAGCAGGGAGTCCACAAAGACTATGACTATGAAAAAGATATTGTAGCCTTCAAGATCCCTTAACCAAAACATAATTCTGACCCCCGGACAATAGGAAACCTATTATGGGAAATTAAAGTGTAAGGGGAGGACCATTTAGCAGCTCTGCAGATGTCTCTAAGGGAAACACCAGACCACTCTGTCTAAGAGGCTGCCATTCCTCTAGTAGAGTGAGTTGTGACCCTGTGAAGGGGCCACGACCCCTACCTTGGTGGAGCCGCGCCTTCCCTTACGATCCCGGCGCCCGCCATCCGAACCTCGGGCGTCCATAGCAACCCGGACTCCACCCCTCTCTCCTTCGTTTCAGGACCCAATCACGGCGAGCAAGATCCCGGAAGGACTCTCCCGTGACCCCGGAAGTCCCTCCCATAGTCCAGAGGCGGAGCACAGAAAAGCCGGAACCGAGGTCAACAGGGCGTTCAAGCAGGAAGACTCGTGGCAGGAGACAGCATGCGGAGAACCCCGGGAGCCGAGCGGTGAAGCGGAAGAAGAAGAAGATGAAGTCTGGACGGAGGACTGGTGGAGTCCGGTGGAGGAAGCTGGAGAGCGGCCGCAACTCGCGGGAGAGTTGCGGCGGGCCAAGTGAGTACCGACTCCCCTTTTCTAGCGAGTGTAAATATTGTAATGTACAGTAGGCCATCCCCCTCCACCTTGCACCCAGCACTGTAGGATATTGTATATATAACCTGTTTGTAGTCACCGGCATGATTGTAGATACTATCCCCTCACTTGCCAGTCACCCAGTCACCCTTCTGCCTGCCCCTACTTCCTCTTTCCCTCTCTTCCTCCTCCCCTACTTACCTCACGTTCGCTGGTATTCCCACACAACCCCGGTGAAGGTAGACGGCATCACTCAGTTCTGAGTGGAAGACCTAATGGCCCTCTTTTTCTCTCCTTCCCATACCTCCGAGGAGCCACCGTCCCGCAGCTCGACTGACCAACCCCTCGGGAAACCCTCAACACGTCTTCCAGCCAAGTACCTTCCCTCAACGAAGAGCCATCACCTCGACACTGCACCAAGCATCGCTTCAAGACTCTGTTCTCCCTTTCCCACACCCTCAGACTGTGTACTGAAAATAAAAATCGAAGAGATAGCCCACTACATACGGTCCACCTACACCCCACGATCACAGACCCCTTCACGTATTTCTCTACTGTGAGCCAGATAAGCGAAGAAAATTCCTGTCTTCATCTATCGGACCAAGGTAGAGGAAGACTAAAATTGAGAAAAGAGGCAGAGAAGGGTCAGGGTCAGAGGCTTCCTGCTGTTACCAGGTAGAACAATTTCTTGGTCTCAGTGAAACACAGAACTGACCTTCGGCAAGAACTAAGGATCCAGAGAAAGAACCATCCTGTCATAAAAAATCCACAAATTTGGATGGCGAAAGACCAGGCTGTTCAGTTACCCCAAACCTATTGGCCGTGTAATGGTCACCAAAAGAAAACCTTCAAGGTAAGGAGTTTAAGAGAAACTGACTCAGAGGGTTCCGATGGTGACTCCTGTTATTGAGAAAGGGATAAGGTAACACCCACAGAGGAAAAGAAGTACAGATCTTAGGTCTCAGGGGCTGAAAACCCTTAAAGATCTTAGAGGCCATCAGTTCAATGGAGGACAAATTGCCCCACGGAGCACAAAATGTCTTAATGGAGAACTGCTGAAGCTTAAGAGTTGCAAGTGAGAGGCCCGTATCAAACCCTTTCTGAAGAAACTGAAACATTTCAGTAGTAGGAGCAGAAACAGGAGACAAAGTCCTCTGCCCGCACTATCTATCAAAGGAACCCAATTGATGCTCATAAGCCTTATTTGTGCAAGCTAGTCTTGAAGACTGTAGAGAACAGGATATAGACAAAGAAATATCTTTACTCAATAAACCCTCCCTCTCAATCTACAGACCGAGAGTCTTAATTTGGCTTGAGTACGCACCACAAGAACAGGGATGGACAGGGGAGACGGATCAAGAGGAAGGAGCCATTGCCATTCCAGAGCGAAACATCTGAGAGCAGGGAACCAAGGCTTCCTCACCCAAAACAAAGCACAAGTACCACTCCTGCTTATTCACTGAGAAGGCAATTTCGAAACTGCGGAATCAATGATATTGGAGGGAATGCATAGAGGAGACTCGAAGGCCAAGGACTCATAAGAACGTTGGTGCCTAAAGCACTCTGAGAGCAGAACCTGCAGAAAAACAGAGGACATTTGGAGTACAGAAGAGTGGCAAAGATATCCGATACTGGACCCTCCCATCGCATGCAAATCTGGGAGAACACCTGAGGAGTTAGAACAAACTCTTGAGAGGGTGGAAACACTCAAGTTAATCAAACCTAAATGTGGGTGACCCTCAACCCCGGATTGTTGTCCTCTCTCCAGGAGCCAATGAGGCAAAGAAGATTGTTGAGGGAAGGGGAGCTGGTGCCGAACTGGCGATTATAAGACAGCACTATCGGTTGTTAACGTGGACTACCACATAGTGACCTTTCATGGTCCCCGAGAAAGCAAGCAGAGAAATCCAAACCCCCTCAGCTCCTTCCAGTCCTTACGCTCTCTGCCACATTCTTGGGCTGTGTTACCCCCCCAATACTCCCCCCCAGCCCGAACTGCTGGCATCTCTGGTTAGAATCAAGGGATCAGGATAGCATAGAGGGGAACCCCTCTCAGAGAAGGAAGGCGCAACCACCAGGGGAGTTCCTGTTTGATCGAAGCTGACACAGGGATCTGCACATTGCACTCTTCTAGGGCTGGTGTCCAATGGAGCAAGATATGTCGAACCACCTGACCCACATTGTTAGACCTGGCATCATTGCCAGTGGAGTGGAGAAGTGTGGCTCAGGGGTTAGAGGCAGCAGACCCGGAAGCTGAGATCGGTCCTGGACCAGGGTTCGATTCCCCGCCTCGGCGGGGTCTTGGGCTAAAAATTCCACGGACTCGATAATTCTCGCCCCGGTGCCTCCTCGACTCATGGGTTCACACTCTGCGACTCTGGGCAATAGCTTGCTTAATCTCCACAACGGCCCCTCGCGGCGGGATGCCTGACTTTCACCTTGTGGATACCCTGCTATCTCACAGGGGAATACCAGGAAGGGTTCCCTAAGCAAGTGCCGGGAAACCCACTGCGGGTAGCTGTGCGCTATATAAGCTCAACTACATTTACATCATTGGCGTGGGTCTCCCCTGCCTTTTTTGCCTTTGCCTCTTGTGTTGGACTCCATTTTGCTGCTCTAGATGCTTTGGGCACTTTACCACTGCAATTCAGTGCCAAAGTGCAAGTGCTCCTTTTGTAAATTGTTGTTATGGAGTAGTGATTCCATTATTGGCATATTTGATTTACTTGTCACACCCTAGTATAGTGCACTGTGTGTGCCCAGGGCCTGTAAATCAAATGCTAATAGCGGGCTTCAGCACTGATTGTGCCACCCACAGAAGCAGCCTGTAAAATGTAACTCTAGCCACCATTACAGAGACTGTGTGCAGTCTGGGACTGCCATGTCGACTTGGCAAGTGCACACACCTGCCAGTCCCTACATTTACCTTTTCTACATATTAGTCACCCCCTAAGGTAGGCCCAAGGTACCCCTATGGGCAGGGAGCATTGTGTGTAAAAGGTAGGACATGCACTGATGTGTGTCGCAAGTCCTGATAGTGAAATACTGCCAATTTCGTTTGTCACTATTGCAAGGTGACCTGTTCCAATTGGACAGAAGGAGGAGTTTGTTTTAGAACATCTTATAAACATGACTGGCCCTGGGAACAAGGTAGAAAAATAAGGTTTAGTATACCTGTACTTAACCGGTTTTGGCTGGGTTCAGACACTCTCTGCCTTCAGAGAACAAAGGATTTTTTTGTATGAAAAGATGGGCCCAGACCCCAGATTACTTCTGGGAATCAAGAGGAACCTTTGCCAAGGAGAAGAGCCGGAGAAGCCGAGGGGGAACATTGCCCTTGTGCTGTTTGCTGTCTGGGGTTGGCCTGCAGTGGCTGCTTGCTGCCAAGCAAAGGAGAAAAAGACTTTGCTGTTTGCTTTGTCACCTGCTTGAAAGAAGATCCCTAAGGGCTTGAACCAGAGCTTGCCTCCTGTTCTGAAGTCTCGGGACACAAAGTCTTCACCACCAGTTCCCCTGAATTTCTTTGCTGGGAATTCATATCTGCACAGAGGTACCTGCTGATGTTCTGGACCTCTAGAGACTGTTTTCCGCTGGGAGCTGGAAACTCGACACAACCTCGAAGAAGCGAGACGTATCTGCACCTGTTTCCAATGTATCGCCGTAGAAACAGTCGTAGCGCCTGCCGTGGCTTGAGAAATCGCTGCACGCCGCATCGATTGCAACGATCTCCAAAGTCCGAGATCATCTCACCAAGTTCGATACAAGGCCTGCTGTGCGGCTGCATGAGTTCACGCATCGTCACCGGATCGTCGCATCGCATCGAGATGCCAAGTCTGTCATATCGTTGGGAGACGTAGTAAGAAACCGACGCGTCACCTCCCCATGCTGTAAGAAACTGACGCATCACCTCCTCTCTGGTAAGGAACCGACGCAGGCTATATGAGAAAGGAATTCAACCTGCACTTCTATACAACCCAACAACTATTTTAAAAAATGTCGCCCTCTTGAATAGCAGAAAGCTGAGCCTGGAAATCCTTGACAAAGGACTGAAAAGCATATAGACCAGACACCCCAGTCCACAAGGAAAGGCTGAGGCTAAGTTCTTATCAAAGCAGCTTCAACTTTCCTATCCACCAGGTCACTCAGGGTCACATCTTCCAACAGCACGGATAGTTTGCCAGTGAGGTTGGCCATCGATGGATCTGAGGCAAGGACCTGAGGCAATTCAGTCTCTCCCTTAGACAAAGAATATAGCTATTCCATAAACCAAGGCGCTGAGACTCTCTCAGGATCTCTCCATTCACATTGCAAGAGAAACTGAATTGCAGGAAGGACTGGTAGTTTAGCAAAAGACAGCTGTTGGACATGGTGAAATTATTCATTACTAGCACTGGGCTGCTCTACATCTGCAGGAAGCTGAAGGTTGGAAGACAGGTATGACTCCACTGGTTCTAGGCTTTGCTTCAAAATATATTTCCTTCTAGAAGCGGCCTCAAAGAGAAATTACAGTTCCTCTTCCTCCTAATACGGGGAGACCCAGGAGGAAACTGATGAAGGAAAAGGAACAGACCTAGCAGAAACCTTTGAAGATGCAGGAGACTATGGGTAGAACTATTTCCCTGATGCTTATTATATGCCTCCGACAGCTTCTTAACCATCTCCTGGAGGTGCGCTTCTGAAACAGGAGGAGAGCGTCATCTAACCACTCCATCATGGACCCCTTGAAGGAGTCTGTCGGGGAAGTATGACAGGTAATATGAGTATGCTTTCCCATTCCTGAAAGGCAGTGCACAATGATATAGAGAAACTGAAGAGTTTATAAAGGCATAAAGGTCCTCTTAGGAAACTGCCTCTACTGCCTGCACCAAAAACATAGAGAGACCAGAGAATCTGGCTGCAAGTGGCTGCAATGGTTGCTAAGAGGAACATTGTGGGGCATGGAGGGCAACTGACATGAATTGGTGCTGTGCGGCGGAATAGACAATCTATGAAAGTCGGGGATGCCCCAAGCATCAACCTGTGCAAAAAGACATTTACCGCATCGCAAAGAGCTATGCCAGAACGGCCAAGCAGCTGCGTTCATACAAAGAAGCCCTCCCCTACAGAAAGAAGGGTGCCAGAGAACCCCCACATAGATCTGAAAACTGTAGTGTCCCCCGCTGCTGTACTACAGAAAACGCGGCACCCAAGCAGCCACTAGCCCCCGCTGCAATAATAATAAAGAGTCACAGCGTGAGAGTAGCTGTTCTGAAGAACTGTGGCACCCTCCCAGCCAGAAGGCACTCTGAACAAAAAAGTTTGCAATCCCAAAACAGGGAAAGCAACTAGGAATGATAGCGGCCCAGCAGTCATAATTCAAACAAGCACTAGCAAAGCCAATACGTCTCTCCTATGCAAGAGTTTTTGGCTTGGTTTTTGGCTTTACCAATATGTTTTATCAATATGGGCAGACTGGCTGCTGTTCAGCATTGCTAAAGGTTAGTGGGGTAAAGGAGAGTGGCTTGGAGTTGAGTGTCATGGAGCACCGTACAGTGTTGAGGAAGGACTAGAGTGTCATAGAGGGGAAGGGCGTGGAGTTGAGCAGCATAGAGTGGAGTACAGTGTCAGAGTTGAGTAGAGTATCGTAGAGTGGAGTGGCATAGAGTGTCATGGAGTGGTGTAGAGAGATTAGAGTGTCATACAGCGTGTTGGGGAAAGATCCTTTACAACGCAACTTTTACCACGCAGTGCTGTTACAACGCAAGTATTACAACGAAAACCTTTACAACGCATTACACTGGGGGGCGCTCTAGGATAGGGAATAGTTTTAATTTACTATCCAACACCTTCCCTAGTGTCCACGGGGACTGAGGTGGAATATTAAATTAAACTATTCACTATCCAGCACCCCCAAGTGTAATGCGTTGTAAAGGTTTGCGTTGTAATACTTGCGTTGTAACAGCAGGCGTGGTAAAAGCATGCGTTGTAACATCATACATCCGCGTGTTGCGTAGAGTTGAGTAGAGTGTTGTAGAGTAGAGTGACGGAGAGCGCAGTAGATTTTCATAGAGTGGAAAGGCACAGAGTGGAGTTGAATATTGTAATGATTAGTGGAACACAGTGGCATAGAGTGTTGTGGAGTGGCATAGTGTCAGAGTGTCGTATTTGTAGACTGACATAGAGTGGAGCAGGGTGCTATAGAGTGGAGTTGAGTGTCAGTGGAGCAGAGTTTAATGGAGTAGAGCATCATAGAGTGGAGTATTGTGAAGTGGAGTGTCGTAGAATAGAGTAGGGTAAAGTAGAGTGGAGTACTGTAGCCTAGAGTGGAGTGGCATAAAATACAGTGGTGCCGTGTAGATTGGCTTAGAGTGCAGTGGCGTAGAGTGCATTGGTTTTGAGTAAGGTGGCGCAGTGCGCAATGGCGCAGAGTGCTTTGACACAGAGTGCAGTGGCGTAGAGTGGTACAGACTAGATTGCACTTGTGTAGAGTGAAATTGCGTGGAGTGGACTGGCACGTAGTGGAGTAGAGTAGCGTAGAATGAAGAGGAGTAGAGTAGATTGCTTCAGAATAGAGTGAAGTGGCAGAGTGGAGTGGTGCAGGGTAGAGTGGAGCAGTGCAGGGTAGAGTGCAGAGGGGAAGTGTAGAGTGGGTAAGAGTGCACTGACACAGAGAGGAGTGGTGCAGAATGTAGTGGCGTAGAGTGTGGTGGTGTTCAATGCAGAAATGTTGAGTGGTGCAGAGTAGACTGCAATGGCATAGAAAGAAATGGCATAGAGTGTGGCCATGCAGAGTAGAGTGTCAGAGTGCAGTGTCATAAAGTGCAGTGGCATAGGTTGCTGTGGCATACAGTGGTATAGAGATCAGTGACAAAGAGAACTGTGGTGCACAGTATAATCGAGAGGTGTAGAGTGAAATGGTGTAGAATGAAGTAGCATGCAGTGGAGTAGAGTGAAGCGGCACAGAGTAGAATGTTGTAGAGTATAGCAGCATAAAGTGCAGTGGTGCAAAGTAGTTGGTGTAGGTTCAGTGGCGTAGGGTTCATTGTTTTGAGTGTGGCCATGCAGAGTAGAGTGTCAGAGTGCAGTGTCATAAAGTGCAGTGGCATAGGTTACTGTGGCATACAGTGGTATAGAGATCAGTGACAAAGAGAACTGTGGTGCACAGTATAATCGAGAGGTGTAGAGTGAAATGGTGTAGAATGAAGTAGCATGCAGTGGAGTAGAGTGAAGCGGCACAGAGTAGAATGTTGTAGAGTATAGCAGCATAAAGTGCAGTGGTGCAAAGTAGTTGGTGTAGGTTCAGTGGCGTAGGGTTCATTGGTTTTGAGTAAAGTGGTCTAGAGTGCGCTGGTTTAGAGTACAGTGGCATAGCGCAGAGTGCAGTGGCGTAGAGTGGAGCAGCACAGAGTAGAGTACAGTGCCATAGAGCGAGTGGCATGAAGTGCAGTGGGGTAGAGTAGATTGTTTCACAGTGGAATGGAGTGGAGTGGTGCAGGGTAGAGTATACTGGTGCAGGGTAGAATGTAGTGGCATAAGGTAGTGGTGTAGAGTAGAGTGGTGCAGTGCTGACTGCAGTGGCACAGAGTGGAGTGGTGCAGATTGGAATGGCATAGAGTTCAGTGGCGTAGAGTAGGTTGTTTTAGAGTAGGGTGAAGTGGCATAGAGTGGAGTGGTGCAGGGTAGAGTGCAGTGGTATAGAGTACCAGCGTGAAGTGCATTGGTGTAGAGTGCAGTGTTGCAGAGTGGAGTGGCGCAGAGTGCATTTGAGTGGCGTAAGTGCAGTGGCATGGAGTGCAGTGGCTTAGAGTATCTTGTTTCAGAGTAGAGTGAAGTGGCATGTAGAGTTAAGTGGTGCAGGGCAGAGTGCAGTGATGCAGGGTACACAGGAGTGGTATAGAGTAGTGGCGTAGAGTGCCCTGGTGTAGATTGCAGTGTTGCAGAGTAAAGTGGCATAGAGTGGATTCATGCAGAGTGGAGTGGCCTAGACTGGAGTGGTGTAGTGTGCAGTTGAAAAGATTGCAGTGGTGCATAGTAGAGTGGTGTAGAGTGCACTGGCATAGAGTAGTGTGGTGCAGAGTAGAGTAAAGATGCAACTAACAGTGTTCCTGGAGGGATTTGCTTTAACATTTCTTTTAAGTTGGTCATGAGATCTAACAGGGTTAGCAGAAAACACATAAAAACACTCACATCAGAGAAAGCATACTGTTGCAGACAGATTGGATTACTTAGAACCACATATTTGAATAATTTCATACAAAATAAATCAATGCCATCAATACCGACACTGCTCTAGAATAAGTTCCCACGTATACAAAGTTTATAAGGAGTTGATCCCAGGATCTTGGAGTGGTGTAGTAGACTACGTTTAATTTGCGAAAGTTCATAATCTAACTGAAAGCATCCAATGTTTTGTAATATTATGGACTCAAGCTGCACATAATACCATAACTAAGGTTAAAAAAGATGAACCATCGACGTTTCGGTCTCTAGGTGCCAAAGGTCAGCAAGACCATCATAAGGACGCAGAGTTGAAAACAAACATAAACCTAAATCAACACAAAAGTAATTAAGTCTACATAACTACGCCTAGAGAGAAGTAAACTTACCATGTGCATAGCTTGCATACAACAAAAGACACCTTGTGTAGTGTCACCCATACAAAATCAACCAAATATGGATTCCTAGTATGAAAATCTTAGCCCAACATGCAGTGTGAATTACCACAACCAAAAGTGTATACCGAGCCAAATGTAAACTGCGACAAACTACCAATAAACTTACCAGAAAGTGGAGTGACATACATTGGAGTTGAGTGCCAGAGGAGCAGAGTTTAATGGAGTAGAGGATCTTAGGGAGTATTGTGAAGTGGAGTGTGGTAGAATAGAGTAAAGCAGAGTGAAGTAGTGGAGCCTAGAGTGGAGTGGCGTAAAGTACAGTGGTGCAGAGTAGATTGGCATAAAGTGCCGGGGCGTAGAGTGCTCTGGTTTTGAGTAAAGTGGCATAGCGTGCAATAGCACAGAGTGCAGTGGCGTAGAGTAGTGCAGAGTAGATTGCAGTGGTGTAGAGTGCAATTATGCGGAGTGGACTGGCATGTAGTGGAGTGGAGTGGCGTAGAAGGAAGCGGAGTAGAGTGAAGTGGCATAGAGTGGTGTGTTGCAGATCAGAGTGAAGCAGTGCAGGGTAGAGTGCAGAGGTAAAGAGTAGAGTGGTTTAGTATAGAGTGGGTAAGAGAGCAGTGACACAAAGTGGAGTGATGCTGAGTGTAGTGGCATATAGTTAAGTGGCGTAAAGTGCAGTGGAGTAGAGTGCAGAAGAGTTGAGCTGTGCAGAGTAGAGTGCAGTGGCATAGAGTGTGGTCATGCATTGTAGAGTGTCAGAGTGCAGTGTTATAAAGTGCAGTGGTGTAGAGTGCAGTGGTGTAGAGTGCAGTGGCATGAAACGCAGTGGCGTAGAGTGGTAAAGAGATCACTGCTGAAGAGAACAGTGTTGCAGAGTAGAATCGAGAGGCGTAGAATACAGTGACGTAGAGTGCAATGGTTTAGAGTGACATAGCATGCAGTGGTGTAGAGTGTAGTGGCATAGAGTAGAATGTTGTAGAGTATAGAGATATAACGTGTAGAGGTGAAATGTAGTTGGTGTAGAAGATTGCAGTGGTGTAGAGTGACATAGCATGCAGTGGTGTAGAGTGCAGTGGCATAGAGTAGACTGTTGCAGAGAATAGAGGTATAAAGTGCAGTGGTGCAAAGTAGTTATTGTTGGTGCAGTAACGTAGGGTTCATTGGTTTGGAGTAAAGTGGTGTACAGTGCATTGGCGTAAAGTACAGTGGTTTAGAGTACAGTGGCATTGCGTAGAGTGCAATGGTGTAGAGTGGCATAGCGTAGAGTGGAGTACAGTGCTGTAGAGTGCAGTGGCATGGAGCGCAGTGCTGTAGAGTAGATTGTTTCACAGTAGAATGTAGTGGAGTGGTGCTGGGTAGAGTATAGTCGTTCAGGGTACAATGCAGTGGCACAGGGTAGTGGCGTAGAGTAGAGTGGTGAAGCGTTGATTGCAGTGGCACAGAGTGGAGTTGTGCATAGTGGATAGACCTAAAGTAGATTATTTTAGAGTAGAGTGAAGTAGCATAGATTGGAGTGGTGCAGGGTAGAGTGGAGTGGTGCAGGGTAGAGTGGAATGGTGCAGGGTAGAATGGAGTGGTATAGAGTAGTTGCGTAGAGTGCACTGGTGTAGAGTGCAGTGTTGCATACTAGAGTGGAGTAGAGTGGAGTGATGCAGAGTGGAGTGGCCTAGACTGGAGTGGTGTAGTGTGCAGTGGAAAAGAGTGCAGTGGTGCATTGTAGAGTGGTGTAGAGTGCACTGGCATAGAGTTGTGTGGCGCAGAGTAGAGTAGAGATGCAACTATCAATGTTCCTGGAGGATTTTTTATACATTTCTTTTAAGTTGGTCATAGGATTTAACAGTGTTATCAAAAAACACATAAGAAACTCACATCAGAGAAAGCGTACTGTTGTATACAGATTGTATTACTTAAAACTACATATTTAAATAATTTCATACAAAATGAATCAATGCCATCAACACCAACACCCGTCTAGAATAAGATCCCATTAACGTATACAAAGGTCCTAAGGAGTTAATCCCATGATCTTGGAGTGGTGTAGACGACTCTTAAATTCTGGACATTCATAATCTAAATGAAAGCATCCAATGTTTTACAATATTATGAACTCAAGCCGCACACTATACCATAACCAAGGTTAAGAAGGAGGAACCATCGACTTTTCGATCTCTGCGTGCCAAAGGTCAGCAAGACCATCAGGAGGACTCAGTGTTGAAAACGAGCATAAACCTATTTCAACACAAAAGGAATTAAGTCTATATAACTACGCCTAGAGAATATGTAAACTTACAATGCACATCGCATGCGAACAACAAAAGACACCTTTTGTAGTGTCACCCATGAAAAATGAACCAAATATGGACTCATGAGTGGGAAAACCTTAGCGCAACAAGCAGTGCAATTAAGCACAATCAAAAGCGTATGCCGAGCCAAATGTAAACTACCAAAGCATTTACCAGAGTGGAGTGACATAGAGTGGAGTTGAGTTTCAGAGGAGCAGAGTTTAATGGAGTTGAGGATCATAGGGAAATTTGTGAAGTGGAGTGTTGTAGAATACAGTAAAATAGAGTGGGTGGTGTTGCCTAGAGTGGAGTGGCGTAAAGTACAGTGGTGCAGAGTAGATTGCCATTGAGTGCAGTGGCTTAAGAGTGCATTGGCTTTGAGTAAAGTGGCAGTGTGCAATGGCGCAAAGTGCAGTGACACAGAGTGCTGTGGCATAGAGTAGAGTGGTGCAGAGTAGATTGCAGGGGCGTAGAATGCAATTGCGTGGAGTGGACTGGCACGTAGTGGAGTAGGGTGGCATAAAATTAAGTTGAATAGCGTAGTTTCAGAGTAGAGTGAAGTGGCATAGAGTGGAATGGTGCAGGGTGTAGAGTGGAGCATTGTTGGGTAGAGTGCAGAGGTGAAGTGTAGAGTGGTGTAGTGTAGAGTGGGTAAGAGTGCAATGACATAGAATGGAGTGATGCAGAGTGTAGTGGCGTAGAGTGCAGTGGTGTAGAGTGCAGAAGAGTTGAGTGATGCAGAGTAGAGTGCAATGACATAGAGTACAGTGGCATAGAGTGTAGTCGTGCAGAGCAGAGTGTCAGAGTGCAGTGTCATAAAGTGCAGTGGCGTAAAGTGATCTAGAGAGCAATGACGATGAGTACAGTGGTGCAGAGTAGAACTGAGTGGCGCAGAGTGCGATGAGGTCAAAAATAAACCTAAATCAACACAAAAGGAATTAAGTCTATATAACTACGTCTAGACATGTAAACTTACAATGTGCAACAACAAAAGACACCTTATGTAGTGTCACCCATGAAAAATCAACCAAATTTAGACTCCTAAGTGACGAAGAGAACAGTGGTGCACAGTAGAATCGAGAGGCATAGAGTACAGTAACGTAGAGTGCAATGGTGCAGAGCAGGGGGTTTCAATCTATGGGGCGCGACCCCCAGGGGGTCCGTGGAGTCACAGAAAGAGGGTCACGCATTCCCGGTCGCTCTCTGCCTGGAACTGGAATGTAAAACCCTCCTTTATTTTCACACCTGCCCTTTCCTCACTGCTGTCTTTGGGATTCCTCTGCTTTGCCCTCGCTGTTAGCTGTTGCCATTCTCTGACTTCCATTTGTTCGGCTGGCTTGAGAAAAGCCCGCATAGGCTATCATGGGCTCTGGGGTGTAGGGGCGAGGGGGGAGGCAGGCAGTCACACTCCCAACTTGGCCAATGGAAGGAACAATCTTTTCAAACTAAAATGTTTTTTTGAAGACAAATTTAGGCATTCTTAACAAAACCCAAAGACCAGATCCCAGAGGTAAAAGCACTTTGTGCAAATGGAAATCCCCGTGTAGCTCACACTTCTCTGTGTACTTGCTTCCCTATGAGTATACATGAAGGGGACTTACTGTTATCAATTATCCCAATCAGCCTAGTTCTCCCTGACTACTGGCTACACACTTTAAAACCCCACTGTCCTAGTGGCATCTAACAACCCAGTTACATTTGGTAACTCAGTGTGTCAACACATGAAATAAGGAGAATCCAACCAGAGGCGTCACCTGTTGTGTGCACGTGGACCCAAGCTCTCAGGGGATTAGGGGTGTGCCTTTTACTTTCTTCCAGAGGCAGGGTTGGGGCAGTGTGGCTGTTGTGCCGGATGCAGGGGCTCTTTCCCCGTTAGAAATGGCCCTGCCATCATGCAGCTGACAAAAGGGCAGTGTGCTTGGTGGAGGTCGGGCGGGGAGGTTGGAGAGGGCATAACACTGAAGGGGCGAAGGGGAAGAGCCTGGATCTGGACAGACAAGGCACTGTCTGATGGGGATTATTAGGTATTGAGAGACAGGACCAGACATAATATAACTGGCAGAGATGTGGGATGGGAGATGGGGGTGTGCGGGCAGACTGGAAGGCAAGGAGAGAGGTGTGGTGACAGAGGTGAGAGGTGGGATGCAGGTGTGAGAGGGGACTGGAGAGAAGTGGTAGATGATGTGAGGAAAGTGATGAGAGGCAAGGTGAGAGACACGGAAGTGTGGGAGGGGTGAGAGGGGAGGATGTGAGAGGCGAGAAGAAATGAGGATGAGAGGAGACAGGATGAGAGAAGACAGCTGACACATGTGAGGATGGCAGCAAGGGAGTCAGGGAATTCGATGAGGAGAAATGTGAAGTGGCGAAGGAAGTGTAGAAACGCAAGAGGAGAGGTGAGTATGAGAGAAAGGTGAAGGCAGGGATGTGGGCTACTGTTAAAGATTGAGGGAAGATAGCTTAGAGGTGATCTGTGAGGTACAAAGAGAAATTAATGCCACTTGGATGAGGGAGAGCAGCGATAGGGGAAGAGAGGGAGTACTGGGATGGGTGCTGAGGTGACAGGGGAGAGGGATGTTGGTTCCAGATGGTGCAGAAGAACAAAGGGGAGATGTGAAAGATGAATGGGGGACTGGAGATGTGTAAGATACAAATAGATACGACAGAAATTTGAAGGGAGAGACTTGAGGTGAAAGAGAAGTGCTGAGGGGTGAGTGAGGTAACGGGGCCAGAGAGGCCATGAGAGAAATGCGAGAGGCTGTTAGAGATGAGGGGACTGAAAAGACAGAACGGCGAGGTGGAATAGGTAGAGTTCAGAAGTTCAGAAGTTATAAAAAGGGGTGAAAGAAAATGGACTACAAAGGGAGAGAGGGATCCGGGGTTGGGACAGGTGAAAGGGATGGAAGGGAGGGGGTGGGAGGAAAGAGGCGTGGGTGAACTGCTCAACTCTGCACAAGACCGCCCGGGTTTTAAGGGACCCCTGCTGCTCTCAGCCAGGGCCAGGTGGGCTCCTAATGTGGCGACACTGTGGAGTGGTAGGCCCTTCATAAAATATTACTAAACATCTTTCTGTTGTTTATTGCTGTATTTTGGTTATAAACTGGTGCTGATAATGTGAAATCTTTGCCCAGTGTTACCGTGAATAAAAAATGTCAATTCCGCATCACATAGCATTATTTACATTTTCTTACCGCATAACTTAATCGACCCTGCTGCATAATTTGGTCCTCCCCTGCCTCATAATTGGTTCCCTGACAGAATATCGATGTAAAAAATATAGAAGTAAAAAATAGCGATGAAAAAATATAAAATGCAAAAATATCGACTCATTATACTTAAACAGGTAAGTAAAAAAACATTGATGTAAAAAAATATAGTTGAACAAAATATTGATCTTTTTTTTTATATATATATATATATATATATATATATATGTATATATATATATATATATATATATACATATATATATATATATATATATATATATATCAAAGCTCCAAAAATACCATAAGCACGAGTCACTCCAACAGCGGGTGCTGTTTCCGCGGTGGTGTCCTGCGATAATAATGCTTGCTCCAAATTCCCCAATTAATACCCAGCCGGGTTTGGAAGAATACAGCACTCTCGGGGTTCCAGTTCTCAGCAAATGTATATAATCAAAACAAACGCGTTTCGGGAAAAGCTCCCTTCGTCAGTGTCCATTCACGAACGCGCTGCGCGGCACCATTATATTGATTCTCTCAAGGGTGGTGGAAACAAATAAAGGACTACTCTAAACATTCATGTTTGAGCGCCATCTTTGAATATACATATTGTTGTTTCAAACGACCAAATAGATGTTATTCATTGTTTCGTCATGTGTCTCACACCACCATAATTATGCCGTGTATCGGCCAAAAGTACAATTTACATTCATTTTTAGGCATATACAAGTAATCGTGTGTATAGGTCACATGGACATATTTCTCCTGAGAAACAATGTCGATAAAACCTAGCGACATCGCTTTGCACATACAAATCATGTGTGTATAATAAACCACTATCCATATTTTAATTATTATCTTGCCGTGTATCGGCAATTGCAGCCAATTTGGCTGCCAAAGCCCCAGGTTAATGGAATCTGCCCAATTAGACCCATACTGCTGTATGCTCTCACACTATGATGACACTGTATATATCCTATCAAATGGTACCCTTAATGACAATTCAAAACCTTAAATCGAATACATTCTTCTTTCACAAATACAAATTAGTCTTTCAACAGATCATTATTCAAAAAACAGTCACCATTGTGAAAGGATTTGTCACAAATATATCAGAATTCATCACGTTCCAATTACCAATGGAACGTGGTCCCAGATGAGATGACATTTCCTCACCCATATTCAGGCCTCCTGGTGCTTTGGTCTCTAAGTCAATTATATATCGAGACTCTAATCTCCTGAGTGTCTATAGTTTATTGAACTTCCCACAAGGGAAGAAGCCCTTAGCAAGTGAGTCAAGAATATGTTAACTATCTAGACCTCCAAGTGAGTGTAAGGGATGGTAAGATCTGCACCCAATTATATCGTAAGCCTACGGCAGGAAATAGCGTGTTTCACGCTTCAAGTAGCCACCCCCGAAGACTCATTCGATTTAAGGTTTTGAATTGTCATTAAGGGTACCATTTGATAGGATATATACAGTGTCATCATAGTGTGAGAGCATACAGCAGTATGGGTCTAATTGGGCAGATTCTATTAACCTGGGTCTTTGGCGGCCAAATTTGCTGCAATTGCCGATACACCGCAAGATAATAATTAAAATATGGATAGTGGTTTATTATACACACATGATTTGTATGTGCAAAGCGATGTCACTAGGTTTTATCGACATCGTATCTCAGGAGAAATATGTCCATGTGACCTATACACACGATTACCTGTATATGCCTAAAAATGATTGTAAATTGTACTTTTGGCCGATACACGGCATAATTATGGTGGTATGAGACACATGACGAAACAATGAATAACATCTATTTGGTCGTTTGAAACAACGATATGTATATTCAAAGATGGCGCTCAAACATGAATGTTTAGAGTAGTCCTTTATTTGTTTCCACCACCCTTGAGAGAATCAATATAATGGTGCCGCGCAGCGTGTTCGTGAATAGACACTGACGAAGGGAGCTTTTCCCGAAACGTGTTTGTTTTGGTAATAAACTTTTGCTGAGAACTGGAACCCCGAGAGTGCTGTATTCTTCCAAACCCGGCTGAGTATTAATTGGGGAATTTGGAGCAAGCATATATATATATATATATATATATATATATATATATATATATATATATATATATACATATATATATATATATATAAAACAACAAGAGTGCTCCTGCTGGAAATTCTACGCCTTCTACTGGGGTGGCTCGATGCCGGCGGAGCAGCCGGCTGACAATATCCAAGAAAAACGGCGTTCCTAAACGAGCACTCGGGTCAATAATAAACACAGGGCTACTGCAACGTATCCAAAGATAGAAGGTTTATTAACTCCATAAACCTTACGTGACGCGTTTCGCGCTCCAAAGAGCACTTGATCACACAACAGAGTCCATAAAGTCTGTCACATTTAAAGTCCAGATACTTCCTTGAAGTAGTCATAGAAAGCGGACTGTTTGGTAACCAGCAAAGTATACGCCATGTCAGTATAGTCATTTCATACACATACATATTGTTACATATAGCATGCAGTAAGTTTAACATAATATTAAGCATAATCAAGCTGGCCGTAATAATACATCCTTCAATTAAAAGCTTTTCATTGTGCTCATGTGCTCATGGACGAACATAAACAACGAGAAACGTGTGGTCCGATGTATCATGGGCAATGTAGTGCATAACTGCATTATATTTCTCTTAGTGCGGGAAAGTGAGTAATATCGCGGAATGAAATAATAATATGAATACCACACCTGCGGGACGCTTGCGCACTAAAGACCTGGCTCACGGAACTTTTACAATACGTATGTAAGTCCTGAATAGTAGCTTGTTAGTGCTATTAGATGCTAGCCAGTACTAGTCAATCTCTCCTTAGTGATGGGGGCAATAGGCGTAATATCATAATGCTTTTGGTTAACAAAATAGATGGAGAAAATGTACCCTGGTTAGTGGGGTCTCCATATATATAAACTAGGATAAATCTCAACTGTGCATTTCTGCCAAACATGGAGTTTAGCGGTGAGGTTCTGGGGAGTTGATCTCAATCTCCAATCAAACAAAGTGTATAACGCAATAATAAAACATAACAGTGCACATATGTGTATATCACTATAATAAAATACATTACATTCATGGAGAGAGAATAGAAGATGAACCACTGAGAAAGGATTAGGGTACAGGTGCCACAAGCCTGAGACAGTGTCCCTCCCTTTCTTCCTGTGAAGGTAAAAAAGAAGAAGAGAAGAAAATAAGTATGAAGATAATAGAAGAATGCAGAGCTAGATAACAATCAGTATCATTTGTATCCATGACTAAGGCGTATTCTGGTAACAGGGTACTAATCTTCCTGTAGGTGAACACTCAGTTCTTCATCCATATTGTGCCCTTTCGGGTAGCGTGTGCATAAACTAATGATCTGTTTAGACTCTCTTTGTCTCAGTCTCAATGTGTGATTACCACGCCTTTGGTTAAGGTTACCCTGTTCAATAATGAAAAAAGAAAGCTTTGAAGGGTCTGAGTAGTGAAAAGCCTCAAGGTGACGAGCTATCGGGTATAGTTTATCTCCTTTACTAATAGCTCTAGTGTGTTCTAGGATCCGCTTTTTTGCCATATGGGTGGTACTGCCCACATATTTAAGATCGCATGGGCAGACCAACACGTATAGCGCAAACATACTTGTACATGTAAGGAATTGGTTTATCTTTATCATTCTGTTGGTACTTGGATTCCAATATTCCTTAACCATGTGACTGTTGGCACAGGCCTTGCAATGTCCGCAGGGGTAGAAACCTTCGAGGTCAATGCCCCTGTAGATATCCTTGTTACTGATGTCATTGTGTACTAAAATGTCACTCAGATTGTGGCCTCGTCTGTATGTTATGCTGGGTCTGTCAGGCAAGGTGTCCCCTATAATGGCATCACCTTTGAGAATACTCCAGTTTTTAACTATACACTTTCTAACCTGGTTAGAGTTCCCGTTATAGTTCATAATGACTCTAGTGATATTGGTTTCGGAATCTTCTTCCTGTTCTTTACCACTATCCTTCAGGAGATTCTCACGTTTTACTTGTCTGAACTTGTTAATGGCCCTATTTATAACCCACTCTGGGTAACCCCTTGCCCAAAATCATTGTGACATCGCTGTCTGTTCCTTGATGTAATCAGTTTCAGTGCTGCAATTCCTCTTTGCTCTGAGCAGCTCACCATAAGGAATGCTCCATTTGAGCTTTTTGGGATAGCTGCTCAGAGCATGAAGTAATGTGTTGCCAGCGGTACTTTTGCGGTACAGTACTGTTTGAACGGTGTTCTGCCTTACCTGTACTTTAGTATTAAGATACTCAACCTCAACCTTACTCAACCAACATATTGGCCGCATCTGATAGAGCCAACCCTTACCCAGTCCCATCCCATGCCCTCTTCCTTTCTTTGAATGATTTCTTTCTTGAGAAGATTGCAACCATCAAACGGGATATTCCTCCGTATTCTTCTCCTCTCCCCCCCACCTCCCCTCCCTCCTCTATCTTCCTCTCTTAACCAATTTCCTCCCATCTCTAAGGAGTCATTCCTTACTTTGCTCAGGAAAATCAAGTCAGGCTCTCCCACCGACTATGGACCGGCCCGAATTCTAAGGGAGTTGTTCTCCGGCTGTCCTGATCCCCCTTTCCCTACTCAATTCCTCCATCTCCCAGGGTAGAGCTCCAGCTTCCTTTAAATTTGCCACAGTGATTCCCATTTTGAAGAAACCTAGCTCTGATCCCGCTCTCCCTATCAACTTCAGACCTATTTCTTTGCTCCCTTATTTAGGCAAGATCATGGAGAGACACATCACCTCCTGTCTCTCGGCCTACATCGAGGACAACCACCTTCTGGCTTCCCACCAAGCTGGTTTTCGCCCAGTCCACTCGACTGAGTCCGTGGTCCTCCCTGTTTTGGACGAGCTGAAGAGTAAGGCTGACTCCAACTCCCCCCAAGCCTTGGTACTTCTCGATCTGTCCGCTGCTTTTGACACGGTCGACCATTCCATCCTTCTCAACCGCGTCATGGCAGCGGCCATCCGGGGCTCTGCCTTCTCTTGGATCGCCTCTTTTCTTCAAGGTCGGACACAGGCAGTTTGTCTCTCCAGTTTCTCTGCCCCCCTTTGCCCGGTGCTCTGTGGGGTTCCCCAAGGTTCTTCTCTTTCCCCCCTTCTTTTTAACCTTTACATTTATCCACTTATTGTTTCTTTGTTAAACATGGAGGTCTCCGTATACAACTACGCTGATGACCTTCAGTTGGTTTTTGATCTTTCTAATGATTCTGATTCTATTCTTAAACTTCACACCACACTGAACTTCATCGCTGGCTGGATGAATCACAATCATCTAAAGCTTAATCCGGACAAGACGGAGTTGGTCCTGACTGGTGGCTCTTTGAGCCCCTGGACCTCTGCCTTTTGGCCTTCCACCTTTGGCCCACCCCCGGTTCCTTCTGCCTCAGTTAGAACCCTGGAAATTAAAATCAGTCAGGACCTCTCCCCTCGTCCTCAGGTCAGCTCTGTCGTTTCATCTTGTTTTTTATCCCTCAGGATCATTAGAAAGATTTCCCGTTTCTTTTCCTTTGATGCCTCGAAAATTATTGTTTTGGCCATGGTTCTCTCACGGGTGGACTACGGGAACTGCCTCTATGTGGGCATTCCCGCCTATGAGTTGCGGCACCTCCAGTCCGTCCAGAACCAGGCTGCCCGCCTCATTTACAGGCTTCCCAAATTCTGTCACACTACCCCCTTACTGAGATCCCTCCATTGGCTTCCCATCTTGCAGAGGACCCTCTTCAAGATGGGTTGCATTGTCTTCATGGCTCGTGCTCGCACGGCCCCTATCTTTATCAACTCCTTGATCACTCACTACCTTCCCTCCCGTAATCTCCGTTCCTCCAGCCAGGCACTCTTAACCGTTCCTCGCTTTCGTAAGTCCAGTGTAGGCGGTACTAGATTTTCCATCCTTGCCCCCCCGTTTCTGGAATAGTCTCCCTCTGACCATCAGGTCTATCCCTGTTTACCTGCACTTCCGCAAGGCCCTCAAAACACACCTGTTCTCCTCAGCTTTCTCGTCTTAATCTCTCCCCGGTGCTACGCTCTGTTGGTAGGGCCACAGAGCGCTCTATAAATATTTTAAACTTCAAACTTCTATGTTGCATGCCAATGTTATGTTCTTCTCATTTTGATTCAGTCTGTTGACGAAATCAAGAGCTAGACCTTTGTCCCCTTTCCAGACGACAAAAATGTCGTCTATGTACAGTAACCAGATTATGACTCTTTCAAAGTCATCTTGGAACTTACTACAATTTCTGATGTCATGTTCCCAAGCCCATGAACAGATTTGCAAAACTTGGCGCAAAACATGTCCCCATCGCAGTTTCGTGGGTTTGGATAAAGATCTCATTATTGAATAAAAAGAAATTGTTCTCCAGGCAATGTTTGATCATATCTAATATTATAGTAGTGTGTCCCAGATATTCTATGTTTCTCCCTTTCAGAAACCTAGCACAGGCCTCTAATCCCTGTGGGTGTTCTATCACTGTGTATAGGGTGTTAACATCCATCGTTAAGAGTAGATAGTCTTCCTCCCATGTCAACTTCTCTATTTTGTCTAGAAAGTCTTTGGTGTCCCTTACATAAGTGGGGAAACCCATAACATATTCACATAAAAAATGGTCCACATATCTTGAAACATTCTCAAGAACACATCCTCGGGATGAAATTATTGGCCTGCCCGGAGGATTGGTTCTACATTTATGGATTTTGGGGAGAAGATACAGGATGGGGAGTATGGGATGATCACGTTTGAGGAAACAATATTCGTCCCATTCTATCCAGCCTTATCCTTCCATTCTCCAAGTTTGTCCCAAATGTTCTTGATGCTGGAAGCGTACTCTGATCTATTCGATTTTTTGTAGGTTTTGAGATCATTCAATTGTCTTGCTGCTTCACATATATACATTTCTATGGGCAAGATGACAATGTTACTGCCCTTGTCTGCTGGTCTGATATCAATACTACTATCGGAGGCCAGCTCCCTCATTGCTTGATTTTGCGTGGCTGTTAGATTGTGTTTAAATTTTTTTATCTGTTTCGGCCAATTACAACTTCGAAGTTTGAGAACTTCCTTGCCTACCTGATCCTGAAAGGTGTCAATGTTATCATGGTTCATCTTTGGAAGAAATGTAGATTTAGGTTTAAATTTTGTCCCAGCTGCTTGGTCATATTGTACTTCTAATGCATCGAGTATACGTATGGTCTCGATACTTAGGTTGGGGTCATCCTGGTCATTAGTGAGTTCATCCAATGGCCTCATAATGTCGATATCCCCAATGATCATCTTGTCCTTACACCCCGTGTGTTCAACACTATGGCTGGTTTTATAGATCACTGGTATCATCTTATGCCATTTCTTGAGTTTCTGCTTCCTACAAAATTTAAAAATGTCTATTTTATCGTCTACATAGTTCATGGGTACAGATGGACAGAATGAGAGGCCTAAGCATAGAGTTCTCTTATCTTTGTTGCTTATTTCTTTCATGGATAGGTTTACTATTGTTTGATTTACCTGTGTTTCATCCATTATTGGTTATGTTTGTATTGAGCACATTTGTTTCCCATATGCTCTTTGCTTTCGTCTTTCCTGCTTCCTCCTCTGTTTGAGTTTCTTCCGCCTCTTGTTCTGGTACCCCTTGGTCTTCCTCTTCCACTTGTTTCCCTCGGATTTTTCTTCTCCTTGGGTCTCGAAGATGATGGTGTCACTTGTCGGCTCTCCTTCATGAGCCGATATTCGTCTAAAAAAGTCCTCCGTTGTGGGATGACTTCTCCTTCTGAATTTGAGCTTTTGGAACTCCTTGTTACTTCTGAGATTTCTGTATTAGAATCACTAGTGCTTATTTCTTCTTGTTCTTGTATTGTTGACGATGCATCATCAGGCGGACCCCTGGTGTTGGCAGAATCATATAGATGGTCATATTTTCTGCTCTGTGTGAGTATCCGTCCTGATTCATAGTCGCCGCAATCTCTATGCAGTTTGTATTGCTTTCTTTTCTTTATGTCTTCTTCAAGTATTTTCAAACTTTTTTTCATTTCTTCGATAAATTTAATAATGGTCTCTTGGTCCAAGTGGGTATTAAGTTCTTCAGCTAGAACTTCAATGTCTTTTTTGATTTTTGCTCTATCTGACCATGCATATTTCACTAGAATCTGCATCATAACTTTTGAACTATTGGCTGAATTTTGCGACCAATCTTCCAACATTTGTGGGTCGGGTGAGTCATATGAAGGCGTGATGTATATCCGCAACCCTCTTGGAATCATATTTTTCTCAAGATAATCTTGTAAAGAGGTGGCTTCCCACCATTTAGAGATTTCCAATTTATGCAACTTCTCAAACTTTCTAAATTGTCCATAACAGGGTTCTACTTCTGTGTATGTATATTTAATGTCCTTCCTATACCAGGTGCTCTAGTAAAAAGTGCTCGTGCAGCTTCCTTCCTTTCTTTGTCATCCATTGTTTTCTTGGATTACACTTGAATCCTTTTGGAAAACGTGCAGTGCCCTGTGTGTTAGTTAACCCCTCTGTGGTACTCCAAAGTTCCCCAATGTTCCAAATCTTATCAGCGTCCCAAAGTGAAGATGAATAAATGCGATAATACGCTATCTGCAAATGTCAACAATCAAAGCCATGCATATAGATCAGAGTCTCCTTACCTCTACGTTGTTTCTAAACCGGTAATACTCGTGAGGATTTCAGTCTAGACTCGATCGTTTCACTGGCACAGGTCTGTACGGCAGAATGCGGGAAAAGGAACCACGTAGATTCCCTCTTTAAATATAACAACAAGCGTGATCCTGCTGGAAATCCTTCTACTGGGGTGGCTCGATGCCGGTGGGGTAGCCGGCTGACAATATCCAAGAAAAACGGCATTCCTAAACAAGCACTCGGGTCGATAATAAACACAGGGCTACTGCAACGTATCCAAAGATAGAAGGTTTATTAACTCCATAAACCTTACGTGACACTTTTCGCGCTCCAAAGAGCGCTTGATCACACAGCAGAGTCCATAAAGTTTGTCACATTTACAGTCCAGATACTTCCTTGAAGTAGTCATAGAAAGCGGACTGTTTGGTAACCAGCAAAGTATACGTTGCAGTAGCCCTGTGTTTATTATCGACCAGAGTGCTTTTAGAAAATGTAAATCCTTAAGAGATGATCTGAGTTGTAACTTGGTGACTAGCAAAGAAAAGAGCAAGGGAAGGCAGGCTTTAAATGCTGTAGAAGCTGCAACATAAGAAAAAAATTACCTATGCCTCTAGTGACTTCACAACACTTATTCATATGAAGCAAGATGAACGCAAACTAATACGTTTACCTTAGCAGTAATTTCTGCCTTTTATTTCATTATTTTTTAAATTAATATCTTTGATCACAAAAAGAACACATAGTCAACTAAACGAAATACCACATTAGTACTTACACAGTGAAAATGAACAACGTGAAAATGTGTTTTGACATACAATTACAAATAAACTCATAATAATCAAACATCAATACAAACGAATGAAATGTCACAAAGAACAATCAATATATACACAATATGAAATACAAAGTTGTCATACAAAATGATAAATTAAACAACTAACACCCTTATATTTAGGATAAATCAATTCCTTTGAATTATCAGGGACATAAGGGGGTGTATTTGCAATATTTAACCAAGGAGTTGAGTTCCTTTGTCTGCCGACGCGTTTCGAGTGCCGGTTAAATCAATTGCCGCACTCTCATCAGGGCTGGGTTAGTCTTTTTCACGAACAAACTGCATTATGCCGGTTTGATGTGACCATCAGCAATATGTAACAAGCAGTGGTTGCCAATCTGGTTTTCAATATTGTGTGGCCAAGACAATTTGTAAGTAATAAACAGCAATTGCAGGTCTTTACTTTTTGGGAGGGGGGCCCAAAGGCGTGGCCCCGCAGAGGAAGTGTTGTGACAATTGACAGTCCTTCACTCTCTTTAAATATAGTTTGTGGCTAATGAAGCTTCAGGCTCAAGGTTTCAAGTGGGGATCTGCCTCCATTGTTGCTAGCAATTGAATTGAATGGAGGCAGATCCCCACTTGAAACCTTGAGCCTGAAGCTTCATAAGCCACAAACTATATTTAAAGAGAGTGAAGGACTGTCAATTGTCACAACACTTCCTCTGCGGGGCCACGCCTTTGGGCCCCCCTCCCCGAAAGTAAAGACCTGCAATTGCTGTCTATTATTATTCACACAAGTGTGAAGGTGCACAGTAATGTCTTCACTTAATGTCTTCACTTAATAAAGTTTACACGAACACAGTTCATGAACATAAACAAGGGACTGTGTGGTTACATCCATTGACAAATTTGGTGAGTCAGACATCTTGGAACTGGAAATCAATGTTGCACAAAGAGTCAGATATGTAAATGCACATCGACCGGCTTACACGTACTAACTGTCCCATTAAAAATTTAAATTAAACAGTGTGTAATTCAAAGGTAGGACAATTAATATCGGACATTCTGGAGCAGTATAAGTGTCATACTGTAGTAAAATTCGTTGTATATTTATGATTGCGAAATTTGCACCATATATGTTTTGCACAGAACAAAAATCCTTGTGAATGTAATATATGGCACTATGCCAGTAATCCAGTTTCAAATGACAAACATTTCTTTCTAAAAATGTGAACAGCAAAGGGTTAACATGGGTAGGTCGAGAATAATTAGCACCACCCTTTTTTTTTAACTCCTTAAGTACCCTCGTCACTGTTTAGCAACTGTATCATGTGATCAAGCCTCGAGCTAGAGGCAAAACGCGTCATGCGGACTTGCTGGGTTTTATTTCTGAAATAAAACACTAAATTTGCACCAGAAACTTTGGGTCTGACTTGTTCGCTTTTTTCGAAAACTGTCCGAGCAGAGAGGACAGTGATGTGGCGGCTGCAACATCGAGCGGAGTACAAGGAATATATATATATACATATATATGTACATAAAATCGAATTAATAAAACGTTCTATTATAAATTAAAGCATACAATTATTTAAAAATCTTCAAACTTACATTTTCCGCTCCAGTCAGTGCAATTATAGGGAAAGTGTTGGATAGCGGGGGGTAAAAATTAGTATTCCTACCCCAGTGAGTGTAACAGTAAGGAAAGTGTTGGATAGGCGAGGGGTAAAAATTACTAATCTCGATTCAGTAAGTGCAACAGTAGGGAAAGGGTTGGATATTGAAGGGGTAAAAATTACTATTCCCACTCCAGTGAGTGCAACAGTAGGGAAAGATTTGGATAGCGAAGGGGTAAAAATTACTTTTCCCACACCAGTCAGTGCAACAGTAGGGAAAGTGTTGGAAAGCGGAGGGGTAAAAATTACTATTCCCAGTAGGGAAAGTGTTGTATAGTGGCGGGATAAAATTTACTATTCCCACTCCAATCAGTACAACAGTAGAGAAAGTGTTGGATAGCGGAGGGGTAAAAATTACTATTCCCACTCAAATCAGTGCAACAGTAGGGAAAGGGTTGGATTGCTGAGGGGTAACAATTAATATTCTCACTCGAGTCCATTCAAAATTAAAAACAAACAAAATACTAACAACAACAAAAACATTCATAAAACAAAATAAATAAAAATTATATAAATATCTTAAAAATGTACACATATTATAATGTTATATATACATATGGCAAATACCTACAAATATTATACTAAATAAATGAAATAATAATTTTCAAACAATTAAATATTTTTAATTAGGAATTATTTAGAAACAAAAACATTAATTTTTACATAAATTTTGTTTAATTATTTCCTACCGTATACCACCACACAATTCCCAACCCGCATCTAAAACAACATTTAAAATGTACTTCCTTAATTAACGTAATTACTTACAGAAATATTATTCATTAAAAAACAAATTAAAACTCATAAAAATAAATTAACTCCCCACACTTTACCTCTATAATCCCCACAACCCGCAGCTAAAATTAAACTGTTTAATAAATTATTACACAATTATAACGTATTTTCAAATAAAAAACTAATAGTATTTAACAACTAATTATAAAGTAAGTAAAATGTATTTACTCCCTACACTGTACCCCTATAAAAGTCAAACAACTCACAAAAAAATATAAACAAATACCCCAATTAAGGGTTCCATTAGGATGTCGGGCGGTGGCACCACCGCAGTGCTGGTGGTGCAGAAAAACTAGTTTTTCTGCCCACGAGCAGCAGAAAACACGTCCGCATTATTAACATTGCCAAACATAGGTCAATTCCCGTCCGCTGCGGTGCGATGCGTACCGCCATCAAAGTGCGCCCGCCACCCGGCGGTGTGAGCCAATGGAGACTCACCGCTGTGCGGAATGACGTCCGCCCGCTCCACAAATTAGAATGCCCAAACAAGCAGACTCACCGCAGCGGAGACACAGCACATTCAGAGACGGCGGAAGCTCGACTACGGAGCGTGAAACCAGAGTCCCGGTCCCCTCCACCCGGTCACGACCGCCATGGACCCAGCTCTACACGTGTTCCCGGTGTTGTACCTGCTACATCACTATCAACTCATGGACCGCCGCAGGTACGCAACTACACAAATACAACACACGGGCTGACACAGGGTCCAAATCCACAACAGACACCCTTCTGGGGGCAGTAACACATCCCCATGGGCACGCACACATTACCCACCTCCCACCAAGTCACCCCTCTGCATCCTGGACACAAATCCACCGCGATCCTGCCGCAATGTCCCGGTCACGTCACTGCAGCGGTCAATACAAGGGAATACATGCGCACAATGCAGAAGGCAGGGCCAGTCCAGGGCATTGGCAGGGCACAAAGACACCAGGGACACACCTCCTCCCACCACACATCAGCACACCCCATGAAGGCACAGGCCATGTGCCCACCCTGTGCACTCCCATGTACAAAACAAGACAGGTGAATCCACACCCTGCACCACACAACAAACAACCAGGGAGACAGCCACTGCAGGAGTGGCTGCACAGGAACACACAACACACAGCACAGTGCCAGTGAAACACGCACACCACAACACCACCACACACATGGAAACAAACATGAGTACAAGCACCAAATGAACACGTACAAGGAACAAACATACAAATAGTCACACATATATACCACACACTGACACACACACACACACACACAAAATGCCAACAGCAATGGAGCACAACAAATCAGCAAGCCAAATTGGGATGTACACAAATGGAAGGCCATGGAGACACCCAACAAGCATGTGCACATGGCATGCTAGACAAGGAACACAGAACATCCTCCTCAGACCATCAAACCACACATGGCTGGTACAGTCAGTGAAGTCAAACAACAGGCACATCAGTGCAACAACACAGGGATACAGCAAGGCATACCAGGTAAAGGCACAAGGAAGAAAGGAAGGCCTGGAAGTCAAGCTGAGAACAGTCACACATGCATACAAGCACCTCACAGGAGTACACCACCAGCACAACACACAGGGCTCATAGACATACTCCATCACTGACAAACACCAGGAGGAATGTACACACATACCCCCCCAACAGCAGCCCACAACACCAGTGCCACACACACTGAATGCTGCCAATACTTGCCAGTCCATACACACTCCAACAAACACACACCCTGGGTGTAGCCACAAACATCACACAAAGGGATGCCACAGCAAATGTCTGCATAAAAACATCACACAAACACATAACCCAAATGAAACACACACAGTACCACAACAAAAACAGACATACCCTGTCAACCAAACTGTGGCAAAGCATTGGAGCACAGACACAGAGTGCACAACCTCATCACTCAGATACAAAGCACACACAACATAACACAAGTCACACAAGAAGTGCCCCATCACAGAACAACACAGCCACATAAAACCAACTACAGATGCACAGGCAAATCAAATTAACAAACACTGAAGGACATCAGGGGATACACATCAGGCAATGTCAAGGCCACATACACACAGCACTGTACGCACAACAAACAGTGTGTGCACACCAAGCATACCAGTTACACACAGACATGAGTGGCACAATACCAACCCATACAACACAAATCAGCACAATACAAACACAGCAGCACACCCAGGCAGTTAAGCAACAACACAGCCAACACACATGCATCCAACACAACCACAACAGATGCACAGATCTGGGATGCAATGGTGGAATCAACTTGAACATAGTAGTGGCCAGCACACTCAGCTGAACTGCAGATGAGCAACCATGACTGACAAACAGCACAAGAACACCACAAAGGAACAATTAGGGAAAGAACCTGAGTGGTACATAGTCCCATCCCAAAGAAATGCACCACACAGCACAATGTCACAAATGAAGTGATGAGGAGGCACACACACACACACACAAACCAAGGGGACAGCTGACATCCAAGTGAAGTGTACTGCACGTCAATAGTGGACATGACAGGAATGCACAAAACACAATCAGAGGGAGTCCGGGTCCACAAAAAGTAGGCACAAGAAGCACACATAGGGGGTGGCATTACACCACACACACCATGCCATACAGGAGGATAAAAGGCACCATGTGCCGGCAATGCATGAGAAGCACAACCACAATGGCAGTGTGAAGCAGCAGGTCTGCACAGTCTACGCAAACAGAAACAAGACACATGGAAGATCAAACAAACACAACACTGATGTGCCAGTCAAACACTCTGCACACTCACAGGTGACTAAAATAACAAGTAGGTGTCAGACAGAACAGCATGGACATACCAACACAATGCACACCTCTTGACAACCCAAGAGCACACATCTCATGTAGGCCATGGGACCAGGATGACGGGCCATCACAAGATGACCATATACATACACAGCTGGGCACACATAACGGAATAGCACACATACATGATGACATTGCCCAGCCTGCATGCAAACCTGTGCACACTCTGTGCTGGCAGTGCAATGTAGCCAACAATTGTAAACCTTGAAGATGATACCCGCATCATAGGTTAAATTAACACCACAGATGCCACAAGTATCAGTGTCAGAAAGAACTGAAGTCCCTGTCACCCCTGTGAAAAAAGAGTAGGCGAGCAAAGACCTTGGCAATGTTGAAGTGCCACATAGAGCATGGGGCACAGCCAAACATATGCACACACAAAAATAACGTTATTCAGTAAGGATACTGACAAAACAGACAACAGAGGTAACTGTCTTTATTCACATGTTGCATAGATAGGCACCACCAGTAGAGTAGAGCAAGGTACAGAATACACAGCACATCCATGAGAATCTGCACAGGCAAGGGCAAAACAGCTAGGCCAGTGGCCAGTCCAGGGAGCAGAATGAGTACATAAGAATCTGCACAGGCAAGGGCAAGACAGCAAGGCCAGTGGCCGGTCCAGGGTGCAGAGTGAGTACATGAGAATCTGCACAGGCAAGGGCAACACAGCAAGGCCAGTCCAGGGAGCACAGCATATCCATGAGAATCTGCACAGGCAATACCAGAACAGCAGTGAATGACAAGGCCAATGGGCTGGGCAAAGTGCAGAGTTAGTACATGAGAGGCTGCACAGGGAAGACAGCAAGGCAACAGGGCCAGTGTCCATGGCAATGTTCACAGCGAGTACATGAGAGGCTGCACAGGGAAGGGTCCAACACAGCAGAGTAACAGGGCCAGTGTCCAGGGCAAAGTGCACACCGAGTACATGAGAGACTGCACAGGGAAGAGTCCAACACAGCAGAGCCACAGAGCCAGTGGGCATGGCAAAGTGCACAGCGAGTACATGAGAGGCTGCACAGGGAAGGGTCCAACACAGCAGAGCAACAGGGCCAGTGTCCAGGGCAAAGTGCACAGCGAGTACATGAGAGGCTGCCCAGGGAAGGGTCCAATACAGCAGAGCCTCAGGGCCAGTCGGCATGGCAAAGTGAATAGCGAGTACATGAAAATATGCACAGGCAAGGGCAAGACAGCAAGGCCAGTGGCCAGTCCAGGGTGCAGAGTGAGTACATGAGAATCTGCATAGGCAAGGGCAAGACAGCAAGGGCAGTGGCCTGTCCAGGGAGCAAAGCATATCCATGAGAATCTGCACAGGCAAGACCAGAAGAGCAGTGAATGACAAGGCCAGTGTCCATGGCAAAGTGCACAGCAAGTACATGGGATGCCGCACAGGGAAGGGTCCAACTTAGCAGAGCAACAGGGCCAGTGGGCATGGCAAAGTGCAGAGCGAGTACATGAGAATCTGCACAGGCAAGGGCAGAACTGGATGGCCAGGGGGCATGACAAAGTGCAGAGCGAGTACATGAGAATCTGCACAGGCAAGGGCAGAACAGGAGGGCCAGTGGGCATGACAAAGTGCAGAGCGAGTACATGAGAATCTGCACAGGCAAGGGCAGAACAGGAGGGCCAGTGGGCATGACAAAGTGCAGAGCGCGTCCATGAGAATCTGCTCAGGCAAAGGCAGAAAAGGAGGGCCAGTGGGCATGGCAAAGTGCAGAGCGAGTAGATGAGAATCTGCACAGGGATTGTGTGCAACTGTACTCTTCCATGGGCAGAAACACAGTCAGGGGGTAACAATGGGCAGAACAGGTCCACCTGTGAGAGAGACAGGTGTGTGAGGGTGAATAGCACTCACACTTGGCTCTCAGGCGGACTGGGAGCTGGTTGTGTGTCGGGGACAGCAGGAACACCTGACTGGGGAGATAGTGGGACAGGTGAGGTAGGGCTATCAGTGGCTTGGCAAGCTAGAGGGCTGCGTGGATCAGGTGGTGTAGTGGCACGTGGAGGTGGAGTCATGCAGACCTTAGACACAGTGTGGGTGGCAGATGTTTGGGGGGTGCCCTTCCACTTCTTGGGGATTTGAAATGGCTTCCCTGTACTGTGGGCAATGGGAACTGGTGTGGACACAACAGGCACACACACCAACAGAGCCGCATCAGGTGCAGACAGTGGCACTCCCTCTGGTGAGGTGCTGGACCCTGCAGAACGCTCGTCTGGCTACGCCTCTGGCCCTCCTTCCCTTGTTTGCCCGGTGTACCCCCTACAGTACCCTCCTTCCCCGGCTTCACTGGGCTTGGAATGGGAGTAGAGGTGGTGGGGGAATGTGCCTCTGAGCCCTTCCTAGGTGTACCCATGCCATGCACCACCTCCTCAGTAGGCACAGGAACTGCATGCCTTGCTTTGCACGAAGCTTTAGGGACATGAGAGTCCTGAGCTGGGGATGCCTCTGAGGCATCTGAGCCTGAGGTCTGCTTCTTAGCTTTTTGGGCCTTGCTTTTCCCTGACGGGCTTTTGTCTTAGCATTCTGGGCTGGCTTTGCTCTTCTGTGGGGATGGTGTTTGTGGGTGGGCCCGCTTGGATTGTTTCTGCTGGCTGCTTCATGTGCTGTATCGTGACTGTGATGCATGTGAACTGTGGTCACTATCATCAGACTTGGCCACTACCTGGAGGGTGGACAAAGGCCCTGCAGCAGGAATGGGAGTATGTGTATGTTGAAGGGCAGGCATCACTGTGAAGGACAAGGCCTGGACAGTACAGTGTAGCCCACCCACGTCGGAATGTATGCCCTTCATGTTAGCAACCACCTGGCCAAATTTTTGTCATGATCACTGAAGGCATTGAGTAGAGCTGTCTGGCCCACACAAAGCTGGTGCAGGATCTCAACAGACTCAGCAAAGAGGGCAGCAGGGGAGACAGGTGCAGGGGCTGCGGTGCCTGGTGTGAATGAAACTCGTCCCCTCTTACTGACACGGACACGGGCAGCTCCAGAGGAAGTGGCAGGAAGGGTGGGCACTGGCCACTGTGTTGTTGAAGATGATGCAGAGTCTCCATTCCTGTTGCCCACCAACATGGATGCATCCCCGCTGGCATCAGATGATGTGGTACTTTGTGTCTCAGGCAGGGATTCCTCCAGCAGACTCCGTTCCCCTCTGAAGCGCTGGTGACATCTGTGTCATTGGGCTCCTGTGCAGCTGTTGTGCTGGTCTCATCCCCACTGGTGTCCGGCTCCTGTCCCTCCGTGATCACTGGTGAATCTGCATGAAAGAGAGATGCATGGTCTGGTTAGTGGCAACAGGACAAAGCAATGCAATCAATGCAGCATAAAAGAGGACCAAAGCGACATGTTGCACACCAGACTATGCAATCACATGTTGGCAACTCACTATATGTACCTCATAAGTGGATGTAACCCTGATTATATGTCATGATTTAGCCATGTCATGGCCACACAGCATGAATACCCTGCCTGTGACGGAAGTCCACCAGCCACGCAACTTCCTCTGCGCACACCTAGGGACATGGTGTGGGGACACCACTTGTTGCCGCTGACAGATCTGGATGGGACAGGAGGGAACAACACAGACACCAATTACGACATGACAGTTCACAATGGCAAATAGCCAATGCCAAACACCATGTTGTACTCTGGTGCCCAAAGACTAGAGCACATTGTTGTCAGATGTGTAGGCCTCAACATTCATGGTACATGCAATGTACGCATAGATGAAGTCACACTTAGATTCGGAACACTGCTGTTAACTCCAAATTCGAGTCACCAGACTACCCCAATGCTGAATAACCATGAAGAGCACAAAACAGACGGCAATGGGAATACACAGCAGGGAGGATCACCTTTGTAAGAACAGTTTTGGCAAATGCATAACACTGGCACCCATCCCAGCAGCCACTTACATGACACTGAACTGCACCACTCCGCCAACATCACATAGGCCACCGCTGGCAGAGGCCCTGTACACATGCATTCGCTCACAGCCAAAGTCACCCTCCCCAAATACTCACCCCTGCCTTGCGTCTGATGCTCCTGCAGACGTGCATCCAGCTCAGGATGAGTGACTGCCAAGATGCGGCCCATCAGTGGTGTCATGCTGCGCCGTGCCAACCGCCCATTGCGAGGGAGCAGCCCCAAGGTAATCCCTGCCACGTTCTTTGCCAGCCGGCTGATGTCGTCCCACCTCTTGTGGCAGTGGGTGCACCGTCGGTTAGATACCCCCAGACCTCGCACCTTTGCTGCAATGGCCCTCCACACGGCCTTACGATGGTGTACCTTGAGCTGCAGGCATGGGAGACAAGAGGGGCAAATGATCAGTGACAGTGTCATGTCCCAACATCTATCAGTACAGTAGCAACACACAAACTCATTAACAAGTCTAATCTCTCTCCATCCCACCCTGGGAGTCATCTCACATGGGCACTCTGCATGGGCTAAGCTGACGTGACTGCATGCATTTATGAGGGCGTCCAGAGTGCCAAAACATCTCACACACATGCAGGATGACAACACTGAACCCCCTATCTGGTTTGCACACATCTCCAGTCCTTTGCTTCTCTGGCCACAACATACATCACAATTCGACCTGTTTCTGTGTGTAAACTCACTGTGTGCAAGACTGTGCAGCACTCAATGTACATGCCCTGTGTATCATGTGTCTTGTGCCCAGTATGTCATGTGTGTGGCATTGAGGGATATGGACTCACAAACAAAATATAGATCTACACAAGTGTGGTCGTGTGCAATTCTACAGGGCTGAGAGGGTGCATATTTGGATTTGACTGTGAAAAAACAATAGTAAGGACACGGTAAGTGTAATGATGTGACCTCGTCTTGGTGGGCTGGCACTGTGCTGACCATCTGGGATCACACTGAGATGGACAACAGGGGCACACACAACCATTCAGCCAAGCAATCACTATCCTGGCACCTGCATGGCCAACATACTGTGTCACTGTATGGCTGACAATGCGACACACTTCACTCATACCTATAACTGCAGGCAGGGAAACCTGTGACATTGGGACACACACTCCTTCCTCTTGGAGACAGCATGTTTGACAGTGCCTTCTTACATAACCCCATACCCTCAGGCATATACTGCATCAGTCTGAATTCATGTGTGCCCCCCGCCCTACACCTCCGCTTTTGATTACTTACCACGACATTTGGGGCACCATACAGCCTTGAGTACTGTGCGAGCACCTCGTCCACCAGGAACTCCAGCTCCTCGCTTGTGAATGGACTGGCTCGGATCTTCTCTGTCCTTGCCATCCCTGTGGATATGGAACACCTGTGGTGGTTTTGGGTGGTGAGGGGGCTCTGGCAGCAGTCTCTGGAGGCAGCAGCAGGTGAGGGGTCTCTGGCAGCTGTCCTTGGAGACAGCAGCAGATGAGGGCTCTCAGGCAGCAGTCCCTGGAGGCAGCAGCAGATGAGGGGTCTCTGGCATCAGTCCCTGGAGGCAGCAGCAGATGAGGGCTATCAGGCAGCAGTCCTTGAAGGCAGCAGCAGATGAGGGGTCTCAGGCAGCAGTCCCTGGAGGCAGCAGCATATGAGGGGTCTCTGGCAGCAGTCCCTAGAGGCAGCAGCAGGTCAGAGGTCTCTGGCATCAGGCTCTGTGAATAGTGGAAATGTGTGGCTCACTCCCACACATATAGACCCTGGGGTCGTTTCTAAGGGGCCATGCTGCAACAATTGGTTGTCCAGGTCTGCCTCATTCAAAAGCACCCAATGACCGCCTCTGCGGTGGCGGAGCACGCCTAACGCGATTTTCAAAATTGCATCATGCCACCGCAATCATCATTATCATTGGCTCTAGGGCATGCTATATGGCGGTGACACACCGCAGGGGTCCGGGATGCGCTACCACGATGGTGCATCTTTTAAAAGCATCCAATGACCGCCTCCTCGGTGGCAGAGAACGCCTACCGCGATTTTCAAAATTGCATCATGCCACCGCAATCATCGCTCCGATTGGCTCCAGGGCATGCTCCATGGCGGTGACACACTGCTGGGGACAGGCGGTAGCTACCGCGATTTGGGGCACATACAATGACATGAGGCACTGCGATTTGGGTGGTGGAGCATGCCAACCGCCAGTTGGGCATGTCTCCATGCCAATGACTACTGCACCTGTGTGAATGTGGGTGCTGGTGACACACCGCCGGGGACAGGCGGTAGCTACCGCTATTTGGGGCACATAGAATGACATGAGGCACCGCGATTTGGATGGCGGAGCATGCCAACTGCCAGTTGGGCATGTCTCCATGCCAATGACTACCGCACCTGTGTGAATGGGGGTGCTGGTGACACACCGCCGGGGACAGGTGGTAGCTACCGCGATTTGGGGCACATACTATGACATGAGATACTGCGATTTGGGTGGCATAGCAAGCCAACCGCCAGTTGGGCATGTCTCCATGCCAATGACTACCGCACCTGTGTGAATGGGGGTGCTGGTGACACACTGCCAGGGACAGGAGGTAGCTACCGTGATTTGGGGCACATACAATGACATGAGGCACCGCGATTTGGATAGCGGAGCATGCCAGCCGCCAGTTGGGCATGTTTCCATGCAATTGACTACCGCACCTGTGTGAATGAGGGTGCTGGTGACACACCGCCGGGGACAGGCGCTAGCTACCCCGGTTTGGAGCACATACAATAGCAATGTCCATTGGGCACACTTCAACAGTGCACAGTGGCCACATGGTGATGGGCACATTATTGTGCACACTATGCTAATGTTCCATTGACTCCGCTGGTGCCTACACATGCCATGGTTGTGTTTGTGTGACGTACATTGGTCTGTAGTCCCTAACATGTCATAAATGCATTAGATGGTTGATGAGGCAGGACAGTGTTGTAGTAGACTCCATAATGTGTATACATGTCAATGCTTTGAGGGGCAGTGATGACCTCGGCAAGGCTTGTCTCAGAGTATAATATAGTTACTTACAAGTGCTCTTCTGTCTGCTCATACATGCATTTGTCTATTCACCTACAACTGTGTTCAATGTGTTGTGGATGTGTGGCAAGTTAGCATGATACATTAAGGTGTGACAGATACAGCAGATGAGTATGAGTCAGTGGTGTTGATTTGTCACACATTGGCTGGATGCCACACTCCCAGGCGTGCACATGTGAAATGTGGCCATATAACTGTGTGCATTCACATTGACCTATGTGGTGTTTGAGGCACTTGTTTATTATAAATAGGGAGATGTGCCCTCTGTTTAGCCCAAACGTCCACCCATGTAACCTGGTGCGTCACTCAATTATCAAGTCAGTCTTTGTTTTTTCTGTGTCATCCAGAACGGAAAATGCTGTGGCCATCTCATGATGGATTTCATTGACATGTGTCCACTTTCATCTCAACTAGGAGGAGGCCAAATCTGACTTGTCACTTGACACTGCCGGAGGACATGGAGGATGTGGTGATCATTCACAAATTCCGTCAAGATAGAGCCACCCTGAGGATCCTTTGTGATATGTTGGAGCCCCACGTGCAGCCTCACCGGACATATCCAACAGCTTTCACCCCAACTTATAAAGTGATGGCAGCCCTCTATTTTTTTGCCACTGGATCATTCCAGGAGACTGTGGCCTGCGCTGGTGGGATGTCTCAACCGATGTTCAGTATGGTGCTGCGTGATGTTCTGTCCGACGTGATGATATACAAGGACAGATATGTCCATTTTCCCAGGGGTGCGGAATTGCCAGCTGTGAAGGGAGATTCCTGTCCTCTTGGGCACATCCCCCATGTTGTCGGTGCCATAGATTGCACACATGTCGGTCTTGTGCCACCACAGACAAGTGAGCACATTTTTCGTAATCGCAAATATTACCACTCCATCAATGTGCAGGTGGTGTGCCAGGCAGATATGATCATCTTGCATGTGTGTGCTAGATTCCCTGGCTCAGCCCATGACTCCTACATCCTGAGGAACAGCATTGGGCCCCAGCAGATGGCTAATCTGCTTCCCGAGCGTGCATGGATGGTGGGTGAGTATGTCTAGTCGCATGTCGTGCTGGGTGTGTGACCTACTGCCCTCTACCTATTCAACATTGCAATGTGCATTTGTCATACCTAGGTGACTCTGCATATCCCAGCCGTCCATGGCTGCTGAGCCCACTGAGGAATCCCGGGACCCCGGCTGATATCCAATACAATGAGGCCCATGGGAGGACCGTTGTGTGGTAGAGCGTACTTTTGGTCTGCTCAAGTCACGTTTCCGCTGCCTGGACAAAACCGGAGGTGCACTGGCATACTCACCTGGGAAGGTGTGTCAGATCGTAGTGGCATGCTGCATGCTCCACAACCTGGCCATTCGCAGGGATATTCCCCTGTTCCGGGATGATATTGAGGACCCAAGGCCCCCACCTGCACAACAACCTGAGTCCAGTGATGAGGACAGTGGAGAGGGTGAAGGTGGTGACATGCGTCAACAGCTCATCACCCGCTATCTCACTTGAAGGTGGGTGACAAAGTCCAACATATTCAATGTTTTGTGAGATTGCTGTTGTTGTGAAGGTCTATGTGCGAATGGTATGAACAGCCAAATGTAAAGTTACCTGTGTATGGGTATGTGACTGTGACATGTCATCTGTGAACGTATCTGTGACGTTCATGTTGAGACTTTTTGCCCATTGTGTTGTCTGCATGTTGGCTTCTGTAGATGGTTGGTGTAGTGTAATGTCTGTGATACCACACTCACACCAGTGAATGTTGTTCTGTTGTGTTTCCCTAGGTGCCTCAAACTGATCCTCGCCTACATACAGAACATACTTCGGATACATTATGTACATTTTGGAGACTGTACACTGTTTACACTGTTGATTTCTGTGCTATGACCACAAATATTTTCTGCAGCAAGTACAAATACATGCAGTCTCCCATACCTTGCAAACCACCTATACAGCTTGGCCTTTACAAGTTTGAAACTACCGCATAATTTGGTCCTCCATAATTCCAGTAGCCCTGCCTATAGGGCAGACTGGCAGTGCCCAAAGGGGTGGCCAGGCAGGTCAGTGTGTTGGTTTGCTGCGGATCACTCAAACAATATCGACATCAAGAATATCGAGTTACAAAAATATCGAGGTAAAAATATAGAATACCAAAATATCGACCTCCTATCTCCAAACAGGTAAGTACAAAAATATCGAATCAAAAATATCGATGTAAAAAATATAGTTAGTCAAAATATCAATTTTTTTTAAATGCTTTAAATTAATAAAAAATTTAAGAAATAATCAATATAATTAACCTAAACATACTTAAAATACTTAAATAACCTTGAAATTAATAAATATTTGATGTAAGTAAAAAAAAATAATACACATTGATTTGTTAATACACATATATATATATAGAGAAAAATCTCCTCTCGAAGAAAGAAGCAAGAGCCTCAGAGGGGATTAACAAGGCAACACCCTTTATTCTTGAAAGATGGCGAATGCATTTCGGCCGAATTGGCCTTCGTCAGCGCCTGCAGTGGGTGTAGTAGGAAGTCCCAAGTGTCCTGCAGAAGAAATACACCCAACCGCACTCTGATTGGTGCAAGTTATTAGCTCTGCCCCTCACAGGTAAAGTTTTCAGCAGGTCCGGGAAAGTCCGCGGACTGCGTGACCCAGGATGCACTGGTTGTACCCAGTTAAGTGTGGCTGAGGGACGATGGTGCAAATGTTCAAAATAGCAAAGGTTGGGGTCAATGCAGGATAAGACACGCACAAGAAGTTGAAGGTGCTGCCTCACGTCCCCACCCCACAAACCGGAGTCCAAGAAGCAAAGTTGCAAGGGCGGGAGAACAGTGCAACCCGCCCGGCGGAGGCAAATTGTCTCATTAAGCCGCATCAAATCGCTTGGACGTCCGGCGAGCTTGGAGGTTTTCACTACCATGAAGAAACAGGAACAGCCGAGACTGGGTCCAGATGCTCCAAGCCACAGAAAGTGAGTGGGCTCCTGAACGCGCTTCTGGTACACGCGTGGAATAGATAAAGAAAAATCTCCTCTCGAAGAAAGAAGCAAGAGCCTCAGAGGGGATTAACAAGGCAACACCCTTTATTCTTGAAAGATGGCGAATGCATTTCGCCCGGATTGGCCTTCGTCAGCGCCTGCAGTGAGTGTAGTAGGAAGTCCCAAGTGTCCTGCAGAAGAAATACACCCAACCGCACTCTGATTGGTGCAAGTTATTAGCTCCGCCCCTCACAGGTAAAGTTTTCAGCCGGTCCGGGAAAGTCCGCGGACTGCGTGACCCAGGATGCACTGGTTGTACCCAGGTAAGTGTGGCTGAGGGACGATGGTGCAAATGTTCAAAATAGCAAAGGTTGGGGTCAATGCAGGATAAGACACGCACAAGAAGTTGAAGGTGCTGCCTCACGTCCCCACCCCACAAACCGGAGTCCAAGAAGCAAAGTTGCAAGGGCGGGAGAACAGTGCAACCCGCCCGGCGGAGGCAAATTGTCTCATTAAGCCGCAACAAATCGCTTGGACGTCCGGCGAGCTTGGAGGTTTTCACTACCATGAAGAAACAGGAACAGCCGAGACTGGGTCCAGATGCTCCAAGCCACAGAAAGTGAGTGGGCTCCTGAACGCGCTTCTGGTACACGCGTGGAATAGATAAAGAAAAATCTCCTCACGAAGAAAGAAGCAAGAGCCTCAGAGGGGATTAACAAGGCAACACCCTTTATTCTTGAAAGATGGCGAATGCATTTCGGCCGGATTGGCCTTCGTCAGCGCCTGCAGTGAGTGTAGTAGGAAGTCCCAAGTGTCCTGCAGAAGAAATACACCCAACCGCACTCTGATTGGTGCAAGTTATTAGCTCCGCCCCTCACAGGTAAATATATATATATATTCTGCAAGGCTCGCCTTTAAACACACTCACAGGAAAAAAGGTGCGCCAAACAACAGCGTTGCTCATTTCCTCAGGAACATCACGCCATTGATGAAGGGATTTTCATTCCCGAAACGCGTCGGCATTTGTAGTTTGTGTGGCCTGGGCCCCGTTATGCCAATTGCCGGCATGCTGACATTAAAATGCTGAAATAATTCTTCTCTCTGCGGCCTCATTTCGAAGGGATTCCTGTGAGTGTGTTTAATTGAAAACGGCTTTTTCCGGCCGTGAAGGGAGGCCCACCGCAGGTCTGGCGGGTCCTGCAAGTACCGATCCGGCGCTTGTATACAGGAAGAGAGACTGGCTGGCAGCTATGCAGGGTAGTGCCAGTTTATTCACTATGCCAGCAGCAAAGCGGGGCAATTGACAGCGGATGCCCGCCTCCACCCACTTGGGATTGTACCATGTTTTAATTTTGGAAGTAATCAGCGCGCCCACTTGGATAAGACATTGGCGCACTACAACATCCATGAGGCCGTAGTTTCGGCCACACCCACGAGGGCAGGTGTTGAAGATTAAAAAGGTGCGCCAAACAACAGCGTTGCTCATTTCCTCAGGAACATCACGCCATTGATGAAGGGATTTTCATTCCCGAAACGCGTCGGCGTTTGTAGTTTGTGTGGCCTGGGCCCCGTTATGCCAATTGCCGGCATGCTGACATTAAAATGCTGAAATAATTCTTCTCTCTGCGGCCTCATTTCGAAGGGATTCCTGTGAGTGTGTTTAATTGAAAACGGCTTTTTCCGGCCGTGAAGGGAGGCCCACCGCAGGTCTGGCGGGTCCTGCAAGTACCGATCCGGCGCTTGTATACAGGAAGAGAGACTGGCTGGCAGCTATGCAGGGTAGTGCCAGTTTATTCACTATGCCAGCAGCAAAGCGGGGCAATTGACAGCGGATGCCCGCCTCCACCCACTTGGGATTGTACCATGTTTTAATTTTGGAAGTAATCAGCGCGCCCACTTAGATAAGACATTGGCGCACTACAACATCCATGAGGCCGTAGTTTCGGCCACACCCACGAGGGCAGGTGTTGAAGATTAAAAAGGTGCACCAAACAACAGCGTTGCTCATTTCCTCAGGAACATCACGCCATTGATGAAGGGATTTTCATTCCCGAAACGCGTCGGCGTTTGTAGTTTGTGTGGCCTGGGCCCCGTTATGCCAATTGCCGGCATGCTGACATTAAAATGCTGAAATAATTCTTCTCTCTGCGGCCTCATTTCGAAGGGATTCCTGTGAGTGTGTTTAATTGAAAACGGCTTTTTCCGGCCGTGAAGGGAGGCCCACCGCAGGTCTGGCGGGTCCTGCAAGTACCGATCCGGTGCTTGTATACAGGAAGAGAGACTGGCTGGCAGCTATGCAGGGTAGTGCCAGTTTATTCACTATGCCAGCAGCAAAGCGGGACAATTGACAGCGGATGCCCGCCTCCACCCACTTGGGATTGTACCATGTTTTAATTTTGGAAGTAATCAGCGCGCCCACTTGGATAAGACATTGGCGCACTACAACATCCATGAGGCCGTAGTTTCGGCCACACCCACGAGGGCAGGTGTTGAAGTTTAAAAAGGTGCGCCAAACAACAGCGTTGCTCATTTCCTCAGGAACATCACGCCATTGATGAAGGGATTTTCATTCCCGAAATGCGTCGGCGTTTGTAGTTTGTGTGGCCTGGGCCCCGTTATGCCAATTGCCGGCATGCTGACATTAAAATGCTGAAATAATTCTTCTCTCTGCGGCCTCATTTCGAAGGGATTCCTGTGAGTGTGTTTAATAGAAAACGGCTTTTTCCGGCCGTGAAGGGAGGCCCACCACAGGTCTGGCGGGTCCTACAAGTACCGATCCGGCACTTGTATACAGGAAGAGAGACTGGCTGGCAGCTATGTAGGGTAGTGCCAGTTTATTCACTATGCCAGCAGCAAAGCGGGGCAATTGACAGCGGATGCCCGCCTTCACCCACTTGGGATTGTACCATGTTTTAATTTTGGAAGTAATCAGCGCGCCCACTTGGATAAGACATTGGCGCACTACAACATCCATGAGGCCGTAGTTTCGGCCACACCCACGAGGGCAGGTGTTGAAGATTAAAAAGGTGCGCCAAACAACAGCGTTGCTCATTTCCTCAGGAACATCACGCCATTGATGAAGGGATTTTCATTCCCGAAACGCGTCGGCGTTTGTAGTTTGTGTGGCCTGGGCCCCGTTATGCCAATTGCCGGCATGCTGACATTAAAATGCTGAAATAATTCTTCTCTCTGCGGCCTCATTTCGAAGGGATTCCTGTGAGTGTGTTTAATATATATATATATATATATATATATATATATATATATATATATATATATATATTACCTACTGGTGGTCGCCAGTAGGTAGTTATAGTTAGGACCTAGTTTCCATAGGAAATCCACAACATTCTATTTGGATTAACTTTGGCCCCGGTGGACGAATCTTTGCGAATTTCTCAAAGAAGATGGCTCGGTCCGCTGCGCTCCTTCTGTGAAAGTTTTGGGGGGATTCGTCAAGTGGGGGCTGAGATAAAAGGGGGGTCCCAAAACGTGTTTTTCCCATGTTATTTTCCATAGGACGTTTAGACACGGCTACAGCTCGAACGGCTGAATGGATTTATAAGAAATTTGGTAGAAAGGTAGAGTGTGGGTCGCAGATCAAGCTTTTGTTTAAATGGTGTAAATATGTTCAGTAGTTGCTGAGAAAATTAAAGTTGAAATCAGTTATATATCTGTAAGCGCGCAAGGGTGCGCGCACCTATGCGGGTGTGCGCGAGCGGCATTGTGATTTGCTGTTTAACGTCTGTCAACATTCGATTCGGAGGAAATCAGGAAGTGTTGTCCGCCATTTTGTTAGTGCGAGTGAATATATATTACAGAACAAAGGGTTAGAACATGGAAAGGGGAGAAGGTAGAGATTGTCTGGCCGGGTAGGTTTTCTCAGGGGGTGCAGTATGGACCCTGAACGCGAAAAGAACATTTTTTTTTTGTTAAAAAAGTTGCGGGGTGCGCGCACTCGGTCGCGTACCCCTATTTACAAGACTGTGAAAAACTATAGTGGAGAGAATGCAAAGGGAGCAGGGTGGAGACTGTTTGATTTCGTAGGTTTCTTGAGCGGTTTATTAAGGATGCCGAAAGTCTAAAAGTAGCTTTTTTTTGCAAAAAAGTTACGTGGTGCGCGCACCCGGTCGCGCACGGCGAACAAAAAACATAAAGAAAGATGGAGATAAATTACAAGTTTGAGTGTTTAGATCTAAGGTGGCTCTTAAAAGAGCCCTTGTGTTAATTGAGTTTTTTCTGCACTTATAAGTAAGTTCCGATGCAGAGTCTCATGTTACAGAGGAAAATTTTATTTCCCTCATCCGTGAAATGAACACCATCTCTCCGATAGATGCCTTCCATGTTGAAACGCAAGTTGTTGTTGTATATAGAACCCATGTTATATTCTCTGAGGAAAGCAGAAACAGATTTATTTACATGTTTCCTTGCTTTCTCAATTTGTGGACAGCGTTGATTGGACCAATTCCATTTTTGTCTTTGGCATATATTTGAATACACCAAGACAGTTCGAGGAAAAAGTGACATCAATTGACGAAAGGTGTCTTTTAGAAGCATTTCCAGACCTACCCCTGTTAATGTGCCTAGATCATTCCCACCACAGTGCACAATTATCAGGTTAGGTTCAGGGAGATGCATAAAAGTTTTCACCAATGGTATCAATTGGTTACATCTTAATCCTCTTTGGCCAATCCACGTAATTTGCACATTTGGTAAGTCAAGGTTAGAAATTCGTCTGTTTGCAGCATATTTTTCACTCCAGTGAATATAACTGTGTCCTACAAGCCAAACCTTCATTTTCAAGGCAGATGCAGTAGTACTCCGATGGGTTCTTGAAGTGGAATGGCAAGTAGATGGTGAAAGTCACGATAAAAAAGTGTATGAGGTGTCGTGTTGATGAAAAACTGAAAATGATTGGTTCATTGTTATACCTCAAGATTGAAGACTACGTTGTATGTTACTGTTTTTTTAAAACGAAATGTTCTATTGGTTGTGGAAAAAAAGAAATGTAAAAAAAACAGTGGATAGGCAGGTGTGTTTGCAGGGAATTGCGCCTTATTGCTTTGATTTAGAACGTTGAGATATGAACTTTTGACCTGTGCCTTCAGCCAGGTGCAGAATGAGCTGTTACCATGGTAACTGCCAGAGAAGGCAGAGGGTGAAGGGTGACCTTTATGTGACTTTGAAAATATTGAAAGGATAACCAACTGAAATGTTAATTTGATTATGAAATTGTGCGGGAACAAATATGATTGGTTGGAGAGACATATATGAGTCTGTATTGACAGGAAATCTATGCCATTATTCTTTGGTTGCAGTGATAGAAGTATTATTGAGAGCTCCGTCAAACGGCTATCGTTTTGCTACTATCATTGTTCTACATCTTATAAAGCATTGGTAAAGGTGAGTGTATAACTGTTTGTTTTATGAGGTACCGTTAAATGTGGTTTGATCACTATATTTGATTATTTGACTTACAGTGTCTAAGCAACCACATTTTTGACTTTGTTACGGTTTTATATGTTTTCAACTACTGTTTTTTTAAAATTTGATTAAGGTTAGTGGACTTCAGTCATGTTTTTATGCTATCCACTACTGGTAGGTCTATGAATTAAATGTCAGTTTGAGACGGATCTGCAACGAAATTTGGGGGGGGGACGAAAAAAAAGGATTTTTTTCTAGGGGGACATGAACGTGTAATCTGTAGGTAGAGTAAAGCTGGAGGGGCTCTTAGAATGGGTAAAACAAGTGCAAGGCCTAATTAACATTCAAATGGTTCTTTATAGAGATGTGAAACGTTCAGGTGCGGATCTGTGTGTATCTGGGATGTATGTTATCTTGGGCTTCCACAGCAGACGTGAGTGAGGGGTGGAGGGGGTGAAGTTGTGTCCAGTTAATAGGGGTTGTGCGCCGTTTTTTCACTTTCTTTGAAGTGTGAATTATAGTTTTGAATGTATTTGTGGTATACTGAATAAACGGAATATACAATGTAATAAAATAGACAGAAATTAATTGAGATTTGGGAGCGTTTGTACATAATTTGTAAAGTTGGTTACAGATCAAAAAAAAGGAATTAGCAGAGACACAGATAATGCAGGTAGAGAGAGAAATGGTAGATTATATGTGATATCGTCGACAAAAAGTGGGAATGCTTTAGGTATTTTAAACTTTAAGTTTGAGGAAAAAATTACAGTGTGGTTTGTGGCCGAGGGATGCACTGGTGGGGGTGGGGTGAGAAGGAGAGGTGTCCCAGTACAATCAAATGAAAACTTGTGACCATGAGGTTGTACACAGGTTCGTGGAGTATATGCCTTCATAAATTGATGTAGAAGACCGAATAAATATAGAGGTTTCTGTGTTCCGCCGTTTGACTGTATTTTCATCTTACTCCTGCTTTCCATATCAGTTGCTTTGTGTTATCTTAGTGTGTGTTTGTGTGTGTGTGTGCGTTGAGTCTGGGCTGAGGAAGTTTGTTCTGCAGGCAGACACAGATAGTCGCATCAAAGTACTTGGCAGGTTTCGAAAATATTATTTATATAATTGCGATGGTTTTTGGAAGCGTTAGTCAGTGTATGTCGAGTTTTAGAATTACCGCTCGGTGGGCACCACAGAGCTGAGGGTTTGTTGTGTTTCACTTCTTAGTCTCTTTGGTTTTTCACTTTGTTGTCTGATGGCTGGCAAAGACGTGTTTGTTATAGTGGGGATGAAAGGGTGATAAGTACTGAAATACGAGATAGCGTGTGCTCTGTGCAAGCGGGGGAGCAGTGATTAACAGTCTGAGTGAAGCACAACTGCGGCGGTGCTTCGTTACAATAATTAAAAAAAATGTTGCCAGAGGTACGATTGATGCTATGGTTCACAACTCGCAAAGAAAGGCTTGACTGACCGTCACAGGCCAGCGGGTGGAACTATGAATAATTCAGGTTGACAAAAGAAAACATGAATTGAGTACAGCTGAGATTACGTCAAACACATGAATACAGTTTTAGTATACATTATTTCAGTTGTGAATATGGGTTAAAAGAGGGAACGTATATATTTGAAATATTTATTCACTGATGCAGTGCTTTGAAGCGAAGTTTATTATCTAATACAAGTAAAGATATTATAAAGAAAGTAGTGGGCATAGTTACTAGTCCATACAACACAAATGATGGAAATGTAGTATGAACCTAAATTAATAACGTTTAAAAAACATATTGTACAGCCCCGCAATCAAATATATTAAATTATATTGCATGCAAGAAGGTGTCTTTTGATTTTAAGTTCAGTAATCATATATGAAAATGCTAGTGGTTAAACATCACCTCATTAACAATTAGTTTTCTGCATACGAAGCACTAACAAGCATGTTGTATGGTATTGTGAAAGGAAATGAAAAACGCGCCAAAAGCGAGAACTTGGCTGGAGGTGCATGTATGTTATCTGCCGGTACGTTTGAAAATTAGTACTCAGAACAACTACTGTATTGAGATAATTTTTTGAAAGGTTTCAGTACTCGGTGTAACATACAGGTTGATAAGCATGGGTAATATCAGTGTAATCAAATACTTTTCAGTTATGAATCAAAAATCTTTCAATAGGCATAAAACAAAAACAGCACATATGTGTGTAAGGCGGAAATTGGAGTAGAAAGGGAAAATGGTGATAAACGATATAAAAAGTCATTGTAACTATACACATTTATCAGGGCACATTTAACCATATTTTACGCAGCCTTGCTTCGAGAATATTTCAAATTAGATAAGATAACATAAGCTAGTGATTTGTTGAAATTAAAGCATCATGAAATGTTTTGAACAAAATCGAGTAGGTGTGGAAAAAAAATTAACTCCACATAAAATAAAAAAATCTCACCAGCAGGAAATTGCAATGTCCAATGTTAGTAAAGCCAATAGGTCTGTTTATATAAAACATAAAAATAAAAAAATAAGAAGAAAAATAAGGAAGGGAAAAAACAGTCAAGATATCAATGGCTTGCATAACAGTCATCCTTCCATTGAATAGGCAAAGTAAGTGGCAACCGCTTCTAAAAGAAAGTCATTGTTATCGTCCGAAAACAAGTCAGCCATCCAATTGAAAAGAGGAAATGAACATACATGGTCATTAATAACCGGAGCCTCTAGTACCATCAGAGGACAACTCGGTGAATTTTCAATGTAGCTATGTGCCAAGAAATCTTGCGCCGCTGCGAATATATTCCAATGACCCAGAACTCCATGTATCGCTGCAAAGGCCATAATCCCTCCGTCGGAACAAAGCTGTTCATGATCAAGTAATGGATTCATGAGATGATTGTAATTCACTTCAGGAGATACTGAGTTGCAGAGACATAAGTCCAGGGCCCACATGAAATCACAGCTCAGGCAATGAAATACAGGCTGCACACAGGTGAAATAGGAAAATCGAAATGATAATCCATATGATGCACTCAAAGTCGCGAGTGGTAGGATGCCATAGTACTCAAGCATCTTGTGGCGAAACAGTTCTAAGTGCTCCAGCTCATTTGCGAAGACAGGACGGACCTCCATTTTGTAATAGAGAAAATAGGAATACAAAAGTAACAGCTGCTGGCAGTAGATGAGGAAGTTTAGAAACATAGATCAGAGAGTATTGAGTGAAGAGTAGCAGAATGCCTTTAAATAATTTGGAGCAAAAAAATCACCAAACCATTGGTTAGTAGTTGCAAAAAAAATAGCCCAGCTGGGAAGTGGAGGAGCGTTAAAGATTATGAGAGTCACCTCAGAAAATTGTAAAGGAAGGTCACTATTTAATAAGGTATGCAGTTTTCTGCGAGTGTTAGCTAAGTGAATGAGATTTGTTTGTGAACAGATGCTCGGGTAGCTTGATTTTGTGACAATAAGGCTGTTGTTCAAGTCTGGGGATGGAACTTTCAGTTCAAGGCCGGATTTCGCGGCCAGACGGAAACATCAAGGTTCTCATGCGGGGGTGGATAAACTACATTTTTACAGAGAGATATATGCAGAGTGACTATTATAGAGTAAGGCTTGTCGTTTAAAAACTCAAAGTAGTTCACATTGCTTGAAAATAAATATTCACTGCTGAGTATTAAGGTAAAATTCGGCATTATAGGAGGTACCGGTGTACCTTTGAAAACACATGCAACATTACAGCGTTTCCTGTTAAATAAGTCATGCAATTGGTAGTGCCTGGATGTGATCAATTATGTGCGGTATTGATATTTTTGACACTGTGTACTTATGAGTAGTGGAGAAGTGACGCAATGAGATGATGTTAGGTGAGTGTAGTGTAGTAACTGAACGGAAAACCTTTAAAGAGAGTTACATTTAGTGTGGAATACTTTTTAATTTTTAAGAAACTTAGGTATGAGAATATTGTTGTAGTGTCAGCGGGACTGTAAGTTGAAGTTTGATAAACATTATTGAGAGGAGTAAATTAAGGTTTATTTAACTTGTGCAGCTATTAATCTGTGTGAAAGGAAATAGTCCACAGTCTTGTAAATAGGGGTGCGCGATCGAGTGCGCGCACCCCGCAACTTTTTTCCCCCAAAAAAATGGTCTTTTCGCATTCAGGGTCTATACTGCACCCCCTGAGGAAACCTATGCGGTTAGATAATCTGTACCTTCTCTCCTTTCCATGTTCTAACCCTTTGTTAAGTAGAATATATTCACTCGCACTAACAAAATGGCGCTCAACACTTCCTGATTTCCTCCGATTCGAATGTTGACAGACGTTAAATAGCAAATGACAATTCCGCAAACTATAAATTTTTGCAATTTTGAAAAATAGGCAAAATTATAAAACTTAAAGACCTGAAACTATCTTCAAGTCTCCTCTCTGTTTGCACCATTAAATTTTATTTACAAACCACGTAGTCGTCAGTCTTGTAAATAGGGGTGCGCGATCGAGTGCGCGCACCCTGTAACTTTTTTCAAAGAAAAAAAAATTTGTTTTCACGTTCAGGGTGTATACTGCACCTCCTGAGAAAAACTACCCGGTTAGATAATCTGTACCTTCTCCCCTTTCCATGTTCTAACCCTTTGTTCTGTAGAATATATTCACTCGCACTAACAAAATGGCGGTCAACACTTCCTCATTTACTCCGATTCGAATGTTGGTAGACGTTAAGCAGCAAATCACAATTCCGAAACTGTAAATTTTTGCAATTTTGAAAAGAGGCAAAGTTACAAAAGTTAAAGTCCTGAAACTATCTTCATGTCTCCTCTCCCTTTGCACCATTAAATTTTATTTACAAACGATGTTTCCTTTGCATCATACACGATTGTTTCTCGGTTTTCCACATTGAATGCGTAGACACTTTTCCCTTTTCAGTCACTTATGCGGCTGTGCGTGAGCGGCATTGTGATTTGCTGATTAACGTCTGTAAAGATTCGATTCGGAAGAAATCAGGAAGTGTTGAGCGCCATTTTGTTAAAAAACACCCTGCACATAATGTACATGTATTTAGGAAACAAATATACTAAGTAAGGTTGTGTAGCAGTGCATATCATAAATATTGCATGTAGTATCCTGGCAATGTGTGGTAGATTATACTGTAAATGATGATTGATTTTAAAAAATTGTGGGTGAAAAATTTGGTAATTAAATGTGATTCACAAAGAAATATTAAACTTAGGGTTTAGGATATATATTGGATAGAAAATTAGGGAATGTATCTGTTAGGCATGAAATTTGGCAGAATGGGTGTATGTTGTCTAATAAATATGTCTGTAATATGTTAACTAAAATTTAGTTGTTTATTTTTTTTAAGAGTGTTTGGTGCTGAAAAGCAACAACCTGAAGTGAACGTGAGAGTATACAACGACCAAATTCTTTTTTACAGGTGAGTTGAAATTTTTTAAATGACAATTTATTTTTGTGCAGATTACCATAATAAGCAAAATTTTAAAGAATATTTGCACTGCTTCTCTTTTGCAGGAGGATTTTAATTTCTATTTTAAACATGTCTGTACCTGCTTGCAGTACATATGTATTTTGAAATACGGTTCCATTGTTTGTTGGTAGTATCTTTTTATGGGCTGGGTTCATGTGTTATTTTCTATGTAGTTTGGGTTCATCTATTCTTTGATTGTTAGAGTTTGCTGTTTACGTGGATTAATTTTTGCTAAGTCATCATTATCTCTCTAACTTATGCTGTATTATTTGTGTACAGTCATTTTTCTTGATTTATAGAGGTCTATTATGATATGGCTGTTGGCGTGATGGCCATTTCTGATGCATTTCTGTGACTATACTATCTATTTGCACTGTATTATATGCATTTGCACAGGTGTATTATGATGTGGTCAGTCGGAGGCTGTGGAGGGACTTACGGTGGGGCAGGGAGGGAGGGAGGGGGAGGTGTAGGGTGGAGAGATCTAAAATCTGGGATATAGATAATTGCAGGTAAGTATACAATTCAATTAATAAAACGGATTTTGTAGTGTACACAGCATCGTATTTTGCAATGCAGTGCGCACTACAAAATTCATTTCAATAATTAAATTATGTATTTATTAGAAATTATCTATATCCAGGTTTTTCGGTCCCTCCACCCTACACCTCCTCCTCCTTGTCTCCCTGCCCCAACATAATTCCCTCCACGAGTCGCGGATGAATGTGGTTTCATATGGTTATGATGAAATGTTTTACATTAGATGAAATTTACATGTTGAGTATGCTGTTTAAAGGTAAAAGCAACAGCCTTTGTGGAAAGTAGCAATCTGTTTAGTGAATGTTTTAATTGGTATATTGTGAGTCACTCCTTCAGTTTGCATACAGTTTGAATCATAGTTTGTAGTGGTGAACTCTGAAAATAGATCCCTACAAATAAATTAGAAAGTGTATAAATAGTTCTACAGCACACAAATTCTGAAAACAAATTTCACACTGAAATGTGTTTTTACAGCACAATTTCAATTAGAAAAATTAAAAGGAATAGTGTTAATGTGTAGGATCAAAGTGTCAGTTTCTTTGTAAAATAAAGAGGAAGGTGCTATCTTAATCTATGTAGTTAATGTCTTAAAAGTATGAAAATGTATATAGTTTAAAGATTAGTAACGGTAATTTTTGGTCATCTAATCATAAGAAAGATATAATTTAGTCTTTATATTTTCTTAAAAGGACACAGAAGATAGAAAGGAAGTAGTAAAATGGAACAATCTTCAGAAAATATAAATGTCCATTTTGATATGGCAACTGAACTTATTGAAGAATTATTACAAGAAATATTTGAAGACGAAAATGGAACAGAAAATGAGGACTTTTGGCACTGCAGTTTTGATAGTTCATACTTCGAAATGGTGGAAGGGGAAGAAGAAGAGAATTTGCAAGAAGAAAATAATATTAATGAAGTATCTGATGAAATGATGCTACATGTGCTTCTGGAATACGAATTATTAAATCAATAAAATTATTTTTGTTTAAAAAAAAAGTTGAAAACATGATTGTTGTACTATTCATCGGTATTCTCTTTTTTGAGAATGATAGTAAAAGTTTTGATGAGGTGTGTAACAGCTTAAAGTAAAAAAAATTAAAAGCATTAGGAACACCTACAATGCTTGAAAATTAGTATAGTACTTATATGCCTGAAAAATTACATTCATAAAATACATGTATAATGATAACACAGGTATGGAGTGTCATAAATTTAGAAACAATATTCACTATAGGATTTCCTACTCTGACCAGAGACTGTTTCTTTGTATTTATTGTAGTTATAAAATGAAGCAGTGGTTATTACTTGTAATTTATATGGTAGTAGGGGTCTATAATATTTTTTAACTTTTTTCCAAACAGATTGTCATTTATATCACAAACATCAATCACTATGCCGACCAGAAATGAAAAAAGAAAGCTGTATAAAAAGACATACCATTTGAAGAGGAAAGAAGCACAAGATTTATCTAATCAACAAAGGACGGAGAAAAACAAGAGTGCTCCTGGTAAGAGCAGCAAGGATTTTTTGAAAAAATTGTGTCAAAGGAAAACTCAATTGGATAATGTTGAAAAGGAAAAACAGTTTTCAGTATCTACAAGGAGAAATGGAAGAAAAAAGAAAATTGTGTCTGAAATCAGTGGTGAGGAAAGTATGTACAGTAAAAGACGTACTAATCAGTTTGCGGAAATAAGGAAACGTATGTTTCATAAGAGAGTAGTTTTGAATTTATTGAAAAAGGAAAAAGTTTCTAAAAGGAAATCTGCTTTTTATAAGAAGAAAAAATATATAGAGGAAGTTGTGGATGATGCGTTTGAGACAAAAAAAAATGTTTATTTTAGTGCTTAAAAGAATAAATACACTAAATAAGGCAATCAGAGTTTTAAAAGCTAAGAGTAAATGGAAGAGACACATAAATAGAAGTAATTTTTGTAAAATCTTTTCTGGTAAATGGATGCATACTTCAAATTCTGAGCCATTTTTTAATGAACAGAGTTACTTTCAAAGTAACGACTTGTTGCATGCAGTTGACACCAGTGGTCGAGCGTATGTAGTGAAGGATGGCTGTCCAATTGAGAAAAAGAAAATTGAGGTCACAAATCCCGAAGGGGAAATAGGTGGAGAAGTTTTACAGGGACGTGTTCATGCTCCTGTTTATAGTTGGAATTGTAGCGGTATTTGCAGTGTACGACAGGATTCAATTGATTTCTTTCGCAATTTCTTACGTAAGTACACTAAGGAAAGTCTAAAAAAAATGTTGTAATGTTGCAAGAATTAGATCGTTACAGAGTGAGAGAAAAAACAGGTTTGCAAGGCCATTCTCTGGCTTGTCTTTCTAAAAAAATATGCCAGTGTTTTTCATCACTTCAGGATGTTAGCAGTGCATCATACCAAAATGAGAAAATTAGTTAGAAAGATGTATTATGCAAAAAGTCCAGCACTTAAACTTAAAGAGTTAAATAGTGCTCTTTTGCATGGATGTGCATTAGATGTGAAGAATATGTGTGCAGAAATTGAGGTAAGTTATTTTGCTCGAGATGAAGAGAATGTAGAAACTGATATAGTTATAGAAGGAAATGTGTTAGAAAATGTTGCAAATTTTAATACTGAAGAATTTGAACAGGAAATAACAAAGTTTAAGGTGATTGCAGGTGAAAAACCAAATTTAACTTGTGTGTGTTGTCGACGCATTCATTACAAAAGTCAAACTAGGTTAGTTGATTTATATTTAAAAAGTGAAGACGAAGATAATACTCAGTGGAGAGAGTTTGCGACTTATTTGCTGGTAGAAAACTACTTTGATTTGGGTTTTGAGCAACGTATTTGTAAATATTGTTATAATAAATTAAATGAAAATAGAATGCCTGCTAGAGCTGTATATAATAATCTTGAGTTGATAAATATTCCATCGGAACTGAAGGATTTAAATACTTATGAGACTATTCTGATTCAATGTGTACAACCTTTTCAGGCTATTGTTCGTATGGAGCCTAAGACTGGGAAATTAAATCCTACAGATTTACAAAGAGGATTAAATGGTAGAGTTGTATATTTGCCACTTGATTTAAAAATAAATATGGAGACAATTGGTATTGAAAATGTAGAAGAGGAACCTCTAGTTATTCTAGTTAATGGTGTACCTACAAAGAGTAAGAAAATCTGGCAAGATTTAGTGGATGTTAGGAAAGTGAAAAAGGCAACGTTGTATTTAGTCAAAAATAATAAATACTATAAAAATGTGTATGTAGAAGAAGAGGATGTAAGTGAAGAAGAGGATAATGATTTGTCTTTTGGACAAATTGAAAAAATCGACTTGTCCAGAACGGAAGAAATTTATGAACATTACAGTGTTCATCCACTGTATTCGAAAGAAGCAATGGGGAATGCTATTGAGTTATTTCAGATGAAAAAAGCAGAAGGAAGTCCTATTAGTGTATGGGAAAAAAGTTTGGAAGGTCGTTGTTTCCCACAGTTATTCCCAACAGGTGAAGGTGCGCGATATGATGATCGACCTATGCAGATTCCTGCATCTGAGTATCGGACAACAAGATTATATGCAGAAGATCCTAGATTTTGTCAATGTATTCCATATTTGTTTCATCTTCTGTTTGAGAGTGACTTATCTGGTCTTTCTTATGCAGTAAACCATATCTTAAAACGTGGAGTGCATCTGCAAAATGTTTCAGCAAAGGAATTTATGGATAAAGTGCAAGAGAAAGATAGTGTTTTGGATCCTCACCTAATTAATTTAATGGCATGTCAGCGTGGTACTAATGAGTATTGGTACTGTCGTCATGGAGATTTAAAATGCATGCTAAGAAACTTGGGAGCACCAACATGGTTTTTAACTCTAAGCTGTGCAGAGTATGCCTGGGAAGATTTACTTGATTTTCTTCGGGAGGCGAATGTAAATATTGAAAATATAAACTACAAGACACCAGGAGAATTGTGTTCGTTGGATCCGGTTAATGTTTGCAGATATTTTAATCATAGGTTTGAAGCTATGATGTCTTTTATTACAAACAAGAAAAATCCTCCGCTTGGTGAAGTTCTGGATTTCTTCTGGAGAAAAGAGTATCAAGCAAGAGGTGCTCCTCATATTCACATGTTACTATGGATCAAGGATGCTCCCAAATTTGGAAAAGACTCCGATGACACTGTACTGTCTTTTATTGAACAATATGCCACTTGTGACATACCTAACAGTACAACTGATAAGGACTTAAGAGGAAAAGTGTTACGGTTTCAAAGACATCGTTGTAGAAAATATTGTCTGCGAAAATTCAAATCAAAGGATAAATTCTATACTAAATGTCGTTTTGGATTTGCACGACCGGTGCTTTCAAAAGGAAGAGTCAACAATTTGATGTCAACTTTGCGACATAATATCAGAAGAAGATCACCCAAAAATACATACAATTTAAGAAGAGGTGAAGAGTCCAAATATATAAATGACTACAACCCTGTCATTTTGACCATGTGGAATGCTAACATGGATATACAATATGTTGAGGATAACTCTATTGCTGTGGCTCGATGTGTAACGTCTTACATCACGAAATCTGAAAAGACGGAACTGAAGGAGATGTGGGAAGATATTTCTCATGAAAAGAGCCTAAGCAAGAAATTGTATACGTACAGTTTGAAGATGTTATCTCATCGAGAAATTGGCGCATATGAATGTTGTGATCGATTATCATCAGCAAATCTTTATGCGAAATCTCGAAGTATCCTGTGGGTGAGTTTAGGTCTTGCAGGAACACGAAGCCGTGTTTTGAAAACTGTGCAAGAAATTGAATATTTAGCACAGAAAGAACCAGACAGTACAGACATTCTGAAAACAAATATGTTGGATACATACTATCCAAATAGAAGTACTCTGCTTGAAAACCTTTGTCTGTATGAAGTACTTGAAAAATACATTTTTAAAAGGAATATTAGAGAGAATGTTGAAAAAGGTATATACGCTGTGATTGGACAGGAAGGATGTCTGGTGAAACAAAGAAAAGGACACCTGATTAATCACCGAAAACTGAGTTGTGAAAATCCAGACAAAAGAGAATTTTACTATTTAGCTCTTTTGCAACTCTTTAAACCATGGCGTACTGAAGAGGAACTACTTGGAGAATTCGTTAGTTATGAAGATTCCTTTAACGCATCAAAAAGTAGTATAGAATGTCCTGTTTTTAGTAAGTATCCCAAAATGTTGAACGACGAAATAGAGCAAGAAGCAACAATTGCAGCGGAGATTGCTAGAGAAAGTTCACAAGACACTCAAAGTTCTGCATCGTTGAGTCAGGATCCACTGGGAGAACCAATTATCCGAAATGAAGCAGCCACTGCCATGGATGAGGTGGAAAGAGCAATGCAGCAAGCTCAAGAGGATATAATAAACTTAGAAGAATTGGAGAAGGAATTTAATCTTGAGCAAAGACAGATATATGACAAAGTGACAGAGCACATTGAGCATGGTTTTCGTCATGACAAAAAAGAATGCTTATGTATGTCATTTGAACCTATTCGACTATATGTAAGTGGAGAAGCTGGAACAGGGAAAAGTTTTCTTATAAAAGGAATTACTACATATCTACAGCAAAGAACTCAGTCACCGCTGTCTTGTGTTGTTACTGCTCCAACTGGATTGGCAGCACATAATATTAAAGGTATTACTTTACATCGCTTACTCATGCTGCCAGTTGAACATGAAAATAAATTACAATATCACAAGCTATCTGGAGACGCTTGTTATGAAGTTTCTAGAGTTCTTAAAGAAATGAAACTTCTCATTATTGATGAGGTAAGCATGGTATCCAATTTAATGCTTGCTTTTGTACATTTAAGAATGCAGCAGATACTTAAAACTGACTATGATGTCTTATTTGGAGGGAAACATGTCATAGTTTTTGGAGATCTACTGCAACTAACTCCTGTGAAAGGACAATCTGTATTTGAAACTGTTACACATGAAGACACCAGAAAGTGTCTTGGCAGTATTGGAAATGTTAATATATGGTCACATTTCAAATATACTGAACTGATTCAAAATATGCGACAGGCAAAGGATACTAAATATGGAAATATTCTTCAAGATATAAGGATTGGAAAACTAACTGAAGATGCGAAAGAAACTCTACGAACTCGATTACTTTGTAAGTTGTTTCCCAATGAAGATAATGTACCTGAGAAAATATATAGTAAAGAGGTAAAAGATAAGTCAGTCATATGCTTGATGCCAACTCTAAAAGAATGCTCAGTTTTCAATGAGAAAATGTTGAAGTTGGAAAATCAAGAAATTAAGAAACTGGAAGCTAAAGATAAGATAGAGCATGAAGGAAGTACTATTGTTTTGTCTGAAAAATGAAAGTTAAAATTGGATACTCTTCAGAAATCTATATCTAAAACTGCTGGCTTAGAGAAGAATCTGTATGTATGTTTAAATTGTCGGATTATTTTACGGAGAAATTTACTTGTAGAAAGAGGTTTGGTGAATGGAGCAATGGGTAATATTGTTGGTTTTGTAAATTACCCAAACAGAGATGAGATTGAATTTTTACGAATAAAATTTGATGGAATTGAGGAAGTTCAACAATTCAGTCGCTGTTCAAGTTGTTTTTTACTTGTGAAAGACTTGTATGTCCGTCTGAAACAATTTCCAATTTGTTTAGCATATGCAGTGACTATTCACAAATCTCAAGGTTTAAGTGTAGATTGTGCTTTGGTAAATATTGGAAATAGTGTATTCAAAGAGGGTAGGGGATATGTTGCTTTATCACGAGTCAGAACTTTATCTGGACTTTATCTAATTGATTTTGATGAGACAAAGATTAGTGCAGATTTAAAATGTGTGAAGGAGTATAATAGGTTAAGAAGAGAATATGCTCCAAGTTTACCTCAATATCCTTTAATTAAAAAGAGTATAGTTGGTCAGAAAAGGAGAAATGAGGAACAATGTACTGAAGTAGTAGAGAAACGAAGAAAAAAAGATGAGACTGTCATTGGTAGGAGTAAGAAAAAGGTTAGTACTACAGAGATTGTTGGATTTAAATTTGAAAATAGGTCTGGTGTCAACTGCTATGCAAATGTAGTGGTTAATGTGTTTTTTTTCCTAAAAAGTTTACAGCAACAGATTAGAGAAAATCAGGAGCAAACATTTTGTTGTTCTTTAAATTCTGTGTTTGAAAAATGTACCAGTGGTAATAGTGAAGTAGCAAGTGTTTCAGAAGTAAGGAATGTTTTAGACATATGTGCAGGAGTAAATCAATTTTCTCAGAATATTCAGCAAGATTGTCAGGAATTTATTATGTATATGCTTACAGTTTTGGAAGAAGAAGGTGTAGGTATTGATAGTCTTTTTGGGCTATCTTATAAATGGGAACATATTTGCAATAATTGCTCATTTACAAGTAGTACTGAGATACACACAGAAAGATTTATATATTTAACATTACCAGATTGTGAAACAGTGTCCTTTAATAAACTAGTTAAAGATGCGTATCAGAACATGGTCTGCTCTCAATGTAACTCAGAAATGTTATCAACCTTATTTATCCACAGATATGGACAGTATGTAATTTTAATACTTCAACGATGCAGAGCTGATGGAAGTAAATTGTCAACTTCAATTAAAAATTTTGTGGCTTCTCAAATATCTATTTCTAGAACAACATTTGTAACTGTAGCAATTATTTTTCATGAAGGGCCATCAATATCATCAGGACATTACATAGCTTATTTGAAGTGTCCAACTGGTTGGATGCTCTGCAATGATAGTCAATTAAGTTTTAAGAAACGTTTGCCTTCTGAGTTAAAAAATTCTTATCTGATATTTTTGGAACCAAAATTTCAGTGAAATTACTTGGTCTAGTCAGAGTAATACTGTAAAGATATGAAACTGTGTTGTTTAGAAATATCATGTGATTGAGGGTGTTCAAATCTAGAAATGAAACTTTTATGTGGCAAAGTGATAGTATCAGGTAAGGTTTCCTTAATGTTTATGGTACAGGACATGTTGGAATTAACTCATACTATTTGGCCATGCGGAAAACAATGAGATATCAAAATGTGGAATTGAGATAAATGTTTTTAGAACATACTCTGAAGTTTGTTGAGAGGTATTAAAAAAAATGAATTAACTCATACTATTTGGCCACGCGGAAAAGTATGAGATATCTAAATGTGGACTTGAGATAAATGTTTCTAGAACATACTTACTCGCAAGTTTGTTGACAGTTACTCAAAAAATAACGAATTAACTCATAGTATTTGGCCACGCGGAAAAAAATGAGATATCAAAATGTTGACTTGAGATAAATGTTTTAAGAACATAGTTGCACGGTTATTTGTTGAGAGGAAATTAAAAGTTACTGGTATGCTTTAATTAGTTTGTAATTGTGGAGTATGTGGTGTGCTTACTCAAGAAATTGCGAATTAGAGAAAAACATTTAAGACATTTTTTTTCTAGGTATTTATAGTATGTATAGAGATCTTGTACGGGTTTTTTAAACACAATCATTTTGATTGTGTTTTTTTCCCCGCTGTTACATGATGATTAGTATTGAAATCACTGTTTATAGTGAAAATCAATTTATCTGAGGACAGCAAAAATAAACCATTTAATATGTTGTCTAAGTTATTTTGTTACATTGGATTTAGAAATATGTATTATAACAGATTTCTTTATTGTCTTCCACAGATATTAAATTTTTAAGGTAAGTACAACTAATCATATCTGAGAGTGTCGTGTACCTCTCTCTTATCCTTATTTCTTTCATCCTCTTCCTTTGTTAGTGGTGTTTAGACATGTTTATTCCCTTTAACTCATGCACATTTTGCATTTTTAAATTTTCTATGCTGTTTCTCTTACATCTCTTCTGTTAATATTCTATTCAGTCTATCTAACTCTTCAGTTTGTTACTTACGTTGTTTTATACTGAGTCACCTTTATTGACCCTTTATCACCTTTGTTTCCTGAATATTAATTTCTTTGTTTTACTGTTCCTTCCAATTTGTTCCCTTACTCTGCTTTCATTAATTATGCTCAATTTTCAAACTTAAATCTATAGTTTAGTTCTCTCATCCTACTTCATTTCCCTTTATCTGTCTCTCTTACACTCCATATCTGTTTCTATTCCATTCATCTTCTGTTACTCATTCTTTTTCACTCTGTTTCTCTTAGTGTTGTTCCTTTATTTTATCTATCTCTTTAAGACATTTCAGTATTCTTAGTCTGTTTATTTTACAGACTGTTTGTTTCGTGTATTATCACTGATTATACTCTCATTTTGTCTCTCACTTTACTTTTCTTTAGACAGTCATTCTTTGAGTGCTATTATTTCTTTCAAATAATTCTGTCTCGGTCTTTTTCTGTCCCTCAGTCTTCTTTTCTTTCACTTTCTGTTTCAATCACTTCTACTTTGTTTTGTTTCATTAAATGACACTATAACCTTATTTTTACTTTTTTTCAACAGATACCATGTTTTTTTAAAGATTTAAAATTTTTCTTTATTACTATTTCTTAGGTAAGTATAAAAAATAAAAATACTTTTTCATCACTGTGTCATTTTTTTGAGTATCCTGGTCATACCAGTGTTGTGTTTTATGTGAGCACTTTCATGGAGGATTGGCTGTACGGTCACAAGGAGTCTCTTAAAAATTAATTTAAGAAATCAGCAACATTTCAGTGAGTCAGTTCACTAATGCGGATGTGTCAAAACATTGCAGGTAAATGATATGTGTTAAAGAACTTTGGAGCATATTATCAAGGGGGTTTTATTCTGCTTTTTTGGCTTTAAAAGCCAAGAAAGCGGAGATAAAATTATCTCTCTGGTATGTAGGTGATACTAACACCAGTTAGCGACATCTAATAACAGATAATGTGTATCTTTTGATTCGCTTTGTTTGTGTGTGAAATTTATTATTGTTGACAAGCAAAGTTAGTATTGCAAGATGTTAGTGACTGGAAACAGTTCCTAACATTGCTATCTCCTTTTACCCACTTTTGAAGATATTTGTGCTATGGTCGAAAATGTCCAAAATCTAATAGCTGCCCCTGAGCAGTTCTTAGTTATGTCATGTAATGGTAGGTAGATAACATGACTAAGGCCAATAGCTCGGTAATGGATGAATATTGCTGACTTCACAACAATATTTATGTATTTGGACCGATTTTTATCACTTAGGACAGTGGTTCGTAAACAATGTTCAACTGTGGATTCCTTGACTTACTCAGTAGTTTACAGTGGTTCCTCACCATTTTATTTAACGGTTGGTAGGTGGTATGTACGTTCTGTTACCTTTCTTAAAGTAATTGGGACACATTCTTTCACTCATCCAATCATCCGTTCACTGATCCAGCCATCCGCTCTCTTAACCAGCCACCCTTTTACTTCACTGATGTATCCATGCTTTTGTCCATCTACCCCCTATGACTTACTAATTAATCTTTATAATCACCCTTTCAGTTATCCATTCTTTTACTTTTTCACTTATCATTTTATCTATCCACGCATTTACTTGCCCATCATCTACCCGTTCACTTTTTTATCTATCTATCCTTTCACATATCCATCCACTAAATCACTGATGCATCAGGTGCTCTTTTACTCATGCATCCATATTTTAACATATCTATCCATTCTTCTAGCCATTTATGCAACCTTCCAGCCATACATCCATCTATTTATCTTTTCTCTCATCTATACTTACAGTCATTCATTTATGCATCCATGTTTTCTTTGATTATGTAACTATTCGCTTTTCATTCATCCATTCATTCTTTCAGTAATCGATCCAGCCATTTAGAGATTCCAAATTTATTTACTCACTCAGCTTTGTACTTTATGACCTGAGTCTTTCTCTGCAGAGTTGTAGGGAGAAGAGGCCTGTGAAGAACAAACTACAGCAAGGGGTGGGGTGCGGTGGATGAGAGTTTACAATGCCTCCGTACATAGGGAGACTGAAAAGGTAGAAGTTATCAGTTATACATGATGTCCAGTAACAGGATGTGAGGTTACTGTAAAATGGTGTTGTTTCCATGGTTTTATGCACTGTTAAAAAAAAATGGAGGGGTCTTTTCAAAGGATGTGTTGGATGTAATTCCAAGGGCACTTTAAGACACCTAAGCTACAAATATGCGTCTAGCACAGTGTTGTGCTCGACTGGTGTTATGTTGTATGTGTGATTGCATGCAGATATGTAGAATAGCAACTATCTTTACACAAAGAACAAGCAAAGACTATTGGTTTTGACAATGGGTGCTAGTTCCTTTAAGTACAAAAGCAGTAACCATGGCATTGTTGAATATATTAATGAAAATACTGCTGTTTAAAAATCATGAGAGAATGAAAGAACGTTAATCTGTTTTTTTAATTTTCTTTCATAGCCTTCTTTAAAGGAAGTGTTTTCTAATATGGCATGCTGGTGGTTTTATTTTTTTTATCTAAGATAATGCCTTCTGTTCGTTGAGGCAAGAAGAGCGCTATCTGCTTTAAAAAACCTTGACTACCATATTCTCATTCAGTAAGTGCCAATAAGTTCCATAGAGAATTTCAGTGTGCGGGAGGGGTGGTCCTGTAGCAGTGAAATCCAAGGCCGTTCCAACAGGGGCTGTCAGCCTTCTCACAGGGGAGGAGCGCGCAGCTCTCTGAGATGGATACAGTTACACATAACAGGGTAGTGACGTCGATGGAATTTATGGACGGTTGGTCACCCTAGTGTGCGTTGTGTCCTTGGCCCTTCATTACGGCGGACTGGGGAGCCGTTGTGCACAGTTTGGGAATCACAAGTTTTAGAAGTATCGCCAGAGTTTTCCGCAGTGTAACTACGTCATTATTAATTTAAATATATATGTGATAGTACCCCTGTAACAGGCAGCGGTAGTTAACATTACCGCGTGAAAACAAGCGTTGTTTTTATGCACTAATGTGTGCTTTGTAATTAGGAGAGGGGGTTGATTTAGTTTTATTTTCCACACCTCAATGTTAACGCTGCCAAATGCTTCATCAAAGCAGGCCGTGGCACTCGTACGATAAAGAAGTTTATTTAAACTGTTTTTCTAACAATAGCCGTGTTTGTGATAGTATTTTCGTCTCCAAACACATTTTGCTTGTGGTTTAACGTACGCCTCCTATGCATGTCATTAACTGTTTGTGCGGCACACATGCAAAGTGCTCTTACCGCAGGCGGTGTTATGACGTTGTCACAAAGGTGTTCAGGAACATTTACAAGGATACGGAAGACATTATCGCCGCCTTTAACGGCAGGAAGTTGCCGATATAGGGGCAAAAACGGCGTTCATAATATGCTTTATAAATTGCAGTCGAACGTAATGTTAGATATAAATACGTTTCGATTGCAATTTGTAGAACATAGGGGCATATTATCAAGGACGGTCGATACATTTTCGCCGCTTTTATCGACAAGAAATTGTCAATAAAGCGGCGTTAATGGGCTTGATAATATGCCCTATGGAAATCCTATCGAAGCCCATGTGAGATGTGAAAACATCTAACATGGGCTTCGACAGGAATTCCATACAATATATTATCAAGTCCATTATCGCTGCTTTATCGGCAGTTTCCTGCCGATAAAAGCGGCGATATTGTATCGCCCGTCCTTGATAATATGGCCCATATTATGAAGGCGATTATCGTCGCTTTTAGAGCAGCGTTCTGCCGATAAAAGCGACGATAAATTATCACGTCTTCTTCATAATATGCCCCAAGTATTGCCGCATTCTTTAATAATTGTTCTGAAAATGCGGCGATACTTTAGCTTATGAATAGAGCTCTTTTTGGTACAATGAGGTAGTTCTGAAAAGAACTTTTTGTTTTTTGAGTTTTGTTGTTTTGTTGTTTTTTTACTTTTTTTTTATTTTTGGACAAGTTTTTTATTCTTTATAATTTGTTAAACTGGAGCCGAATTTTTGAACTGTAAAACAGGAACATAAGAAGTTGTTAAAAATTAGTTACATTCGAATCTTTCATGGTCATTCATTCTTCTTTCGACAAGAGTGAGGCTCTGCTCCCCGTACACAATCATTCCTTCACACTTGATGCATTTCATATGCACTTTCAACAAAAATGGTTTCAACTCCAACTGTGCAGTAGATGGAGATACAGGTCGTCTTCTCGATGAAGTACTGGCCACAGCTGGTGGTAGTTCTGTTGCCAGAGCTCTTGTCGCTGCCTGTGCATATTGCACAGGATGGACTTGGCTCACATGTCTCTTCATGGTATGAATCGAAAAGGAATACTTTTTGGAAGGATTACCTCTTGAAAGTACTGTGCCACAAATTGTGCAAGTTACTTTCGGAGCATTTGCTTTTTTTTGATCTTGAGGATAGGTGAAAAATTGCCAGATGAAAGATTCTTTTTTTTTTTTTTAAAGGTACACGAACATTTTCTTCAGATTTCGAGGATGAATTGCGTGCGGCAGCCATTTCAGCAAAGTCTCCGGAAAGATGAAAAAGGTTCTTCTCCCTTCAGCGCCAAATAGATAGTGAGGGAAGTTGGTGGTTTCTGGAAAATTGCAGAATAGAAACTACTATGAACCAATAGGAAGTGTTCTTTCAAGTCACATGATTTGACATGCGCGTATTAAGACGTATACGTGGTGACGGAATCCGGACACGTACGTCATTTGGAAGTATCGGTCTAATTTAATGAAGTTTTAAAATGTGAAAAGGAGGAAAGGTAGACATTCTCTGATGTTGTATACCTTCATATGGGGTCCCAAGAACAATACCGATAAAGTATACATCCTTTTTTTAATCTTTAAAAATACCGGGGTGCGCGCACGCGGTCGCGCACCACCGTACGTTTTCCAACATTTAGTGAGAAGTCTGAAAACGTTAAAAAGAAGGTAAGGTAAAGACTTCGTAAACCACTAAAGATTTATAAGGAGTCCCGAAACAATTCTGACAGTGAAGAAAAGTTTGTAATCCTATGAAAACGTTTCTCGAAATACTATGATAAAACTATAGAATACATTGAAAATATAGTTAATAATTCACATTTTAAAAATCTTTGAAATTCACTGAAAAAACCATAGGTTTTATACACGTTATAGTTAGGAAGTAGCATTTGAAAAACCTATGAAATTCACTGAAAAAACCATAGGTTTTATACATGTTATAGTTAGGAAGTAGCCTTTTAAAAACCTATGAAATTCACTGAAAAAACCATAGGTTTTATACATGTTATAGTTAGGAAGTAGCCTTTAAAAAACCTATGAAATTCACTGAAAAAACCATAGGTTTTATACATGTTATAGTTAGGAAGTAGCCTTTAAAAAACCTATGAAATTCACTGAAAAAACCATAGGTTTTACACACGTTATAGTTAGGAAGTAGCATTTAAAAAACCTATGAAATTCACTGAAAAAACCATAGGTTTTACACCAGTTATAGTTAGCTGGAAATTTTACTCGCATAAAACCATTGAAATTCCCAAGTTATAGTTAGTTGGACTCACTATAACTTGCGCGTGCAATGCACTGCTGATGACGTCACATATTACATCACTCATGACATGGTCAGTGACATCACTCATGACATCACTGATGACACCATCCTTGTGACAGAGTGACAGACCTCCTTTCACTGTAATGTAACCCTTGAAACAAATATTCAAAAATAGAAACTAAAATTTTCAAAAAAATGGAGATACCCATACCAGTTACAACAACCAATTCAATAATTCCACCATCTATATATACATCCACTCATTCACCAACAGTTCTATATAGTCACTCATACATATACTCACTCATCATATGTAGTGATACACCTATACATCATGTTACACACTGACAGGCATCCAAAAGTTACTCACACACATACTCACACATGCAAATAAACTATTGAACATTCATTCATTTGCATATACAGCTATACACACACTACCACTTTACTTCTAAGGAAACTTACACATACTTACTCTCTTAAACAATCACTTATAGAAACACATACTAATTTAAACAGGAACTCTTAGAATCCCTCACTCTCACATATACTCACTTATATACATCAATATTTACATATACTAGATTAAAACATATGTAGTTACTGATAAAGACACTAGTGAGACAGTCATTCACTCACTAACACACACATATACACACTCATCCACCCATACAGTCCTGCACATATGCTGTCTTCAAAACACATACAAAGAGAGAGTCAGTCATTCATGCATCTATGTGCTAAGTAATACCCCCACCGAACCATACAAACACTCATACTAATACTAAGAAAAACATCTAATAACCCATATACATACACATGTAGCTACTCACCAACCCATGCAGCCACTTATACACAAAGTGAAACAATAATACATATATTTAAAAATTTAAACATTACTCACTAATATTTATTTTTCAGAAAGACACACATTCACTGGATGGTGTCATCAGTGATGTCATGAGTGATGTCACTGACCATGTCATGAGTGATGTAATATGTGACGTCATCAGCAGTGCATTGCACGCGCAAGTTATAGTGAGTCCAACTAACTATAACGTGGGAATTTCAATGGTTTTATGCGAGTACAATTTCCAGCTAACTATAACTGGTGTAAAACCTATGGTTTTTTCAGTGAATTTCATAGGTTTTTTAAATGCTACTTCCTAACTATAACGTGTGTAAAACCTATGGTTTTTTCAGTGAATATATATATATATATATAAACGTAATATTAATTAAAAAATTACAATATTTTTACCGTAGGATAGCGGAAAGGGTAACATTTACTATGACCACTCCAGTGAGTGCAACAGTAGGGAAAGCGTTGGATAGCGTAGGGGTACAAATTACTATTTCCACTCCCGAGAGTGCAACAGTAGGGAAAGCGTTGGATAGCGTAGGGGTAAAAATTACTATTCCCACTCCACAGAGTGCAACAGTAGGGAAAGCGTTGGATAGCGTAGGGGTAAAAATTACTATTCCCACTCCAGAGAGTGCAACAGTAGGGAAAGCATTGGATAGCGTAGGGGTAAAAATTACTATTACAACTCTAGAGAGTGCAACAGTAGGGAAAACGTTGGATAGCGGCAGGGTAAAATTTACTATTCCCACTCCAAAGAGTGCAACAGTAGGGAAAGCGTTGGATAGCGGGAGGGTTAAAATTACTATTCCCACTCCAGAGACTTCAACAGTAGGGAAAGCATTGGATAGCGTAGGGGTAAAAATTACTATTCCCACTCCAGTGAGTGCAACAGTAGGGAAAGTGTTGGATAGCGTAGGGGTTAAAATTACTATTCCCACCCCAAAGAGTGCAACAGTAGGGAAAGTGTTAGATAGCGTAGGAGTAAAAATTACTATTCCCACTCTAGTGAGTGCAACAGTAGAGAAAACGTTGGATAGCGTATGGTTAAAAATTACTATTCCCACTCCAGAGATTGCAACAGTAGGGAAAGCGTTGGATAGCGGGAGAGTTAAAATTACTATTCCCACTCCAAAGAGTGCAACAGTAGGAAAAGCGTTGGATAGCGTAGGGGTAAAAATTACTATTCCCACTCCAGTGAGTGCAACAGTAGGAAAAGCGTTGGATAGCGTAGGGGTAAAAATTACTATTCCCACTCGAAAGAATGCAACAGTAGGGAAAGTGTTGGATAGCTTAGGAGTAAAAATGACTATTCCCACTCCAGTGAGTGCAACAGTAGAGAAAGCGTTGGATAGCGTAGGGGTAAAAATTACTATTCCCACCCCAGAGAGTGAAACAGTAGGGAAAGCGTTGGATAGTGGGAGAGTTAAAATTACTATTCCCACTCCAAAGAGTGCAACAGGAGGGAAAGCGTTGGATAGCGTAGGGGTAAAAATTACTATTCCTACTCCAGTAAGTGCAACAGTAGGGAAAGCGTTGGATAGCGTAGGGGTAAAAATTACTATTCCCACTTCAAAGAGTGCAACAGTAGGAAAAGTGTTGGATAGCGTAGGGGTCAAAATTACTATTCCTACTCCAAAGAGTGCAACAGTAGGGAAAGCAATGGATAGCGTAGGGGTAAAAATTACTATTCCCACTCCAGTGAGTGCAACAGTAGGGAAAGCGTTGGATAGCGTAGGGGTAAACATTACTATTCACACTCCAGAGAGTGCAACAGTATGGAAAGTAAATACTTCATATATAAATGAAAATAAATTAAATATTAATACCAAATACAAATTATTTAAAAGTAATTAACAATTTTATATAATATAATAATTAATCAATTAAAAATACAACAAAAAAAGTATTACAAATAATTACCCATTAATACAAATTATTTACCAATTAACATTTAATTAATTAACAATTAAACAATTATTAAAAATTACAAAACAAAACCAATAAATAAATAACAATATTTAATTATTTACAATTAAATTACTTCCACCCTATTTCCCTATAAACCCACAACCCGCTACAGAAAACAAATTAATAAAATTAACAAAATTATCAATTAAACTATTAATTAAAATTAATTACCAATTATAGTTTAATTAATTACCAATTAAAAATTACAAAAACTATTAATTCCAAATAAATACCAATAAATAAATTTAAAAATGTAATTAATTATAATTAAATTACTTCCCACCCTATTCCCCTATAAACCCACAACCCGCTACAGAAAATACATTAATAAAATGTACATAATTATCAATTTAATCAATTAATTAAAAATAATTTTGAATTAATTACCAATTAAAAATGTAAATATCAATTAATTCAAAATAAATACCAATAAAAACATTTAAAAATGTAAATAATTATATTTAAATTACTTCCCACCCTATTCCGCTATAAACCCACAACCCGCTACAGAAAATACATTAATAAAATTAACATAATTATCAATTAATCAATTTATTAAAATAATTACCAATTATATTTTAATTAATTACCAATTAATTATTAATTAACACTTAATTCAAAATAAATACCAATAAATAAATTAACATATTTAACTAATTATAATTAAATTACTTCCCACCCTATTCCCCCATAAACCCACAACCCGCAACCCGCTACAGAATTATATTACGCAAAAATTAAATACCATAAAATGAATTAATTAAAATAAATTACAAAATAAATATACACTTTTCACACATATACTAACATAAAAAATAGTTTAAAAATGTAATATTAACTTACTTACCTCAATTTCGATATTTTTGTTGTCTATATTCTGTCCATTCTATATTTTTGTTGTCTATATTCTGTCCATTCTATATTTTTGTTGTCTATATTCTGTCATTCTATATTTTTGTTTTCTATATTCTGTTCATTCAATATTTTGTCCATTCTATATTTTTGATACGATATTAATGCTATTCTATTCAATATTTTTGTAGTCTATATTCTGTCCATTCGATGTACATTCTATATTTTGAACTCGATATTAATGTAACTCGATATTAAAAAATCGATATTTTGAGTGTATACCGTTTGCTGCCCTGTTTTATGGTCTGCTGGACTGTTTTTACTGTTGATTTCTGTGTAGTTAGCCTGAGACCAGTCACCCACAAACCTTTGACTTGCTAAACACTGTTTAATAATATTTACCCAGCGTAAAAATAAGTACCAAGTTCTAGAGATGTTTGTGAGGTATAGGTGGTCCTCATGTTTAAAAATTTTGACAGGGGGGTCTCGGCATCAAAGGATTTGAAGATCTCTGGTGTAGAGTGATGTAGCATACAGTGGCATACAATAGAATGCTGTAGACCATAGTGGCATTAAGTACAGTGGTGCAAAATAGTTGGCATTGGTTTTGAGTAAAGTGGTGTAGAGTGAATTGGCGTAGAGTGAAATGATTTAGAGTAGAGTAGCAAAGAGTGCAGAGGGGTACATTGACAGTGGTGTTGAGTGGATTGTTTCAGAGAAGAGTGGAGTGGAGTGGTGCAGGGATGATTGCAGTGGTATAGAGTGGCATAGAGTGGATTAGAGTGGCGTGAAGTGAAGTGAAACAGCATAGAGTGCAGTGGCGTAGAGTAGATTTTTCAGAGTTGTGTGAAGTGGCGTGGAGTGGTGCAGGGTATACTGGAGTGGTATAGAGTAGTAGCAATGAGTGCATTGGTGTAGAGTGGAGTAGTGTAGAGAGGAGGGGCATAGACTGGAGTAATGTAGAGTGCATTGGCAAATAGTGCATTGGTGCATATTAGAGTGTGGTAGAATGCACTGGCACTGAGTAGAGTGGTGCACAGTAGAGAGGTGTATAGTGAAGTGGAGTATAGTGCAGTGGCATAGAGTGCAGTGGTGCACAGTAGATTAGAGTGGCATAGAGTGCATTAGAGTGGCATAGCGAGGTGTAGACATGAGTGCAGTGGCAGAGAGTAAAGTAGCGCAGAGTAGAATGGTGTAGAGTAGAGTAGCAGAGAGTTCAGTGGCAGAGAGTGCAGTGCTGCAGAGTCATCGTAGAGAGCAGTGGTGTACAGTAGAGTGGCTTAGAGTACATTGGTGTAAAGTGAAGCGGCGTAGAGTGGTGCAGATTAAAGAGACGTAGAGTGCAACGTTGTAGAGCGGTGTAGAGTGCAGTGGCATAGAGTAGAATATAGTGGTATACAGTGCGGTGGTGCAGAGAAGATTGGTATACAGTGCAGTGGCATAGAGTGTATTGGTTTTCAGTTAAGTGGTGTAGAGTGCTGTGGCATAGAGTTCAGTGCACAGAGTGGAATAGAGTGGCATAGACTGCAGTGGCAAAGAGTCGACTGCTTCAGAGTACTGTTTCAGAGTAGAGTAAAGTGGTGTAGAGTGCAGTTTTATGGAGTAGAATGCAGGGAGAGATGGAAAATGACAGTGGCTTAGCGTGGATTAGCTTAGAGTGTGCAGTGGAGTAGAGTGGAGTGATGCAGAGTAGAGTGGCATACAGTTTAGTGACATAGAGTGCAGAGGCATAGAGTAGCATAAAGTAGAGTGGCAGAGAGTGCCGTGTTGCAGAGTATACTGTCGTAGTGTAGTGGTGTATAGTAGAGTGGCATGGAGTGCATTGGAGTAGAGTGCTATGGTGTAGAGTGGTGCAGAGTAGAGTGGCGTAGAGAGCAGTGCTTCAGAGTACAATAGTGCAGAGTAGAGAGGTGTATAGTGAAGTGGAGTAGAGTGCAGTGTCATAGAGAACAGTGATGCACAGTAGATTAGAGTGACGTAGATTGAATTGGCGATGAGTGCATTCGAGTGGCGTAGAGTGGTGCAGACATGAGTCCAGTGGCAGAGGGTAAAGTGGTGCAGAGTAGAGTGGTATAGAGTAGAGTAGCAGAGAGTTCAGTGGCAGAGAGTGCAGTGCTGCAGAGTTGTCGTAGAGAGCAGTGGTGTACAGTGACGTAGAGTGCAATGGTAAAGAGTGGTGTTCAGTGCAGTGGCTTAGAGTAGAATATAGTGGTGTGCACTGCGATGGTGCAGAGTAGATAGGTATACAGTGCCCTGGTATAGAGTGTCTTGATTTTGAGATAAGTGGTGCAGAGTGCAGTGGCGTAGAGTGCAGTGGCATAGAGTAGTGTGGAGTGGCATTGAGTTCAGTGGCACAGAGTGTAATAGAGTGGCGTAGACTGCAGTGGCAAATACTGTTTCAGAGTTGAATGTTTCCGAGTAGAGTGAAGTGGTGTAGAGTGCAGTTTATGGAGTAAAGTGTTGTAGAGTGCAGTGGTGAAGAGTAAATTTGAGTGGTTTAGAGTGGATTAGCGTAGAGTGGAGTGGCGTAGAGTGGAGCGATGCAGAGTAGAGTGGCGTGGAGGTTAGTGACATAGAGTGCAGTGGCATAAAGTAGCCTAAAGTAGAGTGGCAGAGAGTGCAGTGTTGCAGAGTGTACTGGCATAGTGTAGTGCTGTATAGTAGAGTGACATGGAGTGCATTGGAGTAGAGTGCTATGGCGTAGAGGTGTGCAGTGTAGAGTGGCATAGGGAGCAGTGGCACAGAGTACAGTGGTGCAGAGAATAATAGAGTGGCGTAGAGTGCAGTCACAGAGCACAATGGAGTAGAATGCAGTGGTGTAGAAAGCAGTGGTAGGGTAGATTGGTGTAGAGTGCATTGGTTTTGAGTAAAGTCGTGTAGAGTGCAATGGCATGGAGTGCAGTGGTGTAGAGTGGTGCAGAGTAGAGTTGAGTGGCGCTGAGTGCAGTGGCATAGAGTAGATTGTTTCTGAGTAAAGTGCAGTGGTGCAGAGTAGATTAGAGTGACATAGAAGGAATTGGCACAGAGTGCACTGGCATACCATGGAGTGCATTGGCGTAGAGTGCAGTGGCATAGAGTGTAGTGTTTCAGAGTAGGGTGGCCTAGAGAGGAGTGGTGCGGAGTGGTGTAGAGTGCAGTGGTTAAAGTGCAGTGGAGCATGGTAGAGTAATGTGGGGGTAGAGTGCATTGGCATAAAGTAGAGTGGAGTGGTGCGGAGTAGAGTGGAGAGGCATAGAGTAGAGTGCAGTGGCATGAAGTGGTGCAGAAAAGAGTGGGGTAACGTGGAGTATGCAGGGTATGATAGCATACTGCCTTTACAGACAACACATCTTCAATTGAAATAGCCATTACATTTGTACTCACATACAGTTTCTGATAAAAGTATACAGTATACAGTGTACAAATGATAATGTGTAGCAATGTCATCCCGCGATTTGCTTTGATCGTCAGCACAGTTAATTTACAGACATTAACATTTTGTTGTGTGCTAGTAAAAAAAATATCATACAGCCTTCCTCAAGCAGCCCCCCAGTAGTCAGCATTATTGTCACGTAAATACTCTCACTTTGAAGTCAGAGAAGAAAAATAAACACCAAGCTCCCTGGAAGACACACCTGACATTTGGCCTCTGCTTTTGAATGCACAGCAAATATGACAAGATGAAAAAAAGATTTAAAGGCCTATTTACAGGAAGGGAGTTCGTGGAAGAATACATTAAATAAGGTTTAGGCAACAGGGTGGACAAACTCGAGCTGGACAGCCTAAAGCAAATCAAGCCAGCATATAGAAAGCCAGAAAATGTGTGTTACAAACCACAAAACCAATAATAAGCAATGGGCGGAATGCATTCGTAGCCAACTTTCTGAATGTCCCCAAGATGTCTATAGCAAATTAGGCAGCTGCACTGTCTGGTAGTCTGCGACCTAAAATTGAAGGTAAACACACATACCTTACAAATCCTTGAGCGTGCCCGTCAAACCCTCAGCAGCCCTGTAGTCGACTGAGTGCACATAAAAAAGCAGGAAGTGCACGGGGAAGGGTAGGTAGGGGTTATATGGATCTTTTCCTTTGACCTTTTCATAGAAAGGGAAGAAACAGCTTTACAGTAGTGGATATAGAGGGGTGAATGAGCAAACTCCACCAAGTAAGGAATGGGATGAGAAACGGAACAAGCGGAGGCAATGATGTTTACAACAAAATATAAGGAGGGCCAAAAGAGGTTTAAACGCCAGCAGGGGTTATATCCCCAAATAAGAACCAAAAAACACAAATGAAACCCTGGGTCTTTAGAATTGGAAGAATGCTGTTTTGAAGCTTATGAGTTGAAAAACCTCCCCCAAGCGCGAAGCATACGTGATTACTCTATTAAAGCCAGGTAAAAATCCAGCAAGATGTGATTTGTATAGGCCCCTCTCACTTCTGAATATTGACACGAGGATCATAGAAGCTCAAGTCATAGCGTCGAGACTGCGTCCGCTACTTTCTGCTCTGCTGTTCCCTGACCAGGAGGGGTTTGTACCAGCCCGTCCACCACTCATATTCTCCGAACGCTGTTTGCCATTCTACATCACCTTGACCCAGATGCCAAAGCTGCAGGTGTGCTATTAGATGCAGGCAAGGCATTTAACTCTGTCCAGTGAAAGTGTATGTTTGGTGTGCTGCACCGCATGGGGATGCCCTACGCGTACACACATTGGTTAAGCTTACTTTACACAGTTTCGGTAACCAGGGTCCGGAGCAGGGTTAATGGGGCTTTGTTGTTGTTTCACCCCTTCTAAGAGCCCCTGCAGCTCGACTCTGCCGATTGCATAAAGATTCAGCCCCCCCCCCACCCCCTCCGAATTTTTTTCTTAGCCCCCCTCCCTCTGGTCCGGAGTAATCATTGTCATTCTGCACTCATCCCAATTTGTAGGGGAACTCGCCAGGGATGTCCGGTATCACCAATATTGTTCGCTCTTGTGCTGGAACCCCTGGCATGTAGAGTGCAGCAGAGGCATGCGAACGCAGCCCTGAGTTTTCGGCAGCGCCCGCTAGCTATATTATTGTACACGGATGATATAGTGCTCTATATCCGCGACCCGAAAGAGCATCTAAATAATCTGATACCGGAATGTATCACCTTCAAACGTTTATCGGGTCTCAGTATCAACTGGGATATATCAACTATCTTCCAGTTGACGGCTGGGCTGGTGTCATATGAGCTGGTCTTCTCGCTTGAGTGGTGCGTTGAGCCAGTCAAATATCTCGGAGTTTGGATTCATAGGGATCCCGAAATTGTCCTGAGAGAAAATTATGGCTGTGCGCTGGTGAAGGTTAAGGAACAAGTCAGTGCACCGCTGGATTAAACTACCTTCGTCAATTTCAGACAGGGTGACGGTTCTCAAAATGGTGGTTCTCCCTAGGTCTCTTTACCTATTCACTAACTTTCCCCTCTGCCTGTCTCAAACTTTCCTTGCCTCGTTGCGCTCTGCTCTATGTCGAATGGTGTGGGCGGGGAAACGACCGCTGTGCTGTTGGGATGTTCTTACCAGCCATATGCATAAGGAGGGTTTCAGGCCTCTGACCTATATGTAAACTACCTGTGTGCACAAGCGCACTTTGCACATTACTGGTACTTTCGCCCAGCTTTCCTACCCAATGTGGCAGTAGAAGTAGATGGTGCATATCCATTGCCACTAACCACTATGCTACCACGTCCGCTCTCAGTATGTCACCGGCACAAGCACGATAGATTGTACAGTCAAGGCTTGGCAATCGCTAGCGACACGAGCGGGGAAACTGCCACTGTATGCCCCTGCACTGCCTTTGGCACACCACCCTGACATCTCTATGGCTCAGGAGCCTAAAGCACTTTCTATTTTAGCTGCTTCTGGGAACGTCAGAATGGGTCATGCATATTTGGCGGTTCGTTCATTACTTTGGAAGCCATGAAAGCTAGTGTGATGTATTCCTATAGGTACTGTATCGATTCCCCTATTCCTGACCCTGGTTTGGTTAATAATTAACTAGCAGCCATCCAACGGTGCAAGAACCGTTATCTGATTAAGCCACACCACGGCACAGAAGCGCGTTATCTGATTAGGTCATAACGCATGCCATCTAATTAGACAAGCGATATTCCTCCAGCCCCTGATAAGGCATACGGAGTTCTCAAAACAAATCAAACCTACAGCGACCTGGGAAATTCCCATAACCATTGTTTTGATTTCACCGAGAACTTCAGCAAAAGAATGTGCGAACGAGCCCGTTCATATGACATCCTTATTGACGTATATATGTCCATCCTTACGTCAATCTCGGCACCTTTCAGGTATAAATATTACCGACATTGCCTTAAGCAAACACATGCGGTGGTGACGAGATCGGAGCAGCGAGACGTGCTGAGGAGCCCAGCAGAGAGCGAAGCCCACAGGCGCTGCCCCGCCTTCCTGACGCGCTGAGAACGAGACGCTGTCTGTCTCCTGCCGAGAAATCCAGCTCCGGCGCTTCCATGCAGCCCTCGCAGGCAGCTGGAATATCAAGACCTGGGATAAGAGATACCAGCCCTCCATCATTCTAGATCTCAGGTACAGAACTGAATAACCCCTTGCAGAGAATTCTCGAATCAGTCCCTTGGCAAAACAAACTTAACTTAAACTGCTACTTATCTACTCCCGCCCACGTATTAGGCTTAGGTCAGGTACATTGGGGTAGGCGTGGTTAGAAGCACCAGTTGAGTACGATTAGTCAAATGTATATATGTATGTATCTATTTTATCCATTTTAAAGTATCATATGGCTCAGAAACCATATCAATGCTTTTACAGTATTATTTTATAATTCTGTCTCTACTGTATGCACTTTACTTAACTACAAGTATTGCAATAATAGCGATTCATTTCTCTTGTATGAGAAAAGAGACTGATCAATAAATAACATCTTTTATTGAGCCACGCCCATCTCTTATTTCTCTACAAACTGGTGAAACTAAGAATGCACGTACTGACTGAGTAAAATAAGTTGTCTATTGTTTTCACACGACTCTAGAGATACACTCTTGATTAGGGGAGAGCAAAGTTGTCATGTTCTATGGTTGTCAGAAACTAAATCCCTTCTTGTCTATCCAGGGAGGTTAAAATCCTCCTTGTCTATTTGAGAAAGTTTCTAGTGAACTCTGAGCTAGCTGGCAAACACAAACCTTTAAGTCTAATATCGTCGGTAGAAGACCTAGTTAACCTCTGCCCTAGGTCTATACTATTGAAGATATTATTCCAATGCGCAGAGCCTATTGGGATAATAGGAACTACACTACATGGCGCCCAACCGTTTGGATAGGCGATAAAACTAACGCAAGACATTAGAGTAACTCAGTCGTGCTTTTTCACACAGAACCCCTTTTTTCCCATAATACTCCAAAGACGTCTGGAGTGGGTGAAAGGTCATATCCGCCAAACCTCGCAGGAGGAGACTCCTATGTATTGTTCATGGTTTACTCAACGTTGAAGGATACACTGTTCCCAGATATTGTGCATCTAATCTTTGTTTCCATAGAAACCTGATCTGCAAACAAACAGAATAACCTTCTTGACAATAGTATGTCAGAAGCTGAAGAAGAAAGGGAGACAGTTAGACTAGCAGCTGAACTCCTAGAAGCAGATAATACTCTGCAGCAAAATGACCCGGATATAATACTCATCCCGGTCAACATAAGAAAATCTATAACCCTAAAGCTTATAGAAAATGGACTGACACCAAGAGGTGGTACAGTCATATTCGTAATTGAGGCACACGAATGTCGGCAGACAGAGGTATTCTATTCATGGATAAACTTTCCAGCAGCAAACGCTGTAACAAAGGACTTCCACTATTACAAAATAGAGGAACCTCCTAGTGAGTACACTCCTTTCGAGGAAGTGGAAATACCACTCAAATTCCAAGAGCACCTGCTCTTGTTTAATGGCGCCCTAAAACATAATAATCACATCACCAGGCTCGGTCCACTAGGTAGACCAGGAGCAACGTGGCCGGTCCTAGCCGGATACACACCACATCCAGACATTGAAGAAATGCCTGCACCAGAACTTTTAGCACAGCTAAAACAATTAATAAAAATACATAGACAATTAGTCCAATATGTAATGCGGACTTCAACTATCCAACCAGCAATTAAAATTCCACAGTTGACCAGTCATCAGGGGAACACAAATAAAATTACACCACAGAACATACAGTCCTGTCTAGGTAAAGTACCCGCAAAAGGGGAACAAATTCCTTTCTGGCTAGCACAAAAAATAACTCAAATAGAGGCAGTGTTTCCAGATACCACCCCTGTTGAGAAACATAGGATTCTGACTATCTGTCTTCCAATGGGAATCGCACCACATGTGGAGGACTGTGACACTTGGGGAACAGTCTTTGCTTCCATTTACACAAAACCACATGGTGTACCATCCATGTCAGTAATACCAGATGTGCTAAAACAGATTCAAGATGAATACGGTCCAGAACCCGCTTTAACTCTCGGTATGAAATTACTGAAAGACTTCAAGCAGGTCTCTGCAATATTATTAGCCAACATAAAGGGAGAAGCAGCAAATGTGGCGATTCGCCAGAGGTTAAAAGAGACAAATATAGCAGACCAACCATCTGAAATCGCCAGAATCATAGAAAAATCCTATGAAGAACTAGGAAGAGATAGTTTGGGTGGAATACCAGTGAAACCCCAACTAGTTGAAAGTCCTGAAAAAGTATTTATTAAAAATAATTTAAACACTCAAAAAAAGAGCTGGGATGGAAATAAACAATCCAATCCTAAAGAAAAAAGATTCCAGTCCAGAGGAAGGTCTCCTCGGCGGAGAGAAAGATCTCCCGACCAAGGACGCAAGTCTCCCCAAAGGGAGCCCTCTGTGAAAAAATACAACCTTAGAAATAGGGATAATATAAAGAAACCTGATAGATATCAAGATATTGATACACGTCCCTCTCAATCTTTTCAGACTTCCTCGCAGAAATCGGAAAGAAGAGGACGATCAGAACAAAGGGAAGAGCACGTCAAGTCCAAAGACAGAGAACCTGCTCATCTGAATAAAAAATTACAATTCCTAAAAAAGAAGGTAGCCAGTATTAAAGTAATCAACAATGCCGAGAATACTGAGGACACAGCTGAAAAACGGAGAATGGGCTCAGACAATGCTAGACAGCGCAGCAGAAGTGAGCATAGCTCGCAAAGTCCTTATGAATCATCTGGAGACAGTGGACACGAATGAATACATTCAGGTGGAAACTGCAGATACCAGAGTTAGCAAACCTCATAAAATATATGAAATAACATTGCGTATAGAAGGGGATAAGACTAGAAAAATAAGGGGACTATTTTGGGATAATCTGTCCAAGGGCTATGACATCCTTCTAGCTGAACGAGACTGGCCTCCAGAGTTTGTCAGGGAGTGCCCACATGGCGAAGAAATAATTATGCCTGCCTTCTCAAACCATATTCCAATTCATAAAAAATATACACTTGCAAGAAAGTGGGCAGTAGCTCAAGCCCCTGCCTTATATAAAACTCATGTGGGATGGGATGAGGACTCTCCTCCTCACAAAATCCAGTTAAAATCACAACCTACTGCACAGAAGCAGTACCCGATTAAGCAAGAAGCTAAAAAACAGGTAAAAGAGATCCTAGATCAACTTGAATACCAGGGGGTGATTGAAACTTGCACCTCACAAATGAATAATCCTTTGTTTCCTGTCTCCAAGCCAGACAGTTCATATCGTCTTGTTTTGGACTACAGACACCTTAACTCATGTTGCAAAACATTTGCAGTACAAAACTCGCATAGTGCTGCACTAATGAATAACATAGTGCGCAAAAAATACAAAACCACATTAGACATTTCTAATGGATTCTTTTGTCAAAATATAGCACCAGAGAGCAGATATTTGACGGTGTTCTCAATAAATGGCACGCAAAAGAATTTCTGTCGTTTGCCCCAGGGGTTCAAGAACAGCCCAGGATTATTCTCAGCGAGAGTAACAGAATTACTACAAACATATGATGACGAGGCATTATCTTATGTCGACGACATCTATCTAACAGATGATGACTTGGATACTCACTTGAAGAGAGTGAACACCATAATACTTGGGTTCGCAGCAGAGGGTTACAAATTCAACTTTAAAAAGTCAAGAATTGCCCATCTAACAGTCCTGTTTTTAGGATATGAACTATCAAGTGAAGGCAAAAGCCTGGCTGACAATTTCCTAGAGAAATGTGCTGTAATCCAAGCACCTAGAACACTGAAAAACTTACAATCAATTCTAGGCTTCCTAAACTTCGGAAGAACTTACATTATAAATTATGCAGAGAGAATTAAACCTCTCTATGATCTAATAAAACCAGATTTTAAAAGAATCAATTGGACTCAAAAACACACAGAAATTTTGAGATCGTTACAAACAGATATGTTAGTTAAAACAAAACTACAAACACATGACAACACACGCAACCTTGTGATTCGAGTCATCCCAGGAAGATGCGGATTCACATACCTGACCTCTAATGAGGGAGAGAAGGTACCAATAGCATACAAATCACATTTGTACACAGAAGCTGAAAAAAGGTTCAGCATTAAAGAGAATATTGTTCATGCGGTTCAAACAGCTGTAGTAGAAGCAAAATACCAAGCAGACGGTAGACAGGTTACAGTCAGAACAGCAGAATCAGCTTTTGAGGCATTAACAACACCATGTAATTTACCGACAACTGCACTGAATCCAGAATGGATACAATGGGTAAATTCTGTTGATACAGACAAAGTAAAATACTATTTTGACCCAGAAATGAAAGAATTAAAATATCTAAAATATGAAAGAGAATACCCTCTGCCAATCGACATTCTGCCTTTACGACAGTACGCCTGTGTAATATATACAGATGGGTATGCTCAACCCTCAGTTTGGGGAGAGCTGGCTTACAACGCCACATGCGAAATTGTAAAAGAAGTGTGGCGCGGAGGTAAATTAAGACCTCTACTTACAAAAACACACTCAGTGGAAAATAATTCAGAACAACAAACGGAAATAATTTCATTAAAAATGGCGCTAGATAATGCCGATCGCGAATTCCCGACACTTATTGTGTGCGATTCGTATTACTGCGTCAAAACATACAATAACGATTTGAAGAAATGGATTCAAAACGGTTACAAAGATGACACAGGTGCCACAATAAAGCAGAAAGCACTTTAGGAACAATTAGTTCTTTTAAAGAAAGAACTACCAAAAACTCACGTGATACATTCACTGAGTCATCAGCGTGATGGCGTTCACGTTGCAGGGAATTCATTGGCTGAGACAGCCACAGCGGGAGCAACTAAACCGGCTTCCGTAGCTACAAAAAAGCGTTCAGTAAAACACATTGACGGTGAAACTGTGCTGGCGGTGAAAACGTCATCAAAAGGCGACTGCTCAGCGTTACCGATCAATTATCCACTCAATTATACATACATAATCGATGCAAACTCAGTCCCTTTTGCTCGAATCCCTGGAGTGGGGGATAGAGTAATTCCAAACACGGACAGGAGAGGCTTGTTAATAGCAGACGCACATATGGGTGAGGGTCTCAGACACCTTAAGCAAAAAGATTCTCTGGAAGAATTACAATCAGTGTACTGGTGGCCAGGCATGAGCCTGCATCATCACATTTTTGAAAAAAACTGCCCAGACTGCAATAGAGATCGCAGTGGCGAGCGGGGAGGACTATTGCCATGGCATTTCACTCCAGATAAACAACAACAATAAGAAAGCACCCATCATGAAAAAAGCGCTATATTAACATAAAAAGACTAATTTTCACTTATAATGTAGACCCCAGCGCTCGGCTGACGTCTGGACTGTTATAAAAGGATTTGCAAGTCTATAATGGCATATACGCTAGGAGCATGCTACGTTTTGACTAATGTATTCCTTTTAGCCCTCAAGCTTATGGGGAAGCATGGCCAAATGAGCATTGCATAGCGGGACTCTTCTCACTTCCTTCCTGAGGGATATGGGATGGTGTAAAGAAAAAACCAAGACATGAAGCAATCTATAACGGAAAAGGTATTAGGTTCGGGAGCTGGGTGGGTCAAACATTTCATAAGTGTCCAACGTAGTCTAAATAACCTGCCAAGGAATTCTCTGAAAGGGTTCAGTCCGTATGAACTATTGTTCGGGACTAGAATGATGATCCAAGATCTTGATAGTCAGACTTCAGTGGTTAAAGACAAAAGCTTTGATATCAAAGATCGTTTGGCTATTTTACAGGACTTAAATGAAACAAGAAAAGACCTGAGCAACATAAAGCTGAAACAACAGCCAACAACCACTGAAGAGAAACCACCAGTCCCAGCAAGGCCTGTCTGGATTCCAAAAGTCGGGGATCTAGTCAGAGAAAAGATCGCGGTAAAGAAGGAATTTGGGCCTTCTTACAGAAAAGCAGTTCCTGTCTTGTCTATCAACGGGACAAGATCAGTAGTACTACCGCCCCTTGCTGGTAAAAAGGAGAACCGAGTTGTATCCATCGACCTGGTTAAACCACAATCATGTGGCCGATAACAAACAGTAGGCCAAGTGGACTCCCAAGAAGTAGCAGAACACCAATGTTTGCTACAAATACAGAGGCTCAAACTGGAAGACTGATCACCTTTGGAAAATCTACAGTGAATCAACAAGAAACAACAACCTATGATGATGTAACTGCAGACTTTGCTAATGAAAGAAAGCAAAATCCAAAAGCAATTGGAACAATTGACAGAACAGCATCCGGCTACTTCATCAACTTCGATGATTCATCTGAAGACCTGAGTGAAGCAAAGAAACAGCCATCAGCAAAAACTTTTAAAAACAAAGCTAAAGAACTTTTGCAACAGCTGAAAGAAACCTATCTGATTTCTCCATGGATTGAATTTTGGGTGGCCTTCGGTTCATTTATCCTCATTCTTTGGCTCATCTTAGTACTATGCTTGGGACATTTCATTGAAGGAAAATATGCTAAAATGGACACAGCAAGCCAGAAAATCAACTTGGTCCTTAAACCACACACATCTTCACACATCGAGAAAAGAGAACTTTCTTCAGTGAACTTCACAGCCAATCCTATACCAGGCGGTGTAGCATGGGACAAAACTGATTATGAAATCTATGGTCCGGTTGAAATCCTGAAGTATCCACACCAATTCAAGATCTCATTGAGTGACTTTGTAAAACCGAGCTCATTTGCTGATGATTGGGACTTTGAAAGTATTAATGATATGATGTCTGATCTTGTGATGTCTGCTAAATTCACAGAACATGATTATTTGCAGGGTTCGTCTAATTATGATAAGATGTTCTGCTATAACCACTATGGTAACCATTATCTACATAAATCTGCACAACCTAGAAATGTTTTGAATTATAACCAATGGGAACATTGTGCTACTCCTCCAAAAGATAGCTCGAAAACATTTTATGATAAATATTCATACTTTTCAGGGTTTAACATAAGTAATGCAGAAACATTTTATTTCAAATTGTCAAATAAGACAGGTATGAAGACCATGCTTACAAACACAAAATTGATATATTCCGATTCATTCTTTGAACAAATGAATACATTTGGGTTTGATTTCTGGAACAATAATATTGAAGCAAAAACTGTTTGGGGTACAAGAGATTGGCAAGTACAAGGTATAGAATAATTGTTTAGAGCCTGCATGATCCCAGAACAAATTATATTTTTGAACAACACTATTCAACAAACTACCTGTCTTGGCTTAGCCAAAATCAAAGATTTGAACAAACCGTCTATTCCAAAGCCAACAGTGAACAGTAATAGCTCTAAAGATGTTGAGATAGACGTAAACCATATTTTAAACCAAAACAGAACAGATCCTAAATGGAAAAAATGGTTGATCTGGCCCACAGATACAAATAACTGTCAAGACAGATTCCTGAACAAAATACAGGGGTTCACATTGACTAGGCCAGACCCTAGATATTCCCAAAGACAACATCCAGGGATAGTAACCACCTACAGCGTGGGCAAGCTCTGCCTTCAATGGCTACAAACGTCCACACTGGCTGAAATTAAGCAACACCTAACTTTACTTACAGAAGGTGCTGACTTGCGTGATTTCATATTGGGACCACGCAAACAGCGTCAAAAACGTTTCATAGCGGCCTCTATATATGCAGCTTATAACGAAGTTTGGAAAGTAACTCAAATTGAGACAGCAGAAAAAATGCAGGAAATTGACCGTATTAATTTGGAAAAATCACTTTCTGTGGTGGACAATGGGTTAATGACTCTGTCCTCCAGAATATATTCTCTGGACAGCATTGTGTCTTCAGCAATCGATATAATATCGCAAGACTTTCTGATGTTACAACACGGTCAGTCCCAATTGCGTTCTATTGTACAGCTTGGCTGGACGTTGCAAAATCTGCGTTCTGGCTATGTGCCCTGGCATTTAATCAACACAACGTCATTATTTAATATCTTTAACCTCACTGATAAACAAATCAGTTTGGCACAGAAGGGTGCTGACTATACAATTCTGAGCATTGAAAAACTTGAGAGATTACCATTGACAATGTCAGAACGACCTGTCATTGAATGGATAATACATGGGATAATAAATATTCCGATAACTACTTTCCAGTTTCAATTCTGCCAAAAATATATACAGGCAGGCCAGTATGAAAGGTTGGGTAAAGGATACATTAAGTCAATATGGAACTTGCCCTATACACACGAATGTGTAAGTAATAAAGGCCAGAAAGTGTTTCTCAGTGGCGATAATTGTGCAAGATCACTAAGTGGTACACTTCTGTGTCAGGGTATTAGTTTGCACGGAGCCTGTGAAGGGACTTCAAATAACCTTTCATGTTACCAGCTAGGCACACCTGCAACACAAATAGAACCATTCTTTAGGAGACTCTCGAACGGGAGTTACATTCTAATAGTAGATCGCAGATGTTGTAGTTTGCTGCCCGGAAAACCTTATCTCATAACTGTGACTAGGAAGGTCATGTGCTGTGAACATGTATTGTTCCCCAGCGATTCTCCAGACAGGGAGGCAAGGTTATGGCCCGATTTGAAAATTGCTTCTATTCGAATAGATACTTTAAGCAGAATGAAGACTGTGCTCCTACAGACGCCGACAAGGCTCACGTCATCAAAAGAAACGTATGATCTCCAAGTTGCAAGGACAACAGAAGAGATTCATTCATTATTATCAACTAATTCCCCCATACATTTCGCAGAAATACTGAACGAAATCTTAAATATTTCTGATACCACTGGTATCTCCAGTGTATTTAAAGCAGTGTTTTCGGGTGCTTTAACTCCATTCAAAGCCATCCTGGGTATTTTTCCAGACTTTGTCCATTCCATTTTTGGCGGACTTCCTCTCCTTTTAGGACTAGTAGCGGGTATTCTATTTTTGATCCTGTTATTTCGCTATGGCAAACCATGTCACAGACAAAACACCTGCGACAAGGGAAGAAATGATCCTAGCCATTGGCTACCGGGACCGGGTAACTAAAATCCTTGGACTATCCCGGCTTAGAGACCTGAACATGACCTGATTTCTTTCATTTAGACCAATGTGGCAAAGTTGTGTTATGCCTGTATTAAGATGCTTGCTATGCGGCGAAGAATGCGTGTTGGACACCTGTCTGGCACTACAATCGGATGTGCCAATGGACGCAGATACCTTGTTGGGTCCGGTAACGGCTCATGCATTGTGCTGTCCCCAGCGGCTACCAATCCTGATGACAGCATTCGTGGAGTCTTCACCACTACGATTGAGGGGTAGTGAAGTACAAGATGAAATCAGCATCAATCAGGTACGACCTTCAGTCAGCTATGCTGATCAAAACATCAATGGAGGCAATCATGCTCAGGCTCATGAATGCATGGTAACAACTTTTTCCGAATTAGTGGAACTTACGCAAGAAGCTGTTGACAGTTTTTTCAACAGTCTAAATGATATGATGTTTTCACCGGAGCAGCAGGAATAACTTTGAGCAAACTAGCACTCGGAGTTCCTCACATCCTGAATTTGGCCTTCAACTTTTTAAAGAAAAGCGATATGAAAAATGTTCTCATCATTTTTTCAGACTGCGAGAACTTTTTCCCCAATTCCAAAATATTTACGATTTTTGGGACACTTATCTTCTGCTTAAAGTAGACATTATTCTTAGAGAACTAAATTTCTATTTTAGGTAGTCACGAGACATATGCTATCCTCTAGCACTATTATACATAACTTTATGATTGTGATGAAATGGTCTCGCATTCTTTTTTCTGTATTAAGAGCCATTTCATGTGTGGTTTTCGCATTTATTCATGCTGAATTTAAAAATATGCATTATATGTTTAGCATTATTAGACTGCTTGTGCATATAGTACATGTGATTGTGTTTCATATATTTTATAATTCCAATTTTCTGAATACATATGATTGTATTTTGGGGTGGTATGGTATACACAAACGCTACTGGTTTCACTATGCCTAGATTTGTAAATATGGACATAGTCTACGTGGAGTGGGTGTGATGTATTCCTATAGGTACTGTATCGATTCCCCTATTCCTGACCCTGGTTTGGTTAATAATTACCTAGCAGCCATCCAACGGTGCAAGAACCGTTATCTGATTAAGCCACACCACGGCACAGAAGCGCGTTATCTGATTAGGTCATAACGCATGCCATCTAATTAGACAAGCGATATTCCTCCAGCCCCTGATAAGGCATACAGAGTTCTCAAAACAAATCAAACCTACAGCGACCTGGGAAATTCCCATAACCATTGTTTTGATTTCACCGAGAACTTCAGCAAAAGAATGTGCGAACGAGCCCGTTCATATGACATCCTTATTGACCTATATATGTCCATCCTTACGTCAATCTCTGCACCTTTCAGGTATAAATATTACCGACATTGCCTTAAGCAAACACATGCGGTGGTGACGAGATCGGAGCAGCGAGACGTGCTGACGAGCCCAGCAGAGAGCGAAGCCCATAGGCGCTGCCCTGCCTTCCTGACGCGCTGAGAACGAGACGCTGTCTTTCTCCTGCCGAGAAATCCAGCTCCGGCGCTTCCATGCAGCCCTCGCAGGCAGCTGGAATATCAAGACCTGGGATAAGAGATACCAGCCCTCCATCATTCTAGATCTCAGGTACAGAACTGAATAACCCCTTGCAGAGAATTCTCGAATCAGTCCCTTGGCAAAACAAACTTAACTTAAACTGCTACTTATCTACTCCCGCCCACGTATTAGGCTTAGGTCAGGTACATTGGGGTAGGCGTGGTTAGAAGCACCAGTTGAGTACGATTAGTCAAATGTATATATGTATGTATCTATTTTATCCATTTTAAAGTATCATATGGCTCAGAAACCATATCAATGCTTTTACAGTATTATTTTATAATTCTGTCTCTACTGTATGCACTTTACTTAACTACAAGTATTGCAATAATAGCGATTCATTTCTCTTGTATGAGAAAAGAGACTGATCAATAAATAACATCTTTTATTGAACCACGCCCATCTCTTATTTCTCTACAAACTGGTGAAACTAAGAATGCACGTACTGACTGAGTAAAATAAGTTGTCTATTGTTTTCATACGACTCTAGAGATACACTCTTGATTAGGGGAGAGCAAAGTTGTCATGTTCTATGGTTGTCAGAAACTAAATCCCTTCTTGTCTATCCAGGGAGGTTAAAATCCTCCTTGTCTATTTGAGAAAGTTTCTAGTGAACTCTGAGCTAGCTGGAAAACACAAACCTTTAAGTCTAATATCGTCGGTAGAAGACCTAGTTAACCTCTGCCCTAGGTCTATACTATTGAAGATATTATTCCAATGCGCAGAGCCTATTGGGATAACAGGAACTACACTACACTAGGAGCACCAGCACCCCGCTACTGGTATTCACATACTATAGTATAGACTGAAAGAGGCCCTCAAAACCATAAACACATTGCACCCTGATGCACCGCTGACATAAAACCGCTACAGGTTATGCTTGACAGCTCTTCCTGCACTAAAATGATCACCCAACTGTATAATGCAATGCAAGCAGACACCGCCCGCAACACAGTTTAGGGAAGGAGAGGTGGAATGCTGTACTTGACACCGCAATAACAGTAAAACTCTTCTGAAAGGAACGTCTTGCTGACAATTGGATTGTCGTTGATTGCCCTTGTGACCTGGACACTGGGATTTGCTTAACGCCTTGCCGGACCCGCTTCGCGGGTCCCGCTGCGCTATTTGGAACTGTGGTGCTGCAGGGCTTGCGAGACTATCACCAACTGCGTTTCCAGGCACCGGCAGGGCTGCAAGTAGTATAGCAGGGACTCAACTTCCCAGTAGTCCCTGCTTGCCACACCTGAGGCTGCTCTCCCTGCCGGTTACGCCCCCCGCCCTAGCTCTACATAATTGACAGAGGATACTGCTGCGCGGGAGCGCCCGGGGCTAAGCCCGGGCAAAGGGCGGGCCCTCTGAGGCCCTCCGAGGCCAGAGGAGGCTTGGCACTACATTATCATCTTCGTATTGCGGGGTGTATTGATATTTTCTTGTTTCCCTGCTTTGTAATAATTTTATACTTTGTTTGTCAGGGTATCGGCTATCCGGGGTTAGGGTGCCACTGAGTTTTCCCTGCCATCCTGAATAAGTTATCGCGGGAAATGTCTCAAGCCGCTATGATTACATCCGAGGAGGTGGGAGCTAAACAGAGTACCCTGGATAATTTTGTCTTTAGTACGGCCTCGTCCTCTGATAGGGATTTAGTTCTAGCTGAGCGACGCGCCAATAGGCGCCGATCGATTGAATACATTATAAATAACAGATCTACACAGGGCTCTGCTATGCCCACTTCACCATCGATTTTTGATAAATCTGACGGCCCCACGAGTCCTGAGCACCTGTTGGACTCCAGTATTCCCCTATTATTCCAAGCAAGGGATACTCCCCGGGAATCATTGTCTGCTCTAAATCCTATCACTTATCTTTCCGCTTCATTAATTAGTATCCATGATGAGGTGGAACTTTTGAAAGACGATCTGTTATTAATAACTGAGCCACCACTTAAGCCCATCGTTTGCCCAGACGTTGTGAATACTCATCGACGTCCTGGCCCCCCGCCACATAAAAGGCATAGAAAGGGATCTGTCCAAGCCAAGAATAAAACGGTGTTTTCCTTTTGTTCTAAGAAGTCAGCTCAGGTTCTTCCTATGCTATCCCCTTCACTAGTGAATACCTCCCCCGCTATAGAGCAGCAGGGATTAGATTTCATGGGGGGCATCGAGAAAATGTTACGATCTTTCACTTTGCCCCTGGTCGAGAGGTTAAAGAGGATAACAGAACAATTGGAGGAGATAGAGAAAACTATTAGGGGGCCCGTAATGCTTTTCAAGGGTACTAGTGTGAGATCCCCTGTTTCTACATAAAGTAATGTCACCAAGGTTACTGCTTCTCGGCCCTTGGTCAAACAGCATAGTAATACCGTGTCAACTGCGGGCTTATCTTCCGGTCAAACAGCTAATAAAACAGATGGTGTAATAAGGGGGAGTTCGCTTCTGGGAGGAGCCACTCCTAAACCTCTGGTTGTGACTGATCCAGCAAAGATTAACATACCCAAAAGATATAGAGTAAATCTTCCTCCAGAGGCTGCCCCATTTGTAGTGATTCTGACGGCTGTTCCAGTCTTAGAACAGGGAAAGAAAGAAGATCAATCCCAACTCAAGAATAAAGCCATTTATTGGCTGAAACAGAACCGACCTTTACCCCCACACTTAAACGGCGAAATCCTTATGGTACGTCGTCTTGCGTGGTTGGGCCCTAGCACGAAAAAAATATCTGGGGATATTATCATAATCAGCTTTAGGGACAAAAGGGCGGCTAGTTATATCCTGAATTGGTCCTCTTCTCCAGGCAGCAGCCCGATTGTCCCAAGAGATCTGCCTTATTTCTACCCTAGAGAGTTGGTAAGTCCAGTCAGGAAAACTAGCTCTTGGTTTGCCAAAGTGGATAGACCAATTAGACCATCAAGGAATCCACAATTTAACTATACGAGCAGACCGCGTTATCCTCATTCAGAAGGTCTTCATAACGCCTCAAGACCCCTAATTCCAACACAGCCAGCACTCCCTGTTTACCCTATCCGTCAGACTTATCTAGATCATCGGAATTCTTTCCCTAACAGCCCATATGCTCCACCCGTCCTTTGGCCATCGAGCCAGTTTCAAATTCCTATCTATAACCGGTACGATGGCCTGTGTAACCTGGAGGGTGTGGACTGACTGAGTGGAAAATCACTCGTACAAACCAGTTCGAGACTTCTTCCAGATCCCTCTTATTCTGATAACGGTCCCGATGTCATAGTAGGTCAACGTAATGAATTAACAACTCAGAATGTTTCAGGAAATCGCATGGTATCTGGCTCTGCACCCCTTACTGTTAAGGATCGTGAAGCTCCAGAAACACATGATTCCGGTACTGGAGCCAATATATGTAACTTGGGCCCTGCAAGAGTGGAAGCACCCATAGATAATTCAGATAGGCAGTCCTCTGTCCCTTTGACAATATGTAGTAACAGAATACAGGCTCCCAACTATAGTGTTTTATTTTGGAACATTGCAGGCATCAAGGACAGGGTTTTGGACTTATCCTGGTTTGAATTTGTAAATGCATTTAGTATACTGTGTTTCCAAGAAACCTGGATAACTAAGCCTGTTCATCTTAACGGGTACAGCACTTTTCATGTCCCAGCCCTTCCATCCAAACGTGGGAGAAATTGCGGTGGGTTGTGTATATATATCTCTAATCTTCTGGGCGTTGTGAAAACTAAGCTTGTTACCCAAGGAAGTTATTTCCAGATTCTTTCAATCCGGATGAGTGCTAAGGTTGATATTATTTTGATTAACATCTATAACAACCCACTTAAATGTTCATTAACAGATATGGTACTTTTATTGAGCAAGGCTTTACAGGGGATTCTTACCTCAAACGGAAGGGATTGTATTATTGTTGGCGGGGGGGATCTTAACCACAATCTGTGTGATTTAGTAGCTGGGGGGTGTGGACCTCTGGGGATAGGTGCAGATGATTTGATCCCTCATTTTCTTCATCGGGACGGGGGGGACTCACTGAATTAACTGATGGCATCTTTTAATTTAAATTTTGTGAACAGATTATGCACTCCCTGTGTTGATTTTAGTGCAACCTTTGTGGGGAGAGGTCATGGTACCACCATTGACTATATTGTGGCATCTGAATGTTATGCTTCATGGTATTTTGATTTTCGCACTCATTTGGTCGGGTTTAGTGATCATCTTCCCCTCTCCTTTAATATTAGATGCCCCCAGGTTCAACATAACTCCTTGATAGAGAGATTGTCATGGTTGAAATCCTGTGAAATGCCTAGATCTAATGGGTACTCTATTAAATGGAGTTGCAATGATGCAGAGTCCATGCATAACAAGATTGTCAGGGGTTCTCTTGTTCATATTGAGAGGTGTCTAGATGAAGAGACTTCTAGTGAGGATGTGCTGAAAGCTTTCAACACTATCTCTCATAACATCAGAGAAAGTTTGTCTCGGAGCGGGCGGGATACTTCTCACAGCAAATCGACTAATTCATGGTTCGATGCGGCCTGCTCTAAAGCACATTCCCTTTTGAAGGCAGCCCTACATAAAAAGATTAGGGACCCGGTAGAGGTGGCTATCTGTAGAAAAAACTATCGAATGTGCAGAAGTAATTGCAAGAAAAACATTAAACAGGAGGCCTGGAATAATTTGGTTCATGCAGCCCATTCTAAGGACAGCGCTCTATTTTGGTGTGCAGTTAATGCACCGTTTTTTAATACTATAAATAGCGCGAGGATTGAGGTCGCCATTGGCGAATCCTCTTGGATTGACTTCTTTTCGGAAGTCTACAACCCAGGGGAGACCCATAAACTAGTTGATTTGGAGGGCTCTGAAAAAGAGGCACTTTGGGCCTCCAATCAAGCTTATCTGGGAATCTCTAACGATGAAATGACCACCGCTATAAAACAGAGTAAGGGAAGTAAGGCAACTCTAAACAGGTAGTATCCCTATTATACGCGGACGACGCTGTCATTATGGCAAGAACTGAGAGGGGTTTGCAGCTAGCCTTAGACTCATATATTAATTTTATGGATCACAGGAGATTGTCCCTAAATGTAAAGAAAACTTTTGCAATGGTATGCAACAGAATTAGATCTAAAACCTGCAAATTGTTTGCTGGTAGGGATAAAGTGCTGACTACTAAAACCTTCACATACTTGGGAGTAGTACTGGAGGCTGCTGGACACTGGGGCCCAGCACTTAAGAGCAGAACCCTTTCGTTTAAAAAGGCCACTGCAGCTCTCATGGCCTTCTCGCGCAAAATGGGCAAAAGACCTCCATATCTTACTTAAGATTTATTTTGCCAAATGTGTAAGTACAGCGATTTACGGGGCAGGCGTTTGGGGCATTCTTGACTCTAGAGATTTGCAATTTGTAGAAAATGCTTTTTTAAGGTTTATTTTAGCTGTCCCAACAAGTACTGCAGTGTATAATTGTCACGCTGAGCTAGGGGTGCGTCACATCAGCGACCTGATTGCGATGCAGCCATTACTTCTCTGGCACAGGGTTTGGACTACGGATGAGCTTGTTCTAAACAGAGAAATCTTACTTGACGTCATGGCCCTTGATAATTCTCACAAAATACCCTGACTAACTTACATTTGTTAGTTCTGCTTTGACTTGGGTAAACCCGAGTATTACAACGAACCGAGGGGGCTATGTAGCATTAAAAGGGCAGCTCTTAAGATAGAATGTTGGGCTCATCTAGAATCCCTGAGGTTAGCGGTAGAACTGAGCAAAGTCTCGGTTCTTCGTCACCATTCTTTGCTCACCTCTGTAAATATGCAGTCTTATCTGATCTGGTGTCCTAGGGGCTTCGATAGGTACCTACTCACCAGATTCAGATTCGACATTTTTTTCCGCTTAGTGTCCTTCCCTCAAATCAATGATTGGTCTAAAAAACTTATCAACTGCCCGTGCGACGGGAGATCTGTTCAATCTACTCTGCACGTGATCTGCTTTTGTGGTTTTTATCATAATGAAAGAGTCCGATGGATCAAACCACTCCTGAAAAAATTTGGTTCATGGCGACATTGTCGGATTGCCTTGTTGTATCTCCAGCTCTTAAACGATGAATTTTGCGTGACAACTATGACTAATTTTTTAAAAAGTGTCTTTTTAAAAAGGAAAACTTTACTATGTTCTTAAAGTCATTATTTATGATGATACCTATCCTGTATTGTACAGTTTTTTACAAGTTTGATTATTGATGCTGATGCTTTTATGATTTTATATTCTCACTAAAATCGAATAAAGCTTTTCTACTGTAGTGTAGCTCCTATTTTCCCAATAGGCTCTGCGCATTGGAATAGTACCTACAGCAGTAAAGGCCTAGACCAGACGTTAACTAGGTCTACTACTGTCGATACTAGACTTAATTTTTGGGTTTGCCAGCTAAGCTCAGAGTTCGCTAGAAACTTTCTCGAATGTTCAAGGAAGGATTAACTCCCCTGATTAGACAAGAAGGGATTTAGTTTCTGACAACCATAGAACATGACAACTTTGCTCTCCCCTAATCAAGAGTCAATCTCAAGAGTCGTGTGAGCACAAGGCAATTATTTTACTCAGTCAGTACGTGCGTTCTTAGTCTCATCAGAATGTAGAGAAAAGGAAGAGACGGGCGTGTTCAATAAAAGATGTTATTTATTGATCAGTCTCTTTTCTCGTACAAGAGAAATGGATCGATATTATTGCAATACTTATTGTTAAGTAAAGTGCATACATTAAAAGCAATAGTATAAAATAATACTGTAAAAACATTGATATGGTTTCTGAGCCATATGATGTTTTAGAATGATTAAAATATATTTACATACACATATACATTTGACTAAACGTGCTCAACTGGTGTTTCTAAATACGCCTACCCCGTGTACCTGACCTAAGTCTAATACGTGGGCGGGAATAGAAAGTTACAGTTTAAGTTAAGTTTGTTTTTGCCAAGTGAATAACTAAAGAATTCTCTGTGAGGGGTTATTCAGTTCTGTACCTGGAATTTAGGATGAATGAGGAATGGTATCTCTTTCTCTGCTCTCGATATTCCAGGCTGCCTGCGAGGGCTGCCCAGAAGCGCCGGTGCTGGGTCTCTCGGCTTGAGATAGCAGCGCGTCTCTCAGCGCGTCAGGAAGGCGGGGCTGCTGCCTGCGGGGTCTGCTTCTGCTCTCGGCTTCGGCAAGTATGGCTGCTCCGTCTTGTCACCACGCGTGTGTTTTGCATAGGGCAAGGTCGGCAATATTTATACCTTAAAGGTGCCGGGATTGACGTAAGGATGGACATAGGTACGTCAATAAAGATGTCATACGACTTGCTCGTTAGCACATTCTTTACTAAAGTTCTCTGTGAAATCAAAACAATGGCCGCACGGATTATCCAGGTTGTCATAGGTTTGATTTGTTATGAGAACGTCGTATGCCTTATCAGGGGCTGGAGGAATGTCGCTTGTCTAATTAGATCTCAAGCGTTATGACCTAATCAGATAACACGTTCCTGTACCGTAGTGTGACTGCGTCAGATAACGGTATCTGCATCATGGGGGATTTCTTGCCTCATGGGCTGACTGTTAGTTAACTAGCTAGGTAGTTTAACCAGAATAGGGTCAGGAATAGGGGGATCGATTCAGAACCTATAGAAATACACGACACCCACTCCACGCTAACTATGGTCATATCTACTAATCTATGCATAGTATAACATAGTACAACATACTATAGAGTATAGTGTATACCTTACCACCCCAAAATACATAAATGCATTTTGAAATTTTCAAATATACTGAAAAATTGCAGTCATATATATTGTATGCACTTAAGCTATGAATTAAATGCAAAAGTAAGCACGCATTTTATGCATTATTGCTTGTTGGTATATGAGAAATACACATGAAATGGCTCTTAATATGGCTATACAGAAAAAAAGTCGAAACCATTTCATCACATAAAATATATTGTGAACATACCAGCGGGCAGCTAAAGTCTATATAAAGTCTATAAAGTATCTAAAAAAATAGAAATCTTAGTTCTCTAGGAATAGTTTCTTACTTTAAGCAGAAGATCAGTGTCCCGGGGAAAAAAAATATATAGAAAAATATTTTAAGGGCTTGCTGAAAATAGTTGCTGTCCGTGAACTGGATTGTAATTGTTCATGTGACTTTATTTTTAAAGTTGAAGGCCGAATTCAGGGAACGCCGTGTGCGAGTTTACTCAAAAGTCTCTATTTCTGTTCCGGAGAGAACATCATATCATTCAGGCTTTCGAAAAAACTGTCAACAGCTTCATGGGAAAGTTCCTCTAAGTCGGAAATAGGGGTAACCATGCATTCGTGTGCATGATTGTCTCCATTGACATTCTGATTTGCATTGCTGACAGAAGGTCGTACCTGTTCGATGCTGCTTTCATCTTGAACTTCACTACTCTTCAATCGTAATGGTGAAGATTCCAGGAATGCCGTCATCAGAATTGGCAGCCTTTGAGGGCAGCACAAAGCGTGAACCTTGGTAGGAACCATCAGTGTATCTGCATCCACCGGCGCATCCGATTGTAGCGTCAGACAGGTGTCTAACACGCATTCTTCTCCGCATAGCAGACACCTTAGTACAGGTAAAACACACCTTTGCCACATTGGTCGAAATGATAGAAACCAAGTCATGTTCAGGTCTCTAAGCCGGGAGAGTCCCAGGATTTTTGATATCCGGTCCCGGTATCCAATGGCTAGGATCGTTTCTTCCATTGTCGTGAGAGTTTGTTCTGTGACATGGGTTGCCATAACGAAAAATAAGGACTAGGAATAGGATTCCTGCAATTAGTCCCAGGATCAAGGGAAGTCCGCCAAAAATCGAATGGACGAAATCTGGAAAAATACCCAGTATGGCTTTGAATGGTGTTAATGCCATCGAAAATACTGTCTTAAATACCTTTGAGACCCCAGTGGTATCAGAAATATTTAAGATTTCGCTCAGGATTTCTGCGAAATGTACGGGGGAATTAGTTGATAATAATGTATGTATCTCTGCAGTCGTCCTTGCGACTTGTAGATCATACGTTTCTTTTGATGACGTGAGCCTTGTAGGCGTCTGAAGAAGCACTGTTTTCATTCTGCTTAAAGTGTCTATTCGAATAGAAGTAATTTTCAGACCGGGCCATGCCCTTGCCTCCCTGTCTGGAAAGGAGCTGGGGAACAAAGAACGTCCACAGCACTTGACCTTCGCCGTCGTAGTGACGAGATAAGGAGTCCCGGGCATAAGACTACAACATCTGCGGTCTACAATAAGAATGTAACTCCCATTATAGAGTCTTTGAAAGAATGGTTCTATTTCAGTTGCAGGTGCGCCTTGCTGGTGACATGAAAGGTTGTATGAATTCCCTTCACAGGCTCCGTGCAAACTAATACCGTTACACAGAAGTGTGCCGCTTAGTGACATAGCACAATTGTTGCCACTAAGAAACACTTTCTGTCCTTTGTTACTGACACATGCATGTGAATAGGGCAGGTTCCAAGTTGTTTTAAGGTACCCCTTTCCCAATTTCTCGTACATGCCAGCCTGTATATATTTTTGGCAGTATTGAAACCTGAAGGTTGAGATTGGAATATTTATGATTCCGTGGATTATCCATTCACTGACAGGTCGTTCTGACATTGTCAACGGTAATCTTTCTAGTTTTTCAATGCTCAAGATTGTATAATCAGCACCCTTCTGCGCCATACCGATTTGTCTATCAGTAAGGTTAAAGATTTGGAATAGTGACGTTGTGTTGATTAAACGCCAAGGCACATAGCCAGAACGCAGATTTTGTAACGTCCAGCCAAGCTGTACAATAGAACGCAATTGTGACTGACCATGTTGTAATAACAGTAAGTCTTGCGATAATATATCGATTGCTGAAGACACAATGCTGTCCAATGAAAAAATTCTGGAGGACAGAGTCATTAACCCATTGTCCACTACAGAAAGTGATTTTTCCAAATTAATACGATCAATTTCACGTATTCTCTCTGCTGTTTCAATTTGAGTAACCTTCCAGGCCTCATTGTATGCTGCATATACAGAGGCTGCTATGAAACGCTTTTGACGCTGTTTGCGTGGTCCCATTATGAAATCACGCAAGTCAGCACCATCAGTAAGTAAAGTTAGGTGTTGCTTAATTTCAGGCAGTGTGGAAGACTGTAGCCATTGAAGGCATAATTTGCCCACACTGTAGGTTGTTATTATCCCTGGGTGATGTCTTTGGGGATATCTAGGGTCTGGCCTGGTCATTTTGAAACCCTGTGTTTTATTCAGGAATCTATCTTGACAGTTATTTGTATCTGTGGGCCAGATCAACCATTGTTTCCAATCAGGATGTGTTCTGTTTTGGTTAAGTATATGGTTTATGTCTATTTCTTCATCTGTATCAGAGTTATTGCTAAACATTGTTGGCTTTGGAATAGACGGGTTATTTAAATCTTTGATTTTGGCTAAGCCAAGACAGGTGGTTTGTTGAACAGTGTCATTTAAAAATATCATTTGTTCTGGGATCATGCAGGCTCTAAACAAAGCTTCTATACCCTGTACTTGCCATTCTTTTGTACCCCAAACACTTTTCAAATCAACATTTTTGTCCCAATAATCGAATCCAAAAGTATTCATTTTTTCAAAGAATGAATCAGAATAAATCAATTTTGTGTTGGTTATCATGGTTTTGGTCCCTGTCTTGTTTGACAATTTATAATAAAATGTTTCAGCATTACTAGTGTTAAAACCTTGAAAGTATGAATATTTGTCATAAACGGTTCTAGAGCTCCCTTTTGGAGGTGTAGCACAATGTTCCCATTGATTAAAATTTAAAACATTTCTAGGTGGTGCAGATTTATGCAAGAAATGGTTACCATAGTGGTTATAGCAATACATACTATCATAATTTGTAGAACCTTGCAAATAATCATGTTTTGTAAATTTAGCAGACATTACTAAGTCAGACATCATATTGTTTATACTTTCAAAGTCCCAATCATCAGCAAATGAGTTTGGTTTTGCAAAGTCACTCAAAGAGATCTTAATTTGGTGTGGATATTTCAGGATTTCGACCGGACCATAAATTTCATAGTCAGTGTTGTCCCAGGCTACCCCACCAGGTATTGGAATTGCTGTGAAGTTGGCTGAAGAAAGTTCTGAAGAAAGTTCTCTTTTCTCGACGTGTGAAGATGTGTGTGGTTTGAGGACCAAGTTGATGTTCTGACTTGCTGTGTCCATTTTAGCATATTTTCCCTCAATGAAGCGTCCCAAAGTAAATACCATGATGAGCCAAAGTATGAGGATAAATGCACCAAAACCCACCCAAAATTCAATCCATGGAGAAACCAGATATGTTTCTTTCAGTTGTTTCAAAAGTTCCTTCGCTTTGTCTTTAAAGGATTTTGATGATGGCTGTGTCTTTTGTTCGCTGAAACCTTCAGAGGAATCATCGAAGTTGATGAAGTAACCAGATGCAGTTCTGTCAATTGTTCCAATTGGTTCAGGATTTTTGATTTTTGCATTTTCACTTGGTACTTCAGTATAGATTGGTGTGTCTCTGCTAAATGTCTTTATTTGCGTTTTCAGAGGTCTAAGTTCTATTGCATTGTTGCATAGTCCTTGTTGTTCTTCTGTAGGCGTTTCGAATGTGATGAGCCTCTTTGTTAGGACCTCTGTACTGGTAGCAAACCTTGGTGTTCTGCTACTTATTGGGAGTCCACTTGGCCTACTGTTTGTTATCGGCCACATGTTGTGGTTTTACCAGGTCGATGGATACAACTCGGTTCTCCTTTTTTCCAGCAAGTGGCGGTAGTACAACTGATCTTGTCCCGTTGACAGACAAGACAGGAACTGCTTTTCTGTAAGAAGGCCCAAATTCCTTCTTTACCGCGATCTTCTCCCTGACTAGATCCCCGACTTTTGGAATCCAGACAGGTCTTGCTGGGACAGGTGGTGATTCTTCAGTGGTTGTTGGCTGTTGTTTCAACTGTATGTTGCTCAGGTCTTTTCTTGTTTTGTTTAAGTCCTGCAAAATAGCCAAACGGTCTTTGACATCAAAGCTTTTTTCTATTACCACTGAAGTCTGACTATCAAGGTCAGAGATCAACATCCTAGTTCCGAATAATAATTCGTACGGACTGAATCTCTTCAGAGAATTTCTTGGCAAGTTATTTAGACTACGTTGGACACTTATTAGATGTTTGACCCACCCAGCTCCCGAACCTAATGTCCTTTCCATTATAGATTGCTTTCTGCCTTGGTTTTTTCTTTACACCATCCCATACCCTCAGGAAGGAAGTGAGAAGATTCCCGCTGGGCTGTGCTCATTTGGCCATTCTTTCCCCCCCCAGGCTGGATTGCCTGAGAAAAAGAAAAAAATGGTCGAACGTAGCATGCTCTTAGCGTATATGCCATTTAGACTCGCAAATCTTGTATAACAGTCCGGACGTCAGCCGAGTGCTGTGGATCTACATTATAAGTGGAACTAGCCTGTATATGTTAATCGCAAGCCATTCTTTTTGCTGGTAATATTATCTGCCTTGATTCGACGAGGTATTAAACTGCTTCTCTCCCCTCTGCGATCTCTGTTGCAGTTTGGGCAGTTTTTTACAAACATGGTGTAGTGCAGGCTCATGCCTGGCCACCAGTACCGTGATTGTAATTCTTCCAGAGAATCTTTTAATTTAAGGTGTCTGTGACCCTCGCCCATGTGTGCGTCTGCGATTAACAAGTGTCTCCTGTCCATGTTTGGAATCACTCTATCCCCCACTCCAGGGATTCGAGCAAAAGGGACGGAGTTTGCATCGATTATGTATGTATAATTGAGTGGATAGTTGATCGGTAACGCTGAGCAGTCGCCTTTTGATGACGTTTTCACCGCCAGCAATGTTTCGCCGTCAATGTATTTTAATGTACGCTTTTTTCGATCTACGGGAGCCGATTTAGTGGCTGCCGCTGCGGCTGTTTCAGCCAATGAATTCCCTACAACGTGAACGCCATCACGTTGATGACTCAGTGAGTGAGTCACGTGAGTCTTTGGTAGTTCTTTCTTCAAAAGAGCTACTTGTTCCCAGAGAAGTCTCTGCTTTATTGGTGCATCTGTGTCATCTTTGTAACCGTTCTGAATCCATGTCTGCAAATCCTTATTATATGCTTTGACGCAGAAATATGAATCTGACACTATAAGTGTCGGGAATTCGCGATCCGCATTATCTAGCGCCATTTTCAAAGCTATTATTTCAGTTTGCAGTTCTGAATTTGTTTCTACTGAGTGTGATTTTGTTAATAGAGGTCTTAGTTTACCTCCGCGCCACACTTCTTTTGTAATCTCACATGTGGGATTGTATGCATGTTCTCCCCAAACGGAGGGTTGAGCATGTCCGTCTGTATAGATTACACAGGCGTAATGTCGTAGAGGCAGAATGTCGATTGGCAGAGGATACGTCTTTTCATATTTTAGATTTTCCAATTCTTCTAGTTCTGGATCAAAGTAGTAGTATACTTTGTCCGTTGTGATTGAATTCACCCATTGTATCCATTCCGGATTCAATGTTGTTGTTGGTAAATTACACGGTGTTGTTAGTGCCTCGAAGGCTGATTCAGCTGTTCTGACTGTGATATGTCTACCATCAGCTATGTCTTTTTCTCTAGCTATTGCGGTTTGAACTGCTTGAACCATTTTTCCTTTGTTGCTGAATCTCTGTTCAGCTTTTGTGTACAAATGTGATTTGAATGCAATTGGTACCTTTTCTCCCTCATTATAGGTCAGGTATGTGAATCCGCATTTCCCTGGGATTACTCGGATCACAAGGTTGCGTGTATTATCACGGGTTTCTAATTTTGTCTTAATTAGCATGTCTGTTTGTAAGGATCTCAAAATTTCTGTGTGTGTTTGAGTCCAACTGGATCTTTTAAAGTCTGGTTTAATTAGATCATAAAGGGGCTTGACCCTTTCTGCGTAATTTGCAATGTATGTTCTTCCGAAATTTAGGAAGCCTAGAATTGACTGTAGGTTTTTTAGTGTTTTAGGAGCTTGGATTACGGCACATTTCTCTAGGAAATTGTCTGCCAGGCTTTTGCCTTCACTTGATAACTCATATCCTAAGAATAGGACTGTCAGATGGGCAATTCTGGACTTTTTGAAGTTGAATTTGTAACCCTCTGCAGCGAAACCAAGTATTATGGTGTTCACTCTTTTCAAGTGAGTCTCCAAGTCATCATCTGTTAAGTAAATGTCATCGACATAAGATAATGCTTCATCATCATATAGTTGTAGTAATTCTGTTACTCTCGCTGAGAATACCCCCGGGCTGTTCTTGTACCCCTGGGCTAACCGACAGAATTGTTTTTGAGTGCCATTTACTGAGAAAGCTGTTAAATATCTGCTCTCTGGTGCTATGTTTTGACAAAAGAATCCGTTGGAGATGTCCAAGGTTGTTTTGTATTTTTTGCGCACTATGTTATTCATTAGTGCAGCACTGTGTGAGTTTTGCACTGCAAAAGTTTTGCAACATGTGTTAAGGTGTCGGTAATCCAAAACTAGACGATATGAATTGTCTGGTTTGGAGACCGGAAACAAAGGATTGTTCATTTGCGAGGTGCAAGTTTCAATCACCCCCTGGTATTCTAGCTGGTCTAGTATTTCATTCACTTGTTTTTTAGCTTCTTGCTTAATTGGGTACTGCCTTTGTGCAGTTGGTTGTGATTTTAGCTGGATTTTGTGAGGAAGAGAGTCCTCATCCCATCCTACATGATTTTTGTATAAAGCAGGTGCTAAGGCCACTGCCCACTTTCTAGCAAGTGTGTATTTTTTATGAATCGGGATTTGATTCGAGAAGGCAGGCATAATTACTTCTTCGCCATGAGGGCACTCCCTGACAAACTCTGGTGGCCAGTCTTTTTCAGCTAGAAGGATGTCATAACCCTTTGAGAGGTTATCCCAAAATAGTCCCCTTATTTTCCTAGTCTTATCTCCCTCTATACGTAATGTTATCTCGTATATTTTGTGGGGCTTGCTAACTCTGGTATCTGCAGTTTCCACTTGAAGGTATTCATTCGTGTCCACTGTCTCCAGATGATTCATAAGGACTTTGCGAGCTATGCTCACCTCTGCTGCGCTGTCTAGCATTGTCTGAGCCCACTCTCCGTTTTTCAGTTGTGTCCTCAGTATTCTCGGCATTGTTAACTACCTTGATACTGGCTACCTTCTTTTTTGGAAATTGTAATTTCTTTTTCAGTTGAGCAGGTTCCTTGTCTTTGGACTTGGCGTGCTCTTCTGATCGTCCTCTTCTTTCCGATTTCTGCGAGGAATTCTGAAAAGATTGAGAGGGACGTGTATCAATGTCTTGATATCTATCAGGTTTTTTAATATTATCCCTATTTCTAAGGTTATATCTATTCCCAGAGGGTTCACTCTGGGGTGACCTTTGTCTCGGGTTCGGAGATTTCTCTCTTCGCCTAGGAGACCTTCCTCTGGACTGGAATTTCTTTTCTTTAGGATTGGATTGTTTGTTCCCATCCCAGTTCTTTTTTTGTGAATTATTATTATTATTAAAAAACATTTTTTCTGGACTTGTAGTCAGTTGCGGTTTTACTGGTATTCCACCTAGACTATCTCTGCATAGTTCTTCATAGGATTTTTCTATGATTCTTGCAATTTCAGCTGGTTGGTCTGCTATATCTGTCTCTTTTAACCTCTGGCGGATCGCCACGTTTGCTGCTTCACCTTTTATGTTGGCTAGTAATATAGCCGAGACCTGCTTGAAGTCTTTTAGTAATTTCATACCAAGAGTTAAAGCAGGTTCTGGACCGTATTCATCTTGAATTTGTTTTAGCACATCTGGTATTACCGAAATGGATGGAACACCGTGCGTTTTCGTGTAGATGGAAGCAAAGACTGTACCCCAAGTGTCACAGTCCTCAATGTGTGGTGCGATTCCCATTGGGAGACATATAGTCAGAATCCTGTGCTTTTCTAATGGGGTGGTGTCAGGAAACACCGCCTCTATTTGGGTAATTTTCTGTGCCAACCAGAATGGTATTTGTTCCCGTTTTGCTGGGACTTTACCTAGGCAGGATTGGATGTTCTGTGGTGTAATTTTATTTGTGTTCCCCTGGTGAGGGGTCAGCTGTGGAAGTTTAATCGCTGGCTGAATTGTTGAAGTCCGCATTACATACTGAACTAATTGTCTGTGAATTTTTAGTAGTTGTTTTAGCTGTATTAACAGCTCTGCTGCAGGCATTCTTTCGATGTCTGGATGTGGTGTGTATCCGGCTAGGACCGGCCACGTTGCTCCTGGTCTTCCTAAAGGACCGAGCCTTGTAATGTGATTGTTATGTATTAGGGCGCCATCAAATAAGAGCAAATGCTCTTGGAATTTGAGTGGTACTTCCACCTCCTCGAAAGGAGTGTACTCATTAGGAGGTTCCTCTACTTTGTAATAGTGGAAGTACTTTGTTATAGTATTAGCTGCTGGAAAATGTATCCATGTATAGTATACCTCTGTCTGCCGATATTCGTGTGCCTCAATTACGAATATGACTGTGCCACCTCTAGGTGTCAGTCCATTTTCTATAAGTTTTAAGGTTATAGATCTCCTTTTGGCGACCTGGATGAGTATTATATCCGGGTCTGCTGTTTGCATGGTAGCATCAGCATCTGCTATTTCAGTAGCTAATCTAGTAACCTCTCGTTCTTCATCGCTGTCCATTTTGCTGACAGGATGGTATTATGTGTATTTGCAGATCAGGTTTCTTTATGGAAACAGAGATTAGATGCACAATATTTTGGAACTGTTTTATCCTTCAACGTTGACTAGACCAAGAACCATACATAGGAGTTCCCTCCTGCGAGGTTTTGGAGGATATAATAACCTTTCACCCACTCCAGACGTCTTTGGAGTATTTGGGAAAAGGGGTCTGAGTGAGAAAGCACGACTGAGTTACTCTAAATGTCTTACGTTAGTTTTATCGCCCTTTCCAAACGCGTTGGGCGCCATGTAGTGTAGCTCCTATTTTCCCAATAGGCTCTGCGCATTGGAATAGTACCTACAGCAGTAAAGGCCTAGACCAGACGTTAACTAGGTCTACTACTGTCGATACTAGACTTAATTTTTGGGTTTGCCAGCTAAGCTCAGAGTTCGCTAGAAACTTTCTCGAATGTTCAAGGAAGGATTAACTCCCCTGATTAGACAAGAAGGGATTTAGTTTCTGACAACCATAGAACATGACAACTTTGCTCTCCCCTAATCAAGAGTCAATCTCAAGAGTCGTGTGAGCACAAGGCAATTATTTTACTCAGTCAGTACGTGCGTTCTTAGTCTCATCAGAATGTAGAGAAAAGGAAGAGACGGGCGTGTTCAATAAAAGATGTTATTTATTGATCAGTCTCTTTTCTCGTACAAGAGAAATGGATCGATATTATTGCAATACTTATTGTTAAGTAAAGTGCATACATTAAAAGCAATAGTATAAAATAATACTGTAAAAACATTGATATGGTTTCTGAGCCATATGATGTTTTAGAATGATTAAAATATATTTACATACACATATACATTTGACTAAACGTGCTCAACTGGTGTTTCTAAATACGCCTACCCCGTGTACCTGACCTAAGTCTAATACGTGGGCGGGAATAGAAAGTTACAGTTTAAGTTAAGTTTGTTTTTGCCAAGTGAATAACTAAAGAATTCTCTGTGAGGGGTTATTCAGTTCTGTACCTGGAATTTAGGATGAATGAGGAATGGTATCTCTTTCTCTGCTCTCGATATTCCAGGCTGCCTGCGAGGGCTGCCCAGAAGCGCCGGTGCTGGGTCTCTCGGCTTTAGATAGCAGCGCGTCTCTCAGCGCGTCAGGAAGGCGGGGCTGCTGCCTGCGGGGTCTGCTTCTGCTCTCGGCTTCGGCAAGTATGGCTGCTCCGTCTTGTCACCACGCGTGTGTTTTGCATAGGGCAAGGTCGGCAATATTTATACCTTAAAGGTGCCGGGATTGACGTAAGGATGGACATAGGTACGTCAATAAAGATGTCATACGACTTGCTCGTTAGCACATTCTTTACTAAAGTTCTCTGTGAAATCAAAACAATGGCCGCACGGATTATCCAGGTTGTCATAGGTTTGATTTGTTATGAGAACGTCGTATGCCTTATCAGGGGCTGGAGGAATGTCGCTTGTCTAATTAGATCTCAAGCGTTATGACCTAATCAGATAACACGTTCCTGTGCCGTAGTGTGACTGCGTCAGATAACGGTATCTGCATCATGGGGGATTTCTTGCCTCATGGGCTGGCTGTTAGTTAACTAGCTAGGTAGTTTAACCAGAATAGGGTCAGGAATAGGGGGATCGATTCAGAACCTATAGAAATACACGACACTACTACTACTACTAACAGTAAAAGATTGAAAATATATATATATATTTTAGAGTTTTATATAGCGCAAACTAGAACCGAGACATCTTAGTGCTTGTGTTACAGAAGGACACATTCATTTTTGTTAGGCACGGGGAGATTAAGTGATTTGCCCAGAATCACAGGATGATGAGCTTCGTTGCCGAGACACGAACCCGGTTCCCCCGCTTCGAGGGCGATTGCTCTAGCTGTAAGGTAATATCCTCTCCCCTAATATTGCTGCACTTTAACAAGACGTTTAACGGCTAACTGTTGTTTGCAGATTATTAATTTTAAAAATATAAAACAACTGTACTATTACCCCAAGCAATTGCAGAGATTTGGTTTAAGAGAGACAGCCAATTGCAGGCGATGCAAATGGGTAGATGCTGATTTTGTTCATCTGGTGTGGTATTGGGAGGGTGTACATGCATTTTGGGTACAAGGTCTTGGAGTTGGTGGACTGCATTCTGCAATTGTGTTTGCTGGATCTTATTGGTCACTTGAAGCCGCAAAATCAGAGACTGGTGGCGGTTGCACACTTGCTTACAAAAAGGAAAGTGACTTAGAACTGGGAGGGCAGGGTTGTTCCTAAACTCCAGCACTTGTTAATGAATATTACATATTATAAAGATCAGTTGACCCAATATTCGGAGATACTTCCAGTACCATCCAGACCTAAGGACATTTGGCCCCCTTTACCGCATATTTGCTGTCTAATCAATGTGTACGCTCACCTGATGGTTCACCTGTCGCCTAAATGCTTAGCTAGTTTCAGCCCTCTTCCTTAATGTATTCAATACACCATACAATGTGCTGCGTAGCCACCCTGAGTGCAGTGGGAATAATATGATGTATTTTTGTATGCATTATGTTGTTGTAATATTTGAACGTCTACAATATTAAACTTTTAATATATATATATATATATATATATATATTTTTTTTTTTTAAGAATGAGGAAGAATGCTAATGGGATGTCCCTTTTAAAGGACTGTTTCCCTAACCACCCGAAGGTGGCATGCTTCATCATAGGGCAACCTCCTCGCACTATGAGCCTAGTCATAGTGCGGGCTACAACCCCTTCTGTGAGAGGGAGGGGTTCAGGGGTGTTTTGTTGGTCTGAAAGAGGTATACTAAATACCTTAAGTGAATTGAGTGGGGTGAGGGACGCAAAACAAAAATAAATGTGAGTTAAAACTAGTTCAGGGATACACAATTAATTATAACAATTTTTCTTTGTTTTTACATTTTGGCTACACACATCTTGTAGTAACACCCACAAGATCCTGAAGAAGGCTGGCACAGCTCTTCAACGGATACTAGGCTGGAACATGTCGACCTATGACCTATATTGCATTCTAAGACAGGTCTAATCTTTTCCTGTTATAGCCTGATTTTAATTCTGGTCTTGGGATGCCCGAATAAAACTGATTGCGTACCCACGGTTCTAGGCATACTTGTGGACATCCGCCAGTTTTTTCTAGAAAATATCCTACTGGCATTTACCACCTGCTCTGAGCAGATGTAAATTGAGCATGTGTGAGGTGGGCAGTACAGGTCAAGGGGTGGGAAGGTAGGGGGTAGTGTCAGAATTCAGGGTAAGGAGATGATGTGACCTGGCTCAGAGCAGCTAAGTCTGATCTCCTGTGGTGCAGGGGTGGTGCTGTGCCTGCCACTCTCTAGCTGTGATTTTTTTCTGGATGTGGATCCACATTTGGTAAGATAAGGTCTTGTGTTTTCAGACTAGAATTGTGAGTTTGGAAACACGGCAGAGCATTGTGGAGAGGTATCCTCTTAGGAGCTACTGCATTACTATACCAATAATGGAGGCAGTAGTGTGAGAGTTGAGGTGGGTTAGGTGTTCTAAGCAAATACTTGAATTGAGGGTTGTTGTCTCAGCTTGCACATCCAGAAAATGACTTGATAGTGCCTCAGGTAAGAGGCTAGAATGCCAGAGAGGTAGTAAATACATATTCTCTCTCTTTTCTCTTACTATAGAATCTGGACATTCCTCCCTCGGTCGTGTGAGTCATTTGTACCACCACCAGGATTATGAAAAAAGATTTTCATAATTGTGTCTGTGGAGGTATGCACATTTTCAGTCCTCATCATTTGGTCCATAGTCATTGTGAATGCAAAACCTCCAAAATACCTGAAAAAAACAATTATAATTGAGATCTTCAAATGTATAATATTTATATTCTTCATAGAAACATATGTGTCTCATTTGTATAATTTCTAAAATTATCTGAAAAACTGGACCACAGCATGAGTAGTGTCTAACACAATTAGTGTTCCAGAAGAAGTAATAATCATCAATAATAGTTTGTTATAGTAAATTTTAAAAACAAAACACAGGAAAACCTGTAGTACCATCAATAAAATCAGAGAAATAATGTCAAACAGTGCTGCTCGACAATTAAATACTACCCCTCAATAATGTTCCATGTCGGAGTGCTCCTTGGAATACTGGACCTAATTCAAGCATGCAAAGTTTTGTGTCAGAGGCCAGTTCCAGCCAAGCAGAGGTATGTGGTATGTGCCATCTCGTGCTCCTAAACAAGGGATTCCATATTGCTCCTTGTCAGTGTTGGACCTGGTCCCTTCTGAGGGGAAATCCCCAGACATGTTGCGTTCCTCCTCCTATGTTAGCTGAATTTATTTTTGTTGGACTTAGGACTCTGTGCAATTTACCACAGCTAACATGTTAGATTGACCTATACCCAATTGGCACATTTAATTTACACATAAATCCCTAGTAAAGTGGCACTATATCTGCCCAGGGCCTATAGATTAAATGCTACAAGTGGGTATGCAGCACTGATTGTACCACCCACTTATGTAGCCCTTTGAACATGTCTCAGGTCTACCACTGCAGAGCCAGTGTGTACAGTTTTAAACTGCCATTTCGACCTGGCAAAGTAAACCTTTTTGCCCTGCTAAAACCTTCCTTTTTAAGACATGTAAGTCACCCCTAGGACAGAGTGCAATGTATTTAATAAATGGGATATGTACTTTTAAGTTTTACATGTCCTGGTAAAGAAAATCTCTTAAATTCGTTTTCATAGGATAACATTGGAGTTGCCTTATTATATGTTATGTGTCATTTCCAAATGGGAAGGGATAAGCAGTTCATGTTTGGTGTCCCTGGAATCCTCATTTAAAATCCTAACTTATGGTGAAGTAAGATTTTAAATTACAATTCTGAAAATGCCACTTTTAGAAAGTTGTCCTTTTCTTGTCTTAGCCATATGGTGCCTGCAGTCTGTCTCTGGTCACATGACTGGTTGTAGTTGCCAGTTGGGCTTTGTGTATTCCCCCTAGACAGCCACACAAAATGGGAACTTAGGTGTGACTGGATGGGCCATCACTAGCAGGCTGGAAGAGAGGAGCTGGGGCAACCTTGCTTACACCAGAATAGCCTGCATCCCGTTTCCACACAAAGGGCCTAACAACCCTGTATTGTCACTTCAGCCAGCTTTGAAACCAGGGCAGGAAAGGTAGGGAATTTCAAGCACTTCGAAGTCAATGTCTAGAAGTTTCTCTCACCTGCTAGAACCAGGGCACCAGGGTATAAAAGAGACTCTTCAGTACACTTCTGGTCCTGTTGATACTCTGCCAGGAAGGACTGCTGTGATGCTGAAAGGACTGTGTGAAAGTCTATTACAGAAATTGTTCAGAGAACAGTTGTGTTTATGTACCATGCCACATCCATAAAAAAGTTTCTTTTAGATCAAAGCAGTACCTCAAATATGAGAAATAAGGGGGGGTGTCACTGAGATAATTTGCGGTAATGTTAGTGAGCTACTGTTGTCCTACAATACAATTCGTCACTATCCCCGAGAGTTAGATGGAAACACATTTAGAATTTGGATGAGTGTGCATGTGCACTCTCAGTTCAGTGGCCAAAGAAGAGCATAAAATGGATAATAAATTTAAAGCTGCTTCGAACAGGGTCCCCCAAAACAGGTGTGGTTGAGGCCCCCCAAAATCCTTCAAATGTCCCGGTCCTTGTAGGCTCACTGGGTAAATCCTTGTACCTAACGTACTGCAGGGCAATACCAGCTGTTAATTGCCCCTTCCCTTATGCAGCGTAACCTGCACACTTGCAATTTCATGCTTTATTATGAATGACCCACCACTGCAGGCAATAAAGATGGAGCTCATTGATTTATGGGTGTGCTACCGAGTCTATTTTAAATTAAAATGGGCCGGATTTGAAGTGGAGAAATAATAAACGGTCAGAATTTAAATGAGTGTGTCTCGGTTACTGCCCGTTTTTATAGTTTTATATAGCGCCAACTCAACACAAAGGTATTGGAGCGTGTACAAGAGTACTATTCACTATAGACATTCGTATTTTAAAGGCACAGGGAATTGAGGGGATTGTTGTGTCCTGCGAGACACGTTCTAGTGTCTCAACAGACACAGAGTTAGTAGCCACTCCCCCTATGAGAGTGGGCACACTTGCACCCCCACACGCATCCCTCACAGGCGTCACGAGTGACGTGAGCCTGTTAATAAAAGGGCCCGGGTGCACGTGCTCCTGGCCAGTTGACTCAACGTACTCACCGTGTCTGTGTCAGTCCTTTGCCAGCATGAGGGCCTAGAGCCCACAATGCCACATTGGCGATGAGGCGGGTCTGACCCTGCGTGCCTGCGTCTTGGCGCTTCATCGTCCCTCAAGGGGAGGGAGTGTGCCCGAGATGTGAATTTCCCACAGCCCGTGGAGCGAGCTTGGCGTCGTCATGGTGTGTCAACCGTATACTGGCTGTCTCCCACCCTCATTAGCTTGGGTGAAAAGGAGAGAGAACACCGATACCCAGCTCCGGTGTGAGGGTGATAAGCCTGCTGCCCCCACTGCGACGCTTGCATCACCCCCGAGCGCAGTAGCGGTCCACCGCAGCATCGGCCGGCTGGCGACGCATCGCGGCGCAGCAGAACACCTCCTAAAGCACCCACGCTGATGGGAAGAGTGGGTCACCCTATGGCACCCCAGCAGAACACAGGGGTCAGTTAACCCTGCCATAGAAGAGTGCCTGAGGACGCCGGTACACCAGAGCAGCTAGAGCACCTGATGTAGGGCTGGAGTTGCTCGGTGAAGCCATGCTGAGCCCCAGGCAGAAAACCCTGTGAGCGCTAGGGAGGAAGTGACATTGAAGTGCCATTGCATGGAATGGGTTTATGCTCCCTTACCTGCTCAGGCACGGGTAGGCCATCTCGTTTGACGCCAGTTGCCCCGCAACGACGTGCCACAGCAGAAGGTTCTGAACTCACGCAGCGACTGCCCTGGGGGAAATGACCCGGAAAGTGCCTCTGCCTCCTGCACCAGAAGAGGCTCGCCAAAATCCCGTGATCGGAGAGACGGCAACGGCGGTTGGACAGCAGCGTACAGCGCCACTGGGCGGTCGCATGGGAATACCACAGCATTCTTCAAGAAGCAGCACCAAGAACAAAGCACTGATCGTCCCACAAGCTCCATGCAGCGCACCAGACCCCATAAGGTGCTGGAAAAGCAAAGGGGCCCCAGAGTGCAAAGACACTCTTGAGATTCAGGCCAGCTCTACCCCAAGCAACAAGCAACAGCCTTCAGTGCCCCGCGTACCTGGGAATACTGCAAAAAGAAGGATGCTTTCCCTTCTCTGCACAGGGAGTGGCAAGAGCTAGCTGCTTCAAGAAAGAATGCCGGAGCCTGGGGCGTGGCTTCGATGGCGAGGAGGAAGCACACCTAGATCCGGAGCTCCCGACCCCCAAGTCGAACTATCGGCGAGGTCTTCAGACAGTTCTACCAGGAACTATACAGAGCGGATACAAACCTGGACGTGGACGGAGGGAAGAACCTGCTTAGTAGAGCCAATCTGCCAACACTAACATCCGCACAAAAGGAACTACTCGAAGAAGACATAACAGATACGGAAATAGACGCAGCAGTCAACCAGCTGAAACCGAACAAGGCACCAGGGCCAGATGGATACACCGCAACCTTCTACAAAAAATTCCTCAATCAACTCCGACCAATCATGGCAGAGACGTACACACACTGCATCCGCAGAGGAAGGATGACGGACTCAATGGCAGAAGCCAACATCATTGTAATACCCAAAGAAGGTAAAGACCCGCAACTCCCGCAAAACTACAGACCCATATCACTCATCAATGTGGACTGCAAAATCTATGCAAAAATACTGGCAAATAGACTAAACAGAGTACTGCCGCTACTAATTCATAACTCACAAGTAGGCTATATCAAGAACAGACTATCCCAAGATAACACGCGACTGCTCTGTCACCTCATCAACCAAACAACACAAAGTGAGGAACAGGCCGTGATGATAGCACTCGACGCCGAGAAAGCATTTGACAGAGTCTCCTGGCCTTTCCTAGATTCATGCATGGAGAAATTCGGTTTAGGTACCAAATATAGAACAATGGTAATGGCCCTGTACAACAAACCAAGGGCCAGAGTTGTAGTGAATGGAGGCACATCGGAACAACTAATGCTGGAGAGGGGTACAAGGCAAGGCTGCCCCCTATCACCAGGACTATTCCTGCTAGCACTTGAACCCTTACTAGCCATGATCAGAGACAACAACGCCATAACCGGTGTCAAAATCAAAAACAAAACAGTGAAACTCGCAGCATATGCAGATGACGTCCTTATCACAACTACAACACCAACCACGTCAATCACAGCACTAATGAACACCATAGGAGAATACGCAGCCGCATCAGGATACAAGCTCAACAAGGACAAATCTGAGTGCAAGCCGATGAACGTCCACACCACGAGAGCAGTACTGGGCCAATCGGGCCTTACCTGGCAAACAAAGCCCCTAAAGTACCTAGGACTACTGTTCGGGAGAGACCTAAATGCAACCCTAGAACACAATGAAGAAGCAACGCTGAAAAAGATAAAGGAGAGACTAGATCCCTGGTCGCCCAAATACATCAGCTGGTGGGGCAGAGTTGAAACAATTAAAATGATGGTGACACCGGTCGTTAACTACACACTCAGCATGCTGCCCATAGCACTGACAGAGAACTTCCACAAGAGGCTTGACAAACTAATATACAGATTTATATGGAGAGACAAGAGACCAAGAATCAGCCTGCAGAAGCTGAGACTAACGAAGAATCTGGGTGGGCTGAACATAACAAACTTTAAACACTTCCAAACAGCATGCCTAACCAAGCAAGGAATCTTCTGGGTCACAAACACACACGACTACGAACCGGAGTGGCTGAAAGTGGAAAAGAACATCCTGGGGGGGCTAAACCCAATTGCATTGCTAACAGCGAACAAGCACCCTCACAGACAGAACCCTATCATCAAACACACCAAAGAAGCCCTAATGAAGATGGACAAACTTATGGAACAGAGGATCAGGGGAACAAACTGGGAATCAATCTGGTACAACTCAAGCATTTTATACCAGGGGAAGCCGCTAGACAACGAAACATGGATGGGCAGCGGAATCACCACGCCAAGCCAACTGGAAACGAGAAACTCCCCTATCACCATCCAAAATCTGAAACAAATCCACAATCTCCCAGACATAGAGCTTTACACATTCCTGAAAATAAAAACGGCCACAACGAAGGCGAACCTAAGCAAAAATCCACCGAGCATCATCAAATATATGGACAACCTTAACTCCACAGGCCATCACACAGCAAAAATCTACAGACTACTGTGTCCCCAAACATCCAAGCTGAACAAGAGAGTGATGAGCTCATGGGAAGCACTGACAAAACAACAACTGAGCGACGAAGAAAAAAGCAAACTGTGGAGGTCAGCCACAACCAACAAAGTCACGCCACAACTGGCGCAAACGAAATTCTGGCTCCTCCACCGAGCCTACTGGACCCCAGCGAAACTACGCAAAGCAGGCATAAGAGACACCGGAACATGCTGGAACTGCGACAAAGAGGAGGGCAGCCTGAAGCACCTCATTTTCGAATGCCACAAGGTCAGGACATTCTGGAAAAAAGTGCACAACTTTATCAACGCCGTCACAGGCAAAGTTATACCAAACACCTTTGTCGGCATCGTCACAGGTTTCATGGCCGACTGCCTAGAAAACAAGGAGGAAAGAGACCTAGTGGACATCCTACTAACCGCGGCAGTGAAAATCATACTAACAAATTGGAAGGACACGGCCAAAGCCACTTTCAAGAACTGGATGAACTGGTTCACCTTCCTCAGAGGCGCAGACAACATCACCGGCAAATCCTCGAAGGAACACCATGCCAAAAACGACATGTGGGAAGCCCTTGACACACACTTGGAAACACGCCGGACCTAACGCTCCCCCCCCACCTCTACCTCTACTCTCTCTACTTTCTTTCTCTATCCAGGGGGGGTAATGCTGCACAATCAAAGACAAGCCAAGAACAATGAATACAGCGCACGAACAGCCCAACCCATCCCCGAATGTATACCCCCCTGCATTGCTCTGTACTGTCTGTATCTTCTGATATACAAGTATATTTTAATTAAAAAAAATTGAAATAAAAAAAAAAGAATGCCGGAGCCTGCTTTAAGCATGGACACCACACCGCCCCCTAGTGGCCACCGGTGGTATTCCACCCAACAAAATAAGCACATGAGGGTTTGGGCCGGTTGTTAGCTGGGGAGGAGACAGTCTATTGCAGCCACAAGCCGGGCAAAGCAAAGAAGGTCCCCCAGTGAAACACAGAACTGCTGCTAGGTGCCGAACAGCAAAGCATTGCACGAAACAACACAACACTGCACCCAGAACGAAACACAACAAAAAGGAGATAGCAGGCGCCCACACCCACTGAACTGATCATGGCGCAGCCCAACCATAAGGAGAGAACAGAGTGGGAGACACTGAGCACTGCTCAAGACATCACAGCAATATACTGATCAGAATAATGCCACCTGCACCATGGACCGCATGTCAGGTTGACATAGAGAGACTGCTCATTCTGCAGAAAGCCTGCATGAAGCCTGCACAGGCAACGCCACGCAATGTCCAGCCAAAGCAGGGGGACTAAAAGTCCACTGCAGCAACGTCGACAAAAATCAGTCTCAGCAAAGTGATCAGTGATCGAGTAACAGCTCAAGGAAGTCTACCCCCGGCAAAAGTGCAAGAAAAGACTGTTGCAGAGAGTGTAGTGTGTTATCTAGGAAACCTGAATCGATATTCCTATTTTATGCCCTTGTCCGGTTATAATCAATAATATCCATAAAACTGCATAATAATCATATCCATAATTCAGTCGTAGCACATGCTGTCACATTAAGCAAGGCTACTTCTCCGGCCCCCTAGTAAGCACACCGAGTTCTCTAAACAAAACCAAGCCTCCAGCAACCAGGGAAATCCCCCTTGCCTTTGTTTTGATTTCGTCCTAGAACTCCAGTAAAGCACTGTAAGAACGGCCAGTTCTTAGTGACATCTTTATTGACGTCTTATGTCCAACCTTACGTCAAACCCAGGCACCTTTCAGGTATAAATATACCAACGTTGCCTTAAGCAAACACACGGTGGTAATTCAGGAGCAGAGCAGAGCAGCTATCTACTTCCGAAAGCCCAGCTGATGCGAGAGCCCACGGACGCTATTTCCGGATACTACCCCCACTGAGAAACACAGAATTCTGACTATCTGCCTTCCAATGGGGATCGCACCACATGTGGAGGACTGTGACACTTGGGGCACAGTCTTTGCTTCCATTTACACAAAAACACATGGTGTTCCGTCCATGGCAGTAATACCCGATGTGCTAAGACAGATTCAAAATGAATACGGTTCAGAACCTGCTTTAACTCTAGGTATGAAATTACTAAAAGACTTCAAGCAGGTCTCGGCTATATTATTAGCCAACATAAAAGGGGAAGCAGCATCTGTGGCGATCCGCCAGAAATTGAAAGAAACAGATATAGCAGAACAACCATTTGAACTTGCCAGAATCATAGAAAAATCCTATGAAGAACTAGGAAGAGATAGTTTGGGTGGGAAACCCGTAAAACCCCAACTAACTGAAAATCCTGAAAAAATATTTATTAAAAATAATCTAAACACTCCAAAAAAGAGCTGGGATGGAAATAAACAATCCACTCCCAAAGAAAAAAGATTCCAGTCCAGAGGAAGGTCTCCTCGGCGGAGAGAAAGATCTCCGGACCAAGGACACAAGTCTCCCAAGAGGGAGCCCTCTGATAAAAGATACAACCTTAAAAATAGGGATAATTTGAAGAAACCTGATAGATATCAAGATATTGATACACGTCCCTCTCGATCTTTTCAGACTTTCTCGCAGAAATCGGAAAGAAGAGGACGGTCAGAACAAAGGGAAGAGCACGTCAAGTCCAAAGACAAGGAACCTGCTCATCAAAGTAAAAAGTTACAATTTCCAAAAAAGAAGGTAGCCAGCATTAAAATAGTCAAACATGCCGAGGATACTGAGGACACAGCTGAAAAACGGAGAGTGGGCCCAGACAGTGCTAGACAGCGCAGCAGAAGTGACCATAGCTCGCAAGATCCTGATGAATCATCTGGAGAGAGTGGACACGAATGAATACATTCAAGTGTAAACTGCAGACAGCAGAGTTAGCAAACCTCATAAAATATACGAGATAACATTACGTATAGAGGGAGATAAGACTAGGAAAGTAAGGGGTCTATTTTGGGATAACCTTTCCAAAGGCTATGACATCCTTTTAGCTGAAAAAGACTGGACACCAAAGTTTGTCAGGGAGTGCCCTCATGGCGAAGAAATGATTATGCCTGCCTTCTCAAATCACATTCCAATTCATAAAAAATATACACTTGCAAGAAAGTGGGCAGTAGCCCAAGCTCCTGCATTATATAAAAATCATGTAGGATGGGATGAGGACTCTCCTCCTCACAAAATCCAATTAAAATGTCAACCAACTGCACAAAGGCAGTACCCAATTAAGCAAGAAGCTAAAAAACAGGTCAGGGAGATCTTAGATCAACTTGAATACCAGGGGGTGATTGAAACATGCACCTCACAAATGAACAATCCTTTGTTTCCTGTCTCCAAGCCAGACGATTCATATCGTCTAGTTTTGGACTACAGACACCTTAACTCATGTTGCAAGAGATTTGCAGTACAAAACTCACACATTGCAGCACTAATGAATAACATTGTGCGCAAAAAATACAAAACAACATTAGACATCTCTAATGGATTCTTTTGTCAAAATATTGCACCTGAAAGCAGGTATTTGACCGCTTTCTCAATAATGGGCTCGCAGAACAATTTCTGTCGACTCCCACAGGGGTTCAAGTATAGCCCAGGATTATTCTCAGCAAGAGTAACAGAGTTACTACAAATGTATGATGATGAGGCATTATCTTATGTCGATGACATCTATCTGACAGATGATGACTTGGATACTCACTTGAAAAGAGTGAACACCATAATACTTGGGTTCGCAGCAGAGGGTTACAAATTCAACTTTAAAAAGTCACGAATTGCACATCTGACTGTCCTGTTTTTAGGATATGAATTATCAAGTGAAGGCAAAAGCCTAGCAGACAATTTCTTAGAGAAGTGTGCTGTACTCCAAGCACCAAAAACGCTGAGGAACTTACAATCAATACTAGGTTTCCTGAATTTCGGAAGAACTTACATTCTAAATTATGCAGAGAGGGTTAAACCTCTCTATGAATTAATAAAACCTGATTTTAAACCGATCAATTGGACTCAAAAACACACAGAAATTTTGAGATCTCTGCAAACAGACATGCTAGCAAAAACAAAATTGCAAACTCGCGATAATACACGCAACCTTGTAATCCGAGTCATCCCAGGAAGATGCGGATACACGTACCTTACCTCTAATGAGGGAGAAAAGGTACCAATAGCATACAAATCACACTTGTACTCACAGGCTGAAAAAACATTCAGTCTTGCGAAAAATGTTGTAAATGCGGTTCAAACAGCTGTAGCAAAAGAAAGAGCCCAGGCCCAAGGCAGACGGATTACTGTTTTAACAGCAGAATCAGCCTTCGAGGCATTAACAAGCCCATGTAATTTAACTACCGTGGCATTAGATCCAAAATGGATACAATGGGAAAATTCTCTTGCTACAGAAAAAGGAAAATACTATTTTGACCCGGAAATGAAAAAATTGAAATATCTAACATATGAAAAAGAATATCCTCTGCCTAACGACATTCTGCCCATACAACTTTACGCCTGCGTAATATACACAAACAGTTATGCAGAACCCTCAGTTTGGGGAAAACAAGCTTATAACGCTACGTGCGAGGTTGTCAAATGCCGGTGGCGCGGAGGTAAATTGAGACCACTGGTAACAATGTCACAATCTGTAAAAGACAATTCAGGTCAACAAACTGAATTAATAGCTATAAAAATGGCGCTCGACATTGCCGATCGCAAATTCCCGACACTAATAGTGTGCGATTCACATTCCTGCGTCAAATCATACAATGAAGACTTGCAGAAATCGGTTGAAAATGGTTACAAAGATGACACAGGTGCCACAATCAAGCAAAAATCGCTTTGGGAACAAGTAGTTCTTTTGAAGAAAGAACTACAAAAGACTCACGTGATCCATACACTGAGTCATCAGCGTGATGGCGTTCACGCTGCAGGGAATTCATTGGCTGAGACAGCCACAGCGGAAGCAACTAAGCCGGCTTCCGTAGCCACAAAAAAGCGTTCAGAAAAATACATAGACGGGGAAACCGTGCTGGCGGTAAAAACATCTTCAAAAGGCAACTGTGCAGCATTACCCGTGAACTATCCACTCAATTATACATACATAATAGATGCAAACTCCGTTCCTTTTGCTCGAATCCCTGGAGTGGGGGATAGAGTAATTCCAAACACGAACAGGAGAGTCTTGCTAACAGCAGACGCACACATGGGTGAAGGTCTAGGGCACCGAAGGATCAAGGAATCTCTGACAGAATTACAATCAGAATACTGGTGGCCGGGAATGAGCGTGGATAATCACAAATTTGCAAAAAATTGTGAAATCTGCAACAGAGATCGCAGTGGCGAACCGGCCGAAATAGTGCCAGAACACCGAATAGAAAGCATAAGGCGATCTATTCGCATGATTAAACAGGAAACATGCGTCCCTATGTATATTATTTAAGACTAGATTCACTTAAAATGTGGACACCAGCGCTCGGCTGACGCCAGAACTGTTATAAAAGATTTGCGAGTCTATATCGGCACAAACGCAATTGGCATGCTACATTCTGACCATGGTCCTGCTTTTAGCTCTCGAGCTTATAAGGAGGCCATGACCAGCATGGGCATTGCATTGCGGTATTCTTGTCCCTTCCATCCTGAGGGAAACGGGATTGTGGAAAGAAAAAACCGAGACATAAAGCAATCTATAACGGCGAGGGTATTAGGTACGGGTACTGGGTGGGTCCAACATTTAACAAGTGTCCAACGTAGTCTTAACAATCTGCCAAGAAATTCTCTAAAAGGTTTCAGTCCGTATGAACTATTGTTCGGGACTAGAATGCATATTCAGGACCTCGATAGTCAGACTTCAGTGGTAGAAGAAAAATGTTTTGATATCAAAGATCGTTTGGCTATTTTACAGGACTTAAATGAAACAAGAAAAGACCTGAGCAACGTAAAGCTAAAACACCAGCCAACAGCCACTGAAGAGACCACTGAAACCACCTGTGCCAGCAAGGCCTGTCTGGATTCCAAAGATTGGGGACCTGGTCAGAGAGAAGATCACGGTGAAGAAGGAATTTGGGCCTTCTTACAGAAAAGCAGTACCTGTCTTAGCTGTCAACGGAACAAGATCAGTTGTACAACCGCCCCTTGCTGGTAAAAAGGAGAACCGAGTTGTATCCATCGACCTGGTAAAACCACAATCATGTGGCCGATAATAAGTAGTAGGCCCAGTGGACTCCCAAGAAATAGCAGAAGACCAAATCTTGCTACAATCCAAGAGGTTCAAACTGAGAGACTAATCACATTTGATAAACCTGCAGTGATTAAAAAGGGACTATGCAATAATGCCATGGAACTTGTGCCTCTTGAAGCCCAAATTGAAACAGTTAATCATGAAACACCTGTCTACAACGATGTAGCCACAGACTATGCTAATGAAACAAAGAAAATTCCAAAAGCAAATAAAAAATCCGAAAGCGATTCCAACAATTGACAGAACTGCATCTGGCTACTTCATCAATTTCGATGACTTTTCTGAGGATCCAAGCGAGCCTGAAGAACAGCCAACAACTGAATCTTTTAAAAACAAAGTAACAGAACTCTTTCATGAACTCAAAGAAACCTATCTGATTTCTCCATGGATTGAATTTTGGATTGTGTTAGGTGTACTTTTCCTCCTGCTTTGGCTCATCATGGTTCTTTGTTTGGGAAAATTCATTGAGGGAAAATATAGTACAATGGACACAGCAAGTCAGAACATCAACTTGGTCCTAAAGCCACACAAGTCATCTCACATCGAGAAAAGAGAACTATCATCCGTGAATGTCACAGCCAATCCAATACCCGGTGGGGTAGCTTGGGACAAAACAGATTACGAAATTTATGGCCCGGTCGAGCTCTTGAAGTATCCACACCAGTTCAAAATTTCATTGAGTGACTTTGTAAAACAGAGCACATTCTCTGATGATTGGGACTTTGAAAGTATTAATGATATGATGTCAGATTTAGTAATGTCAGCAAAATTTACAGAACATGATTACTTGCAGGGTTCATCTAATTATGACGAATTGTACTGCTACAACCACTTTGCGCATCACTATTTGCATAAATCTGCTCAACCTAGAAATGTTTTAAATTATAATCAATGGGAACATTGTGCAACTCCACCAAAAGGTAGTTCAAAAACATTCTATGAGAAATTCCCATACTTTCAGGGTTTAACACAAGTGAAGCAGAAGCCTTTTATTTCAAAATGTTAAATAAGACAGGAATGAAAACGATGCTGACAAACACTAAATTAATCTATTCAGAATCATTTTTTGAAAAAATGACTACATTTGGTTTTGATTTTTGGAAAAACAATATTGAAACAAAAACCATCTGGGGTACCAAAGATTGGCAGGTCCAAGGTATAGAATCATTATTTAGAGCCTGCATGATCCCAGAACAAATTATATTCTTGAATGATACCATTCAACAGACAACCTGTCTTGGCCTAGCCAAAATTAAAGACTTGAACAAACCGTCTATTCCAAAGCCAACACCTGACAGTAATAGCACTACAGATGTTGAGATAGACGTATCCCATATTTTTAACCAAAACAGAACACATCCTGATTGGAAAAAATGGTTGATCTGGCCCACAGACACAAATAACTGTCAAGATAGATTCCTGAACAAAATACAGGGGTTCAAATTGAACAGGCCAGACCCTAGATACTCCCAGAGACAACATCCAGGGATAGTTACAACATACAGTGTAGGAAAACTCTGCCTCGAATGGCTACACACATCCACACTGGCAGAAATTAAGCAACACTTGACTTTACTTAAAGACGGTGCTGACTTGCGTAATTTCATAATGGGACCACGCAAACAACGTCAAAAACGTTTCATAGCGGCCGGTATATATGCAGCTTACAACGAAGCTTGGAAAATAATGCAAGTTGAAACAGCAGAAAAAATACGGGAAATTGACCGTATTAATTTGGAAAAATCACTTTCTGTTGTGGACAATGGGTTAATGACTCTGTCTTCCAGAATATATTCACTGGACAGTATTGTATTATCTGCTATAGATATAATAGAGCAGGACTTGCTAATGTTACAACATGGTCAGTCCCAATTACGTTCTATTGTACAGCTTGGCTGGACGTTACAAAATCTGCGTTCAGGCTACGTGCCTTGGCGTTTAATCAACCCAACGTCATTATTCTCTATCTTTAACCTTACTGATACACAAATCAGCTTGGCACAGAAAGGAGCAGAATATACATTTCTGAGCATTGAAAAACTAGAGAGATTGCCATTGACAATGTCAGAACGACCTGTCATTGAATGGATAATACACGGAATAATAACTATTCCGATAACAACTTTCAAATTCAAATTCTGTCAAGAATATATACCAGCAGGCCAGTATGAAAGGTTGGGTAAAGGGTACATTAAGTCATCATGGAAATTACCTTACACACACACATGTTATAGTGAAAAGGAACAGAATGTATTTCTCAGTGGTAATAATTGTAAAAGATCACAAAGTGGTATACTTCTGTGTCAAGGTATTAACCTGCATGGGGCCTGTGAGGGGACTTCAAATAACCTTTCATGTCACCAGCATGGCACACCTGCAACTCGAATAGAGCCATTCTTTAGACGGCTTTCTAACGGGAGCTATATTCTAATAGTGGACCACAGATGTTGTGGCATGGTGCCAGGAAAAGCTTATCTAGTTAGCGTTAGTTCCATGGTCACTTGCTGTATGCAAGTATTGTTTCCAAACAGCACTCCAGACAGGGAGGAAAACATTTGGCCATTTTTGAATATCTCTTCTATTCGAATTGATACTTTAAGCAGAATAAAGTCTGTCCTTTTGCAGACAACTGTGCCCTTGACGTCATCAAAAGAAACATATGATGTGCAAGTCGCAAGGACAACGGCAGAGATACATAGCCTTTTATCAGAAAATTGCCCCCTACATTTCGCAGAAATGTTAAGCCAAATCCTAAATATGTCCGATACTGGCGGTATCCCACATATATTTAAGACATTTTTTCGGGACTGTTAACACCCTTCACAACAGTTCTGGGCATTTTTCCTAATTTTGTCCATTCTGTCTTTGGTGGCCTACCACTCCTGTTGGGACTCGTAGCAGGCATTTTATTTTTGATTCTCCTGCTTCGTTATGGCAAGCCAAAACGCAGACAAGACTGCAGCAACAATGGAAGAAACGATCCTAGCTATACGCTATCGGGACTGCATAACTAAAGTCCTTGGATTAGCCCGGCTAAGAGATCTGAATATGACCTGGTTTCTTTCATTCAGACCCATCTGGCAGAATTGTATCTTACCTGTGCTTCGATGTATGCTATGCGGAGAAGAATGCGTGTTGGACGTCTGTCTTACACTACAATCAGAAGTACCATTGGATACAGATACTTTGCTAAGTCCTGTAACGGCTCATGCATCGTGTTGTCCCCAGCGGTTACCCATCCTGATGACGGCATTCGTTGAGACTTCACCACTGCGATTAAAGGGTAGTGCAGTACGAGATGAGAGCAACATCACCCAGGTACGACCTTCTTAGAGCACTGCTGATCCTGTCATCGATGATAGCAATCATGCTCACGACTGCACAGTTGCGGCATTTTCCAACTTGGTCGAACTTTCACCTGAAGCGGTAAACCACTTTTTTGAAAGTCTGTCTGAAATGATGTTTTCCCCCGAACAAAAAGAATAACTTTAAAGCAAACTAGTACACAGTGTTCCCTGAACTCTGAATTCGGCCTACGGCTTTGATAAACAAAAGCTACTGAACATATTTGGAACTATATATTTTTTTCATCTCTCCCCTGAAAGCGAAATTATTTTTTTTCTTTTCCCAATTCCAAAATATTTACTTTTTTATTGGCACATGTACTCTGCTTGAAGTAGAACTATTCGTAGAGAACAGAGCTTCTATTTTAGGACCTCTAAAGACAATATATCACGTCTAGCACATTTACAGCAACTGTATTTATATGTGATGGAATGGTCTCGCACCTTTTTTCTGTATTAAGAGCCATTTCATGTGTAAATTTCGCAAATCATTCATGCTGATATATATATGCATCCTTTTTTTAATGAATGATTACACTGCTTGAAACGCGTACAGTACCTATAATCATTTTCATGTATTTTGCATACACCATTTCAAATGCAAAAATGTATTTTGGGGTGGGTTGGTATACACATGCACCTTTTATGTTTACTATTGCTTAAGTTTTAGTAATGATGGACATTAATTCGTGGAGTTGGTGTAGTGTGTTATCTAGGAAACCTGAATCGATATTCCTATTTTATGCCCTTGTCCGGTTATAATCAATAATATCCATACAACGGCATAATAATCATATCCATAATTCAGTCGTAGCACATGCTGTCACATTAAGCAAGGCTACTTCTCCGACCCCTAGTAAGCACACCGAGTTCTCTAAACAAAACCAAGCCTCCAGCAACCTGGGAAATCCCCCTTGCCTTTGTTTTGATTACGTCCTAGAACTCCAGTAAAGCACTGTAAGAACGGCCAGTTCTTAGTGACATCTTTATTGACGTATTATGTCCAACCTTACGTCAAACCCAGGCACCTTTCAGGTATAAATATACCAACGTTGCCTTAAGCAAACACACGGTAGTAATTCAGGAGCAGAGCAGCTATCTACTTCCGAAAGCCCAGCTGATGCCAGAGCCCACGGACGCTGCCCCTCCTCCTTGACGCGCTGAGAAAGACGCTGTCTTTTCTCCTGCCGAGAAATCCAGCTCCGGCGTTTCCAGCCTACCCTTGCGGGTTGCTGGGATATCGAGTCCTGAGAGAGAGATACCAGACCTCCTGCTTTCTATTACCCAGGTACGGAACTGACTAAACCCTTAGAGAATTCTTGAGTCAGATTCTTAGCAAAACAAACTTAACTTAAACTACTACTTACTTACTCCTTCCCATGTATTAGGCTTAGGTCAGGTACACCGGGGTAGGCGTATTTAGAAGCACCAGTTGAGTACGATTAGTCAATGTATATATGTATGTATATATTTGATCTATTTTAAAGTATCATATGGCTAAGAAACCATATCAATGCTTTTACAGTATTATTTTATACTCCTCCTTTTACTGTACACACTTTACTTTACCATGAGTATTACAATCGTGGCAATTCATTTCTCTTGTATGAGGAAGAAGACTGCTCAATAAATAACACCTTTTATTGAAAACGCCCGTCTCTCTTTTCTCTGCATTCTGGTGAAACTAAGTACGCACATTTGACTGAGTGAAATAGCTGTCTTTTGTTTTCACACGACTCTAGAGATACACTCTTATTCAGGGAGAGCAAAGTTGTCATGTTTTATGGTTGTCAGAAGCTAATCCCTTCTTGTCTATCCAGGGAGGTTAAACTCCTCCTCGTTTATTCGAGAAAGTTTCTAGTGACCTCTGAGCTAGCTGGCAAACCTTAAGTCTAATATAGTCAGTAGAGACCTAGATAACCTCAGTCCTACGTCTACACTGCTGAATATATTATTCCAATGCGCAGAGCCTATTGGAAATATAGGAACTACACTACAAGAGTCCACCACCAGCGGTGGCCCAACGCAACCACAAGTGAGAAGAGTACGCCACACACCCCTGGTGGTGAGCGACCACCACTGCAAGGTGAAAGAGCGGGCACGACCGGTGCCAGAAGAAGGCGCCCTAATAAAGAAGAAACATGTGCAGTCCGAGGTGCGTGACACAGGCACTCAGAAGCATGCCAACATGGTCAAATGCCCAGGAGGAAAATAGACCTCTCTGAAGTAAAGAAGCACTCCTGGAACCAGCAGGGAGATCCCATACATATCCACAGCAGCAACGGAGCCCGGAAGAAGCCAAACGCAGCACAGTGTCCTCCCTCACACTGCCTCAAGCAGGAGTCGTCAGTGACCCAAGGCTGACGAGCGGAGAGTCGCACACTACAAGTGACCAGCCGCCATCACAGCTCTCTACTACTCGTGGAAACCATTCCCAGAAGAGGGAACACACAGAGTAGGAGCTTCAAGAAGCTGCCTGAAGAAAGAGCACCCGAAGTGAGTGTATGCTCGCCACACAGCCGAGAAGAGCGACAGACGTCTCGCCTACATGGTCCAGAGACCATTGAAGTTAAAAGGTCCTGTTGGCCTTGTCGGAACATGGAGCATTTCACTGCACCCGAAAAAGAAGCAAAAGAAGAGTGACAATCTGTCACCTGGAAGAGCTGGACAACCATAGGTGAGCCCAGGAAACAAGAGGAGAAGCACGAGGACTCGTAGCGCCACCAGCCAAGAGCATACTCCAAAGACACCAGACAGCAACCAAGGCGGACCAACGGCCCTGGAGAGAGCACCAAGGGAGAACCAAGTGTAAGCCGCAGCAAGCACAAACCGCGTTGCTCCCATTGCTTCACAGTGCGACCGTCCAGCCCCAAGTGCCGGCAGTCGGAGTCGAAATGCATCCCTGCTCATGGCAGAGGTGAAAGACAGATTCAGAAGAGGCAGAGTCACACCGCAACGATGTCCCTCCAGACACCTCCTCTCCTAGCTAATCATCTCCACCTGTCGTCCAGGCCCAATGGCAGCTAAGTCATCAGTGCCATGTGCATGACACCGCACTCATCAAGAAACCTGGAAGTGTGGCCGGAGGGTCTACACCAAGAATCGGACAACCAACTGGGTTCAGATGGGGAAGTTGTGAGTGGCAGGGCCCTACGGTAAAGAGAACCCGAGCTACAAAATTAGTGAGTCCTGACACAGCGACAGCAAGGGAAGAGGGTGATAACCCGAGCAGGAACTGGCAACCACACAGCGGAAGTCCGAGAGTAAGCCGCACAGCCTGGGCAAACCGAGTCTCAAGCCTTACATTTCTCAGCGTGTCTATCACTCCCCTGTCATCAACATCTCAACAGCCCAAGAAGTCCAAGTGCACGGAAGTGCCACCCCAAAGGACATGGAGGTACCTGGCCACTCCCTGCCTCAGGTGATAGACTCCAGACTAAATGCCTGCAGCCATCAAGACAAGTCATCAACCGCCATCGTCCAGATTCACCTCACGGCTGGCGATTCCACCATGCCAGTCCTCAACAAATGCATCTATCAACACCATCTCGAAAACAAATGGATTGAAGTTCTACACTGTTGCCAAACCTACTGATGAGCAAAATCCTGCGGCAGTGAGAGCATGTCTTGACCAAGACCCACACACCCTTGAGGTTTGTGTGAGTGACAGGGTACCGGCTCCCAGGTGGTCCTGCAGCTGCTCCCAGTCGGCTCACACGCAGCCCCAGTGCAGCCTACAAGCAGTCCAGTGGCAAACTAGATGAAGGGCCTCCCCAGACGAGAGAGTTGGAAGAGACATTGCCCGACCAACAGGTCACTGGATACAGCAAAATAGTCTAACAGAGACGTCAGGTGATCCTACAACACTCCTGTGAACATTCACCATGGACTCCAACCATGATCTTGATGCACTCAATCAATGAACTATTGTTACCCACCACATATCATCCTTCTTGTCAGCGAAAGGAAGATACTTGGGACTAAAGGACATGCTTACAACGGCATGTTACTAGTGCACAGCTGACATCTCCAGCAGGTGTTATTGTCCTGAACCGCTCAGGTTAAATAAGGAGTACCTGCTGAGATTGTCCTGCCACAGTCTAAGTCACCAGTCCTTGTCTGCTGCCTTCCTGATGCCGGACCCAAGAAAATGATGGACCCTGTGGTGTATATTTCAAATTTGGGAGGAATGTTGTGTCCTGCGAGACACGTTCCACTGTCTCGACAGATGCAGAGTTAGTAGCCACACCCCCTATGGAAGTGGGCACACTTGCACCCCCACACGCATCCCTCACAGGCATCACGAGTGACGTGAGCCTGTTAATAATAGGGCCCGGCTGCACGTGCTCGTGGCCAGTTGACTAACCTTACTCACCTTGTCTGTGCCCGTCCTTTGCCAGCATGAGGGCCTAGAGCCCACAACGCCACAGGAATTTACACAGGGTGATGCTGAACAAAGACTAAAACCTACCTCTCCCGCTCCAAACTCTGCAGCTCTGGCCGTTAAACAGAAGAGATTCATTGTAACTCAGGGGAACCAGGGACATTGGCAAACGTCATGTGATACAATTCATAATTTATTCCTCTTGTGCTTCAGTCAATGCTGACGTCACTGCTGTAACAGTTAACTTGTACAAAGCAGCAGAAGGGGGCGTTGAATGAGAGTTGCGGGAGAAGAGAAAACGCCTACTGCTCTTGCCTGGACCAGAGCTTCTAAATAATCAAACGTAGCAACTCTAAACGTTATATGCTATTTTACGGAGTAGAGATGTCTTAAATTGATGCTACTGATGGGATTAAATGTATGTATGTGTCAAATAATGCTCAGTGGCGATCAGTGTTTCTTGTTCAGGTCATACCTACATACACAGTTAGAAACGGAGAGCCTAATTCACAAAAAACAGTCATGAGCGTAGCTTGATCAATAAGACTGGGGGAGTGTAAACTTCAGATATTCCAACAATTATGCTGGCATATAATGTAAAATACATTATACGACAAGCAGTGGAAGGGGAGGCAAATGCGGATTGGTTGGGGTTCTGAGTGAGAGAAACTCAGGGCCTCATTTACTAGAAACTGACGCATCGGTATCAATGCGTCAGTTTCCTTGCGTCTATTTCAAAAGCCCTTGTGACACCATAGATGCGCTGTATTTATAATGCAGAGCTCCATGGCTCAAGGATCAACAGATGCATCAGAAATTGTGGCACATCTGTTGGCGCAAAAGTGACGCATTGCTGGAGTTGATCATAAAACTGACGCAACGCCAGCAATGCATCAGCACGCATTGGCAAGTCCTATTTTAAAAGCCCTGTGTCAATCCTTACACCTGTTCTGAGCAGGCGTCAGGATTTGACGCAGTCAAGTTGTAGGGTGGTGTAGTGAAATGTAAATTCCACTGTAACACTTCTACATGGCTTTTGCGTGGGAACGCCTACCCTGCATACATTATACCTGTCGCAGGTATAATGTGACGCAGAGCTCTACAAACTGACAATTTGGACTCAATGAGTAAGTTTGTAGAAAAGGAGCAGTGTGGCGCAACTTATTGCCCCGCCACTGCGTAAAAAAAATAGTGACACAATGGCGGCACAAGGCGTTTGTAAATTAGGCTTGTAAATATGGCCAACAATATTTTGTAAAGAAACCAATATTTGAGCCTCCAATTGGTGGGTGTGTCATATGGAAAATGGAGAAGTGGGTTAGCGGTTGCGCACACCGCTTCTGTTAAAGCATCTGAAGAGAAGCATATGGAGCTTCGAAACGCGTCAGGCAGATCCATTACGGAGCGGCATCGACAAGCGGATCCCCGTCCTCACCTATACATAAATCAAGCTGCTGCTCGTGTGCTACTCAAAGGTGGACAACCTTGGAGCGACAAAAAGTAACCAATATATTTGAAAACTTTCAAAATAGAGAGGGAGAGGATGTGCGTGTTTTTGTGTTTCCTGGTGAAACCTGACAGACACCTCACCATAACCAACTGACAGCACCTGTACCCAACTAGTTACCAGAAAATACCTTTATATGTGGGGTGTATCAACCCAACCTGCCCCCTAAGCTACGCCCCTGCGAAAAGTAGTATTACGTCCCTCGTCGTCCTCACAGTCATTATAAGTGAAGGGGACTCCATCCCCTGGATGGAAAAATACGTAGGAGTATTCTAGTAAACCGTACCCACCCTCCTGGGTACTATGTAAGGCAAAGACTTACCCCAATTCATCCTCTTTCTTTTGTCTGTCCTCTGGGACGAGCTGTTTGGAGCACAGGAGACTTCCCTGCAGGGCTCGGGAGTCCCTGCTCGTCTGCTGTGTGGAATTTCTTATCAGGGACCTATCACGCGGGGCGGCGATACACGTCCTTTTTCCGTGTGAACGTTCCTCTTCCTGGCTATGGTGAGGCTTGGGGTTAGAGCCATCTTGCTCCATTCTCCCGCTTGATGATGGGCAGCCTGAAATTTGGTCCGCACCTCCAGAATGAAAGGGTAAGGGTTCCACCCCCTTTTTTGCTTTTTCTCGAGAGGTGGTCTCGGCAGGCAGGAGTGTGTTTTGCCAATTTTAGAATGTGGGGGCCTTTTCTGTCGGACCTTCCCTTTAGTCCAGAGGAGTGGGGCTCACGGCAGCATACTTGTGGGGAGGTGTGTGTTTCACATAAGAAACGGGTTGCACACCGTTTTTCAACCATATTTTACTTGTTATTTTTAAACCAAATCTTTTCCGAGTGGCGTGCTCACTTTTCGTGCCAAGGCCACACTGCACGTGTAAAACATAAACACCAAAATAGTGGGGTATTCCTTTAACCCGCACCTCCAGAATGAAAGGGTAAGGGTTCCACCCCCTTTTTTGCTTTTTCTCGAGAGGTGGTCTCGGCAGGCAGAAGTATGTTTTGCCAATTTTAGAATGTGGGGGCCTTTTCTGTCGGACCTTCCCTTTAGTCCAGAGCAGTGGGGCTCACGGCAGCATACTTGTGGGCAGGTGTGTGTCTTGCCACTCCCCCTTTTTATCTCCCTGCCTCTTTTTTTTTATTTTAAAAACCAACATTCACATTGCCAATACTGACTCTGAAACTGAATACCTTTGTTTTTATTCATTATCACTATACTTAATATCAATGATCACCATTTATTTTTTATTTTTTTCATGTAACAGTCATTGTAAACAAATTATTTATGTATAATACATTGCAGTACACAGAACACAAAATAGGAACATATCATCAATATACATTGCAATACATCTCACCCACCCCACAAATAACAAAATAAATTACAAACAAAAATCAATACAGTCCATCATATAAATTCCCACACACTATTGGGGCAGTTCTGAATTTTAGTCCCCAAGAGGAAATACTGTTTGTCACCCACTACCACATCAATGTGAATTCCTCCTTGACGGGCTTATCAGCCACACAGTGCCGAGCTGATTGGGAATCAAGGAGTAACTCTGTTGCTGTTCAATACCTTCTACCATGGGTCCCAACACTCCTTAATATCATGCACTTATTGACTGAATCTCAATCTTCTGAGCTTGACGGCATATCACGTCAGGGGTATAGACCACTCTCAGGCAGATCAGCGAGCAGTACATTACCCTCATCAATTAATCTATCTTTGTCTCACAAGATCTTCCTCCAGATCTGCAGGAAGTCCAGTTGTCCATTTCTGGATCGTCATGCATCAGGGACCAATCTCAAAGTTCTGAGGTTTTGTTCAATGTTCCCGGAAGAGGGAACCTGGGCCACGGACACTCTCCAGGTGATTTGGTCTCATAGTCTGGTCTACACTCCTCCCTCCCCCCCATTTCCCTTGATCACAAAGACTTTGGCAAAGATTCGGTGGGAGAGAGCAGAAGGGATCTTGATATTTCAGTTCTGGTCAATTAGATCAAAGTTTCCTCTTCTGCAGGAACTGGCCACTCCCGGCAGCTCCAACTCCTTGTCCCCCTCATCTTCTTCTCGCTCTATCGGCTTGGTGGTTAAAAGGACAACTCTTTTAACTAAGGGTCTACAGAGGCTTTGGTCAAGACCATTCGGTATTTACATTGGCGTTTGACTCTCAAACCCTACTCTAGATATTGGGATGTTTCCACAAATGGTGATCCCAGCATGATCTCTTAGCTCGTTCCTGTTCTTTTTTGACAGTCTAGCAGCTTTTGGTGGAGAGTAGGGCTGGACTGGCCATAGCGGGCAGCAGGTGTTTCCCCGGTGGGCCGGAAGGGTGGGGCCGTTTTTGTGCCAGTGGGGCCATTTTTGTTTCTGAGAGCTGGTTTTGCAGCACTGCTGCAAAATTGGCCGCCCTGTATCAAAAGCACAGCGGTAGTGCAGCAGCAGTGTTCCAGCCCTGGCAATTACGTACGACTGATCCCACCATACCCCCGCGGGTCAGTCACACATAATTGCTGGGGCTGGTTTGCGATCCCAGTCCGGCACTGGTGGAGGTCCATCAACTTAATCTTCCTATCAACTGCTAAATCTCACTGGTTCTCTATTAAGGCTTGTAGAGAGTTTTCAGAGCCTCCAGGAGAAATTGAGGTTGTGATCAACAGAGATTTTAAGAGTTTCTCTATTTTAGGACCTATGGTGAAGTCCTCTCCCACTCGGTATTTGCCTTCTGTTCTCACATCTTTACAAACTGCTTCCTTTGAGCTTTAGAGGATGTTGGTTTGAAATTTCTCACATATAAGCTTATTCTCGTGGCTATCGCCTCAGCTAGAAATGTTTGTAGAGCTTTCTGCTTTACTCTGTCATTCTCCTTTTCTCAGATTTTTTGAGGAGAGGGTAATCCTTCTGCTGGATCCTTTTTTTAACCTAAGGTTCACTTTTCCATTCACGTTTCCCAAGGGGATTTTCTCCCCCTTTCTTTCTTTTCCTCACCTTCCTTGAAGGAGGAAAAGGCTTTTCACTCTCTAGATGTTAAAACACGCTCTCTCCATTCATCTTGACAGGTCTCAAGCATTCAGGAAGACAGATAGACGTTTTGTGACTTTTGAGCAAGCTGGTCTGCAACTAGAGCCACATTGAATACGTGCTTAAAGGATACTATCCTGCAGGCTCAACAGGGCCCTTCTGGAGGTGGCTTGAAATAGGGTTGATCTACCAGACGCATGGCTGATTCCTGAATGGAATTCCAGGGTGTCTCTCTTTCAGTGCTTAATTTGTAAAAAAAACGTAGTGCCGGGGCTCTGAACAGGAGGACACTAGAGCTTGCACCATCTGTTGCCCCTGGCCGCACTGCCAATGACAGCACCAACACACAACTAATCATCACACTCTCAAGTGTGACAATTCACACTATTACAGACCCACAAAGCTATAAAAATGACATTGGAAGCAAATACTAATAATTGGAAATAGAAATTGAAATAATAAACAGAAGTTGTTGTGCTCGTACCGAAATTGGCAGGCACCACTACCATGTGGCAGACAGTCATAAGCCCCGGTGCTGGCAATTTTGTGCTGGTGCTGAGCACCGGAAAGCACCGGCACAAATTAAGCACTGCTCTCTTTCAGAAATTTGTAGAGCAGCCACTTGGTCTTCGACTCTGCTTTTGTGAGACATTACAGACTAAATAATGTTCTGGATTGTACTAAGAATGTTGGTGTGGGGTGTTAAGTTTCATTTTGAAATTAAGTGCCTAACTTAACTCTATTACTTCACAGGTTCAGTGCAGTGGTGGCTGACATTTACTGAAGGTCTGGGTGGGTGGAAGGGGGCACAACAACAAAAATAAGAAAACAAACTTACCTTCCTTTCATCGCTGTTCAACGTCCTCCTTCCTCCGGTATCTTCTGGAAACCTGGAAGCAGGAAACTGCACTACCCAGTCCTGGTGCTGCTTTCACATCATGAAAGCAGCACCAGGATTGAATAGAGTGGCCTCTCTCAGCGATCCTAAGAGCACTGGAAGCCTGCACTTTCTCTAACCTAGCTGACTAAGACAGCTATGTTAGAGAACTTTAAAATATGCATGTTTGGCTGGTCGTCCCAAGTCGGCCGTGCAAAGAGATTTGCGCTTTTTAAAGTGCTTGGCTCTCTGCTGCTCTCACTTGGCAGCTCTGGCCCGCCCCGTCCTGACACTTAGTTCAGGACAGTTGCTGAAAAATAAAACGATAATAAACTTGTGGGGCGACGCTTCTCCACTAAAGTGGAGAAGCAGCCCCTGGTTCAGTCTGCATTAAAACTTTGTTGTGCATACTTGCTGTGCAATGTGCTTTTATCAAAGGCTGATTATTTGGTGGTCATGTTGTAGTGACTGGGACAAGGACAAGGGACGTAGCAGTAATACTCCGATTATTTACTGATCTAATTTAGATTTCGGAAGTTAGGTTACTCCATCACAATGGTGCCGGATATCCTGTCTGCCGAAATCTAAAGCCCATAGGAAATAATGGCATTTAGATTCCGTGGACAGGATAGTCATCACCGTTGTGACAGAGTAACCCGTCTGCTGAACTCTAAATCAGGTCCTTATTCCTACTCATCCTCGTCACAGTCATTATGATCCCTCTGATCTTCCCTCTGAGCATTTCGTTTTTCTTGCATATTTCAGGAGGAGTCTGGGTAAGCCCATGCCTTATAACCTTGGTACCCAGTTGGGAGGGGATGGGCTTACAAATACTCCTGTGTGTTTTTTCTGTTAGGGGCCGGAGTCACACTCATGTCAAAATGACTGTGACCAGGACAAGTAGGACTAAGAGTAATGAAGATTCCCAGTAAGTAATAAATAAATGAATGATACATCTTATAAAGCGCACAAATACCCGGAGGTGTCTTGCGGCTGTAGAGATCCAGAAGGAACAATACAAGGGCCATAAACTGCCGGATCATTGGTTAAATAACCACGTTTCAGGTTCTTTCTAAAAGCCGGGAGCGTGGGTGCTGATTTCAGTTCCAACACAAGCAATTCCAAAGAAGAGCTGTGCTTCTAAAAACAGCTCCTCCCACCCCAAGTGGCCTGTTTGAAGGGGGCAATCCTCAGCAAGTTAGCTGAGCTGATGCAAGGATTTCTGTTTGGGAAATAGCGCACCAGCTTTGCCTTTAAGTAGGCAGGTGCTTTTCCGTAAATTGTCTTGTACACTAAACAGAGAACCTTAAATGAAATGTTATGGCAAACTGGAAGCCAGTGCCACTGCCTAATAGCGGCCCTTGCGGACTGATGTTTTGGGATTCTTAAGAGAAACTGTGCTGCTGCATTTTGAATGACTTGCAGTTTTTTAAGTGAGTCTTTGGAGGGGCTAATGTAGAGACAATTGCAATAGTCGAGTCGCGAAAGAACCTGGGCTATGACCACCGTTTTCAGTAAGTCAGCCGGCAGAATGTTTTTTATTTTCTTGACAATTATGAGCCAGTCGAAAGAGGAGGAAGTGATTTGGTTGATTTGTTCTTCGAATTTTAGTTAATTGTCAAGCATAAACCCCAGGTTTTTTACCTTGGATGTTGGAGTAGGAGCCCTATCCAAGTCTGATGGCCACCACTGGGGGGACAAGAGTCCTGGATTATTACCGAATTGAATGATTTCTGTTTTCGAGGTGTTGAGCTTTAAACAGTTGTTGTCCATGCAGCTATTGACTGTGCTCATACATTTGATGAAAGTCTCGCCAGCCCCCATTTCATTTTTGGCCATTGAGACTATGATTTGAGTATCATCTGCATACAATGCCAATGACAACCTGAAAGATCTGAAAAGAGCAGCAAGTGGTGTAATGTACAGATTAAATAAAGTTGAGGACAGAGAGGAACCTTGGGGGGGGGCAAAGCACAAAGTTCCTGAGTTTTAAGTCCCCAATTACACCATTTGTTGCCAACCTGAGAGTAAAGATTCGAGTAGCACCAGCGCTGAATAGATAATTCCTAGGTCCTGCAGACGGTCAACCAATACGTTGTGGTTGCCTGTATCAAAGGCCACTAAAAGATCAAGAAGGATCAGCACTGCATTTCCTCCCTTATTGAGCGATGACCTGAGTTCCTCAGAGGCTGTAAGCAAAGCAGATTCAGTACTGTGGTGTTCTCTGAAGCCAAACTGCATATCATCCAGAAGATGATTGGCCTCAAGAAAGACAGAGACTTGGGTATTCATGATTTTCTCTGCTACCTTGGCTGGAAAGGGAAGTCGAGCGATTGATCCATAGTTATAAGGATCAAGTGGATCAAGGGTAGGTTTTTTTAAATAAAGGAAGCACAGATGCAGCTTTCCAGCTAGTAGTAAAGATACCAGTTTTGAACATAGTGGAAAAGATTGCTGCAAGGTAACAAGCTATAACCACCGATATCGTATGAACCACCCTAGAGGGGCATGGGTCCCTAGGGGATACCAAATTGATTTTGGGTATGAGTTCCACAATCTGTGCTGCTGGGTAAGAGCTAAATTGCCTAAAAGTAGTTGCCTGGGCTGGCGTTTGCAAGACTGGTTAATGCACCACCATTGTTGAAGTTGTTAAAGATGTTCAGGACTTTAGTCTGAAAGGTCTTGCAAGAGAATTACAGAGCTCTAGAGAGGTGGAAGCCATTTCAATTTCACTCGGGGCAGTCAGTTTTTTAATGGTTTGAAATAGGGTTTTAGAGGTGTTTGTCGCTAAGTTAATTTGAGCTGTAAAGTATTTGGATTTGGCCTGCAGAATAGACTCTTTATAACTATTGAGACAAGCTTTGCATTTTGCTCATTCCTCACTGCAGTACTCAGCACGCCATTTGCGTTCTTGCCTCTGGCAATTTTGTTTTAGTGTTTTGAGCGACTCCGTAAACCATGGCTAAGAGATCTTACTGTCAATGGTTTTCGAAAACCTAGCAGAAGCCACCCCTTTTAGGGCTGAGTATAGCCAATTATGATAGTCCTCAGCCATCTGGACAGGGCTGGTCTCCTTAATGATGCTTGAGTGAGAAAGTAAGGCGTCAAGATCCAAAGCTTGGATTTTATTCCATGCCCAAACCCTCTGACAACAGTAATCAGGGCATTACGGATATAATATAGAATGTAATGTGTAGGATCTGCTTCTTATGGTTATTCCCACTTTTTGCTGATGTCTCACTCTTTTGGGACTAGTCTGACTGGGATCCTGCTATCCAAGACCCCAGTCTATCTGCTTTCTCCCTTAAATTGCTATGTATGTACTTTAGGTACACTCCAGATTGGATACTGGGGTACCCTTAAAAGACCCTACTATGGGGTACACCATGTACCGAGGGCATAGGTACCCCAGAGGCCTCCAATGGGCTGAAGCATGTATTATGCCACCCATGAGAGGCCATTCAAAATGACACAACAGGTCTGCTACAGCAGCCTGTGTAAGCTTATGCTTGCACCACTTACTTAGATATAGGTTCACTATATCTATGTAAATCACTGCACTTAAAAACCTATCAGTCACCCCTATGGCAGGCCTTATCAATCCTAAAGGCAGGGTGCTGGGGTTTACGTGATAGGGTGCCTCTGCACGAGTAGGGCCCCTCTGCAGCCTTTGGAGACCATTCTCCGGGGTTGCCTGTGATGCAGCCAGACATATAGGTTAAGTTGCATTATAACCTCGCAGTAAATGCTAACTTTAAAACGGCTGCTTAGAAACATGTGTTTGGTGTCAAACACCTTGGAATCATACCTCCACACCAGTAACTGGTGTGGGAGGTATGATTCCACTCTTCAGAAGCAAGCTTCATGGGTCACCCGTCTACCCGGTACCAGCTTTCTCGACCCGGCAGTACAAAATGGATGCTGCCAGCCACAGACACGTTTCTGCTCTCCTGCTGCTGAGCCAAGCTCGAGCGCAGCTGACATCTCCAAGCAGGCGTTCTTGTCCTGAACCGCTCAGGTTAAATAATGAGTACCTGCTGAGATTGTCCTGCCACAGTCGTCTGCTGCCTTCCTGATGCCGGACCCGAGAAAATGATGGACCCTGTGGTGTATATTTCATTGTTGTTTCTCCCTACAGGTTGGACTAGGGAGCCTTAGTTTTTATTAAAAATTTGGGAGGGGTTGTTGTGTCCTGCGAGACACGTTCTACTGTCTCAACAGACACAGAGTTATTAGCCACTCCCCCTATGGGAGTGGGCACACTTGCACCCCCACACGCATCCCTCACAGGCATCACGAGTGACGTGAGCCTGTTAATAAAAGGGCCCGGGTGCACGTGCTCGTGGCCAGTTGACTAACCTTACTCACCTTGTCTGTGTACGTCCTTTGCCAGCATGAGGGCCTAGAGCCCACAACGCCGCAGGAATTTACACAGGGTGATGCTGAGCAAAGACTAAAACCTACCTCTCCCGCTCCAAACTCTGCACTTCTGGCCGTTAAACGGAAGAGATTCCTTGTAATTCAGGGGAACCAAGGACATTGGCAAACTTCATGTGATACAATTCATAATTTATTCCTCTGGTGCTTCAGTCAATGCTGACGTCACTTCTGTAACAGTTAACTTGCACAAAGCAGCAGAAGGGGGCGTTGAATGAGAGTTGCGGGAGAAGAGATAACGCAACTAATGAATATGTGCTCTTGCCTGGACCAGAGCTTCTAAATAATCAAACGTAACGACTCTAAACGTTATATGCTATTTTACCGAGTAGAGATGTCTTAAATTGATGCTACTGATTGGATTAAATGAATGTATGTGTCAAGTAATGCTCAGTGGCTATCAGTGTTTCTTGTTCAGGTCATACTTACATACACAGTTAGAAACGGAGAGCCTAATTCACAAAAAACAGTCATGAGCATAGCTTGATCAATAAGACTGGGGGAGTGTAAACTTCAGATATTCCAACACTTATGCTGGCATATAATGTAAAATACATTATACGACAAGCAGTGGAAGGGGAGGCAAATGCAGATTGGTAGGGGTTCTGAGTGAAAGAAACTCAGGGCCTCATTTATTAGAAACTGACGCATCGGTATCAATGCGTCAGTTTCCTTGCGTCTATGTCAAATGCCCTTGTGACACCATAGATGCGCTGTATTTATATTGCAGAGCTCCATGGCTCAAGGATTAACAGATGCATCAGAAATTGTGGCACATCTGTTGGCGCAAAAGTGACGCATTGCTGGAGTTGATCATAAAACTGACGCAACTCCAGCAATGCATCAGAACGCATGGGCAAGTCCCATTTTAAAAGCCCTGTGTCAATCGTTATGCCTGGTCTGAGCAGGCATCAGGATTTGACGCAGTCAAGTTGTAGGGTGGTGTAGTGAAATGTAAATTCCATTGTAACACTTCTACGTGGCTTTTGCGTGGGAATGCCTACCTTGCATACGTTATACCTGTCGCAGGTATATTGTGACGCAGAGCTCTACAAACTGACAATTTGGACTCAATGAGTCAGTTTGTAGAAAAGGAGCAGTGTGGCGCAACAGATTTCCTACCACTGCGTCAAAAAAATAGTGACACAATGACGGCACAAGTGGCTTGTAAATTAGGCTTGTAATAAGGCCCACAATATTTTGTAAAGTAACCAATATATTTGAAAACTTTCAAAATAGAGAGGGAGAGGATGTGCGTGTTTTTGTCTGTTTCCTGGTGGGCGGCAAATTCCATTCCGTTTGCGGAATTTGCGGAATTTGGGGAATTTTGCATCCCGCGAAAACGCAAAACTGCCACAAATTCTGAGATCCGCGACTTCGCAACATTTTTTGCTTGTTCGCGTTCTAAAAATGCGTGTTCGCAAGATATTTCCCCCAAGCACGCAAACAGCAATTGCGAACAGGAAAAAAGCATCGCGAACAAGCAATTCCGCGTGTTCGCTGAATTCCTGCGTGTTCGTGGAGATTTTTTACCGTTTTGCGGAGAACCCATCTCAGAGCCCAAGGTTAACCTTACTAATCCCTTGTTCCCTGTACCACCACTTGTACTAGTGCTAGGGGACACAGTTGCCTTAGGGGCAGTGATGGTAGGAGGAGCCTTTACCTTTGTTGGATTGTGACTCCCCCCCAGATGCAGGTTTTTGGGGCCCTGATGAAGACTGTTTGTGATCTTTACCCTTGTCCCCACCCTTATCTGGAGTTTTAAAATCTTGCTTCTTTTGATCACCGCCATTGTTGTGGTTATTCTGCTTCACTCTGGTTCTGACCCACTTATTTGACTTCTTTCCCAGTTCTTGGTGGAGAAGTCGGATCAGAGTAAACCAGGTATTGCTGCAATAACTGATTTTGGCAATTATTAGGGATCTGCTCCCTCAAAATCAAATTGTATAATCCCTTGAAATCATTAACTTTGCTGCCAAGCAAGCAACCAGCCTTCCAGACCCTTAATGGCACTATCCACAAAGTCTACCCAGTCTTGATTCTGTGTCTTATGGGTGTCTCTGAACTTAATCCTGTACTGTTCAGTGGTTACGCCAAACACATCAATGAACGCATTCTTCAAAACTGAATAGTTGTCAGCTTCCTGTTCTCTAACAGTCAGGCGCTTATCTCTACCTTTGTCAGCAAAGGAGAGACAAATGATAGCTACCCATTGCTCTTGAGGGACCTTCTGTAATTTACAGGCCCTCTCTAAAGCAGTTATTCATTTGTGGATGTCATCTCCACCATGGTAGGGAGGGAGTATCTTGCTTAGGTTCCTTTGGAACTTAAGAGGTTGGAGAGCCACCCCACCCGTGGATACCGTAGTACCTGAGTTACCCATCACAGAGGAGCCAGGTGCATAGGTCTGGAGTGGTGTCGGAAACATCTGTCGTTCTTTATGGAGAGTTGTGAAGAACTGCAGCTGTGAAGGTGTAGAGGGTCCGGAGGAATCAAAGCCTGAATTCTGGAAGGAAGGAGCCTTAAAGCAGAGAGGACAACAGAGTCTGGGTCACTTCAGGGTGACCATGGGCTCGGTAGACAAATGCTTACCGATGTCAGATGCTTCAGGTGCGAAGAAGGGGTGTTTGACTCTGCAGCCACGAGGACCAGGAGACGTCGAGGACGGCCAGAGGTGAGCTGTCACACAAAGGATGTCGTGTGCTGAGGGGTCGGTGTCCGGCTGGAGCACCAACAAGCCTTGGCAAAAGCAACCCATGCAGGAAGGTCAAGCAGGTTACGGTGTGGACCAGCAAGGTCCAGGATACTCACCAAACAATCGGGAGACAGGTCACATCTGGAAAGCCCAACAGAAATCAAGATGGCCCTCAGGGGTACCCGCAGGGCAAAGGACCAGGAGTCGCAAGGGAACCTCGACCAAGATTGCAAAGTACCAGCCCACGAAGCACTTGGTGAGAGGAGGCCGGAGTTCTTTGGTGCAAATACTGCTCTGGGTCAGGACTACACAGAGTCCAATGCACAAGCTCAGGAATTGCCAACAAGTACATGCAACTGCAAATGGATGCTGTGCACAGGGGTTCGAGTTATGCAAGGGATACTGGCCTCAGACTTGCTGAGAGGGCAGATCGACCTCCGGGACCTTCAAAACCCCACCTCTTGTGTTGCTGAAATCTTCAGAGATGGCAGGAGCAGCAGACCTGTCAGTTGCGTTAACGTGCCTGCAGTTGCAGGGGAGTGACTCCTTCACTCCAAGGGAGATTCTTTAGTTGTCCTTAGTGCACCACAGGTCCTGCGCTGAGCCTGTATGGAGCAAGGGCACAGACAAAGCTTTGGACGTAGAGGGAGACAAAGTTGGGCCCAGTCGAAGTCCAGCAAAGTTCAGAGTGTCCAGACAGTCGAAGGTCAGTGGTTTCTTCTTGTAGAATCTTGTCCACATAAAATCTAAAGTCTTACAGCCAGGTAAGCCATTTTGTACCCACGGAAGAGGGTTGGACAGATTTGGGGGACCCTCCTAGGGGAGGGTCAGGGCAGAGGGGTGGTTAAACTCATTGCCTTTGTCCAGTTTTGCACCAGAGCAGGAGCCAATGGCTCCCCGAACTGGTTTGAGCAAGACTATGCACAGGGATACCAAACGGGCCACCAGTGCAGACTTTCAGGCACTCTCAGAGTGCACCCACCCAGCCCCAATACACAAAATCCTGTCTAGGAGGTGGGCACACCTCCCTGTGACAGGATGCCTATTTTCAGTATTTTGCTGCCTTCCTCTGCTCGGGCTTGGTTCAGCAGCAGGAGGGCAGAAATATGTCTCCGGTCCGCAGCATCCATTTTGTGCTGTCCGGGTCGAGAAGGCTGGCAGCGGATAGACCAGTGACCCCATGAAGCGAGCTTCTGAAGGGTGGAATCACCAGTTACCGCTGTGGAGGTATGATTCCAAGGAGTTTGATACCGAACACGATAGGTTTCTATGCAGCTGTTTTCGAGATAGCATTTACAGCGAGGTTATAATGCACCTCTACCTATATGTCCGGCTGAGTCACCGACAACCCGGGAGAATGGTCTTCAAAGGTTTCAGAGGGGCTCTGCTCATGCAGGGGCACCCTCTGACTAAAGCCCCTGCACCCTGCCTTCAGGATTGATAAGGCCTGCTATAGGGGTGACATAAGCACCCTCTTACACAGGTTGCAGAGGCAGACCTGGAGTTCCATTTTGCATGGTCTCTCACGGGTGGCATTATATATGCTTCAGCCCATGGGAGGCCTCTGGGGTACCTATGCCATGGGTACATGAATACCATATACGAGGGACTTATAAGGGTACCCCAGATTCTAATCTGAAGTGTACCAAAATACATGTGTAATAATTTAAAGGAGAAAGCAGATAGACTGGGGTCCTGATTAGCAGGATCCCAGTCAGACTAGTCAAAAGCAGTGAAACATCAAGCAAAAAATGGGGGTAACCATAAGAAGGAGACATTACTTTCCTACACATAACATAATAGTTTAAGGAGAAAGCAGATAGAATGGGTCATGATTAGCAGGATCCCAGTCAGACTAGTATTACATTAGCAAGAATCTAGTATAATCAAGTGGAATTTCTATATACAGGACAGGGCCTGAGTAGGTCCCAAAAGCACTGCAGTATTGCATGAGCAGGTGGCACAGGCCCAAGTGGAGGATACAAAGGTGTTCCATGATGTGCCTGAGATACACCGTGAAGTAGAGAGAGCCATTTGCAGAATTGTCTTCAGAAGACAAGAGACATGTTTGGTTTACTGGTGGGGCAGCCAGGTAGTTGGGAGCTAAGAGGCATTGGAAAGCAGTGTCATATAATCCTGTGACCACAAAATTGTTGGCTACTACCGAGAGGGAAAGAGTAGCCAGTTTGCAGAACTGTACACTTGTATCAGGCTTTGAAACAAGAATTGCCAGGCAAGTGCCACATCTACACGAGGGCGTGGCTTAGGAGCCGAGGGGAATGGTGGCGTGAGCTCGGAGCTACGCACCCGATCCCCGCAGATATCCTGTTAAAAGGTGCGGCAGCACCCGCGAACGCCCAACGTTGCAGACCGGAGGCAGCGGGAGCCTGGACCGCGCCTCCGATCCCGAGAACGGAGCCGTGGGAGTGCCCGCCAGCGGAGAACGGGCGATTCTGGCCCGACGCGCGACCATACGCAAAATGGCGCCCGCCGGACCGGAATAGGGCGCGGGCCCTGACGGGAGGCGCAGCTCCGAGAGTCGTGCCGAGAGGGGGGACGACCGCTCTGTGAAGGGATCGATCAGGGGAGTTCCCGTGGCCTCTGGGACCCCCATCGATCTGGAATTTGGACTGCACTGTGACCTTGGTGCCAAGATGTCGACGGAGAGCCTGCGAAGGGAATAGCGGCTCCGCTGACGCGACTGCCTGGGTGGTCCTACGCCCGCTTCCTGCTGTGGGACGCTGAGCAGCGGAGCCACATAGAGAGGGACCCGGAGAGCGGCGGAGCGGTCCTGGCCACGGGGAGGCAGCTATTGGAGGCCGATTGAGGAATCAAGAGGCGAGGAGCCTGCCCGCCACGGTAGGAGGAGGCTCGGAAGCGGACAGAAGGCGGACTCTCTTGGACAGCCGGCGCTTACACCTGACAGAGGGAACAGGTACCCCACGCTCTGCGGGATCTGCTGCTGCAAGACCCCATAGCCGGATAGATTGGAAAATTGGGGACATCTGCGGCCGCCTCGGATGATCGGAGGAGCCCGACAGCGCACCTGCCACCGCTGGGCAGGGAGGTGAGCAGTGGGAGCAGACTGAGGGAGGCTGCGCGCACCGATCCCACGCAGAGGAGCAGCGGGCAGGGATTAAACACAGAGTACCCCCGGGGGGCCCTGCGCCGCAGCTTGGAAGGAGGGAGGCTCTCCTGTGGCCTCCGGATGCACATGAGAGGCCTTTGAGTGCCTTGAGAGTACGGGAGGGGGTGCTGAGCCCGGAGGGGAGCATCGGAGACGCCCATATCCCGCCGAGGTGGTGCTGCAGCGGGACGACCTTCCGCTGGGACAACCAGACCTGGGGACGACTTCTCCTCCACTGGAGCACGTCAAAGAGGGCCCGGTTAGGGAGTGGGCCTCCTCATCGAGAAGACCGCAACAAGAGTGCAGCCCCTGCCAGTAAATAGAGCGAGAGTTGGGCCCGGGGATCCTGCCCCTGTGGCTGCCGGAAATGGCGGTGCACTCCTAAGCGCCTGGTAGTACCGGGACTGAGCCCCAGATAAATACGCAGGGAAGAAGGGGGCAGGAGACACCACCTTACGGCTGCAGAGTCCGCGCACACGGGGGCGAGTGGCCTGGGGCTGGGATGAGACCTTGGATCCCCCGTTTTGGGACGACGCCACTGTTGCATCCCCTGATGAGCAGCCGGCTGTAACGCTAGAGGCCCAGAAGCTTGGGGCGTATAGTTCCTACGATACCGAGTCCTACCGGGGACTACTGAGCCCACCCGGCAGCTGCACTATAGACTGCCGACGGCGGCGTGCCTTACGAACAGCCACCATGGGGAAAACCAAAGGGAAGCCGGACGGAGCAGCGACCTCGGACGCATCGGAAGGGAGTCCTGTGGGGCCATCGGACTTGCAACAACTTCAAGACCGCATACTGGAGGCTATTGCGGCCACGAGAGACGCTTTGCAGCATGATATTGCACAGGTAGTATCGGGACTAGGGCTCCTGAGGGCTGACCACGACAAACTCAAAGATAAGGTCAAAGAGGCCGAAGACACCTTGGGGGCGCTGGCCTCGGCCCACAAAAGCATGGAGGAGAGGCTCACGGACGCTCTGGGCAGGATACAAACGTTGGAGAGGAGGGCCGAGGATGCCGAAAATAGAAGTCGACGCAGTAATGTCCGAATAGTGGGCCTGCCGGAAAAAACGGAAGGGGGAGACATGGTCGAGTTTCTAGACAATTGGCTCAAGACCGCGGTGGCACCGGAAGGCTTATCACCATTCTTTACATTGGAACGAGCTCATCGTGTTCCGGCTAGACCTCCTAGCCGGGCCTGCACCCGCGGCCGGTCGTAGCCAAACTGCTGCACTATTAAGACAGAGACCTTTTGCTTCAGAGAGCCCGTGAAGCTGGACCATTCCTAGTAGCGAACAGTAAAGTGACCCTATTCCCTGACTACACCTTTGACACGCAGACACTACGAGCCTCCTTTTTGTCTATCAAACGCGAATTACGAAATGAGGGCATTCGATACTCCCTGCTCTTTCCAGCCAAGCTACAAGTGATACTGGATGACAAGACACACTTCTTCCCTACATCGGCGGCTGCTTGGGACTGGTGGGAGACATACAAGGCGGGCACGGACGGTGCCAGAACCCGAGAGGAGAAAGAGAGGGAGCGTACACAAACGCAGACTCGGAAATCGCAGAGATTATGCTGGAGAAGACAGGAATCGCAGAAACCTTCGGTATCCCAGATGGAGATGGAGCGGCAGGCTGCACTACAAGCAGTGGAATCGTTGTCGAGATCAGGCGCCTCCCCGTCGGCGCAGGGCTCGAACTCGGATGGTCGCGGCACGGGGTCGGAGACGGAGCACTCAGAAACGCACAGTGCCCAGGGCCCGCTGGTGACACCGCAAACGGCTGAAGACATCCTGAATGAATGAAGCAAGGACGGTGACCAGTGAACACTTCTGCAGAGGGGGGATTCCACGGACTGTAAGGTACCTAGATTAAAGGGGCACTGACCGGGATAACAGACCGCTGCTAAAGAGAAGATGCAGGGGGAGGGGGCTGCGTAACCACCTCTTGGCCTAGACCACAACCCGTTTGCCCTTAAGGCACTCACGGTTACGACCGTGATTTAGTTGGGACATTGTGAGGTTTGAAACAGTTTGGATGGGTACTAATAGTTCGGTATTGGGGCCTGTTCTGGTGGGGGGAGAGAGGGGATTGTTGAGGTTGCTTCCTTTTTCAGGCGTTGGTTGGTCTTGGGATGTAGGGGAATGAAAATGTCAGCTAGCCAGGAAGCTAGTTGGGGGGACACCACCACTCATGATGCGTTAGGATTGCGATGGAGGGGAGGACGGGAACTATGGGACAATGGCTAATGCAAATGTGTTGCGATGTGTGACCTGGAATGTGCGAGGGCTGAACTCTATGACCAAAAGGCACAAAGTACACGCATACCTGGTCGGCAGGGGGGTGCATATAGCGATGCTACAAGAAACACACCTAACGAAACCTGAGGGGGTGGCACTGCAGAGGAGGTGGAGGGGCCAGATCTTTAACACCACTTATTCAGCCTTCGCCAGGGGAGCTCTGATATGGATACGGGCGGGCACCCGATTTCAGGCGACCAGACACATGGTGGACCCCGAGGGCAGATTTGTGGTGGTGGAGGGCAGACTACGAGGCAGGGACGTAATATTGTGTAGCATATACGCGCCAAACACTGACCAGTTGACCTTCCTAACGGGAATATCGGGGACGCTTGCACACTTCTTGACGGGTCCGGTCCTAATCGGGGGTGATTTCAATTCAGTAACGGACACAACCCTAGATAGATCCCACCCACCACTGGGAGATTCCCCTGTACACCGCCTCACGAAGGGAAGACTAGACTGGCAAGAGCAATGGGGTTTGTTGGACGCGTGGCGCTCGCAATACCCAACTGAACGTGACTACTCGTTTTTCTCGAGCCTCCATGACCTCCACGTCCGGATAGATGCATTTTTGTGCTCTCGATCGGTCATGCAAGCTGTGACGCGGTCCGAGTACTTCACCAGGATGCTCTCGGACCATAATCCGCTGTTAATTAGTTTGGATTGGGTCACGGAGGTGTCCCGGGTCCCGACTTGGAGGTTACGGCCTGAGACACTGGATGACCCACTGTTTCACGCGACGTTGGAGGAAGGTATTGACCGGTATTTTGCGGAAAACAAGGGATCCACGGCTACCAGAGCGATGGAATAGAACGCCTTTAAGGTGGTAATTAGAGGTCAGTGCATAGGGAAACATGTGGGCGTACAGAAGGTATTATTGGAGGATCTGCAGAAGGCGGATTCCAAGTTGAGAGAGGCCGAGAAAGCACGACCGGGTCACCCCGAGCTTCAGGAGGAGGTCAACTTGGCTAGGGAGGCAGTGGCGTTGGAAGTAGAATGCCTCCGCTGCTTTGATCACAGGGCATACATGCTCCGTGCCCATGTTGAGGGATACAAAGCTGGAACGCTACTAGCGTAGTTGGCCAACCCCACTAAACGAAGTTCCTCAGTACTGGCTGTCGAGGGAGAAGGGGGCCGTATACAATACTCCCAGATGGAAATACTAAATTGTTTTCAGAGATATTATGAAAACCTTTATAGGAGCGCAATAGTGGGGCAGGAGTCCGACATCCAAGCTTTCCTCGCGGACATACAGTTGCCGCGTCTGGATCGTGAACAGGCGGAGACATTGGGTAGGGACATTGAGTTAGGGGAGATCAAGGGGGCGATTAAACGAATGGCCCGCAACAAAACGCCGGGCCTGGATGGGTTACCCATCGAATTCTACAGCAAATTCATGGACTTGTTAGCGCCGAAACTACAAATGATATATAATGAGGCCAAAATAACCGGCCTTCTACCCCATTCTATGCGAGAAGCCCTGGTGATACCACTACTGAAGCCAGGGAGGGAGAGCGAAAGCCCGGCCTCCTATAGACTGTTGTCCATGCTCACCACAGACTACAAAATATTGAGTGCCATACTGGCGGAGAGGCTCCTACAGCACATGCCCGATCTGGTCCACAGAGACCAGTCGGGTTTTATACCTGCGCGGAGCACGACGTTGAATGTACGGAGACTTACGCGTTTGATTGAAAGTCCGAATATAGAAGCCCGGGCGCCGCTGGTCCTCTCGATAGATATAGAGAAGGCGTTTGATAGCCTGGAATGGGCATACCTCTACAGAGCCATGAACCACTTTGGCCTGGGTGAGGGCTATATTAGGTGGACACGCATCCTATACACGGCGGCGGTAGCTAGAGTGCGGATAGGGTCCCTTGCTCACACCAATACCCGGTGGAGCGGGGTACCAGACAGGGTTGTTCCCTCTCCCCCCTGTTATTCGCCTTGGCGATTGAGCCACTCGCAGCTGGTAAACATTTTCGGGGCGTAGACAACGGGGAGGGTCACCAATTCATCTCCTTGTACGCAGACGACCTTCTAATATTCCTAGAAGACGGTTCGGGAGCCTTGAAGGGTGCGAGGCGACTCCTGGAGCGCTTTGGAGCGCTGTCAGGGCTGACAGTTAACTGGGCTAAAACCTGCTTGGTCCCTCTACGGCGAAACACGGAACAGCCCAACCACCTGCCCGAGATTAGATGGGAGCCCACTTGCTTGCAGTATCTGGGAGTTTATATATATCACACGGCGGCAGACCTGATGGAGGGTAATGTGGGCCGATGCATGCGGGCTCTGAAGGGTAGCATGGCCTTTTGGGCCACGCTCCCGTTATCGGTCGCTGGGCGAATTTCGCTATTGAAAATGATCGCCCTGCCGCGCCTTCTGTATTATTTCCATACCCTCCCAGTCTGGATACCCAGATCCTTCTTTAGTCACCTGCAGTCTCAGTTACCCTCCTACATATGGGGAAAGGGCAGATGCAGAGTGGCGCTAGAGACGCTCACCCGCCCGAAGGATGAGGGCAGCATGGCAACCCCCGACTTCGAACTTTACTATTTAGCTGCCCAACTGCAGATCTTTACGCAGGAGCGAGAGTATTCCGAGGTCCGGAGAGCGGGAGAGGCGGGGGCACACCACGCCATGTTCTGGCCTACATTGCTTTGCAGCAAAGGATCGCTCTCAGGGACCTGACGCCCGAAGAAAGGACGTTCAGACTCTGTTGGAACCGGTCTCAGCGTCGTGCGGGGGTGCATCATCCATATGCCCCTGAGATACCCCTAGGAATGCTCACAGCACTCCCCCATGGAGGCGACTGGTCGCGGTTGCAGAGCTGGGAGGACGCGGGAATACAGGTGATAGGCGACCTTTATGAGAACGGGGAGCTTATCCAATATTGGGAGCTGCAGGATAAGTTTGGCCTACCTAAAGGGGAGTACCTACTGCATGCTGCGGTGACTGGGGCCATCCAGAGGCACTGGAGGGGAGGATTGGCGGAACCACCGACAACTATGGCCTGCCAGTACACCATGATGGCAGCGGGAACCTACAAAGCAGTGACATGCTTGTACTCCCGAATGCTCCGGGAAAACCTACCACCACTGACGAAGCTGAAGGACAACTGGGAAATGGACCTTAATAGGGAGATCCCCGAGGGGGGGCGTGGCTAAACACACAACGATGCTGGAAGTGTTTTAGGGAAGCTCCGGCGTGAACCTCCACACCGGGGGTAATTTCTCCGACAAATACCCCACCCAGCCGGCCACAAACCGAGGACTGGTGCTGCAGGACCATCGACCAGCATCGACCCGAGTTACGGGCTTTTGCGAGCTCCAGGTCCGCACCGACACCACAGCGGAAGACTGAGCCGGGCGAGGAGCGGCCGCGCTGGCGAGCCTCGCCACGCAAATCCGAGGACCACACCGGAAGTGCAGGCCGCGAGAGCTGGCGGCGAGTGCGAATCACACGGAAACAGCCGAGCTGGGGTACTGTGCATCACCGCTGACCCGCTAGAGCCCACAAGCGAAGCAGCACTCTACCGGGTCCCCTACCTGCAGCGAGAAGGAGAGGCGTCCGTGACGGACTGGAGCCGGCGACTGTGGGGGTGCAGAGTGCGAGCACGGCTGCCGGTAAGAGGAGGTCCCCCGCCCCCCCTTCCCCCCACCGACTGCGGAACCGACCGGCGACCGCCTCCAGACGGTGAGTGGCGAGCGGGAACCCGCCGTCTGAAGACCTGCACGTCCGCCCGCGGTCACTGGAGCCGGAGACCAGGGGGAGACCCTAGGACACTGGGACCACCGAGCCGGGGCCTGGGAACCCCACACCACACTGACCAAGTTGGTGGGCGCGAGTGGAGTGGAGCAGCAGATGCTGACGGGCCCTCCCGTATTGCCAGGGAGAGAGGCACCCACACCAACATGGCGGCGTTCGACCGGTGACCGGGCGCTATGAGCCCTTGACGACAGCACAGCTCCGGAGCGGGAGAGGCGCACCCGGGCCCTACGCACTTGGGAGACACAAAACCCATTCCGGACTGGTAATACCAGCAGAGGGAGGTGTAGAAATCTCCGGGGACACGTGAAAGACCTATGCCCCACCACCATTGAGGCGAGCATAATCCAGCAGCCACCAACCGCCTGAACGCTACACACGACAGCGGTGCACCAGTGAACCCAGAGGCCTCCACAGGGGTACGTGGCGAAGCAGCCTCCCGACGACTCACACGGGAAGTAACCACCCTTGAGAAATTAACTGGGGCTATAGACGCGGGACTGGTGAAGGGGTAACTACCGCACAGGAGCCCTGCAGTCACCGAGGGAGCTGAGGATCGCGAGGCGCACGGTGGAGAAACCGGGAGGCCTCACCGCACACGCAGTTTTACGCCAACTAATTGGACACGCAGCGGAGACGCAGCGCAGGAAACAGAGTACACGACCTCTGGGGACGAATACCACTACTGACCACGCATGGCTGGAGGACGCTGAGGAAGTGCAACGCACGCCGGAATAATAAGACCCCCGCAGCGGACTGCCCGGGGGTCCAAGCCATCACCACACTAGCGAGGGGACGTCGCCCGGAATTACTGTCTAGCGGGGCGAGGATACACACGACCATCCCAGGCCATCCTGCCCCGGGCTCCTGGCCGGAGAACTTTTCCCTGACTGGCGGCCACAAGTCCCGGAACATTGCCGAGCTGCGCCGCCGAGAACCACTCCTGCAACGACACAAGTGACCAGGACCCTGCCCATGTCTGGAGGTGCGGGGAAGCGCACGGGGGCTGGGGGCACGCACCCGAAAGGTACCATGGACAAGACACCGAAGTCCAAAGATGCAGACCCCGTGACGGCCAGATTGGACTCAGTCCTTGCAGCCATGGAACGGCTAGAGAATTCCATACAATCCACCCGAACGTCGTTGGAGGCGAAAATCGACGGAGTCGCCATAGATCTGACGCACCTGAGGGCGGATCACAAAAAGCTTGCTGAACGTACCGCGACTCTGGAACACAACGTATCGGACCTGGAACCACGAGTCGCGCAATCAGACAAGCAACTGAAGGACCTCCTAAACAGAGTCGAGTTCTTAGAAGACAGGGCAGAGGATGCAGAAGGACGGGCGAGACGCAACAACGTCCGAATAGTGGGATTGCCAGAAAAATGGGAAGGGAGAGACCCCACGACACATGTGGAGGACTGGCTCCGCAACCTACTACCGGAGGGCGCCCTATCGCCTCATTTCGTAGTCGAGCGAGCACACAGGGTCCCATCCAGACTGCTCCCAACAGGCTCTAATCCGCGCCCACTGCTCATTCGTATCCTGAATTATAGAGACCGCGACTCAGTTCTAAGGGAAACTCGCAAACTCGGCAATATCCAAGTAGACAATGCTTATATAATGTTTTTCCCGGACTACACGATCCAAGTGCAACGCCAGAGACACTCATTCCTGGCAGTGAAACGGCGCATGCGCCAGCTTGGACTCACCTACTCCCTTCTATTCCCGGCAAGGCTGCGAGTGGTGGCTAATGAAAAGACCCACTTCTTCAATACCTCGGAGGAGGTGGAAGCCTGGCTGGACACTGGGACGGACAAAAGTGCCACGAGACCAGCAGACCTGCCCCGTACGAGAAGGCGCAGAGGCTCTAAACGGAGACGCGGACTCAGGTCGCCTTCGCCAGCAGCGAGCGGACCACAACATAACACAAGTCCACCCGAGGAAGAAATGCGCCGGGAACAACAGGATGCCCTACGAATGGCCACGGAACTCACCAACTCACACCTCCAGCGCTCTTTACCAGACACCAGCCCCAGGGCCCTACTGAGCGACGACGAGGCAATTTACGGAAGTCTCTGAGGATCTACCTGACATTACACCGCAGACGGCGGATTTGTTCGGATAGAGGACTGGCGCGCCTCGGCGCCCCCTCGCTCCCCTATTCCTTCCATTCTCCCTGCTCGCACTATTTGCTCGCAGAGGGAGGAGTGCTCGAAGTAGAAGAAGAATGACATGTGACACGGAGGGGCTGCACGAGGGGAGGCCGATGGAACAGACTGTTTCTGCTACCACATGCACCCGAGACACAGTGAGTAGATGCTGAGATCTTGCAAAGCGCTGGCAGTCACCAGGTGGACGGCCACAGGTAACTTCTCTTAATTGGCCCCACTGAAACGAGGGGTCCCTGAATAGACTGGCATTGCACGAAGGGCTCGTGCCGCCGCGGCACCACGCAAACCAGTGCATACGATGCCATGCACCCTAATGGACGCACTGCAGTGTCTATTGCGAGGCCCACTAAGTTGCCGGCTGGGATAAAGGATCCCCCCCATGTGCGGCTTTACACGCACTCACGCTTTGTTTAATGATAATGACTCTCTCGCCTTGCGCGATAGGCAGCGACCCCCCAGACTTGAAAGTTGACTTTCTCAGTAGAGTGTTTGGACGACTGCACGTTCAGCAGCCGACCTTCTGGTATTATTCCATGTTCATGTTCCCCTTCCCCCCTCCCTTGTTTTCAAAATGTGCTGCATTCACAGGCTGGTGCTGTTCTCCTTATGTACGCCTTTGCGCCCCACAGGTATGTGTGGAAATGTTGTTGTGGTGGGTGGTGGGGGGCCTTCCAATGGGACCCACGAGGGTGGAGGGAGGAGAACAACTGATGAATTGTGATGACTGCGGTTAAGATTTGCACCTGGAATGTGCGTGGCATACATACACCCTCGCGTAGGTACATGATCTACTCATACCTGAAGAGACACAAGGTCCAAATAGCACTCCTGCAGGAGACGCATTTGACAACACCCGAGGTACACACACTGCGCAGACGATGGCGCGGACACCTATACGCGACGGGGTTCTCCTCCTACGCACGGGGTGTGTTGATATGGATGAGACCGGGGACACCGTTTGACATTGAGGACTCTTACATAGATGGGGAGGGGAGGCTGGTAGCTGTGAAGGGATACCTAGATGGACGCCCGATAGTTTTGGCATCTGTTTACGCCCCCAACACGGATCAGCAGGGATTTCTCACGAGAGTATCGGCAGCTCTATCACACTGGCATGGGACCCCCTGGATACTAGGGGGGGACTACAATTGCGTGCTAGACACTACACTGGACCGCTCCTTCCCGCCGTTACCTACTGCACCAGTAGTGGGCGCCATGAAAGCTCTTATAGCCTGGGCCACTCACTGGAACCTCCAAGATGTGTGGCGACACCGAAACCCTGGCACCCGGACATACTCATACTACTCGGGTGCGCATGACCTACACACGCGACTAGACAGGTACATGCTCACTGACAACCTACTCCCATTAGTGACTGGAGCATATTATATGGGCCGGACACATTCGGACCACAATCCCCACATGTTGGAGGTCACATGGGCGAACTCACATCCTCCCATCCCCACCTGGAGATTGCAGCCAGATCTCCTGTTGGACGCTCCTTTCCGGGATTCGCTGTTCACGCATATAGTACACTACTTCGAGGAAAACACAGGCACAGCATCCACCCCCCAGATAGAATGGGACGCGTTCAAAGTGGTGATAAGGGGACAATGCCTGGGCACGCAAGTAAACTTTAAGCGGCGTGTCGAGAAAGACCTCAAAAAAATGGAGACAGAGCTACTACGACATGAACAGGACACAGAGGGAGATGACGGAGCAGAGTTGCGGGCCGCGCAAGCGGAGCACGAGAAGCTGATAGAGAGGCTGCGGTGCTTGAATTATGCCGCCCACGCGGCACGCACCCATGACAAGGGAGATAAACCAGGCAAGCTACTGACATGGTTAATTAGCAGGGAGGAAAAGACGAAACCGGTCACGAAAATATTGGGAGCCACAGGAGTACTCTTACACACACAACAGGAGATTCATTGTGCGTTTACTAGCCACTACAATACACTATACCGCTCTTGCATACCTACTCCCACTCCGAACACTGAGGAGTACCTCAGATCGATACCACTACCGACGCTTAGAGATGCTCACCGAGACGAACTGGCGGCGCCTATCACTTCAGAAGAGCTTCGAGTGGTCATTGCGGCTCTCTCCAATGGGAAATCCCCGGGCCCCGATGGACTCCCAGTGGAGTTCTACAAGGCATACCCGGACCTCCTGATCCCTGAACTGATTAAAATGTACGGGGCAGCACTGGAGGACTCCTCATTACCACCCACCTTGAATGAAGCCACCCTGGTCTCCATCTTAAAACCCGGAAAGGATGGAACACAGTTGGGTTCATACCGGCCACTGGCCCTTCTGAATACCGACTATAAAATTTTAGCGTCCACACTGGCCCGGAGGTTAGCCCTCTATACGCCCACATTGGTCCACGCAGACCAAAACGGCTTTGTACCCACACGTAGCACATCACAAAATATCCGCCGACTATTCAGGGTACAAGAATATGCGAGGACGCCTTGGCCACGATCGGGGTGTCTTGTACTAGATTTGGAGAAGGCATTCGATTCAGTGGAATGGCCGTATCTCGCAGCAGTAATGCAGAAGTACGACCTGGGAGAGGCATACACCGATATGGTCGGCCTCCTCTACCGGACGCCCAGCGTGCGGGTCCGGCTCGGAGGCCTCCTGTCGGACACCATACAAGTCAGGCGGGGCACGAGACAGGGTTGCCCCTTGTCGCCACTGCTCTTCTCCTTAGCGATGGAACCGCTGGCGGAAACGCTGAGGAGGCAAGGTGCAGATTGGGGTATTCCATTGATAGATGGCACGCACACGGTCTCGCTATATGCGGATGACCTGCTTCTCTACGTTAGAGACCTCACACAGATACCGCAAGGACTCACGGACACCCTACGAGAGTTCACGACCCACTCGGGACTGAAAGTTAACTGGGGGAAGTCCGAAGCTTACGCCTTTCACCCCGACATGCAGGAATGTGAGGTACGACTGGGGGGAACGACACTGACCTGGCACGCAGGCGCCTTCAAATACCTGGGCATCCACATCTACCGGTCCCCGGTGGACGTGCTGGAAGGCAACTTAGTCAGAGCCATCTCCTCCCTGCGCGCCCAAATGGCTTTCTGGAACACGCTTCCACTGAATGTCCCAGCCAGAGTCACCCTGACTAAGATGATAGTGCTCCCGAGGCTTCTATACTATTACTCGAACATCCCGGTATACGTTCCCACCCGGATTTTCAGAGAGCTGGAGACTATGATCCGGGCGCTCATCTGGAACACAGGGAGGCCCAGAGTGGTGCTGAAAAAATTATACACTCCGACATCCCTGGGGGGACTTGCGGTCCCCAATCAGGAGCTTTACTATCTTGCGGCACAGCTACAATGGGTGGTGGGCTGGCTCGCAGGGGAGAACCTGACTGATACGGCTTCGGAGGCACCGGCCCTGACCCACGCCCGGGCGCTCGCGCTATTCCACGCCTTAACTAAAGCAACCCACGGGACACAGCTGTACCTGACGGTGGCACTCAAATGCTACAAACGCGCACTAAGACTCACGCAGATGGTCACACCCTACGCCCCCGCGCTCCCGCTGCAGGGCACGCCCAGAGCTGGAGGAGTCATTACAGCGCCCTTGTTAGAGAGCTGGGAGCGAGCGGGGATAGAAACAATGGCGGATCTGTACAAAGATGGCGCCCTGATCCCGTTTGAGAGCCTAGTGGAGGACGCCGATCTGCCGGCGGGACAATTCCTACTACATGCCACCATGATTCGCGAATACACGAGACGCTGGGGAGACATGACGGAGGAGCCACAGACACACCTGCTGATGCAGTACCTCCACATCATGGGGAATGGGTCCCATGTAATACACTGGCTGGCACAGGCATTACAGTCACACACAGCATGCACGCTCCGGCCGCTGAGAGACAAATGGGCAGCTGACAGAGGGAGGGACTGGACAGACAAGGAATGGGAGAGAATTCTGGAGGGACCACGCCATATACCACGCAACTCGAGATTTAAAATCATACAATTCTACATCATACACAGAGCATACCTGTCCCCTGACAAAATCAACCGATACTTTGCAATAGATACTTCCGGCTGCCCGCGCTGCTCGTTGCTAAATGCTGACCTTCTGCATATGCTGTGGGCGTGCCCCAGGCTGCGGACATATTGGCGGGATGTGACTGCACTGTTAACAAAAGGCCCAGGGACGGAACTACAATATACATGGGAAGCTTGCGTGCTGGGGTTGTTCAAGCGAACGAAGCAAAGCAAAGCCCGTGCCAGGTTCTGGGACCTGGGACTGGTGACCGCCAAACGACTCATAACACGACACTGGAAAGATGCAAACCCACCGCAAACGAAACATTGGGGTGCCTCTTTCACTTACTGGGCGACAGCAGAAGGTACGATTCTCCGTAGAGAAGAGACCGCGGGACGAAGAGCCATACCGATTGCGCAGACCTGGAACGACCTCCTGCAGACCTTTGGTAAGGCATGTCAGGAACAGGGCATCACATAGACAGGGTGCTCCCTTTGTACTATGAAGATATGTAGATGGGGAGGGACACATGGTGGCACCAGAGCGAATAATGCACACACACACATAGGACATGGAGCCGTAACCTAGCCCTGCCTCCCCCCCGGGCCCCCCCTTTTCCCCCCTCCCCCCGGGGACGACTGACCTTGCATCCGACTCACACAGAGCCACCATTCCCCAGTGTCGGACGCACCCCGCCTCTCACCCACTCACGCCGACCTACGATTGCAGAATATTCACAACTCACATAGACACGATACCTGCTCACGGGACTTTGACAATCAGAGCCGCAATGCAGCACCCCCTTCCATTGAGTTAACGTTTGCCCCTTCCCTGATGTTTTCTTTTTCTCACTCCTTCCGTTCGGAGGTTGGTTTTACAGACTGTTGCCCCCCAGTTGACAGCGCTGTACTTTTAAGATTTGCAGACACATCCACGACCACATAACATGCGGCAGATCCAGCCACATCGCCCCACTGACGTATGATAGTGGACATGGAGAGCTTACAGACAGCAGAGTTACCGCACTGGACTATGAGACCGCTCCGCTCGGTGAGGCCCCTCACTTGGGAAACATTACACCGTAACACAAAACATGAAGTTGAGGGTGGCATGGAGGGCAACGAACCAAGGGCGCGTCCTGGACACCAGGGCGCACCGGATACTCTGGTGGGATAGATGACGCTACATGCAATGATATGTAACAAGGGGATATCACCCGGTCACATTGCCGGTATTCGCATTGAATGCCAATACTGCCAAATAATTTCAACATGCTATTTTGTTTCCTGCATCTGAATTTAAACTAAATGCAAGGGAGACTTTTTTCATTGAGTTAATCCATATAGATTTGCTTTTTATTTGCAAATTTTTCACTTTCTCATATTTTTCAAACGTTTTTTTGTTTACGAAACATTTTCTTGAAGCACATTACCAAAGAAACAAAACATAAACATAAATTGTGACAAAACTTAACTTTCATACTTCATTCATACTGGGGGACAAGATCCATCATACTTAACAAACACTCAGCCAATTGTCAGTCTAAAAAATCATACACTTTTTACAATTTATATACACTTTGTTTTAAGAAGCCATAGATTCTCATTCGTAAATTAGCTCTCTACTTTCGGGGAAAGTGCTTTCAAATATCTTGTGGCTTCCACGTATAAAACGTGATCTGTAAGGGTCTACGCGTTTCGAACTCCTTAGTTCTGGAGTACCCAGTGGTGATTATAGGTATTCGCATTGAGGCTGATGATCTAGTTATGTGGCGATTGTACTTCTCCGACTAGTGACTGCTGTTACTTTTTTTTTAATGCCATGCACATGCTGAACTGATTTATGCTTCCTTATTGAGATGTGCTCACAGTGATGTAACTGTATGTTAAGTGATCAATAAAACATATTTAAAAAAAAAAAAAAAAAAAATAGGGAGATCCCCGAGACGACGTGGGCTCAGTTAGTGAGACGGGCTAAGAATAGCACAAGAAATGCGCGCTTTCAGCAAATCCACTTTTACGTGCTCCATAGGGCCTACTTGACCCCGGGCAAGATTAGGAAGTATTTTGGGGTGGCTACTGCGGCTTGCCCGAGATGCGCGCTAGAGGGAGCGGAGTTGGAACACATGTTATGGTCATGCCCTGGCCTTCGAGACTATTGGCAAGCGATAGGCGATACTCTTGCTGAGGTGACGGACAGGATGCTACAATACGACGTGGCGGTTTGCCTGTTGCACTGGTTTCCGCACACACCCAAAAACCGAATCACGAGCAAATTTATAGACATGGGCCTAATCATAGCTAAAAAAGAAATCACACGGACTTGGAAGGCGAGAATAGGCCCTACCCATAGGAGATGGACCAATGAGTTCCTGAGGTGGGCCACATGCGATAGTACGCACCGTTACCAGATGGCTCGCCGTACACAGGACGATAGAGCATTGGAAACGGCAGTGGCTTGGGAGGCATTGGTTCAAGCCCTTAGGGACAGCACGCTACAGGAGGATGAGATTAGCCTAGGCAGGAGAGCACACGGCTCCCCCAACACACCAGGGACACTGCAAAGCTAGAACAACACTAGGTGATGTCTCCTGATCACACCCATAGACAAGAAGTAGATAGGATCGTATGAGAAGGTGGTGCACGTTTGTGAGGGGGAGGGAGGGGAGTTGGGGTTAGTTAGTTACTGAGGAGAGATCCCAATAGGAGGAGGGGAGAAAAGCAGACGGGCACATTGCAAAGAGAGTGGATTACACCTGATTTTCTTACCAGGCATTGCGAATTCTTCCTCTTATCGCCGCCCGACCTCCGGGTTGTGGGCGTCCAGGCTGTGTACAGTACTGATTAGAGACAGAAGAATGTACGAGCTAATAGGTGTTAATGCTGTGCTGTAAATGTTGCTTAAAATGTCTGCAATAAAAACAATTTTGTAAAAAAAAAAGTGCCACATCTACACAGCTTCATGGTCTATTGCCAATGGGCTAGCAACCTGACTTCCCACATGGCATGCTCATAATTCGATGATACATTCAAAAGTGGTGTGGAATAAGGAGTTGTTACAAGGGATCTGGGAAATGTTACCACAAAGCACAGTTACTGTGTATCATATAGACGCCCACTATCCCACGGATTCACTAGATAATTTAATTCCCTTACAGATGAAAAGGCTAAAATCTCGAAGGCTGAGGTGGTGGCGCAGGATTCTGATTTGGTGGGAATGGCTAGGTAAGCACACCAAAAATGTGTACACCTGAGAGAGAAAGCCACTAACTGGTGGGCAGAGAATAGAAGGATGCATATTCCCCTAGATTTTATTAAAACTGTGATTATACAATGCCCTATTTGTCAGCACACTCAACACCGACCAGCCCCACAGATAGTGAGAGGTCAGCTATGTAGAGGAAAATTTCCAGTGCAGATATGGCAGATTGATTACATTGGGCCCCATGCCAAATAGTCGAGGATGTCAATATGCATGCACAGCAGTGGATACTTACTCCATGTGACCATGCTACTCAGTTGAATACACTCAAAATGTTAGACTTGTTGATTCTGTACTATTAAATTTGTAACAGGGTTTCTGCGCAAACACAGAACTGTGCACAGAGACTTAGGACCTCAGTGAATTAGGGTGTGCCAAAACTCAACTTAGTACCCAAAATCCCCTACCAGACTAGCAATCAGTGTCACATTAGCTCTTCGTCCTATAGCAAAGAAACCAATGATTAGACAACCTAGAACATGCGACTTAGGACCATCTCAGGAATGGTGGGAAGTGAGAACACTCTTTTGTTATACGTTCATACCAGTCCACAACAGGAGTAAAATAGAGACACGGTAAGGTTAAAATGTTTATTTTAACAAAGTGATCTCAAGCGCAGTATTTTAATCAACATACGCTTACATATGGATAAAAATAATACGGACAGCATGGTTACAATTCCATAAAATACAAAAGGAGGAATCATATTACAATGATAGTGCAAACAGGTGATAAAAGCGCCTATTTAAAGCACCCTCCCTATCTAGGAACTATGTATTATAAAACTATAGAAGGTCTCTGGAGTTTTCTTAGGGGGACTCCATTTACCTGTCCGCTCAGTAAGTGTACATTACATCAGGATCGGTTAGTCTCTCTGCATGCCTGGAATCTTCCAAGTGTGCTCAATTCTGGCAAATGTGCAATGATAAAGGCGCCAGAATCCAACTCAGCTTGCAGCTGCCAAATTGTTGAGTCTAGAATGTGTTACACGGACACGCCAATAAACAGGCTCGCGCGTTATGATAACCTTGGCGGCTCAGCACTCACTGTACAGACTGGGGACACGATGTATGTCTAGAGATGTCGAAAAACAAAACTTTTCTCATGTATAGACCTTCGTGAAAGCTAACTCAGCAAAAACAGCTAAGCAGTGTTGTGTGCACAAAGCAGCAAAAAGGAACAAGCATTGGCATAGCCAATAGGTCTCGCCTTTGGGACTTTATGTGTTTAGCCAGAACTTTTGGCTATGTTGTAGAGCATAGTGGCTGCTGTGCATTATGTTGAAAAGTTATAATAAAAAGTGTTAAGCATTTTTGTTACCTTTATACAAACAAAGACAACATTATATACAACTGAAAAGCCTGTTTAAAATAAAGATTTTAACATATAAAATGTCTTCTCGTTTTTTTGCACTTGCACTGCTGGCAACTTCTTCCTGCCAGTTCTTATGCTTGTGTATTATACATTTTATTGTTATGGGGGTGTGGGACATAAATAATGAGGAGTGGAGGTTGGAAAACAGTAATTCAATTAGAACACGAGCAGCGGACGGACACTAGGGGAGAATCAACAGATGCCAGATTCCAAGGGCAGACTGACGTGATGCTTAGGTGGTGCGCTGATGCAAAATGGTGGTGGTGAATGATGTTTGGTGCTCAGGTGGTGACACTATATGGTGTGGATTGGAGGTACGGTGTGGATTGTGAAATTCTGGAGTTGAAATATGTTGTTTGGTGTGTAATTATGCGGTGTGTATTGGAAATGTGTGGAGTTGAATTGTGTGGTCTGGAACTGTGGTGGTGAAGGAAATTATGATTAGTGAAATTGTGTCATGGGGTGGAGTGCATTTATGTTGATTTTTGGTATGTGGTACAGAGTGCATTTATGTGGAGTGTTTTTATGTTGCATTGAGTAGAATGCAATTATGTAGCGTGTAATTATGTGGCACTGAGTGGTATTATGTGGAGTGTATTTATGTTGCATTGAGTAGAGAGTAATTATGTGGCGTGTAATTATGTGGTATTGAGTGGTGAGTGGAGTGTATTTATGTTGCATTGAGTAGAGTGTTATTACATGGTGTGTAATTATGTGGCACTGAGTGGTAATACGTGGAGTGTATATATGTTGCATTGAGTAGAGTGTAATTATGTGGTGTGTAATTATGTGGCACTGAGTGGTATCATGTGGAGTGTATTTATGTTGAATTGAGTAGTGTAATTATGTGGTGTGTAATTATGTGGCATATAATTATGTGTCACTGTGTGGTTGGCGGTGCAAAGAGTAGTGTGGAGTCGAGTGGAGTGGCATAAAGTGGAGTGCAGTTGTGTAGCATTGTGTGGAGTGCAGTTGGTTGGAGTGGTGTTGTGCACAACAGAGTGGGTTAGTGTGAGTGGTGTTGTAAGGAGTGGCAGCGCAAGAAGTGGCATTGCGTGGGTGGCGATGCATTGATTGACGATGCGTGGAGTGGTGTGGTGCAGAGTGAAGTGCAGTTGCGCTGAGTGGGCCGTCACTGCGTAGAGTGGAGTGCAGTTGCGTAGAGCGGTGTTGTGTGGAGTGGAGTAGAGTGACGCTGCATGGAGTGGCGTAGAGTGAAGTTGTATATAACAGAGAGGCATGGAGTAAAGCAGAGTGGTGCGGAGTAAAGCAGAGTGGTGCGGAGTAAAGAAGAGTGGAGCAGAGTAAAGAAGAGTGGCTCAGAGTAAAGGAGAGTGGCGTGGAGTAAAGCAGAGTGAAGTAAAGCAGAGTGGAGTAAAGCAGACTGACACTAATTGGAGTAAAGCAGAGTGGCGTGGAGTAAAGGAGAATGGCATTGAGCTGAGGGGAGTGGAGTAAATCAAAGTGGAGTGGAGAGGGATTGAGTAAAGCAGAGTGAATCAGAGTGACTTGGAGTAAAGCAGAGTGGAATTGAGTGACGTGGAGTAGAGTAGACTGGCGTGGAGCAAAGCCAAGTGGCCTGGAGTGGAGTAAAGCAGAGTGGAGTGAAGCAGAGGCCAGGCCTGGAGTAAAGTAGAGTAGAGTGGACCAGCTTTAGGACAGCGCCATCTCTGCAGGAAAAGGGCTAACCATTTATTAGTACTTACCTTGGTGGACATCCACAAATGTAGCACCCTGGATATGGCTTTTAGCAGTGCAGAATCTCTTTGCTGGCAATGGGCTATAAACACTAATGAGGCCTGCACCAGTGAACGCCCACTAATGTAGCGCCTAACATACATCAGGATCTCTATCATCTGAGACTCTGAATATGTATCACTCACCACCCGTGGACGCCCACAAATGTTATTGTTTCACGACCGCATCCTCTCCCTGCAGGCAAAGGGCTATGAATCTCTATTAGTTCCAGCCTCAGAAAATGTTTTTCACACATTAGCAGTTCCCTGTCCTGCGGGGGCTGGTGAGGCATGAGGGTCTAAAAACCCAACTGCCCCTGCACCAGTGGACACCCATAAATATAGCGCCTAGGATACTGTTTTCAGCAAAGAAGTATTTGCCTGCAGGAGCTTCTCTGTCTGCACTCGGCTAGGACACAGAATCAAGGCCACTTGCAGACAGGATATCTGAAACTTCTGACAAAAGCATCTAGCAAATAGCGGAGGTGAGCAATCTCTGAAGGAAGGTGCCTATGTTGTTGTCTTAAACATTTCCTCTATACCCCTCTGCCTTTGAGGTAGTGCTATGGTCTTTTTAGTCATCAGGAGGGATGGACCGGCAGTGTGCATCATTTTGACAACTCAAGGAATTCGGCAACTGGAAAGGCAACCAGATGGCTAAGCGAGCAAGACACTTGCTGTGGACATAGGAGATGATCTACGAGTCACAAACGGAAAGCTTAGACTATGATTATGGGGTCAGCAAACTCGGTACCCTTACAGTAGTGCCTCTTATTAACAGCGCTTAGAATGGCAGAATTGGAGTATGCAACAAAAAAACATGGCGGAAGGAGTACTTCATTTAATCTCAGTGCTTGGTGATTGCTTGGGGCGTTAGGTGTCGTTGCAGCTGACGCCCTACATGAGGCGGGTATGCCCACAAGTGTGTCCCTGTTCACTGCACCATGAGTGACAGGAGAACAAATATTGTGCATGTGTATGAGAGGTGTTTAAATGCATCAGGCTATGATACGGTTCAGTAGGTTAATGAGAGGTATGAAAAAGCGGAATACCTCAGCACTACAGGGGGGTGCAGATGAAGAAGAGCGCTTATTCATACCTCGGGAATCTAATTAGACTGGGGTAAACGCATAAATCTATATTGTTAGCAGGTGACAAACTGGGTGCTAACTGAAGGCTGCAGGGAGGCGGAAGGTAGTGGTGATAGAGATTGGGCATTAACGTAGATCTGCCGGGAAGAGGCAAGCCGTGACAGAAACGGGCCATTAATGGAGCTCTACCGGGGACTCACAGCAAGCGCTAAAGAGATGGTGCTATAACAGAACTCTGCAGGGGTAGCAAGGTAGAGGTAACAGGGAATGTGCGTTACTGGAGATCTGCAGGCGCGCAGGGCAAATACTGGCAGAGGCCGGGCACTGATGCAGCTCGACTGTGGATGCACACTAAATGGTGACAGACTGCAATAACAGAGCTCCACAGGGGACGAAGACCGGGGGGAGGGGGACAACTTAGGCATCAACTGATGTCTGCAGGCGATGAAGACCATCAGGCAACAGAGTCTGTGCATTAACAGAAATCTCCAGCGGCACAGACCAGCAGCTACAAGGGCTGTGGTTACGAAGATATGCAGTGGGCGCAGACCATCTCAGCAGTCTGTGCATTAACAGAGATGTGCAGAGATCGCATTAACAACAAGCATTGGCTGCGCGGCAGTAAAGCCGAGCGGCAGTGAATGTGGCAGCAGGGGGAGGGGGCATGGGCGATTTCCTTTCGGGAGAGTGCGACCATCTGGCACCACCATATGACGCAGCGCGCTCCCGAAAGGAAATCGCCAAGATGTGCACCAACGCGTGCACTTCTTTGATGAAAAAGCTCTGCCGTTGGCATTAGGTGCCCTCCTATGCAACGCATGCGCGTTGCGTAGGACGAGACCTAAAAATGGCATTTAAACTTCTAATAAGCCATGCTAACTTAACATGCACACAGAAAGAGGACCATAAACCACACTACACCCCCCCCCCCCCATGTTCGGGGAACACACAGCACTCAGGGCAAACATTATAAAACGCAGAGTTCAAGTTCGAGGGAGACAGAAACAAGTTCAGAAAGTTTGCCAAACTTGAAATTCAGGATTGAAAATTCAACAAAAAAAATCAAATCAGTGAATACAAACACACATGGCTATGGTGTGCGAAAATAACTCAGATATGTAATGAAAAAGCAAGACAAAAATTAAAAATATTCACAAGTCCAGCATGTGTCTATGAAGGAAAAAAATTATTAATACTACAGTCCAACAACGTGTAAGCACCAAATGTTGCAACTGCTTCCAACAAGAAGTCGTTGTTTTCATCCATGAACATTTCAGCCATCCAATTAAGCAAAGGGAAAGAACATACATGTTCCTCGATTGCCGGAGCCTCTAGCATCATCAGAGGACAACTCAGGCTTACTTCAAGATAACTGCGATCCAGAAAGTCATTGGCCGCAGTCCAAATGTTCCAATTGCCTAGAACCCCATGTGCCGCTGCGCAGACCATAATCCCGGTACTAGAACAGTCTATTTCATGAGAAACTAAGGGACTCATTAGTAGATCAAAATCCAGATCAGGAGACACCGTGTTGCAGAGACACAAATCCAGGGCCCATTCGAATTTACAATCCAGGCAATGGAAAACAGGCTGCACGCAAGTGAAGAAAGAGAACTGGCAGGATAAACCATATGCCATACTTAGAGTCGCCAAAGGCAGCGCTCCATAGTATTCTAGCATCCGGTCACGCAAGTAAAGCAGCCAGGACTGTACGTCAAGGGGCACATACTGTGCATCCATTTTGCAATAAACAAAATAAAAGCAGAATGCCGTCGCCCAAAGCCAGGAGCAAGGGGAAACCTCCAAAGACACTCGAAAAAATCGAATGAAAAAATGCAGGGATCACACCGAATATAGTCTGAAACGAGGTAACAAGGCCAGAGCATACTACTTTAAAAAATGTGCCAAGCCAGTAGTTGACGAGGCATTTAAGATTGTGTGGATCAAAGCACTGAAGTGCAAGGGCAGGTCCGTGTTTAATAAGGCATTTACTTCAGAACGAGTATTTGCAATGTGAAGGACAAACGTCTCACGAGCAGATGTAAGGGGAACTTCCTTCTGGGACAAAAGAGCTCTTATTCTGCTCATCTTGTTGAACTCTGCTTTCAAGGTCGGAATCGAGGGCCAGATGGAAGCATCAAGCCTGCCATGCGGAGGAGGGAACAACACATTCTTGCAACAAGTAACACGCTGGGAAACGGTAACAATGTAAGCAATACCGGCGTGCATCTCACAACAATCTTCATTATTTAATAATAAATAACTACCATTAGCAAGCAGTGTGAATGTAGGTGTAATGGCCGGGACTGGGGTGCCTTTCAAAACACATGCTAAATTTGGTGCAAGCACATTACACGAGCCGTGCAACTGAAGATTTCTGCATGTTAATGAATTATCTGGTGTAGAGACGCAATCTTCGCCATTCAAAAACACTTCTTTACCATCCCTCAAACATCTGTAAGTGAATGGGAGGTTCCAAACTTCATGAAGATATGCTCCACCCAGGGGTTCAAATATGGCTATAGCATAGTGTTTCATGCAATTCTCGAATTTGAGAACAGTAAGGTTATTAACCCATGGATAAGCCAAACAGCCGAATTTGCCTCTGCTACAGAAAAAGGCAATGGTTCTAATTTTTCAATATGCAACAGTGAAAACGTGGCATCTTTCATTGACATAAATTGCTGTTTCAAAGTCAAATTAAAAGGCAGAAATAACAAGCTTGTGTTCATGTAATCCCATGGAACGGGACCATTCTTTAACGTTTGCAAAGTCCAGGCAAACTGCATAACAGAACGCAATTGATTTTGCCCATGATATAACACTGCAGCAACTTCTTGTACAAAATCAACCACAGATGACACAATATTATCTAAAGTGTAAATTCGGGAAGAAAGGGTGTTATTTCTATTATCTACAAAAGCAAGCACTTTTTCTAAATTGGCTTGATCTATAGCCCTAAGCCTAGAAGCAGCTACAATTTGAGACAGTTTCCAAACCTCATTTTAAGCAGCATATATCCATCTTTTCGATCTGCCACCCGCAGGGCCTTTCACCAAATCATTAAAATCGACAGTATCAGAGAGTTTGGACAAATGCGACTTAACAGACGCTAAGGATGAATGTCTGAGCCAACTCTGGCACAACTTGCCTCCAGAATAGATGGTGACTGAATGGTGAGTCTGAAAAAGGGGATCAACTCTAACGCCGTATAGCCAGGGGTCAGACCCAGAAAGCGGGGCTGGCAGGAATCTGCACTTTTTTGCCATAGTAACCAGCCTTCGGGATTAATGCTGGAAACATTAAAAGAGGAATTACTAAACAGTGCCTGTATTTCACTCAGGGGTGTACTGGCAAAATTATTCCAATAGGGGAATTCCTCCAAATCAGGAAATGAAGGAGCATTTAATTTTTTAGAAGTAGCCAATCCAAAGCATATGGTTTGTGAAATAGTATCATTCAGAAACAACATATGGTTTGGGATGAGACATGCACGATACAAAGCCTCAGTGCCTTGCACTTGCCAACTTTTAGAACCCAAAACAGATTTAAGATCAATAGTATCTCTCCACAGTTCATAGCCCCCAACAGCCAACTGGTCAATAAAGGACTTCGAATAAAGTAATTTGGTGTGGGTAAGTCTAACCTTGGCAAATGACTCTCCGGTCAATTTAAAATAAAATGCATTAGGGTTGGATTGATCAAAATCAGTAAAATAGGAAAACTTTTTCAGAAATGTTTTGGAGCTGCCTTCCACTGGTGCAGGACAATGTTCCCACTGTGTGAAATTAACCATGCTTCTAAATGAGCTAGTCTTATGCAGAAAGTGATTGCCAAAATGTTGGTAACAGTACAAATAATCAAAATTTGCAGACTCCAAATATAAATCTTCAGCATCGAAGGCAGCATAATATTTCAAATCAGTAAATAAAGCTTCAAGCGCTTTTACATCCCAATCATCAGAGCGAATATTTTGTTTAACCACATCCCCCATAGACGCACGGAGTACATTGGGAACATTAATAACCTCTGTGGGACCATGAATCTGGAACTTTACAGCATCCCATACAATCCCATCTAAAACGGGCCTAGTAGTTGTATTCACAAATGTCTGGTCCCTCTTCATGATGTGCAAAGAGGAGTGGGGAGCCAAAATTCCATCAATCACTCGTATGGACGTTCAACATAGTGTCCATTGATAAAACAAAAAAAATATACCACAAATCCTATGGACATGAACAAAAAATTTGCAATCAGCACGAGCCAAATGTAAATCCAAGGTGGGATTAAAAAATGTTTTTTAAACCAGGTAACAAAAATTGAAACTTTTGAAGGGGTCTTTGATGTGGATGAGCCAGTGTCAAATGAAAGACGGGATAGATAAGCCACACGGGTCTCCAAATCAGGCATAGACAAATCAGTTGGGTAAGTATATTCAGTGTCAAGACCCCCCAGGATATAGCGGCATGGATTAGCAAATTTAGCGGCACAAATATTGAAATTTAGCGGCACAAAAATGGAAATTTAGCTGCAATTTTGCTGCATTTTATTTTGCAGTTTTTGCTACGACAAACACAGATATCTTCGTTTTTGAGTTATTTAACAACATGAAGCTATGTGTAATTGGTTTATTTACAATATAGGCACTTGTTTGGCTTCAAGGCTACATATAGGACATAAACATGTTAATGAATAAATGCCCAAGGGACATGTATGCTTGTCGTATTACTCTTGCAGTTCTTCAGAGCAGTCCAAATCAAGCCCAATATTGTGCTGCTGATTATAATGCAAAAACAATAATGCCCGGATGGATTGCTCTGAGAGGGACTGTCGTCTAGCTGACAAAATAATTTTGTAGATGCTGTTGCTCCTTTCAGCATCTGCAGAACTGGTCACACAGTCCTTGTACACAGCTGCAAGCTGTGAAAGGACTGGAATGCGGTCAGCCATCCCACGCCAAAAGAGGTTAGTGTCAATCACGCCAGAAACAGATGCCTGTACTGCTTCTGGGCCTACATGGTCAAAGTAGAGGCAAAGCTCCTGATCAGGAACTTTGCTGAAACCAGGGATGTCAGAATATGCACTCTTGTCCTTAGGCAGGATGCAGAGTCGTACAGGATTGAAAAGGCGCACTTGCTTCAAGAACCCAATCCCTGGTTGGGCCCCCCCCCACCATGTATTTGCCCGCCTTTTCCAGAGAATTTTCAAAAGCTTCATTAAGCTGGGCTGTTATCTTTTTTTTTTCTGTGTCAGACTTAATTTAGCTCCTGCAGTGGTCTGTAAACATGGTTCTAGTGACTCCAGAGTGAGGACTGAATTGTTTGTTAGGTCAATGTGAAGGTCCTCCAAATAATCATACACCTTCATTGTCAGTGGTGTCTGACTCTGGAATAAGTCCATCAGATGTAAAATGTTTTGGCATTTTTCGGCCACAATGTCCAATTGCACTTCAATGCAGTTTCTTTGGTCGCTGTTCAAAATCCTTTGCAGATTTTCAAGGGAATCTGGGGAGACTTGCTGAGTTGCATCTCAGACTCAACAAATCCAGCATAGGCCTCAAAATGCTTGCAATGGTACTGGACAGCAGCAAACCAAGAATTCCACCGGGTACTGCAGGGGTCAGGTGCCATCCGTGGTTTCATCCCATGGTTCTCAGCAAGATGGTGCAGGTACCGTCTCTTTCTGCTACCGGCCATGTAAAAGATGCGCGAGAAGTACAGAAGGAAAGCATTTAGCTCCACAAAAGGCTTCCTAAATGACTCTATGTGTGCCAAGCAGGTGATATGTATGGAGTTTGTGTACAGATTTCTCAAAACAGTGTTGTATGCCTTGAGCATGTATGCCACATTGTCAGTGTTAAAGGAAATAACGTCCTGAAAGGCTATGCTGTACTCTGTGAGCACCTTCACAACTGCTTGCGCTACAGTCCCATGGTTGCACTGTGAGAGGAACACTGTGTCTGCTAGGTGGGTGTGGATCTTACGTCCACCCTGCGCAGAGACCACTGCAAATAACACATTCGATACACAACGCCCTTCGACATCAGGTGTTTCATCAAATATAACACTGATCTTCTGATCGTGCAAGTGTTCTTTCAGCTCGTTCTTTGCTACCATATATCTCTCTGGGAGATAACATTCTTGAAGCTGATGACTCCCATGTATCGCTCCACCATTTCGTACTCGCTCATGGAGAAACTTGCGCAACACAGGGTGGCCGTTTTTGCTCAGCGGAATGTTCAGCGCTTTGCAGACATTGACCCACTCACTTATAATTTCCTGGTTTGAGGCACTGGCAGTTGTACTCTTTGTGAACAGTGAGTTCACAGTCATCTGACGGGCACATTTTGGCGAAGAGTGAGGGTCTGGATCATCTGAACAGCGCTTCAAGTGTTTTTGGGACCGCACATGCATATCAACGGTGTGTTTCCGGATGTGGTCCACCGCCACATTGCACACACTGCAAAACAGTACGCCACCATCAGCATGCATCACGGCGCTGTACTCTTTGGCCCGATCTGCTGCAGTTATATGGGTAGGTAGATGTGATCGGTGCTTCACAGTCTTCCCAGGCTGCAGAAACTTCTCCATCCTGCTTTTGTTGTAGTGGCTTGTTGCTCCCTTGGAATTCAAAATATCTCAGGCTTGTTGCGAACTCATGTAGCTCACCTACAAATATATTTGGTGTTACTAGATGTGTTCCAAAGGGGAAAAGGACATTGCAATTGTTGGATGAAAAACATAAGGCAAAAGTGTTTTCACCCAAAAAAGAACTGTGCCCCAAAGTGCCTCCAAATAAAAAATCACATTTGGGCAAAAACTGGAAGAAGGGGAAGGATGAGCCACTTGTGAAGAAAGCGAAATCTAACCACTCAAAACAAATTTGTACAAGTGTACTTTGTAGGAGCACATAAGCCCAGCGTTTACACTGGGGGGCGGGGGCCAACAGTGCTTAAGATAGCCCCAAACCACCCCCAAGAAATACAAAAAACAAAATGACAAGTATGAAACCCACATGATCACACAGAATCCCACCACCAAACCATGCACAGCGCTCCCACCCATCGCAAGTAGGACTTCACAAATATGGGTGGCGACCTCAAGCTTCTGCGCTTTAGCGAATGTGGTATTCATCTTCCCAGAAGTGCACAGAAACCAAAACTTACTCGTTCTGTGCAGCAGAAAGCATATATTAGTTGCCAGACGGCCCAATGGCTCTTGAACCAGACGATTTTTCCCTCTGGGACTCTACAAAAAGAAGAAAAAAGAGTTACAGGAGGCTTGGATAGCCCTCCCCATGGCAACTGTCCCACATCACTGCCACCTCCCTCACTACGCCTCTTTAAAAACCACAGCACCCCCATGTGCCCCCTGGGCCCGCGTAACCAGCTGCCCCAAAAGAATGCCCCCCTGGGACCGCCGCACACCGGGCATGCGGCGGGGACAAAACTTACCTGTGTCCTGCACCGGCTCTTGAACCAGCAGATTCTTCCCTCCGGGACCCTACAAAAAGAAGAAAAAAGAGTTACAGCAGGCTTGACGCGGCGGCGACAAAACTTACCTTTGCTCTGCACCGGCTCTTGAACCAGTAGATTCTTTCCTCTTGAGGTACTGGGTTTTTAAGAACCGGCACAGAACCGGTAACCCAGCGGTGCCAGGGAATCAACACCCAGAGACCTCGGGTTCTCCTGATCCAGACCTACAGAAACTCGGAGTCTTCTAGGTGAAGTCAAAGATTAGTTTATTGGCTGCAACCAAGGTAACAGGTGTCCTAGAAGTACAATACGGGTATGTTCTCAGGAGACTGCACACTTTCATGAAGTCAGGCTTCTCTTCTTATACACAGTTTTAGGCCCTAGGCAAAACATTCTTGGTTGTAAAGTAAATAGTTAACATATTCTGGTTCAAAGAAAAAGCAGAGTCATGATGACATGTCCATATTTCACTTCGTGCTGCCTACAACAAATCATTTGGCAAGGCCCAACATTTCATCAGATATCACTGGACCCTTAATAAAAACGGGCACCTCCCCACCATAAAGTAAGTGAAGCAAAGGAGTGGAGAAAGATGTGAGCGAGATATGGCAGGTGTGCGCCCTGAAATGGTTTTATGGCTGGTTGAGCCTAGATGCTATCTTGCTCGGCCACTGGGAGGGAAATGACCTAACGAGTTCGGCCTGGGGCAATGGTTCTAACTTGTACTGAGGTCAGGGAGAAGTCGATTAAGGAGTATGTGTCCTTGTGGAATCAAATTCAACTGGATTAAGGCCTATGTAAAGGGCAACATATAAATGGGAGCCAAGGGTTCAGAATGTAAGTGACGATTTCGAGGTGAAATCGTCACTCGAACACGCCGAAAATACATGTACATGATGTACTCATCATTCTCGGTCTTTTGATACCAAATTCGTCATATTTCGACGAAGTTTTATTTCTCGAGTCCAGTATAATTATATGAATCCAGATTTTCAGAACCACAAACCCTCCTTTTGCCCTTACATAGGCAATTAATCTATCCTCATGTTAGTCTGAGTCCAGATCTATATTCCTAAAGTCATTCAGATGTTGCTGTAACATCATTCTAGTACTTAGTTCATCTCTTGACACAGGCTTCCTTACACATGATGTGACGCAGAGGCCACATATTGCAGGAGCACACTGTATGCACAGACAGAACAGGAAAAGAATGGCTAAGACCATCCCAATGACCATCAGAATTTTCCATCCCCAGGCAGATATCAGTTCCCAGAACCATCCCATTAACGACCAATCTCCTTTATCCACATGAATAGATTCGGAAATCTTATGCAGTTTGGAGATGGCCCTGTACACTGTTGGAGCATTATCTGGGATGAAAATGCAACAACTAGATTGGATCAATTTGCATACTCCACCTCGGTCCGCAAGTATTACATCCAAAGCGACCCGGTTCTGAAGGGTCATAAGTCGATCCGACTGGAGCTCAGCAGTCAGGTTACTAAGGGCACCAGCAGTTTCAATCACGGTGGATTCAACTACCTTTGTTAATTGCCTTATGTTTCTACTGTTAGCCATGGATCCCCAGAACGGCAGAAAACCCTTTGCAAAGTCCCCAAATTCTTGACCTGCAGTGTCTTCTTTACTCAAAACACCTCTAACTACCCTTGTCCGGTGGTAATCCGCCGCTGCTGTGTAGGTAGGAGGTAACAGAAATGAAACAAAACATGAGCCCGAGAAGTCAGGGGGCAACCATGTATAGGCTCTATCATGGCAGATGAAATAAGTACCCTTAGCGGCTAAAAACGCAGGGGAAGTCTGAGATCCAAAAACATACGTTTCTGTACAGATACTCTTCCCTAGTTGAGCTCTGGGATTCTTGCCAATACCTTGCAGACACAGGTGACCTTGATGGGGTACGATCCAGATAGGGGACGATCTTTTGGCTTGCTGTTTCTCACTTAATGTAGTGCCATATCCGGTCACGTTCCAACCTACATATGCAAGTATCTCATCATCCGGAGTATCTTCATAGGAAGTTACTTCCTTGATCATGTCAACTATACCTTTGACTAGGGCGCTAGTCTTGAGGTTGTCTTTTACAGAACGTAGGGGTTGGATTTCTCGTGCATATATGAACATTGTCCTATATGCCCATACTGAACCATTGTGACTAAATGGCAGGACCAAATAGGGGATACCTTTATCCGTTGTGTGAGGCATGAGACCACACACCCAACAGTTAGTTGTGTTCATTACAAGTTGGTGTTGGTGTAATAACTGAACGAAGGAGTTATTAATGAACTCTAATCTCCTATTTGATTCGTGGTCAGGCAGAGGGTGGAAAGAATGAGAGGAAATAGTAGGAGGAGGTATGGGTGATGTAGTAGGCGCAAATGTTACATGGAAAGAGAATAAAACATAACTTATCAAAAAGATCATTACGCTTGATAGCATAAAAATACACAATATGATAAAACTTTTCTTTGTCATCGTGTTACATAGTCTCTGCTTAAAGTTCATTTGTTTGGCAGGTCTCTCCACATCAGGAAACTCCATCCTCTCTAAGGTGCTGCCCGCGACGAGGAGGTTGTTTCTGCTAAGGAGTGCTTCTGTCAGTCTAGGGCAACTCCCTTGGACCGACCAGAACCACCGACCTAACGTCGTTGGCTGCACTTCCGAAGACTTTAACCAATCGCGGCCCTAGCAGCGGAACCCGGATGGCGGTTCGAAAAACAAAAATAAGCAAGTTTCCTAAATGGGAGATCTGCACTTTCAAAAATAGGATTTGGGGAAAAAGATACGTTTATTAGTCCATAGGTCTTGGTCTCAGATCATAAAAAGGAATCACTTTTATTAGTCTGTTTTTCTCGGTCGCAAATTGTAGCGTCTTTTTCCTGGTACTGTCTGGTCTTGAAACAGCAGTTCAGGTTCCAAAGAATTCAATTGTTCTGGTGGTGGCACAGTTTCTTGAAAAATGTTCTCGCTTTCACAATCAGGGTTAGTTTCTTTTACACGGTCATCAGTTGTGAGCTCTGAGTCAGTGCCACCTTTCTGGACCCATTGGTCATAGGGCAGAGGGAAGGGTACTTTTTTACAATGGATCCCGTGGACCCAGTTGGCCTTCCCCTCCACCCGGACGGCTGACCTCGTGGACAGAAGGACGAGGTGAGGCCCGGTCCATCTGGGCTGGTCGTCTCTTGTTCTTTGAAAGTTGCGGACGAGAACCCAGGAACCGGGGTCAATGGAGTGACCCGGAGTCTTAGAGACCGGAGGCAAGGTGTTGTGGACCTGTTGATGTAAAACACGCAATTTAGCCGTCAATTCATACAAGTAATCAAGCAAAATAGGGTGTTGCAGCTCGCTGAACTTCGTGGGCCTAGGCACTCCCCATATGTTGGCTGGCCGGCCAAAGACGATTTCGTAGGGGCTGAGTTTCACTCGCGAATGCACAGTCATTCTGGTGGATAGGAGTGCTAAGGGTAGAGCGTCAGGACATTTAAGACCTGTGCTCGCTTGGATTTTGGCCAATTTAAGTTTAAGCGTGCCATTGTAACATTCCACTAATCCAGCTGATTGGGGGTGATTTGCAGCGTGGAACTTCTGTCTAATGCCTAGCCCTTCACACACTCTTTTCATCACACGACCCACAAATTCACTTCCGTTGTCAGACCAGACCATTCTAGGCATTCCGAACCTGGGGAAGTACTCTTTTACAAGGGCTTTCGCTGTGGACAAGGCAGTATTGGCTTTTAGGGGATAGGCTTCTACCCATCTTGAGAAGGCACAAACAACCACGAGCACGTATTTTAAGTTGTTGCACCTCTCCATGTGTATGAAATCTAGCTGCAAAACCTCGAACGGATACGTAGGAGGTGCAAAATGACCAGCTGGAGTTGGGGTTCCCCTACCAGGGTTGTGCTTCAGACATACCATGCAATTCTTGACAACATTCTCTGCACACTTGGGAATCCCTGAATTCTTCCACACCGGGGCCAACAACTCGCAAATCCCTTTCGCGCTGATAAGAGCCATTCCATGAGCCATTGTAACCACTGCAAGCACATATGCATCGGGTAACAACCATCTCTGATGCTCTGTCAATTCAACCCAACAACCATTTGCATCCATTCTTCCTGTACTCTCTCTCCACGTGCTTAACTCTTTCTCTGTGGCCTCAGCTTGGATGGACTTCACACTTTCTATCGTGTCCTCACATATTCCAACCTCACCAGTCCATCTTTCAGGGCCTGCAACATACATTCGGCTCATCACATTCTTTGCCGTTTCCTTAGCGGTCTCATCAGCAAATGCATTTCCAAGACCAACATCATCAGTCACCTTCTTGTGAGCACTACATTTCACAATCGCCATTTGCAGGGGCAAGGTCAGTGATTCAAGAAGCTCATTCACCAACTGACCATGCTGAATCTTAGTTCCATGCGAAGTCAGGAATCCACGTTCTCTCCACAATCGTCCAAAACTGTGAGCCACTCCAAACGCATACTGACTATCAGTGTAGACAGTCACTTTCATTCCTTTAGACAACACACATGCTCTCGTAAGTGCGACTAGTTCTGCGGCTTGAGCTGAACCATGTGGTATTCGTGCAGTTTCAACGACTGTGTGCAAAGTGGTGACAGCATATGCTGTAGTCACGTTCCCATTTGGGAGTTTAAAGCATGAACCATCTACCCATAATGTACCATCACATTCAGCAAGAGGAGTGTCAAATAAATCCACTCTCCCTTTTGTCTCTTCCTCTGTTGTGAGGAAACAATCGTGCTGTTCTAAAGCATCTGATTCTTCTGCAATTGGTAACAACGTGGCTAGATTCAGGGTACTGCACCTTTTTATGTGCACATGGCTCGCTAGCAGCGTCAATTCGTAACTGGACAGTCGAGCACTAGTTAAGTGCTGTGTCTTGGTCCTATTTAACAATGTGTCTACTGCATGCGGGACCATCACGATTAGTGTATTATTCATTACTAGACCAGCAGACTGTCGAATAGAAACAGCTGCTGCTGCTGTGGCCCTTAAACAATTTGGCAATGCTCGTGCTACCGGATCCAAAGTTGACGAAAAATAGGCGCATGGCCGCTGTCTATCTCCGAATAACTGAGTCAGCACAGACAATGCACAGCCCTCCTTCTCGTGGACATACAATGTGAAAGGCTTACTGTAGTTGGGGGTGCCTAACACAGGAGCCGAACATAATGCTGTGCGTAATTCGAGAAAACTTTTCTGACACTCTTCAGACCAAGGAATGAGATTGGGTGTATTCTTACACGTTAATGCCACCAAGGGTTTGGCCAATAACGAAAAATGTGGAATCCACTGTCTACAGTACGATGTAATGCCCAAGAAAGCACGCACTTCTCTCTGTGTTCTTGGCACATTCAATTTCGCTATTGCCTGAATTCTTTCTGGGGTCAGTTTCCTTCCCTCCTTCGATAAGAGGTGACCTAAGTAGGTCACTTCTTGTCGGCTATATTGAAGCTTGGAAAGTGACACTTTGTGATGCAGATCACAGATGACGCAACAATGTCAATGTGGCCTGTTTACAAATTTTCTCATTATCTGCAGCAATGAGCAAATCGTCCACATACTGTACGAGAGTGGCACCTTCTGGCAAAACAATCGTGTCAAGCTGTGTTTTCAGAGCTTGACTGTATATTGAGGGGCTTTCACAGTAGCCTTGAGGAGTGCGTTTAAAGCGGAAGCTTCGACCTCCTAAACTGAAGGAAAAAATATCCCTGCTCTCCTCAGCAATTGGGATGCTGAAGAAAGCATTCTTTAGGTCAATCACTGAAAACCATGAAGCAGAAGCTGGAATCATAGTCAATAATGTGGTAATGTCGGGCACAACTGGGAATTGTGGCACGACTATCTTATTTACTTCTCGAAGATCAATCACGAATCTGTACACAGGTGGCTGAGAAGGGTCAGTTCGTTTTAAAACAGGCAGAACAGGACTATTGCAAACATTGCCTCGCGTTTCCTCAATCACATCCTTTTCAATCAATTCGTAAACAATCGCTAGCAAAGCTTTTTCACCCTCATTAGATATTCTGTATTGGGGAATTTGTGGCATTTTAACATTCGACTTCAATGTTACAACATATGGTGGAATTTCTAAAAGACCTACATCATTAGGACCAGTAGCCCAAAGAATATCTGGGAGAAGTGCTAATTCTGCTGGAAGTGCATCTCTCGACAAATACATGGGAGAAACCACTTTCTTACCTAAAGTGAGTTGTACTCCTGAAGGAGAACAATACAAAGTCGCATACAATCTTTTTAGCAAATCTAATCCTAGCAAATTTTCACCACAACCTGTTGTCAGAATAAGGGGTGCTTCGAATTCACACGGACCAACAGAAAGAGATAAAGGGTCAGAAATCGGATTTCTAACCGAGGCGCCAGAAAAACCTACAGAAACGTTCATTTCGCCAGACAAAGGTGCGCCAGGGAGTTTGGAGTGCATAATAGAACTCTTTGTAGCACCAGTATCCAACAGAAAAGGTTCTGACACACCTGATGTAATCACCTCAACGTAAGGTCCACTCTGATCTACTGGAACTGAAACAACTCCCTCTCTTTGTCTATGGCTGTCCTAGCAGTCATCATTCTCCCACTGCTCATTTTCTGTGTAATAATCTTCAACATAGTATTGAGCTGTCCTGTCAGATACGTTATTTTGCTGATCAAACCTGTTCATAGAGTTTTGTGGTGGAAGGGGACGTGTGTCCTGAGTGGTGTTCCCACGCCCTCTACCTCTAGGCGCTTGCTGACTGCCACGACCTCTTACACCAGAAACTCCATTTGCACGTTGTGATAGGGCAGGACAATTATACTTGTAATGACCCTCTTGTTTGCAATATAAACACTGGTTGGGACCTACACGGGGTTGAGTGTAATCGAATCTTTGCGAGTTTCTCTGATACTGTTGAGGCTGCTGAAAAGTATTCTGGTAGTGATTCTGGCCATTATTATGTTTATTACCACCACCACGTGGCGGATAGGCTTGCTGTAGCAAAACCTTCGTTTTGAGTTCTCTAGTTTTCTTTTCTACTTTATCTTTCTCATCTTTGTCTCTGTTCTCGTAGTATTGTGCAGTAGCTAATATCTGGGCTGAAGATGAGACTGCCCAAGAACTTTCTGAATCTTTTAATTTTCTACACAATTCTGGAAGCAGATTGTGCACAAATTTATCGACAAACAATCTCTGACCACCTTCTGTGGTCATATCTTGACCGCTGTGGTCAATGAATGTTTCTTCAAATCTGGTGAAGAAATCTGAAACGGTTTCTTCTTTCTTTTGCTTGCATGCAGACAACTTATCCCAATTTACGCATATTGCAGGCATTATCGTTTTCATGTAATCTACTATTCTACCAGGGAGTTCTGCTATCAGAGGCTCAGGCTTGGCACCACCAACTTGGCGGGCATCTGCAGCAGTAATATTAGCCCACGTGTCACCCAATTCCTGGTCATGATCTACATGACGAATTTTACCCCATAAAGGCTGTGGAACAACATTCCCAAATAACATATCGATATCGGCTAAATTCATTATACATGACCCAGCAGTTTGTGACAATTCTTTATAGTACCCTGCAGGATTTTTACGTGGATCTGGTAACGTTTGTTTGAGTGCTAAAACTTCAGCTCGCTTCCATGGGCATGTACCCATACATGGTGGAAGTGTGGCAGAACAGGTGGGTTAGCGGTTGTGTCACCCTCTCTCCATTGTGGCGGAACTTCTCTCATAGGGTATTGTCGCGCCTTTTTCCTACTGGATGTATTAGATTCAGATGGTGACCCTGAACTGTTTCCCTTACTCCGATATGATAACAACATTTCAACTGCTTTTTCCACGTCTGGACCTACAATCATACCCTCTCCAAACCTAAACCGTACACGACACATCTCTTGTGGGATGCATTCTTGATCATTATCTTCTAAATCCTCGCCAAGAAAAACACACATTTGTTCGAAAACATATCTCTGTGTCGCTGCTTCCCATTGATGGAAGACTTCCATGACTGACTGTACATCATATTTTGCAGTGTCCATAACCCATTTCCGAGCTAAACTATTCAGGGAATCTCTCTCTTGATAATCAGGCAGTTGACTTCGCAACTGTCTTCTTCCTATGTTAGGGGTCGTAACAGGCGACCCGAAAAGAGGTAAAAGAAGATTAGTAACAGTGCTGGCCATTTTCTGCCGAATGGAAGGTGAAACTGAAGGACAAACAGATGGAAAAACGGGGTGAGATAAGGCGGGGTAGAGATAGCAGAAGAGGTATCAGGGAAAATAGAGGGGGCACTAGGCAGAATCGTAGAGGGAGCATTAGGAGACGTAAAATTTACAGTAGGCAAAATCGTAGAAAACACAGGTAAAACAGAAGTGGTCGGTGGGCCTGGAGGAGGCTGCACCGAAGAAGTAGGAGCCAGCTGAAGAACAGCTGGTGGGTGCTGTTGAGGAGCAGGAGGCGCAGCTTGTGCAACTAAAGGTTGCGGGGGTGCTGTGGCATTCTGCGCATAGGGGGGTGGTGAATTTAGCAAATGTGACATTAATGGGTCTTTTCCACGCCCTTTTGCTGCCTCTTGCTGAAGAGACGGCAAAACTGGATAACACTTATCTATTGCCATTTTACGTTGCCTGTGCAACTGCTCATTCATCTGCTCTTCCTCATTATCTTTAAACTGCACAGCAGCTTGCATTACTGAAAGTCCCCCTTCTCTCATATTTTTCTTAGCTAATTTAATTTCTTTTTGTTTGGCTTCATTACGCCATAAGCGGAAGGAGTCAAACATTGCCGGCCGGGCTTTCTTTTTGAAGAGTTTAACTTCAAGGTTGTCTAAGATTTCAGAATCAAAACTACCATATTGGGGCCATTTTAAAACACCATCTTTCCTAGTGTATTTAATCCATACTTCGTTGTAGGTGATGGGGCCTACACCATGTTTTACGTATAGCTCGTAAGTCGGAGTTCCAACTGGAGGAACCGGACATGAGTCCTCCAATCGGGAGTCCCTATTATTACCAAGACAAAATAAATTCCCAAGTCTAAGACTAGGCATCCTCGCTCTCTAGTCTAGTTCCAAACTTCAAAGGATTATCGATTACGATATTTCTTGTGAATACACGAGTCCTTCGGTTATGGTGCTTGCAAGTACCAATACAAAACCTTTTGTATCCCAAAGATACCACAAAGTAAGTCCAACTAAGGACTGGGAGACGCTCCACTAATACTTAACTGAAATTATCTCGATGACGTCACCAGAAGACTCGTCTCAGTGTTTCGCTCTACCAAAAACTTCAAGGGTCCAAATCAGGGCGATAGCCAGGGCAGCAGTCCTTGTAGCCGTCGGGAAGCGGGGAACCTCGCAGCAAAGACCTTCGGACCACGTCGACATGCAGTGGTCGATGAGGTGGTTGGCCGTCCTCCGGAATTTCCACACGAAGCTCCTCACGATCTTCTGGCTGACTGGTACCACTGGAATCGCCCCAAACGTTGGGCGCCAACTGAGGTACTGGGTTTTTAAGAACCGGCACAGAACCGGTAACCCAGCGGTGCCAGGGAATCAACACCCAGAGACCTCGGGTTCTCCTGATCCAGACCTACAGAAACTCGGAGTCTTCTAGGTGAAGTCAAAGATTAGTTTATTGGCTGCAACCAAGGTAACAGGTGTCCTAGAAGTACAATACGGGTATGTTCTCAGGAGACTGCACACTTTCATGAAGTCAGGCTTCTCTTCTTATACACAGTTTTAGGCCCTAGGCAAAACATTCTTGGTTGTAAAGTAAATAGTTAACATATTCTGGTTCAAAGAAAAAGCAGAGTCATGATGACATGTCCATATTTCACTTGCTGCCTACAACAAATCATTTGGCAAGGCCCAACATTTCATCAGATATCACTGGACCCCTAATAAAAACGGGCACCTCCCCACCATAAAGTAAGTGAAGCAAAGGAGTGGAGAAAGGTGTGAGCGAGATATGGCAGGTGTGCGCGCTGAAATGGTTTTATGGCTGGTTGAGCCTAGATGCTATCTTGCTCGACCACTGGGAGGGAAATGACCTAACGAGTTCGGCCTGGGGCAATGGTTCTAACTTGTACTGAGGTCAGGGAGAAGTCGATTAAGGAGTATGTGTCCTTGTGGAATCAAATTCAACTGGATTAAGGCCTATGTAAAGGGCAACATATAAATGGGAGCCAAGGGTTCAGAATGTAAGTGACGATTTCGAGGTGAAATCGTCACTCGAACACGCCGAAAATACATGTACATGATGTACTCGTCATTCTCGGTCTTTTGATACCAAATTCATCATATTTCGACGAAGTTTTATTTCTCGAGTCCAGTATAATTATATGAATCCAGATTTTCAGAACCACACTCTGGGACTCTACAAAAGAAAGAAAAAAGAGTTACAGGAGGCTTGGATAGCCCTTCCCAAGCAACTGTCCCACATCACTGCCACCTCCCACACTACGCCTCCTTTAAAAGCCACAGCACCCCCATGTGCCCCCTGGGTCCGCATAACCAGCTGTCCCCAAAAGAATGCCCCCCTGGGACCGCTGCACAACGGGCATGCGGCGCGGACAAAACTTACCTGTGTCCTGCACCGGCTCTTGAACTAGCAGATTCTTCCCTCCGGGACCCTACAAAAAGAAGAAAAAAGAGTTAGAGCAGGCTTGACGCGGCGGCCTTCCCATGGCACCTATCCTACCTCACTGCCACCTCCCCCACTACATACTTTTAAAAAAAATGCCCCCTGGGCCCGCCGCGTGCCCCTGTGCGGTGGGCCCACCTTGCCACCGGGCCCGCCGCACAGGGGCACGCGGCGGGCCCAGCAGCCATCTACTTTTTTTTTTAAATGCCCCCCGGGCCCGCCACGTGCCCCTGTGCGGCGGACCCATCTTGCCACTGGGCCCGCGCAACAGGGGCACACGGCGGGCCCAGCAGCCATCAACTTTTTTTTTAAATGCCCCCCGGGTCCACCGCGTGCCCCTGTGCGGCGGGCCCACCTTGCCACCGGGCAAGCCGCACAGGGGCATGCGGCGGGCCCAGCAGCAAACAACTTTTTTTTAAATGCCCCCGGGCCTGCCGCGTGCCCATGTGCAGCGGGCCATCTTGCCACCGGGCACGCCGCACAGGGTCTCGCGGCGGGCCCAGCAGCCATCTACTTTTTTTTTAAATGCCCCCCGGGCCCGCCGCGTGCCCCTGTGCGGCGGGCCCACCTTACCACCGGGCCCGCCGCACAGGGGCACGTGGCGGGCCCAGCAGCAAACAACTTTTTTTTTTAAAATGCCCCCCGGGCCCGCCGCGTGCCCATGGGCGGCGGGCCCGGTGGTAAGGTGGGCCCGCCGCACAGGGGCCCGCCGCGTGCCCATGTGCGGCGGGCTCACCTTGCCACCGGGCCCACCGCACAGGGGCACGCGGCGGGCCCAGCAGCAAACAACTTTTTTTTTTTTAAATGCCCCCCCGGCCCGCCGCGGGCCCACCTTGCCACCGGGCCCGCACGCGGCGGGCCCAGCAGCTAAACTAAAAAAAAATAACAGCAGACATACCTCCAGGCGCCAGGTGACAGCAGGTGAGAAGCAGGAAGCAGCAGCAAGGCAGGTGAGGGGTGGAGGGGTTTAAATAAGCACTCCACCTCTCACCTGCCTGCTGTGAGGACCCGAGGGCCCCTTCGTTCTATTGGCTCCATGGCAAGAGCCACCGGGCCAATAGAAGGGGGCGGATTCCTCTAATTTCGCGGGCAGTTTTGTAAAAATCGCGGCATTTTTACAAAACTGCCGATTTCGCGATTTGTTTGCAAATCGCGAAATCGCGAAATCCTGGAGGGTCTGATTAAGAGGATCACCAGCAGGTAGATTCAATATAGGATTTGTAAGTGGACTCATTTCAATAGCAACATCAGGCCCGATGGCAAGATCCGGGGCCAAAACAGAATGTCGCACCATTGCTGGACACGAAACCGCAGGCATCATACTATACAGTATCGGCCACCCTGTGTGGTTGCACATGGTCAATTGAAATGTACCTGTTCCCCTTTCGGCCAGGAAGAGGAGGTAAAATGACTGTTCTTGTACCCTGCACACCAGGCACGGCAAACGGAGCTCGATAGGAAGGACCAAATTCTTTTTTGTTGTTGATCTTCTCTCGGACCAGTTCTCCAACCTCGTGTAGCCAGCCGACTACTGGAATCTGCAACGCAGCTTCAGACGTGGAGGGTAAGTGTTCCTTTGCAAGACTGTCTCTGGTTTTTTGTAGGTTCTGCAAAACATCAGAATGTTTGTCTACGTCAAAGGATGCGGCTCCCGCCGCCATGTCTAGACCGTCAAGGTCCGGAACAAACATCTTGATGCCAAAGAGCATTTCGTATGGGGTCCGCCCACCCAGAGACCTTCTAGGGAGATTATTAAGTGCACGTTGTACGCTATTCAAGTGGGCGAGCCAGCACCTAACACCTTCGCTGTCAATGATTGCTTTAATCACTGTTCATCCGCTCCACAACACTATAGCCCTCAGGCCTGTATGGAGACAAACATTTGACTTGAACCCCCAATGAACCCATGGCATCCTTGTACGCCTTAGAGGCGAATGCTGGACCCTGGTCTGAATGGAAGGTGCCACATGCAAAAATTCCCACAAAGACACGTAAATCTCTTATGACAGTTCTGGCATCAGTGCTCCTTTGAGGCCACACCCACACAAAGCGGGCGCAAGAGTCAACTGCTACTAAGATGTACTTATATGAAGTATAAGAGGAGAAAGGACCGCAGTGATCTAAATAAACACACGCAAGTGGCTTATTAGATATGCACAACTGAGTTTGGGGCGGGCGTGCGCTTAATTTGATGACAAATGCCACATTGAAGGAAAAAAATCACGTGTCTGTTTATATAAACCCCGCCACCAATATCGTTGTTGAAGGAGAGATACAGTAGCTGACACGCCGGCATGCGCCGAAGCCATCCCGCGTGGGCCGCTGTAATCAAAGCCTGTCTGCGGTCCGCGTTGGGAATCAGTCTGTCACCAACATCGTTAATTCTCACATAAGGAACTTTATCGGGACTTAAGTGATAAGTGTACTTCGAAGGGAAACCCTTAGGATAATTACCTCCCTTCTCAGTCGCGGCAATTGCTGCCAAGATGTCATCATCAATCTTACTTTTGGAACGTGTAAACGCTGCCACTGCAAATGTTCTTACTGCTGTCTTCGCAGCCTCGTCTGCGAGACAGTTGCCAACAGCGTGAACTCCCACGCACTGATGACCCAGAGTATGAATTACAAAAACGAGCATGAGACGTTCTTTAAGCTCCGCCACTCGAACCCAGATCATTTTATGTTTTATTGTGCGACCTTTGATGTCACGATAATCATTTTGAGTCCAAAAGGGTAGATTGTCATTGAAAGACTGTACACAGTAGTAAGAATCACTCACAATAAGAGTAGTCACACTGGGGTCCGCGTACTCCAATGCAAGCATCAGAGCACGTAGCTTTGCTAACTGGGCGGTACAGTCACCTAATGTCTGTGTATGCACGACATCGGACTTGAATTCACCATCCACCATCGTACCAACCACAATTGCACAGGCCGCGGAATACGCGTGTCTAGAACCCGTAGCCGCTTGCACACTTCCATCAGTGTAAATGATATAACAAAAATCCTCAAGTGGGTGCATAGTCCGAGGAGCAGGATGAACAAACTCATACTGCAAAAACTCTTGAGTCTGCAAAGAGGAATCGAAAATGAACGTTACATCTGGGGATGTCAAGGATGTAGCCCATTGTATCCACCGAGGGTGCAAAGCCTTGGAATTTGGTACACTGGCCTTCGTCACTGCCTCCAAGGCAGGATACGGAGTAACAACCACAATGCGTTTTCCCTGCGACAGTGCACGTTTCTTAAGAATCGCCATTTGCACTGCTGTCAAAACTTTTTCCACAGTGGAAAACCGCAACTCGGCCAAATTGTACAGGTTTGACTTGTAAGCAATAGGAACTGTGTCTCCCTCATTAAAAGTGAAGGACGTGAAACCCACCGCCCCTGGTACGATTCTTATCACCAGGTTAGTGTGGTTATCACGAGTCAACAAGAACTTAGATTCAAGTAGGTCAGCCTGCAAAGATTGCAAGATGGCTGAATGTTCTGGCAGCCAGCACAATTTGGAAAAAGTAGGTTGTATCAATGCATAAAGCGGTTTGATACGCTGGGCATATTCCGGAATATATGATTGTCCGAGATTCAAAAAACCCAGTAAGGATTGTAGCTTTTTCAGCGATGTGGGAGTGCGCAAAAGTGCGCATTTCTCCAAGAAGTGAGGAGCCAAGCCTCTACCTTTATTGTTGAGCTCGTAGCCCAGGAACAACACTGTGTATTCTGCAATGTGTGATTTTGCAAAGTTGAATTTATAGCGAAAGTCCGCAAAGTGGCAAATTATGCGGTCAACACGGCTCAGATGCGGCCATAATTAGTCGTCTGTTAGATAAATGTCATCCAGATACGAACATGCACCTGCGTCGAGCCTCTGAAGCAGAGAGACTATTCGGGCAGCAAAAACGCCTGGACTGTTCTTGTAGCCCATGGCCAAACGAAGAAATTGTCGTTGTTTGCTGTCACAGGTAAAACTCGTCCACTGACTACTAAGTGGGGACAAGTTTTGGGCAAAGAAGCCATTGGAAATGTCAAGCGTGGTTTTGAACCTTTTACGCACAAGACTATCCACTAGAGCAGAGCTGTGAGTATTCAGCACAGCACACGTACGACAATGTGAGTTTAAGTGGCGGTAATCCAATGCCAAACGGTACGAGCCATCTGGCGTGGTCACAGTAAAAAGTGGGTTATTCATAGGAGACACAGACGTTTCAATTACACCTTGATATTCCAATTGTTCAAGGATTTCGGCCACAGACGCTTTCGCCTCACGCCATATGGGGTATTGGGGTTGTGGCTGTGGCATGGACCGCAAAGGGATCTCATGTCGAGGGGAAAATGTGTCCCATCCACAGTGAGTATCGTACAACGCTGGCGCAAGCGCCTTAGCCCAATCTTCTGCAAATTGCAGCGCCTGCTCCTTCGACACAGTGTGCGCGAAAGCGGGGAGGATCACCTCCTCCCCTTGTGGAGCGGCCAAGACAAATGGTGGGGGCCAGTCGACCTCCGCCAACAAAATATCATAAGTAGTCGTTAGATTTTCTCAAAAAAAACCTTTTATGTTACGTTCTATGTCATCTTCAATTACTAGGACTATTTCATAAAGTCTTTCAGGGGGAGCCACTCTAGTGTCTGCTGTTTCAACTACAACAAAGGTGTCAGTCGCTGTCACCTTCAGTAGTGGATGCAGTGCCTCTCGAATGATGGTAATCTCCGCCGCGCTGTCCAGCAGGGTCAGAGCCCATGTCAGATTCCGAAACTGCGTTCTCACTATCTGTGGCATATCTGGCTGTTACAGCAGCAACTTTCTTCTTCTGAAACTGGGGTCTTTGACGTGGCGACTCGTCCTGCTTGAATTTTCCAGCAGCCTTACGAGGCTGCTCCCCGCTCTGTTGGGCACCTTGACCTCTGCCGCCGCCTCCTCCACCGGTGGTTGTTACCGATGTTTCCTGCAAAGAGCGAGGAGAACGTTGTTCAGGAACCTGAAACCTATCAGGCGACTTAATCGTACTGCAATCGCGCAAATCATATTTAATCCCACACGGGCAGGTGTAGGAGAAGCGGTACGGGAACCCTGTTTCTGCTACTGCTGCTTCCCCTGTTTTTTGTTCTTACTCCAATTTTGTTTCTGAACTTTCGGGCGGTCATCTTTATCGGACAACCCTTGCTGAATTTGCTGTTGCTTCTCTTTTTTCACGAAAGGCTTAACACCTAAACTATTACGGCCTACAGTCTTATAAGCTTCCATAATAATTTTAGGCAAATGACGGAGTTTATCGGCGTCAGGGACCGCGCGAAGAGCATTAGCGACCTGGAAAAGCATCCCCCGAGACATTAGCAAGGACGAGATCACGTACCATATGAAACGCTCCCACGAGGCGCATTCCCAACTCCACTGCTGCCTCTGGTCCATGCTCATCCTGAACATGCTTGATCACAGTGGGCAAAACAGTCATTGACGGGGTGCCAAAGCACCTAGTATAGACTGCCACAAAAATCACCCTCCAAGTTGAACACTCCGTTACGTCAGGCACTAAGGCTTTCTGCAAACTCACAGTTGGTCAAATTTTTCGGCAAGCCAAAAAGGCATTTCTTCCTTATCTTGGGTATGCTAGCCCATGACCGGATTAACCATGACGGGACTAAGTTTGAGTCTGCCACCACCAACTGGATGCTCTGCACTACCCGGGGTCCCACTCGGGAGGTTGCGAGTAATGTAGTGAACCAGACCCCTAATAACTGCTACCAAAGAGGCATATAGGGGTCGCAGTTGTTGGGCTGTCATAGCACCTGCCTGGAGATGCGGGGTGTAAGCAGCCAACACAGGCCAAGTAGCGCCTGGAATGGACAACGTTCCTTGTCAAACCACTGTAAAAACGTGTGGGAGGGTGCCATTAAACCAAACGGCATGCTGCCAAACAGATATCGAAATTTCTATGGTCCGATATGGAGCGTACACTGCAGGAGCATCAGCGGGGGTATACGAGTGAAAAACACCAGAATTAGCTTCCACCGCAGGGAACGAGACCCCTTAGTAATGCAACTTAAACGGGTACGCCACGTCAGCAGAGACCACAAAAACACTGTCTGTCCCTCCAGAGCAACGAGGTATTCCTGCAAATGATTACACACAGATACACAACTGTGTGCCGGGATATCAACCGCGGTACAAAAGGGGGTGGTGATGGACGGAGCATCTGAACCAATCAAACACTCACACCCAGTCAACAGATCTGGTTTTAATCCATCACCGTTGTTTAGCCCACTCTGCCACCCCAGTTCAGACATGGCCATATGCAAATCAGTCTGACCCTGCGCCTCATGGGAACAGTCCAGCCCGAACTGCCAAGCCATGCCTTCCCTGGATAAGGAAACAAGCTTCCTAGGACCGGTTTCTGGCATTTCAGCCGTCTTCAGCCAGTCTTGCTTGAATCCAGTGGCAAAGTGAGCAAGGGACTCACGTCTGAGCATACCCAGCCCACTTATGGCGAACAAAGCGGTGCAAAAGGGGGTGGTGATGGGCGGAGCATCTGAACCAATCAAACACTCACACCCAGTCAGCAGAACTGGGTTTAATCCATCACCGTTCTTTAGCCCACTCTCCCACCCCAGTTCAGACATGGCAATATGCAAATCAGACTGACCCTGCGCCTCATGGGAACAGTCCAGCCCAAACTGCCAAGCCATGCCTTCCCTGGACCGGAAACAAGCTGCCTAGGACCGGTTTCTGGCATTTCAGCCGTCTTCAGCCAGGCTTGCTTGAATCCAGTGGCAAAGTGAGCAAGGGACTCACGTCTGAGCATACGCTGCCAACTTATGGCGAACAAAGCGGTACAAAAGGGGGTGAGTCTGCCACCGCCAACTGGATGCTCTGCACTACCCGGGGCCCCACCCGGGAGGTTGCAAGTAATGTAGTGAACCAGACCCCTAATAACTGCTACCAAAGAGGCATATAGGGGTCGCAGTTGTTGGGCTGTCATAGCAGCTGCCTGGAGATGCGGGGTGTAAGCAGCCAACACAGGCCAAGTAGCGCCTGGAATGGACAACGTTCCTTGTCAAACCACTGTAAAAACGTGTGGGAGGGTGCCATTAAACCAAACGGCATGCTGCCAAACAGAAATTGAAATTTCTACTGTCCGATATGGAGCGTACACTGCAGGAGCATCAGCGTGGGTATACGAGTGAAAAACTCCAGAATTAGCATCCACCGCGGGGAACGTGACCCATGAGTAATGCAACTTAAACGGGTACGCCACGTCAGCAGAGACCACAAAAACCACTGCCTGTCCCTCCAGAGAAACTAGGTATTCCTGCAAATGATTACGCACAGCTACACGACTGTGTGCCGGGATATCAACCACAACCATATTGAAACAGTAATAGAGAAGTACAATACAATACTATAATGCACAACTGGGTATTAATTCAAAGAAGAAACCTTTGAGAATTATCAAGCTTGAAACAACCTCTGCAAATATAGGTAGGTTTTTGTATCCGTCACTACCGTCAACCGGAAACAATAGTGAGGGGATTGTAAACTGATATAAGCACTACTCAAGTGTCTCACAATAAGACCACACTCGTTGGCGGCGCCATGTAACAGGGATTCTGCGCAAACTCAGGACTGTGCACAGAGACTTAGGACCTCAGTGAATAATGGTGTGCCAAAACTCACCTTAGTACCCAAAATCCCCTACTAGACTAGCAATCAGTGTCACATTAGCTCTTCGTCCTATAACAAAGAAACCAATGATTAGACAACCTAGAGCATGCGACATAGGACCATCTCAGGAATGGTGGGAAATGAGAACACTCTTTTGTTATACGTTCATACCAGTCCACAACAGGAGTAAAATAGAGACACAGTAAGGTTAAAAGGTTTATTTTAACAAAGTGATCTCAAGCGCAGTATTTTAATCAACATAAGCATACATATGGATAAGAATAATACGGACAGCATGATTACAATTCCATAAAATACAAAAGGAGGAATCATATTACAATGATAGGGCAAACAGGTGATAAAAGCGCCTATTTAAAGCACCCTCCCTATCTAGGAACTATGTACTATAAAACTAAAGAAGGTCTCTGGAGTTTTCTTGGGGGACCCCATTTACCTGTCTGCTCAGTAAGTGTAAATTACATCAGGATCGGTTAGTCTCTCTGCATGCCTGGAATCTTCCAAGTGTGCTCAATTCTGGCAAGTGTGCTATGATAAAGGCGCCAGAATCCTACTCGGCTTGCAGCTGTCAAATTGTTGTGTCTAGAATGTGTTACACGGACACACCGATAAACAGGCTCGTACGTTATGATAACCTTTATTTATTTATTTATTTATTTATTTACTTCTATAGGGCCGGACTCGACCCCCTGAGGGGTATCTCCGCGCTTCGCACGCTGTAGATATCAGAGAAATGGTGTCTTGGGTGCTGAACGGGTAGATGTCTAAGCTTCCCTAAAGAGGTAGGTTTTTAGTGCCTTTCTAAAGGAGAGAAGATTGGTGTTATAACGCATATCCAAAGGGAGTTTATTCCAAAGGGAGGGTCCTACATAAGAGAGAGCACGGCCGCCCTGCCTTGCCTTTTTAATAGATGGAATTTTTAGTAAGAATTGGCTATTGGAACGCAAAAGGCGTTCCGATTTGTGAATTTGAAATTTCTGAGTCAGGTAGTAGGGGCCTGATCCAAAGAGACTTTTATGAATGATACAGCAAATTTTAAATTTGATTCGCTGGCGTACAGGCAGCCAGTGAAGCTCTCCCAAAAGGGGCCAAGATGGAGTTCTTGAGGGAACATTGAGGACCAGTCTGGCCGCAGTGTTTTGGGCCACTTGGAGTCGGTTGATTACATGTTCATTTGCCGAAATAAGGAGGCCATTGCAGTAATGCAACCGACTTATCACAAGCGCCTGGACTAAGGTCTTTCTATAGATGTCCGATAGGTAGGGAAAAACACTTCTCAACAGGCCAATTGTCCGGGAACAGGATCCAGTCACCAGATTCACATGTTCTTTTAGGACCAGGTTCTGGTCTAGTCTGACTCCCAAGTTCTTAACTGATTGTTTTGGACAAGGGATAGGTCCCAATTCCAGAGGCCACCAGTCTGGTGACCACAGGAGATTTGCATTCCCAAATAGCATGACTTCTGTCTTGCATACGTTACACTGGAGGCAATTAGAGGCCATCCAGTGTGATACCGCTCTCATACCTTCAGCAAAGGAGTTCTTAATTTCTGGAGTTAAAGTCTGAAAAGGGAACAAGAGCTGGGTGTCGTCAGCGTACAACACAGGGGTAAACCCATATTGTCTCACAATGTCAACAAGGGGGGCCACATACACATTAAATAATGTGGGGCTTAGGCATGAGCCCTGCGGAACCCCCTTGGAGAGCTCCCTAGAGATCGAATGATAGGAACCCAAGCTGACACTTTGTGAGCGGCCTGTGAGAAAGCTCTCCAGCCAAGACAGAGCTACGCCTTCAATCCCCACCTGCTGCAACCGGCCGAGAAGAATCTCATGTGACACGGTGTCAAAGGCTGCGGACAGGTCTAACAGCACCAGAATCATGGAGCCTTCTCTATCCAGTGTCATTTTGATGTTATCTGACACGGAGAGGAGTGCAGATTCGGTGCTATAGTTGGGTCTGAACCCCGATTGAGAGTGATCCAGACCCCCTGTAGCCTCAACAAACCGTGACACATGGGTGTTTACATGTTTCTCGGCCAGTTTGCTTAAGAATGGTAATAGGGAAATGGGGCGTAAGTTGGATATTTCTGACCAAGGCAAGGCCGTATATTTGCGAATGGGATTTACTACCGCCTTTTTCCAGTCTTGGGGAATTCGTCCCTCTTTGAGAGATAGATTGATGATTGTCTGTATTGTCTGTAACCTTGGCGGCTCAGCACTCACTGTACAGACTGGGGAAATGATGTATGTCTATAGATGTCGAAAAACAAACCTTTTCTCATGTATAGACCTTCGTGAAAGCTAACTCAGCAAAAACAGCTAAGCAGTGTTGTGTGCATAAAGCAGCAAAAAGGTAAAATGGTGTTAAACTTCTAATAAGCTATGCTAACTTAACATGCACGCAGAAAGAGGCCCATAAACCACACTACAAATTCCTCTGCAGATCTGAAGTGAAAATGGATCTCATTTTAGAGGCAAATTGGTGCAGGTTTATGGTGCACAACACAATATACAGTAGATCTTTCACATTACTTACTACCCGCAGGCTTGTGGCCTTTATAGATCGGATGAGCGGATTGTTGGAAGACCAATTGGGAAAGTTTTCACATGGGTCATTGAAAAATTGGAGAGACCATTTGAATGAAGCATTACAAATATTGAACAACAGACCCTTTGCTGATGCAGAGATCCATTGATGCAGATGCTAACACCAGCTCTGCAGATTCAGACTCATAAGGCCACTAATACTCTTCTGTACTGGGAGACAACGTGCCGGAACCATGGCCCCATACCGGGTGACACCAGAAGTTGCAGGTCCTGATTTGCATGGTCAGAAACTGTAGAGACTCAAACCAAGAGATATGGTACTCATTGAGACAGGGGTGGGAATACAGATTCCCCCAGGGCAATTCGGATTGATTGCTCCTCGATCTGGGTTGACTCTCAACGGAATTCAAGCGTTGGGAGGGTTGATTGATGCAGCCCCTCAAGGTGAAATCAAGGTCATATTATTGAACAGTGGAGACTCTGATTTGGTAATACAGAGTGGAGACAACATTTCTCAAATGGTGATTATTCTAGTGTACGGAGGGATAGTCAAGAAGGGGACTGCCCCAGCCCTTCTCACCGTGCAAGGGAAGAAGAGTTTGGCTCTGCCAGCAAGAACCATGGGGCCAAGATGTGGGTAGAAACTCTGAATAGTCCCCCCCAAACAGGCAGAAATCATTGCAAAAGGGAAAGACAATGTTCTGTTAATCATGAAACCAGGGCAAGAGAAATGGGAACATGTGCCTGCTGATAAATGTTACTTGCAGGAATGAATAATACTTGTTTGTTCTGTGTTCTTCTAAATCATATTGTGGAGTGTTGGTCTATTCAGTGTAGCACTTTCAGTGCGTTTGGTCATGTTGAACTAGGGCAGGGGGGACCGGAAGCCCCTGACTCCGAAATGACCAGCCAAGAGCGCAGACTGACATCTTTGCTGAATCGACCTGACAATGTCTGGAACTAACTTGCACAGACTGTCCTCAACAGGTCATATTTTTGCAATACAAACATGAAGAGCACCATTGATATTATTTCCACCTGCTTGGTAGCCATACCTACCCCAGTTAATGTTTTACTGCAGGCATTCAATGCCACAAGTGCAGAAGAGGCAGTGGAAGAAAGTCATGTGACAACCTAAATGTCACTGTATGAATTTTGCCAATTTTGTCCAGAAGCTTCTGATGATACTTGGGATAATTTAACTCAAGTGACAACATATAATATCACTGTGGGCGATGTTTTCTACAATTTAACCAGTAATCCAGTTAACATTGGTAAATATGCTCAAATGTGACTTGAAGAAACCAATTTTAAAGATGACTTGGGAACAGCAAATTTTAAGTAAAAGTTGGAAATGAAAATATGTGTAAAAATGTGCATAACAGTATGCATTGTGAGAATGCAGTATCTGCTGCTATTCATATCAAGCATGTTATATTGCCTATATGGTGGTTATTCTCTTGTGGTAATGTTACATATTCCTATATTCCAGCAAATATATCAGGCGGATTGTGTGCTTTCACGCAGTCAGAACTTAGGAAGTTTTAGTTGAATCCAACATTGCATGTCCAGAATATGAGGGAAACTATTCAGCTCAATGCAGATTGTGACTCTGATGTTAATTTATTATTATCCAAGTCAGAATATATAAGTTTAGCAGCTTCAATAGTAGGTGTCCAGTTTAACCATTTAGAATTATAGGACTATTAATGGATTAGCATGATGGTTAAAAATATTAATCACACATCTATTGCTTTGGCACAATTATTATTAGATATGCAAGGGGCAAGAAATGCTATCTTACAGAATATAGCAGCAATCAATCATTTACTTCTGGAAACATGATCATGGATGTTCAGAATTTGAGGGTCTGTGTTGTTTTAACCTTTCAGATCACTCTAAATCAATCCATTCTCACACTGAAGCTTTAAACAAACTGGTCAAAGGAGTTGACACGATGTAGATAAAGGATGGTGGGATTGGATTTTCGGGTGGTTGCCAGACTTTGGTAAACTTCGCTCTACCTTAGGTGGAATAATAATGGCAATCTGCATTTTGATATTATTATGGTGTTGTGTTTAGTGTGTGCCTAATCTTTTATCTATGTTTTGACCTAAAACTGTCGATTTCAGACCAATATGGTATGAGAGTCAATGGTCAAAACGAGAAGTGAGATGCAATTGGAAACGAGAAATTGACCAGAAGCTCCATTTTGAATAACTGAATCCATTTTCTATGCTTTCACGCATGTGCATGATGGGAAGGGGATGTTTTTGCTCTTTACTTATTTTTGCTCTACATCATGCCGAATAAGCTGAAACATATCACGTGGGATGCGCACTTGGTACCGTTCACAGGATCGAGATTGTTCTTGCCAGAGAAATGTAGAATGTAGAATGTACAGCTCTGCCTCGAAGCAAACATGGGGGCCTTGTCTGTGAGTGACCGATGCAGACCGGTATGGCCAGTCTTGTTTTTGCAACAGAAGGAAGGGGAAGAGGTTTCTAGAAATCTCACCTGTGGTTGAGTTAAAGGTATTAAAGACAGGGAATCTTGGCTTTCAGACAGGAGATCTCTGTGGAACAGACGTGTAGCTGCAAAGAACATTTGAGGATCCTAATCAACACATCTGGCAGATTGTAAAAGGGCTCCCCAGTCATGCTGGCCAGAATGTTGAAAGAAACTCTTTCAGTGATGTATTTCTCTTACCTACTTTGTGTATGTATGCTATAAGCTGCATTGCTCTGTGTACATATTTCATATGTGTTTATGCTGTGTAGACATGCTTTTTATATTTGACTCTTTCATTTAAGATCTGGGAAGAAGTTGCCTTATTACACATATATTGTGTCTTCCTTTTAAAAGTGTGGTACTAATAAATATACCTTTCATTTTAAACGCATCTGAATCAGTCTAGTTGCCTCATTTTGAGAGTGCTGAGTTTATTTTCTACTTGTGTCATTTAAAGGTGCAGTACCACATATTTTTGCCTCATGTTGGGAGTGCTGAGTTTTGAGTGTGCCCCATCGTTCCAAGTCAGAAGCAACACAGTGACCTTCCTAAAGAAATACTCTAAGGATCCTAAAAGGGACTAGATTGTGCCTGGCGCAGCAGCCAGGGAAAGTTACTGGATGTATCAGGCCCACTAACTAAAATCCTGGAATAGGCTTAACAGGCCAAGAATTCACTGAAAAACATAGATCCAGACGTCTTAGTCAGTTGGGCCCAAACAGCAGTGTGCCAACTAGGCAATGTGAATTGTGCTATATCCAGCGAGCGTCAAAGATCCATCCTCCTCAAAATCGACCCGGAGCTCTCTGAGCTTGCGTCATCTAATTAAGGGTCGATAGCGCAAGGCCTTTTGTTTGGGACCCCTTTTCTGAAAGAACATTCTATGTTTGTGGCTACGTATAGCAATCTTGACATAGATCCCTTAAAAAGGTATTCAGACCACTTTTTGGTATGGACGGATGCTTTGGAGGGTGTGCGTTTGGACATGACTACCACCAAGGCCCACAACAAGATTTTTACCAACGAGTTAGAGAAGGAAATCAGGAGTCCTAGAAATACCCCCCTTCTACTCTTCTCATTCCTGTGGCAGCTGGAATCGCTTCAAGAAAGTGCGATACAGGGGTTTGCCAGGATCATTCAAAAAAAATCTGGTTCCACAGGTAAGAATTATTCTACTTTCAGAAGTATTACTGGGGGCAGAACACTTCGCAACTGGCAGAGTCTAACATGGGACCCTTGTAATCTTGAATCTATTCAGTTACAAGTTAGAGTTTTACAACACCCCTGTCCAACCCTGACTTCCACTCACAATGTATATTTCCCAACAAGAGCAAGATTTTATATCGTCAGAAATCCAAACTCTATTAGAAAAGAAGGCTTTAGAAGTGGTATTGAAACGGGTTTCTCAGTTGCATCTTTCTGGTGAAAAAGAAAGGGGCTGGGTCATGCTTGGTGTTAAACCTGAAAGACTTCAATGTGTGGATAGTCAACAATCATTTCAAGATGGAGGACATCTAGCTTATGAGGGACATTGTCCACGAGGGAGATTGGATGGTTTGATTCAATTTTTAAAATGCTTACTTAATAGTCCCCATTTTTCCTCTGCATCAACGCTTTCTTCCGTTGCTTTGGCCCAGTCTTTGTTACAAATTCAGAGTTCTCAATTTTCACCTCTCATCCACCTCAAGGTGTTTCACAAAGATCAGGAGGCCTGTCATGGAGGCCATGGGGCTCGAGCAGTGCATCTGATCATCTTTTTGGACAACATAATTATCATGCCCCATTGACCCCCAGTTGGCTTTGGCTCATCTAGGGTAGACGATCCTTCTCCTTTAAGATCTGGGTTTCGTCATAAATGCTCATAAATCAATCCTAACCCCTTCCCAACATCTGGAATTCCTGGGTTTACAGTAAACTCTTTGCTGGCTCAACATGTCTTACCAACCTAAAAAGTCTGGAACATCAAGAAAGAGTTGAGGTCAACATTGAGCAAACACACTGTATCCTTGAAGTCGATAGCTCACCTTGTGGGACTGTTAACTTCATCGACCCAGGCCATTTTTCCAGGTTCTCTTCATTATCATAACCTTCAGCAGCTCAAAATTCAGCATCTCTGCAAGGGTCTCAGCTATTCGGAACAGATTCTTCTATCAGAGGAGACCACGACAGAAATGTCTTGGTGGCTAGACCACATGGAAGACTAGAATGTCAGGTAAATTTTTGGCTCGACTCCAGAGATGATAATAGAGTCAGATGCCAGCCGCTGGGGTATGGTGCTTGTTGCGGTCTGATCTCCACCGGGGGTCGCTGTTCCAGGGCGGAACTGGATCTCCATATCAGTTGTCTGGAACTCCTAGTGGGTTCTCTTGTAATTCAGAATCTCTTGTTGGAGAAGACGGATAGTTGCATCCTCCTTCCTATGGACAATGTTCCATGGTCAGGTATGTGAGCAAATTGGGTGGGACCAACTCACGTCTCCTGGTGGACATAGCCAAAGATTTTTGGCCTTTTTTGCCTTCAACAGCGAATCTCGGTAGTGGCAGAATATCTCGCAGCACAACGCAATATGATTGCGGACTGGCACTCTTAACATTTGTGTGATTTCAGAGACTGGAGGCTTCACCCAAAAGTCTTCCATGCTCTCCTGCACAGTTGGGGGCTGTGCTCGGTAGACCTTATTGCATCTTGCCTCAATTGTCAACTTCTGACTTTTTTCCGTTTGTGCCTGGATCCAGAACCCCAAGCCACAGATGCATTTCTCCAGGACTGGTCCCCCTTCCTGAGCTATGCCTTTCCCCCTTTTATGATGACTTCCAGGGTTCTTGCGCAAATGAGACGCTAGAAGGCAGGCTTGATCTTAGTGACCCCACACTGGAAAGCAAAAGCTTGGATTTTGGTGATTCTGGAACTGGCTTGTGCATGCCTGGCTTTGATCTCTCTCCGTTGGAATCTCCTTGTGGATCCAGTGGGCCTTCCACATCAACTGATCCTGTTGGAACATCTTTCTCTGGTGACTTGGAGAGTTTCTGGGAAAGATGGAGTCTCCCAGGCCTTTCACAGGAAACTAATGCTTTCATCAGTCAAGCATGGTTCTCAATAACACACAGGAGATATGCTTAAGCATGGAGGAATTGGTACTGTGAATGGAGTGCAGGTCCCATTGGAGCAAATTGTAGTTAGTCATACGTTTTTTGTCATTGCTGGCCTCATCTGGCATTGGTTATCGATCAGTGGACAAATTCAGCTCTGCTATTTCGGCATGGCATCTGCCAGTGGCTGGTAAGCCGATTGGCAAAGGCCCTATGGTGTGTAAGTTATTACGAGGTATTCAAACAGTGAAACCACCTCTTCCAAAGTACTCTGTTTTATAGGACGTTGTTAGACCTGGCATCATTGGCATGAGTCTCTCCTCCATTTTTTCTGTTTGCCTCCTCTGTTTACGATGTTTTTGCTGGTAAATGCTTTGAGCACTGTGCCACTGCTGATCAGTGCCACAGTGCAAGTGCTCCCTATGTGAAATTACTGTATTGATTGAATTCCATGTTTGGCTTATTTGGTTTACTGTCAGTCCCTAGTAGAGTGCACCAGGAGTGCCAGGGCTTGTAAATACAAATGCTGCTAGTGGGCCTGCAGCACGTGTTGTGCCACCCACAAGAGCGGCCTAGTAAAAGTATGTCTGAAGGTCTACCATTGCTAGACCACGTGCAGTCTGGTACTGTCACGCAGACTGCGCAAGTACACCTACTTGCCAGTCCCTAAACCTTCCCTTAACTTCATGTTAGTCACCCCTATGGTAGGCCCACGGGCAGGGTGCATTGTAAGCATAAGGTAGGACAAGCCTGACAAGGTTGGCATGTCCTAATAGTGAATTACAGCCATATTCGTTTTTCACTAGTGTAAGGTAACCTGCTCTCCATCAGTTAGAATGGGCTGCCAGGATTATTAATGCTATAATCCTAGCGGGCTCGGGGAGCATGGTGCAATGTCGAGTTTGGTATCCCTGAACTCAGGGTTTAATAACGCATCCTTTTGTGTGGATGGTTTTTGGACTCTGTGTTTGAAAATAGCACTTTTAGAAAGTAGCTATTTTCTTGTCTAACTGTCTACCGGTCTCTGCTGGTTCTGGTGTGCGTGTGACAGGAGCTGGGTGGCTCCAGAGGTCTGAATGAGTCAGTGTGGGGTGAGTGGGGCATTTACATTGAGAGTAGGGGAAGAGTAGCTCCTGATAGCCTGCCCTGCCTGATACAATGCTGGCTCCGCCCCCCTGCCAGGCGACTGATGACTCTGTGCCTGCCTGGGACTTTCCTGGCCCACCTCCTGCCGGGCAACTGATGGCCCTGCCCCTGCCAGTGACAATGCTGGCTCCGCTCCTGCTGGGCGGCTGAAGACTCTGCCCTGCACAGTGAATAGGCCAGGTGCTTCGGCCTGGCAACACCCACAACAATCCCAAGATGGGGGGAAATTCCCCTGCATGGACAAAGGGATCAAAGCCAAAAAGGGGTATAAGAGAAGGACCCCTGAACCAAGAATTTAGATCACTTCTGACAAGGAAACCTGAACCAAGGACAAGAAGCCTGCTGATCTAAGGACTGCCTACCCCTTCTGCCAGAGTGCTGTTTGTTGGGGGAATCCTGCATTGCTTCTTTATTTTTGCCAAGGAACCAGGAGAGAGGAACTGTATGTGTACTCTCAATCTTTGCTAAGAAAATCTCCAAGGGCTGGAAGAGTGCCAGTCTCCTGTTGAAGTCACAGGGCTAAAGGACTTCATCTGCTTAAAGTGCTGTTTGCTGGAACTTGTGACTCCAGCACCTCTGAAAGAATCCAGCAATCTCGACGCCGACGGACGCCGCCGAATCCAGCTCGACATCGTGAGTAACGGCTCCAGTGTCCCGCTTCCTCGACGCCGGCCGCCGGGCCCGATCGACGCCAGCAACAACGCCAGTGAGTAGTGAGTTCGGCTCCAGCTCCAAGTGACCTCGTGTCGACGCCGCTGCTGATCGCATCAACATCGAGCCCTCTCGACGCCGTGAGCGCTGCTCACTCTTGCAACATCGACATCGACGACGCCGTATCCTGCTTCACCTCGTGAGCGCTGCTCCTGCCTGACTTCGGTCGACGCCGCTGCAGATCGCCCCGACTCCGAGGCCCGATCGACGCCGAAGACGCGACGCCGGACATCTCGACGCCGCTGATCATCGAGTGCTTCACTTTTCCAAGGTACTATGTTGTGGGGGTCTGTGTGACTCCGGGCTCGACGTAGCGCTCCTCGCGGTCGACGCCGAACCTTTGGACTAACTTTGCCTCGACGTCGTGTGACTCCCGTGTGGGTTACATTGTTGCCAAGAACTGTGTTTTAGAGAAGAAGAGTTGCTTTTGATACTAAAGACTTTGTGCTAAGAAGAAACCGTGCTTGAATTATTATTTTTCCTTCCAAGAGTATTTATTAAGATTGTGGTATATTTTTGTCCTTATTTGGTCTTGTGCTAAGCCTTATATAAACATTCTTATTTTTATAATACTACTGTGTTGTGTCCATTTGTAGTGTATTCACTTTATTACTGTATGTGGTCATCAATGCTTAACGCACTGCCTCTGAGATAAGCCTGTCTGCTTTGCCAAGCTACCAAGGGGGTGAGCAGGGGTTATCTAAGTGTGTGATCCCCTTGCCCTGACTAGAAAAGGTGTGTCCCTATTTGTCAGAAGTGTATACCTCTGCCAACTAGAGACAGCCGCTTCTAACATTGGTGGGTCAGCGGTGAGGATTTGAACTTTGCATTTATGACCCATGTGCAGTGATTAGTGTGCGCTACATAGTGAAAGCAGATCATAGCGCAGCCACAATCTGTTTTGGTTGGATATCCTATTTTTGTTCTCCGCTTTCCTGGAGCTTGATTTTTGAAACTGCCAGTTTTGACCATGAGTAATGCTGGAGGCACTACACCTGTTGTTGAGGAGGAATTTGATAGGAGTAAGATGAACGACTATCCGTTAAAGAAGCTGAAATCCTTTTGCAAGCAGTTGCAAGTTCCTACCACAGGCATTTCAAGGAGGCCAGATTATCTCAAAGCATTGCAGGCCTGGTTAGAGGCCAGAGATTCCTCTGATCCGGTGGTGGTACCGCCAGGGGAAGGGGAGGAGGAGGTGCCAGTGAATGGGCCCACATCCCCTCCTGGCAGCAGTGTTTCCTCCAAAGGTCTTTCTCCTGAAGAAAGAGAAGAAAGGGCGAAAGAGCGAGCTTACATGGAAATGGCAAAACTTAAGATAAATGGGCAGTTGGAGATAGAGAATGCAAGAGGCAGGAGAGAAGCTGATCTGGAGATCAAAAGGATGGAGTTTGAAAGGGAAAAGTTAGCTTTGGAGCATGATACCAAGTTGAGGGAGTTGGAGCTCAAAGCTAAAGAGTTAGAATTGAATCCCTCTGGTGGCAGCATCCCATCTGTGCCTGCAGAAAGTAGGTTTTATTTTCCCAAAGATGTGATCAAAGATTTTCAGAAGAATGAGGATATTGGTCAATGGTTTAAAGCATATGAGTTAGCATTGTTGGCCCACCGGGTCCCTGAGAAGGATTGGGGAGCGGGGTTGTGGGGTCGCTTTGTGAATGAGGGAAGAGATACCCTGTTAGACATGCCTGTTGAGGATAGGATGTCTTATGCTCATATGAAAGATGCTTTAATGTTAAGGTATGGCCTAACCCCAGAAAAGTACAGACAGGCCTTTAGAGAATGTAAGAAGTTGCCTGGTACGACGTGGGTGGAATATGTGTCATATTTTTGCAGAGCCATGGATGGTTGGGTAAAGGGCAGCAAAGTGGAAAGTTATGATGCTCTTTATGATTTGTTTGCTTGGGAGCACTTGTCTAATAACTGTTTTCCAGAGCTGCGCCAGCACCTTATTGATAGCAAGATATCTAACCCTAGAAAACTTGCTGAAGAGGCGGACCGCTGGGTCAGTACCAGGGTCCACAAGGGTCCAGTGGGAGACTCAGCCAAAGGTGGGCAGGGTCCCCAGCAGAAGAGTGGGGGGGACAAGGGTAAACAGAGGGAGTTCCAGAAAGGGCCCCAAAGTAATCCCCAAGGGAACCAAGGGAAGGGTTCCCAGCCTCCCCCAGATAAGAAATCAGAGGCCCCGACAGGTAAACCTGTTCGTAGGGGCCCCATGACCTGCTTCGCTTGTAAGCAGGTGGGACACCGTTTTTATGATCCTCAGTGTCCCTTGAAGAACTCTACTGCACCACCACGTGCAGCTCCCCGTCAGTTGGCGAGTGTAGCCCTGGGAGGGGAGGAGATGGTTGCCCATGGTGGGGAGGGTCCTGCAGAGATGTCCCTGGTCTCTCTAGGAGACATGGAATTGGTCCCTCCACCCCCTCTGCCTAGTAACACTAAGAAATATAGGCAGTGGGTGACCATTAATGGCCATAGAGTGGAAGCTCTCAGAGACACCGGAGCGAGTGTGACAGCTGTCAAGTGTCACTTGGTGTCCAGAGAGCAGGTTGTTCCCCACGCATTCTACCCTGTGATAGCTGCTGACAACTCCCAGAGAGAGTGTGAGGTAGCTCAAGTTTCCTTTGAATGGGGGGGAGTTTCAGGTACTCTTCAAGTTGCTGTAAGGCCCGCCATGCCTGTTGATTGTCTCCTGGGCAATGATTTGGAAGACTCCCCTTGGGCTAAGGTGGAGAGGGAGACACATTTGAAAATGTTGGGTGTGCCAGAGTGGGTGTGTGCAACCACTCGATCCATGACAGCAAGTAAGGGTGTTGATGGGGTTCTGGAGCCTGAAAGTATGGCCCAGGACCCAGCTGTGAAGAGAAGAGGCAGGGGGCGCGGGAAACCGTCCCCCGTAGTTCCCGTGGTCCAGGAGGAGGCAGACCTTGAGGGGTATGCCCTGGAACCCACAGGTGAACAAGTTGCTGAACTGGGAGACCTGCCCGAGCTGACCCACTGGCAGCAGGATGGTGGTCCCTCCAGGGAAGAATTCTGTGCAGAACAGAAAGTGTGCCCTTCTCTTGTGGGTATGAGGCAGCAGGCCTCAGCCCAAACCTCAGGTGATCAGTCAGGGTCACATTTTGTTTACTGGGAGAACGACCTCCTGTATAGCGAGCCTAAGGCTGCTGAGCCTGGGTCAGCCCGTGTGCTGGTGGTACCCCAGCGCTTCAGAGCCTTCCTACTGGGTTTGGCTCATGACGTTCCTTTAGCTGGACATCTGGGGCAGGACAAGACCTATGACAGGCTTGTCACCCATTTTTATTGGCCTCAGATGAGAAGGGATACAGATATCCATTGCAAGACCTGTCAAACTTGCCAGGCAAGTGGGAAAAGCGGGCGGAAGCAGAAGGCTCCCCTCCAACCTTTTCCCGTGGTCAGTACCCCCTTTGACCGGGTGGGGATTGACATTGTTGGGCCCCTGGACCCCAAGACAGCCCTGGGCAACAGGTTCATCCTGGTCTTGGTGGACCATGCCACACGGTACCCGGAAGCCATCCCTCTCAGAACAGTGACGGCCCCCGTGGTGGGACGGGCACTGATGGGTGTTTTTTCCCGAATGGGGTTCCCCAGAGAGGTGGTGTCAGACCGGGGCACCAACTTCATTTCCAACTATATGAAGTCTTTGTGGAAGGAGTGTGGGGTAACTTACAAGTTCACCACTCCTTACCACCCTCAAGGTAATGGGTTGGTTGAAAGATTCAACCGTACCCTTAAAGGCATGATTATGGGTCTTGAAGAACCAATGAGGCGTAAATGGGACGTCCTCTTGCCATGCCTGTTGTTTGCTTACCGTGAGGTGCCACAGAAGTCTCTAGGGTTCAGCCACTTTGAGCTTTTGTATGGTCACCCGATAAGAGGACCTTTGAGTCTGGTCAAAGAAGGCTGGGAGCAATCTCCCAGGAAACCTCCCCAGGATGTATACAGTTACATGCTGGCCTTTAGGAACCAGACTAGGCGCTTCAGAGATCTTGCTCAGGCAAATCTGGAGGCCAGCCAGGAGGAGATGAAGCGGTGGTACGACCAGAAGGCCACTCTGGTAGAGCTTCAGCCTGGACAAAAAGTTTGGGTCATGTCCCCTGTGGAACCTTGTGCGCTCAAGGACAGGTGGACTGGACCATTTGAGGTTGTGGAGAAAAAGAGCGATGTCACCTACATGGTGGACTTGAAGTCTCCCAGGAACCCCTTGCGGGTCCTGCATGTCAACCGTTTGAAGCCCCACTTAGAAAGGTCCGAAGTGGGCATGCTCCTAGCTACAGATGCTGGAATGGAGGAGGAGAGTGAGCCTCTTCCTGACCTCCTGTCTGCAAAAGAGCAAGATGGGTCAGTGGATGGTGTTGTCCTCTCTGACACACTGACCCCTGAACAGCAGCAGGATTGTCGCGAATTGTTGGGACAATTCCCTGATCTGTTTTCCTTGATTCCTGGTGTCACTCAGTGGTGTGTCCATGATGTGGACACCGGGGACAGCACTCCTGTGAAGCACAAGGCTTACAGAGTGACTGACAAGGTCAGAGCATACATCAAGGAGGAAGTCTCCAAAATGTTTGCCTTAGGGGTGGTTGAGTCCTCTAGCAGTCCTTGGGCCAGCCCAGTGGTCTTGGTCCCAAAGGCTGCAGCGCCTGGTGCTTCACCGGAACTTCGGTTCTGTGTGGATTACCGAGGACTCAATTCAGTCACCAAGACTGACGCGCACCCCATCCCCAGAGCTGATGAGCTCATAGATCGGTTGGGGGCTGCCCGGTACCTTAGTACGTTTGATCTAACGTCTGGGTATTGGCAGATCGCCTTGACTGATGGGGCAAAAGAGAGGTCAGCATTCTCCACACCAGATGGGCACTACCAGTTCCGGGTTATGCCCTTTGGGATGAAGAATGCCCCTGCCACCTTCCAGAGGTTGGTCAACCAGGTCTTGGCTGGACTGGAGGATTTCAGTGCCGCCTACCTGGACGACATCGCAGTGTTCAGCGCCAGCTGGGAGGAACACTTGCGCCACCTCCAGGAAGTGTTGTTGGCCCTGCGCAGAGCAGGCCTCACAATCAAAGCCAGTAAGTGCCAGATTGGGCAGGGTTCAGTGGTGTACTTGGGGCACCAAGTAGGGAGCGGCAAGGTGGCCCCCCTGCAACCCAAGATTGATACCATCCTGGCATGGGCACCGCCCAAAACCCAGACTCAGGTGAGAGCCTTCTTGGGTCTCACGGGTTATTACAGGAGGTTCGTCAAGGATTATGGTAACATTGTGCACCCCTTGACTTCGCTGACTTCCAGGAAGCAGCCCCGACTTGTGATCTGGACTGACGCCTGTCAGACGGCCTATGACACCCTGAAAACTGCAATGTGCACAGCACCCATACTCCAGGCACCCGACTTTTCTAAAGAATTTGCTGTCCAGACGGACGCTTCAGAGCATGGCGTGGGGGCTGTTCTAGCTCAGGTGAATGAAGAGGGCCGAGACTTACCTGTAGCCTTCATCAGTAGGAGGTTACTTCCCAGGGAACAGAGGTGGAGTGCGATAGAGAGAGAAGCATTTGCTGTGGTCTGGGCGCTGAAGAAGCTAAGACCCTACCTCTTTGGGACTCACTTCCGGGTTCAGACAGACCACAGGCCCCTCAGATGGTTGATGCAGATGAGGGGTGAGAATCCAAAGCTGTTGAGGTGGTCCATTTCCCTACAGGGGATGACTTCACGGTGGAACACCGCCCTGGCACAGATCACGCCAATGCTGATGGTCTGTCCAGATTTTTCCGCCTTAGTGATGAGGACTCCCTAGGGTAAGGGTAGTTCTCCCCACATTTCAGCTGGAGGGGACACGTGTTAGACCTGGCATCATTGGCATGAGTCTCTCCTCCATGTTTTCTGTTTGCCTCCTCTGTTTACGATGTTTTTGCTGGTAAATGCGTTGGGCACTGTGCCACTGCTGATCAGTGCCACAGTGCAAGTGCTCCCTATGTGAAATTGCTGTATTGATTGAATTCCATGATTGGCTTATTTGGTTTACTGTCAGTCCCTAGTAGAGTGCACCAGGAGTGCCAGGGCTTGTAAATACAAATGCTGCTAGTGGGCCTGCAGCACGTGTTGTGCCATCCACAAGAGCGGCCTAGTAAAAGTATGTCTGAAGGTCTACCATTGCTAGACCACGTGCAGTCTGGTACTGTCACGCAGACTGCGCAAGTACACCTACTTGCCAGTCCCTAAACCTTCCCTTAACTTCATGTTAGTCACCCCTATGGTAGGCCCACGGGCAGGGTGCATTGTAAGCATAAGGTAGGACAAGCCTGACAAGGTTGGCATGTCCTAATAGTGAATTACAGCCATATTCGTTTTTCACTAGTGTACGGTAACCTGCTCTCCATCAGTTAGAATGGGCTGCCAGGATTATTAATGCTATAATCCTAGCGGGCTCGGGGAGCATGGTGCAATGTCGAGTTTGGTATCCCTGAACTCAGGGTTTAATAACGCATCCTTTTGTGTGGATGGTTTTTGGACTCTGTGTTTGAAAATAGCACTTTTAGAAAGTAGCTATTTTCTTGTCTAACTGTCTACCGGTCTCTGCTGGTTCTGGTGTGCGTGTGACAGGAGCTGGGTGGCTCCAGAGGTCTGAATGAGTCAGTGTGGGGTGAGTGTGGCATTTACATTGAGAGTAGGGGAAGAGTAGCTCCTGATAGCCTGCTCTGCCTGATACAATGCTGGCTCCGCCCCCCTGCCAGGCGACTGATGACTCTGTGCCTGCCTGGGACTTTCCTGGCCCACCTCCTGCCGGGCAACTGATGGCCCTGCCCCTGCCAGTGACAATGCTGGCTCCGCTCCTGCTGGGCGGCTGAAGACTCTGCCCTGCACAGTGAATAGGCCAGGTGCTTCGGCCTGGCAACACCCACAACAAACCCAAGATGGGGGGAAATTCCCCTGCATGGACAAAGGGATCAAAGCCAAAAAGGGGTATAAGAGAAGGACCCCTGAACCAAGAATTTAGATCACTTCTGACAAGGAAACCTGAACCAAGGACAAGAAGCCTGCTGATCTAAGGACTGCCTACCCCTTCTGCCAGAGTGCTGTTTGTTGGGGAAATCCTGCATTGCTTCTTTATTTTTGCCAAGGAACCAGGAGAGAGGAACTGTGTGTGTACTCTCAATCTTTGCTAAGAAAATCTCCAAGGGCTGGAAGAGTGCCAGTCTCCTGTTGAAGTCACAGGGCTAAAGGACTTCATCTGCTTAAAGTGCTGTTTGCTGGAACTTGTGACTCCAGCACCTCTGAAAGAATCCAGCAATCTCGACGCCGACGGACGCCCCCGAATCCAGCTCGACATCGTGAGTAACGGCTCCAGTGTCCCGCTTCCTCGACGCCGGCCGCCGGGCCCGATCGACGCCAGCAACAACACCAGTGAGTAGTGAGTTCGGCTCCAGCTCCAAGTGACCTCGTGTCGACGCCGCTGCTGATCGCATCAACATCGAGCCCTCTCGACGCCGTGAGCGCTGCTCACTCGTGCAACATTGACATCGACGACGCCGTATCCTGCTTCACCTCGTGAGCGCTGCTCCTGCCTGACTTCGGTCGACGCCGCTGCAGATCGCCCCGACTCCGAGGCCCGATCGACGCCGAAGACGTGACGCCGGACATCTCGACGCCGCTGATCATCGAGTGCTTCACTTTTCCAAGGTACTGTGTTGTGGGGGTCTGTGTGACTCCGGGCTCGACGTAGCGCTCCTCGCGGTCGACGCCGAACCTTTGGACTAACTTTGCCTCGACGTTGTGTGACTCCCGTGTGGCTTACATTGTTGCCAAGAACTGTGTTTTAGAGAAGAAGAGTTGCTTTTGATACTAAAGACTTTGTGCTAAGAAGAAACCGTGCTTGAATTATTATTTTCCCTTCCAAGAGTATTTATTAAGATTGTGGTATATTTTTGTCGTTATTTGGTCTTGTGCTAAGCCTTATATAAACATTCTTATTTTTATAATACTACTGTGTTGTGTCCATTTGTAGTGTATTCACTTTATTACTGTATGTGGTCATCAATGCTTAACGCACTGCCTCTGAGATAAGCCTGTCTGCTTTGCCAAGCTACCAAGGGGGTGAGCAGGGGTTATCTAAGTGTGTGATCCCCTTGCCCTGACTAGAAAAGGTGTGTCCCTATTTGTCAGAAGTGTATACCTCTGCCAACTAGAGACAGCCGCTTCTAACAGACGTTAACATAGTCCTGTGGTTTTTAGAATCTTGGCCTGAAAATAAATATCTATTGAGGAAACAACAGCTAAATTAACTATGCTCTTGAATCTAATTTCATGTAAGTGAGTGTCTAGCATGTGTGCCCAATACCTAGCTAGGTGAGTTTTTTCGCCTGAGGGTGTTACCTTTTCTATTTCCAGATAGATGAAGTGCAATTCCAGGTCAGTATCCTACCTGACTTTTCGGATAACTAAGCTTTGCATGGTTCAGTGCCTGAAAGCATGCGAAATGAGTACTGCTGAGTTTCTTACTGATATGAGAGGTCAATTGTTGATTGCTTTACAGAAACATTTTAGACCTGTAGCAGCTCACCCCTAGCTAGGTGGGTGCATTGGTTATTGTCCCAAGTGGGCATTGATACCTCTGTTTTTGGTGCTCACTCCACTACAGGGGCGATGACTTCAAAATCATTTCCTTTAGGTTCACGTTTAGAGGACATCTTAAGAGCAGTAGATTGGTTGTCAGAATATGCGTTTAAGTCATTCTATTATAAGCCGATTGTGGATGTATCTTGCTTCTGTGGTGGTGGCTCAGTCGGTGGCATAATCGGTCCTGACATAGAACCAAAATTGTTCTACCATTCGCAACAAAAAATATCAATTCTATTAAGGACACAGAGATGAGGATTATCCCACTTAGTCATTTACACATATATGTATTTCCCTCCCTGATAGTATTGATTATTTCATTATGTTTTCAGCAGAGGTGTGGAATTTTATAAAAATATCTACTTGCCCATGCGGCACCTTGTTTCAAAAATCTATTTGTCCTGTAACAAAATCCACTTGCCCCTTTGGTGCCATGTAGTGCAGCGACAAATTATGTCAGCAATCTCATTATATATGAACTCTGATATAGCCTCACCAATTTCAGACCTACTGGCTTTGCCAATAATTGTTTATTTTTGTTTCCAATAATCCTATTGAAACCGTTTGCACTGATTTTTCATTATGAATATTTTTGGGAAATACTAGAATGCATCAACACATGTTACTAAATGATTTTGCAAAGAAAGGGTACCTGAAAAGACAGTAGTTTAGATAAATGTTTTTTTCCTGCTTTAATTTTTTTATGAACATTTTATTTTGAAAGCAAAGAATCATCAATCTTGATTTCAAGCTTCTGCAAATATTTGCATCAAATCAGACACCATTCTGGGAACATTATACATAGCCTCAATATTGCTAAACTTTGAAAACGTGTGTACACATTTTTATACTGGAAACACTGTCAGTAGTGCGGTTGGAGCTTACAACATTCACTTACAGCGCTCACCCTAATAATAAAGGCTTTCAATTAATGAACCATAAATACAAGTTTGACCAGCGTTAACATACGCGCAAAAATATTACCACAATGGCAGACAGTGCACTTCCCTGATCAATAATGTGGTACTGGAAGCCAAAGGGTTTGTGCTTCAGGGCGTTGGACCTACTTGTCCCAAGGACAAAATACACATGAAAACTTGTTGCCCTTGACCCCAAACAATATGTCCTGGGTGTCGGGCTACAGGAATTCCACATCCCTGTTTCTGATATATGAGCTAGTGTTTACGGCTTTAGTGTTTTCATTTTTCCTATGAAATGAGAACAAGTGATTCATGCCATGTGGAAGCTTGATGCTTCTGGAAGTATTCTCCAGTGATATTTGGGTACTTCGTGGGATGATCTTCCTGTTGTCGCAAGCAGAGGAATTCGGATTCCTTGGACCCAGGACTTTCAATTCGGGCTCTCAGACTTTTTAATAGTTTTGCTGATATTTGAGGCAAAGAAAGAAGAAGCTGAATAGCAATGTGAAGATTATGTAGGGTTGTGGACTGTATGGTTGGGTCATGTGATTATGGTGATCATGGGAAATGAAGTGCTTTGAAAGTTTTACATTTGATCGGCTGCTGAAAACTAAAGAGTAAAGAAAGAGAAGCATAATCAAAGTTTACATGTCCTTAATATAATTGAAAATTATTATTGCAAATGCTAGAACTGTTTTTTATTCAAGCATGCAAAGAAAACAACTGGCCTGGATGAAATACTGACGCATGGAACAGGGCAACATGATGGTTCTGCGTGTGATTAGGTGAGATGCCTTTAAAGGTAATGAAAAAAACACCAACACTGAGGGCACATACTAGATTTCTTGCTGACAAAAGCGAAGTCAAAAAAGTTAGATTGGAGCTTTCCGACTTAAAATATCTATTGAACCTTGCACAACTCATTATTTTTTCCAACGAAAACAACTGTAGACTGCACGTCTCACTCAATAAATTGTGCAATCCAACATGGGTGCTGCGTTGAAGTCGCTTGCCACTGGCACTTGATCAGCTGCGTCGTGACAGCCCAATATTTCTTCTCTGTCTATTACCACAGCAATGGTTCCGCCCATGTCGGATAAATCTGGTGCTCGCCAGGAAGAGGCCTGTGGCGTGATTACGCAATATTTTGGGCACAGTCCATAGCTAAACAGGGGAGTTAAAGCGCCATTGTAACTTAAATCTTCTGAAGTGGCACTGGCAGCCACAAATATCAAGTTTTACGTAAATATTTCAAAAATATCTCCATTTAGTAACTGCTTACAGTGTCACTGGCGTGAAGTCTATCGAAAGGCGAATAGGAAGTCTTAACACTTACACCACTGGAGGAATGGACTCACCCGGCTGCATGAACTCTCGCGATGACGCTTCTGCGTGACGTTAATAAGCCTTTTTTCTCCTCTTTCCCTCCTCTCCGGCGTCGCACAGCGTAAAGGGGGGAAGTCCGCAAAGTCGTCGCCGCTCAGCCCATTCACGTCGCCCGTTTCTTCTCAGACTTTCATTCGGTGAGTTGTGACAGAGTCCTTTGGTACAGTGAAAGACATGAGCAAGCTGTTTTACTTGGATAGGGGCTGTCCGGTCTTTCCTGGCCACAGCGGCACCTTGTCTAGAAGGGTGAAGTATTCCCCCAAAGGCAGGTCATGGTTCTGGCCTGTCTTTCCGGTGCTGTGAAGGCTTCTTTGGTAGTCGGGAAGGCTTCGGGATCTTTTGTCATGGGGTGGCGGGGTCACATGGATTAATCCTTTACTTTATACTGCGCGACCTGGAGTCCTAGTGAGAACATCCATTGCCCACTCTCCTCCGGCTCACGTTTGTCTTTATCGGTCGTTGGAATAAAGATCTCAGTCGGAGAGCTTTTGTGCAACCACGACTAGCCGGGTGTCAGAGTGTGGAACCGGTGCTTAGTCGGAAATGTCATGCGGACTGGACACCGACAAGGTGATTCCGAGGCTCCCACTGTCTAAATGAATAGTTAGTACACACTTACGTTAAAAGTAATTTTCGGTTTTTGTACAGTAACTGGATAACTGTATGCATAGACCTTTAAATTTGCCATTCAGCACGTAAATTACTGAATTTTTTATTAATCTAAGCCGTGGTTTTCCGTCGTTTAGTGGTATGTTCTGCCCGCCTGTTACAAAGGCAAGTAGTAAGACTTGTTTTTACATCCAGCTAAGTGGCCAGTTCATAAACTCTTGATTTCTTGTACCATTCTATTTTTGTCCCATGTATTTCGTGTCCTAAAATAGTGCGTACTAAACGTCTTGTGAATTCACTCTCCAACTGGCCAGGAAACACAAGGTTTTAATTTGCACCAAATCAGAATATTTGTTTAACTACTGCTCAAGTCTAGCTAATGCAATAGCATCTCAGAAAATATTTTCACTTGACGGCACACCGATATCTTTCTAGAAGAGACATTTAATAACTTTTAAGATGTGCCAACAGCGATGCCTATTTATGACTTTGCATGTCTTAACAAGTAGAGCAAGTGTAGATATGACTGAAAATACTGAAGTGAATACTTTACAATTTGTAAATTCAATAAAGCGTCTGGTTGCTTTGAGATGCAATCTATTTGTTTTTAAGGCCAGCCTTCATCTTAAAGGATGATGGGATCAGAACTCTTGTTCCTTATATATTGGATAATTACTTATGCTTCAATGTACCGAGTGCTTTTGGTGTGTAGCATGGCTAAGGCTGGTTCTGTGGGGAGAAGCTGATGTCTTGTTCCAAAGGTGTGCATGATTTGGGAATTTCATTGCTGAGTTATATTTTGCTCTGGGGCTATTTTACAAAGTTAAATACTAATGAAAAAGCAATTGCAATGTCTCAGCAGTAGGAATCTGCATGCTAAATTATCATAGAAGCAATGTTCCAGAGTTAAAAGCTAGGTTTGGAAATCTTCCCACACCATAAGTTCATCACAGGATTCTTTAAGGGTATCTCCTGGTGAAGTGTCTAATTAGCAACATAAATTGGTCTAATCCTTTGTAGCTTTCGTTGTGAGGTGAAACTACTAGGGTCCTTCCCTTTCCATTTGTTTGCTAAACATAAGTGATAAGTGTTTGACACCCTGAAACATTGATACTAAATTTGCTGCTGTTGGCATTCACTCTAGAGTGACTGGGGGTTCTGTTTGAAACCTCATCAGGTTGTACTATGACTAGAACTAGTGGAATGACAATGCAAATACAATCTTGTTGATGTATAAGCTTCATTTCGACAGCTCATGTCATAAAAGCTATAAAAACAGCATTTTATATTCAAAAGTAAACAGTATGTATAGCAACTCACTGAAGATCCAAGGAAAAAACAGCAATCACGGACTCCAAAATAGCTTTGTTAGCGGTGATTTATTCAGCAAAGAATCTGCACAGTTGCTGATTCTTTGCTGAATAAATCACCGCTAACTAAGCTATTTTGATCTCCGTGGTTGCTGTTTTTTCCTTGGATCTTCACAGTGAGTTATTGTTTGGGGGCTCGCCCCCTAACCCCAGACCGCCGCCACAAGAGGCTTGCCGTCATGGCGATCTTTGTGCACTGAGCGTGTTTACTTTAATATCTATCTATTTATCGCAACCAGGGTACAAAATGCAATTTGGCAGGTCAGTGATAAGAATTAATACACATAGAGCAATACAAACATACATTGAACATCTTATAATTAAGAGGGAGGAAACATTACAATACTTCCTAGTGTGGTACTCCTGTTGAACTCAAATGCAATCCCCTGCAAACCTCCTTAGGATTTCCAGCCCTCCTCTGTGCAACATCATAGAGACTAAGAACAATAAAGTGCACATGCATAACCTATATGTAAAACCTAAATAGTCAGCCTATGAGCCATACTACAGTTGTGTGTGTGATCGTGTTGCTGAGTGCTGTAGCATTCCTGTCTGGGTCTTTCGTCTGATGAGCCATGCCTGACTTAAGAACTCTGCCAAGCAGCACGCAAAAAGTGGTCTAGGGTTTGATATGAGAATGTGTAGGGCAACCCGATAGACCCATGTACACAATTGCCTAAAAATCAGTTATAACCATTTCACCCTCGAGTGCTGTATGCCTGACAAGCAAACAGAATGTGGGCAACACTTTGCTACTGGGGCCTTGCAACATTGGCAGTCCTTTGGTGTTTGATTGCTTGAGTGTCATTTTGCTGTTGTCGCAGACAGGTAGTGTGCCAATCCTAAAATGGATGTAGAACATCCTGTCCTGAGGGACCTGAATTATATCTAACACAGGGCTCTAAATGTCTGGAATATTTGTGAATGTAAAATGCTCTAGTTAGTCTCCCCCCGCCCCCAAGTTAGGTTTGCTGAATTCTTGTTCTGCCCATTCCTAGTATAAACATTTGAGCGCTTCTTTTCTAGGTGGCTCTTGGTTGACCCAATGCGCTTGAAGCCCCAGTGCTGACATCATTTTACTAACGTTGGAGATCCAACCTATGTTGTTGCTGGTACCTATCCGTATAACCTCTGATGGCTTCTGCATAGGGTAGTAGCTCTGGGGTCCGCTTAATATGGGCCCAAAAGAGCAGCGGGGAAGCCATGCTATGTCGCCACCCATATCTAGCATAAGGGGAATGTTTTGAGGCAGCACTATTAAACCCTAAGAAACTTATGCTTAGATCTGCAGAGATCTTGGGCCTTTTCAAATCCCCACAGCTCTGCACTGCACTGTACTATGCTGTGCAGTCTGCTTTGGAGTCATACACCTGGAGGGCTGGGGCTACCGGTCTGCTATGTGAAGAACGGTGTTCCCTCCCAAGTGATCCTGCTACTTGCTTATGGCCCATCAGCATCTTTGCTAGGTAAGGGTTCCATGACACTTTATCAGTTGGACACCAAGGTAATCGAAGGTGCCAATTCTTTCCAGGGGTGTCCCACCTAGCAAGGGGCTGCCTTTGTAGGACTTGTTGTGGTTAAAGGCCAAAAATTTGGTTTTTGAGGAATTAATAACCAACCCCCGGATTTCACAGAAGAGTTGGAACCTAATTAAGTAGTCGCTGCAACTCTGCTGGGGTCTTTGATGCCAGCAGGGTGTCTGCGAACAAGAGGGTCTGTACCTCATCAGCCCCCAGGGTTGGTGAGTCTGCTGGATCTGCTTGCAGAAAGCCAACTACTCTATTCATATAAAGGGAGAATAGAGGGGGAGCCAAAGCACAACTCTGTCAATCTCCTCAGACCGGAATACGCTCATCCAGCAGTCCTTGCATACCCACCTAATCTGAACGTGGTTCTCTTCATGTAGCTGGACCACCAAGTTAAGAATAAGTGGGGGGTGCCCATGTCTTTAAGTGCCAGCCATAATTTACTCCTAGGGGCTAAATCAAAGGCAGTCTTTAAATCAATTAATGCTAGGTTAAGACTGCCCTTGCCAATCACCACTTTCCAGTAGAGCAGTAGGAGCTGAAATGCCTGGTTGGTTGATCCCGTCCTCGCCCTAAAGCCGGCCTGATACTGTGATAAGATGGCATTGTCGTCTGCCTATAGCTGAATCCTTTACTGCAGAACTCTACTGAAGACCTTCTGTATTTTATTTATTTATTTTAGCGATTTGTAGAGCGCCTGGTGACCCGGAGGCATCCCCGCGCTATAACATTTGTGGAGACCAGAGGAGAAAAAGAGGGGACTTTATTTTGGGAATAGCAGCGTTTTCAGTTTTTTCCTGAAAATCAGATGACTGGGTTCCAGCCGCAGGGGGCGGGGAAGTGAATTCCACCCGGAAGATGCTTTAACAGAAAAGCGTCGGCCGCCGGTACGTGTCTTCCTGTATCTGGGGACGTTGGCCAGACGCTCATTATCCGAGCGAAGGGACCTGGGGGCCTTGTAAGGGGTAACCAGGTCTCTCAGAGTAGCAGGGCCAAGATCATTAAACAGTTTGTGTGCAGTGCACAGGGCCTTGAATTCGACCCTTTGACGTATTGGAAGCCAGTGGAGGGCCTTAATTGCTGGTTTGGCTGATACTCTGGAAGGGAGGTTCATAAGTAACCGGGCGGCTGCGTTCTGCGTGCGCTGAAGTTTAGCCATGGTAGCTTCTGGAGCTCCCAGATATACCATGTTGCTGTAGTTCAGCCGCGCAAGGATCAGACCTTGGACCAGGAGTTTCCTGGATAGGGGCGGAAGTATTGGGAGGATCCTGCGGATAGAGCGCATGAGACCAAAGCAGGTACCTTCTGTTTTGGATGCTTGGGTTTTCATCGACAGCTCGGGTTCTAGCCAGACTCCTAAGGTCTTAATTTCTTGTTTCGGGGTGGGAATTTCCCCGAGCACGTCTGGCCAGACCGATGGGGGGATGGTGGTCCATTGCTTGCCCAGAAGCATGACTTCAGTCTTTGACCCGTTTAGTTTGAGCGATGACTCGCACATCCAGTTGTGAATTTCCTTGAGGCAGTTCGGCAAATTGTCTGGATAGTTGTACAGTTGGGAGAGTGAGACGACCAGTTGCGTGTCGTCTGCGTAGCTCACTATTTTGATCCCGAAGGGGGTGACCACGTCTTCGAGAGGGGCCATGTAAGCATTAAATAGAGTGGGGCTTAGTGATGACCTCTGGGGGACCCCGCTTGTGACGGGGAGGGTGGCAGAGTGGAAGTTGCCGTCCCATACCTGGAACGAGCGCCCTGAGCGGAAGGATTCTATCCACGTGAGCGCCGAACCTGCGATCCCTGCCGCAGCCAGCCGATGGAGTAAGACACGATGGTTAACTGTGTCGAAGGCTGCGCTGAGATCCAGGAGGATCACTGCCACTGACCCTCCTGAATCCAGAATGCACCTTGCCTCCTTGATGATGGCGAGAAGGGCGGTGTCTGTGCCATGGCCCGGGCGAAACCCAGTTTGGGACTGCCGTAAGAGGTTATTTGCTTCTAGAAACTGTGACAGTTGCCCATTGACCAGTAGGGAATCGATCGGGCCTATAGTTTGAGGGATCATCTCTAGCTCCTTATTTATAAATCGGGACCACCTCAGCTCCTTTCTACGACCCAGAAACTGGAGCGCCATTAGCTATTGCATTTGCCAAGAGATGGATATGGCGTTCCCAACTTAGAATGTCTGCAAGAAATAAATCTCCAGGAATGCAGTCTGGTCCTGCTGCGTTGGACGGCATTCTTCTACCTAGTGTGGTCTCTCACCCAAGGTAAAAAGCTTGTCATCCAAGTGATGCCTGTATAACTCAGCTGCTTCTGCCGAGGGCGCGACCTCAGGAATAGAGTAGAGCTTCCAGAAGTAGTCGAAAATAACTTTGCATCCTTCGCTGTGCTTGCTTCCTAGAGTTGCTGCCTGCGGGATTTATCCCATGCTAACTTTGCCAAGTGCAAAGCAGCCATGTAAGCACTTCCTGGCAGTTTTAATCAAGGGGCAATTCTTACCTTTAATTGCTGCTGCTAGGCGTAATCACTTGTGTTTACAGTCTTATGTGTACCACAAATGGGCCTCTTTTAATGGCATACTGGTCTTATGGTCTGCTCTGGGAGCTAAAAAAAATATGCCATAAGTGGGTCAAAGGTGCGAGAATTAAAAATAGCTACATCGGCCAACCCAAAGTTTGGAGCTCAAGTATACCTACTGCCAGGTCATGCTGTATGTCTATGATTTTAGATTCTCGCAGTGCTACCTTCTGCCATTTTAAGGATTTGTTGATATTTGAGGGAACGATCTCCCTAGTAAGGATCAGGTGCGAGCTGCTCAAGCAATAGTAGAGCTTCCCACAAATGACTCCTGCTTGGACAGAGGATTGTAATCCCTCTCTGTAGTGGTGCCCACACATGTCAATCAAGTCTTCCCAGAGCCTCACATCAAGGAGGATGTAATCCATGCGGGACGGGCAGCCAACTCTATTGCACGTATTCACGCCCTGCCTATACAAGGGTGTTCTGCCATTAACTGCCCTCAAGCTGAACTCTTCATTAAGGGCTTTAAGTTGGAGCGCCGTCTGCATCCATCTTTTGACTGGGGGTAGGTTTTAAGGAGGGACTGCCCATTTGGGGCAGTCATCCTCGATGCCTAGCGGATCTTCCAATAGAGTAATGGTAGGTGAGGGTCTATCCCTTTAGTCCCCCTCGCAGAAACATTGAACAAGTGGATGGGGACCATGGTGGGGCATGTGGTGATTACGGGTAGGCTGCAAATGAGCTCCTAGCGCAGGGATGCCAAGCTGAGGGGGGGAGCCGGTCTACAGTAATGATTTAACTAAGATGGTGAGGCACTCAATCATGGATGTCACTGTCCCTAATTCAGCCCTGAGCGTATTAATACGTTGGTGTGTGTACTGGAGTTCTAAATTTGATGCTGATTCAATCGCTTCAGCAATCACAAAAGAAGGCTGGGGAGTGTCTTCCATAGGCTCGACAGAAAGGTCCAATAAAGGAGTGAACCTATAACACAAGACTTAGCAGGTCCTAGCTGCAGAGTGATGTTGCTAGGATGTCGTGGGAATTAATAGAGGGTGGGTGAACCCTCTAAGTCCGATAAAGCTTCCTTGTTGTGTCTAAGGGTCCTTTTACATAGTGTTTTTTGGAACGTTGTTGGGATGGTGGGTGAACAGCTTGTGCAAGAGATTCGGGGGTGAGAGGGGGTGCTGGCCAGAGGAGTTGCGTGTTGAGGCAGCGGATTCATCTTCAAGAATGCCTTCGCACTTGCTAATCAGTTTATCAATATGATCTAGAAAGCAATTGCTGCCTGTTTTTTTTTTTTTTTTGTTTGTTTTATTTTTTTTTTTAATTTGGGCCGGCGGTGTGACCTTTATTTTTATTTATATATATATATATATATATATATATATATATATATATATATATATTTTTCCCTTTCCCCACTTGCCCACCACCATTGCCCTCTGTAGTTTTTCTCTTCCCATCCCTTGCAAATGGACCAAGGCAGATGAATATCAGCCCAACCCTTTTTATAACCATATTAAAGAAGAGCAGTGGTAATAAAGCAAATACTTTGTTCAACAAGTAGCCTACGCAATCAGTCGGGCTATAGCCCAGTAACTGGGTAGGAAGGGGTTAGGGCTGGGCAAGTGGATTAATTCTCCAAACGGTACAAAGCGGTGGGTGCCCAAATAACTTCTCCCCAATACTTGGGCCACCTGTGGGACAAGAAAAGAGCTGCCACAAGAAGATAACTAATTTGGCCGAGGCAGGGCACAGAGACGGAATAAGAACAAACGACCAGTGTCAAATGTCCATAACCTGTTACATAAAGTGTTAACAGGCAGTCGCAGTTTGCTTGTAATCAAAGTACAGGTCCAGGCCTTGCCCAAGCTACAAGCAGCCAAGCGTTTGAGGGATGTCCCTGCCCTGCCTCTTTCTGGCAGACGGGCCCAGCCATGGGGCGTGGTCTACCATGCTGCAAAATGGCTACTATGTGAGTTGGCTCCGACGGCCAGGACGTAATCCTTTAATAATCCTTGAAATGGAGAGCTGCTGAGGTGCCCGTTGACGCTCCTCGGGTGGTGGAGGTCCTGAGGTCCCTGGTGCTGGTGCTCAAGCGGGCTCCAGGACTGAGTTGAGACCAACTGCTGGAGGTCTGACAATCCTCACCTCCTGCCGTGGCTGGGTTGCCCTGGAAATCGAGCCCGCGGCTGCTACTGGGACTCGGGCCCTCCTCCTGAGGTGAAGCTGTGATAACCCTGTCTACATCGCCCCAGCGGCTTTAAGGCATAGCCGAAGCCTACTGGGGTGCGAAGAGCTGTGGTGCGCCCAGGCGCTGTGGGGCCTTGTGCAGGGACCCGAGATGTGCTGTCCCAGAGGCCGTGGCTGCCGTCTTGGGGCCGTGATAGCTGGAGATTAGTTGCGGTTGGGACTGCTGGGACATTTGAGATGTGCTGGCTTCTGCTGCTGACTACACATGCGTTTCAGACACGCTGTGGGTGAGTGCAACAGTGCGGGGCGCCTGGAGAGGCAGAAGAGCTAGACGCGTGGAGTCTGCCATTTTAGCAGCGGCCCTGAGCACCCACTGGCCCTGCTATTGGGTTCATCTGCCATTTTGGAGCCACAATACTTGTAGCCAGAGATCGAATGCAGCTGGGACTGATGGGACGTATTGGAAGCGCTTGCTACCACTGCTGACTACACGGGCGCTGTATGTAGACTTGTGTGGGAGTGTGCCGGTACGGGGCGCATGTAGAGGTAGGAAGAGCCCAACGTGGTGCGTCTGCCATTTTGTCAGCGGCCCGCGGTACCCACTGTCCATACGGAAGATCACCCCTGCTAACAGCCGGGCAGTTGGAGGTGCTTGCGACGCGCATGCTGGCAAGGCTATTGGCTGTAAACCTTGCTTTTGCTGAGCTCTGTAGATGTCAAGGTGCGGCGCTCCCAGACAATCGCACACTTAGGAGCTTTTGATCCCTGCCCTCGTCGCTGCATACACTGCTGTGCCCCCTGCTGGCTGTGGAGAGCTTGCCTTTGAGTGGGTCCATTAGGGGTGCTTGTAATACCCTGGCCTTGGAGGACCCTGGTGGGCGGTGTGAGGTGTGGTGATACTTAGGTGACCGGGGGGGGGGGGATCCTAGATCGGACTCATCGCTCCGTGTCGGGTTGTGTTGCAGTGCTGGACTAGCCGCGGTGCGACGCTCTAGCTGCTGTCAAGATGGGCAAGTAGGATGGCAAGCAGCCGAAATTGACTTTTGAGAATAAACGTGCCACGAGACATACGGATCCTGACTCGGATGCACAGGGGGGTGGTCAACATGAGCTGCTGGCAGAAGATCATGGGCTACGTTTGATCCACTTTAAATATTGGCGTAGATACTATAGGATGCCTGTGGGTCTGTCGTATGAAGCTCAAGGGAAGACGAGAGCTGCTGGCGCTGCAGATACACCCTGGCTTCATTTTTACGTGTGGCATGGGACTGCCCACAGCTGAATTCTGGTCCAAAATTTTTGTAGCAGTGAACCAAATCGTTGAAGAGCTGATGCCCGGTCTCCACCTCTGGGCCTCCTAGGGTATGTTAGACACCGCTTAAGCAGCGTAAATTGCATGCACTTTTTTGCCAAAAGGCAGGTTGCAATTCCCTGGGGAAGGAAGAAGGTTCCCTCAATCAAGGGTTGGATAACACATATGGCCACACACAACTGAGTACGATTTGGGAACTTATACCCCCAACCTCGAGGCCCCGTAACATATGGGAACCTTTTTTAACCTGGGCTCAAGGTCCGCTGGAGTCTTCTATGCTCGCACACACAGAGGAGGCATCCGTTGTGGTATGAGCCGTTGTATTTCCTGTGCTTTTCTTTGCTATTTATAATCTTGCACTTCCAATGTCCACAAGCTGGGCCTGTTTGTACTGTTTAGGTTATACACCCTCTATAGAACGTAGGGTAACATTGGGTTAACTGTCAAAGATTGATGCCTAAAGTTGTGGAAACTATATCTTTCGCAGTGATGCATAAGTGGGTCACTCAATGTCATTAACTGTATTTCGAACTGTATTGATCATGACTGCTATATAACTTGTGCTGCTATAACACCAAGACCGACCCAGCCATGGCCTGCACGCGTCCCGGGTCTCAGCGGGCGCTTAAGGACTTGTTGGCAACCCCTCCCTCCAGGGAGGGAGGCTTCTGGGACCAGTAGTCCCTCAGGAAGTGTGGCCATAGCTGCTTGGCGGCAAAACAATCATAATATCCAGTGCATTCTACGTAAAGAATGCGTGTTGCGTCTTTATTCCAGACTTTCTCAGGGCTGTAGAGACAAAGACACGTTATGTCATAAGTTGGTGAACATCAATGTATTTAAAAAGCTCCACAAAGTGTGGAGCATTTTGACTCTAAACAAACGCCACAAATGAATGAAAAAGGGAAGTATGAAGACCATAACAATAGCTAGCTGTGGGTCCCATGACCAACAACGTGCAGAAAGTGAGCCAGTGATGAGTAAGCCCACCAAAAAAGAACCAGCAAAGAAGAAACTTATATTGGGTTGAAAAAATCAACCATCACCAAATATATGCAAATCCGTATATGGGGTATTTTGAGAAATTCCATCTCCGGAAGTGGTGTACCATCCCTAACTGACAACATCTTGTCTTGGGGCAAGTACATTGACTTCATTTTTCTTGTGTACAGGATATGATTCTTCCGGTAATTAGTTACTCTTATATTTGAAATAAGAGTACAAACTTCGATTCACGTCATAGTAAAACGTGTTTTTGGACGTTACTATTTATTTTTCCAACCTACGCATTGCCTTCAGGCTTTATATGAAACCTACTTCCTGTAATGTAGTTTTGCATGCCACCAGCTCACTCTAAACATCAGAAATCACTCTTTATATGTTGTGCTCCAGACTTGTATGTTATGTATGGTATTGCCCTTGGACAATATCCATGATTGCACTTCTTTGCAGCAGGAGTGCTGTCGGTTGTAGCACATAAGCTTATTTACTTGCCACAGTTTCAGTGCTGACAAAAAAGATGTCCGATACTTGCGTGCACGGTTCGTGATCTTCAAGGTGAGGCCTTTATGCACTTGGGTTTCTGGTGGTCAAGCCTCAAGCTCGGGTGCAATTCCCCACCATTCTCTTAGCAGTCGTTTTGCTTGGCTAAGGATTCTTCTGTATGGTTTCTTCTCGGCAGTGTAAAACCACAATGAGCTTCTTTTAGGCAGAATTGCCGGCTGTGTACATGGCAAGCGTGGTACTTGTGATCAGCCTGGGTGGCTTCGTGTCTGCCTTCTGGGCTATGGTGAGAACTCAGCCAGGCAAGTTTGAATCTTTACTGGTCACAGGAAGATCATTAAAAGTTCTTTGCCATCGCTCGACCAGTTTCTCCAATCCCAAAACAGGAAAATTTAGATCTGGGCTACTCTAAGGATGTTTTTTCCCCCAATTTTTTTTAACCACTGCATTTGCCACACTAGCCATTAATTGCATATGCTGCAGGTTTTAAACTAATTAGCTCAAAGTTCCTAAACATTGCAACACATGTTGCTGCACAGTTGAAGGCCCTTCACAAAGAGGAGCTGTCACCTTTCTGCTGTATATTGCTATATATGGACGTTAAACTGGCACTGAGGTGAAACCTATGCCCAGACCATATTAAGTGTAAAAATTATGTAGTACTATCCAATTATGTACTGCATAATGTGCCTTTTCTTGCCTCATGTACTGCATAATGGGCCTTTTCTTGCCCCATAATGTAGTCGGCTCTTCCACATGACTTGGTCTTCCTAATTCCAGTAGCCCTGCAATAGATAAAGAATGTCACTTGTGCCAATCACACCACTATTTAAAAACCTGTAGACTGTGGAGCACCTTAACCAGTGCTCAGTTTGTAATTGAATAAGCACCAGGCCCACTTTTTTATTTTTCTGGAGGTTTAGCCCAGTCATTTTTTTGCTATCGGGAACAATATTGGATGGACATGCAAATCACCATTTTACAGCAGTTTGAAAGATCAACGAATGAAATAATTTCAGTAGCTTCATGTTGCATGCAATACTTGCCATCACCAGGGGTAATTGGGCCTTTGCCTTTCGAAGACATGTTTTTAAAGTTTTTTTTTTTTTTTTTTTTTAGTCCGTAAAATGGTGAATTATCTTCTATGAATTACAAGCGTAGACTGAATTCGTGTGAGGGTTCAAAGATTTGATTTTCCTTTTAGGAGGCTGTTGTCATTTCTGTGCTTCCGTTCCTAATCCTAGTGGGAGTTCTGGGGTTGGATCTTTCATATGGAGATTTGTGGGCAGAGGGAGATGCTGCACCATTCACATGTTTGAGGGATATTAGGCATTCACGTCGCCCTTCGCACAAATTGTAAGCTTAACTAACTTATTTTCAACAAGTGATGGGATAAAGAAGTAGTTCAGAAAGTAGCTTTCTTCAGTGCTTACATTCTGTTTCTGAGCGTTGAAAGAACAGTTTGGGTAATGTACTTCTCAAAATATGACACACTGGCTCTGCTCAGAACTTGGATACAGTACGAAAGCGGGGATTCTGGGCCAGATGTACGACCATTGTGATTTGCGACTCGCAAATAGCAACAGTGTCTGAGACTGTGATTCCCAATGGGGTCGCAAATTGCATGCCTCTTGAATATTAATGAGGTGTTTGAAATGTGCTACCCCATTGGGAATGGCTGGCCCTCCCAGGTATGGTGGCCTGCTGTACCCAGCAGACCTCCAAGTCTGGGACTGCTTTTGAATAAAGGAGGTTTAAAAAAAAAAAAATGCTGCCTATTTTCATTAAAGAAAAACGTTTTCGTTTAATTTTTTAAGGGCTGTTAGTGGTCCCCGAGACCACTGCATCCCCTAAAAAATATTCCCTGCATTCACACAGGGGAAGGAGTCCCCTAGAGACCCCTTCCGCCAGTGTTTTACCACCCTTCGCAGAAGGGTGCTAAACTGCGACTGTTTTGCGGGTGTAATTGCGGTCGCAAAACAGTCATAGTGCTCAGACTCTCGATTCGGGCGAAACTCCCTCGGAACGCTCCTTCCTAATATCTAGCTGCTAATCCTATTTAGCAGGTCGCAAATTTGCGGCTCGCTAAATAGGGGTAGGGCATGGCCCTTTTGTATTTTTGATGCACAAACTGGTCGCAAACCTGTTTGCGCATGCAAAATGGGGTTGTACATCTAGCCCTTTGTATGGATATACTGGGTAAGAGGTTGTCAAAAGAAAGTGGTGGGGCTGCTGTTGATGGAGCCTGAGTGGGTACCTGCATGTCTAGATAACCTAGATTTTTGTTCCACTGTTAATTTCTTCTATCCACTGTTTCCAGTACCCTACCATACATCTTTGGGTACCACACGGTAGGCCAGGCCTACTGCACCTTGGCTGTGTTTTTTGGGTGTCTAGCCTACTTGCTCTGTAAACTGATCCCAACTACACCCCTTCTGTACTAGACTCCAGGTAGCGAGGGTATGCGGTCTAAATGTGATATAGGGATTCTGTGGAGCAAGGAATAGGGATTCTGTGGAGCAAGGAACAGTATCTCCATTCATGGTAGGTGTTGGATTTTCTAAGCATTTTTGTGGCAAGCTGCTTTGGGCTTATTTTCTGAAACTTGAAAGGCCAACGAACGCAGCACTGGATGGTCTAATAGGTTGAAACTGGGTTGATATGGGTATCTGAAACTAGCACCTGGATCAGTCTGCATATAGGTAAATTGCCAACATTTCTTAACTGCACACACGTGAAGTCTCCTTTAGTTGCGGCTTGTGCTGTTTATTTCTCACACAGAATAACGTAGAAACCTCAATTTGGTTAGAATTTAGAGCAAAAAATCTCTCGGGTTTCTGTACCAAGTAATGGAATTTGTAGTTAGCAGCTTAAGTCCTACCAGCAACTTTTTTTTATTTTCTTCTTTTTCTACCCACTTGGTAGATTTAAAAGCAGTAACTTGTTTTCATGGGACCATCATAACGTCCTGAAAAAGCCAAAGCTTGAACTGAGCATACTCTTAATGTGATCTTGTGTAATTGAACCACTCACAATGTGGGGTGCTATTAGAGCAAGTATTGCAATGTTGGCTAGTGGGAAATTTGTGTTTGTCAATGTCTGGTAATTTCTAACGCTTGAAGGTGAAAATGGGTTTGTATTAGGGGTGGACAAAGAATTACACTCCACATTGAGTTCCAATAAACTCTGCGAATCGATGCAGAGTTCTTTTTCTCGCGCACAGCTTGCAGAGCAAGGGAAATCTTGCACTACTCCGCTTCCCAGCGATTTTCTAAATGCAGTCAGCCGCGGCAGGTCACTGTCACGAATTGAGAAAGTTGCTGCTCAAGTAGATGTCAAAAGTTTTCCCTGGTCGCTTTATAAACATGTAGACAGTCTCCTAACTATCCACAATGGAACTTCTTAACATGCAGCCCATATATTAGACAAATCAATAAAATACATGAAAAAACAAAAGATTACTTTTTATCAAATATTTAGGTCCTATCGCAAAACCCACAAATATCACAATAAAAATTACACAATTAAAAATACCCAATTAAAGATTTTATTTGCATACAAGGTGTCACAAGGGTGGATTGACATTTAATGAGAACACTACAAAACACAATACATCACAACCATAAAAAGGAGAGCAAGAAACGGACTATATCCTTTGTCGTTTACAAGTACATATACATTTACACAATGTTGTAGCTGGGTCCTGAACCGGCCGAACTTGGGTATCTATGGATCCAGCCACTGATATGGATTGTGTGAGGAATGCGTTGATGCCTTTAGATGAATTTACTGATTTAGTTGAATTTATCAAGACTTGAAAATACAGTTCTGTCTTAGCCCCTTTGATGCTTCTGTCGGCCAACGGCCGTTGCGAGCACTACCTCCGTAGTGCTGCACATGTCTGTTTGATGCGGCCCTTCCCACACCGTTAAACCGTGGAGCTCCGCAGAGCGTGACTCCTTAAGACCGTGGAGCTCCGCAGAGCGCGACTCCTTGTATTTGAGAAAAACAACTTGAGCGGCGGTGGCAGATGCATCGCACATCCAGTTTTTTAGTATGATTTGAGTAGCTGTTGCATGTGCACTCAGATGACTGCTGCTGATGCACGTACATCCACTATGGCTATCTTGGAATAAGTTTGTAAAATTATAACAAACCCATTTGAAGATGGCTGTGCCAGACTCTACTAGCCAGCACTTTAAGGGTTGAAGAGAAGTGATGCTTTTGCAGCGTGAATCTTTCTGGATTCACTATGCTGTGCATTATTCCGCGGTCTTGTGGTTGGGTCCGGATTCGTAGTCTTTTCTTTGTGTTTTGTTTTTTTTTTCGTAGCCCAGGTGGGCGTCGGCGTCACCCCTTGGGTGTATTTCCGGTGACGTCGGCATGCTACCTGCGGAAGCTCCCACTCTTGGGCGCCATCTTCAGATTCTTTTTTTCCGCGGTCGGGTCTGGATCGTTCCCGTTTGGGCTCCAGACATTTTTGGAGAAAGAAGAAAGAAAATTCAGAAAAGACGAGAAGTCATCTGAAGACTCCAGGGGACTTCATCGACGAACAGTCAGCAAGGAGAAAGCGTTTTTCATCGATCCTCGACGAACACGCGACCAGGGAGGCCCTGGACGCTCGATGATGGACAACACGCCGTTCAAGTTCTGCCGTAACTGCCACCACAAGTACGCGCAGAAGGACCAGCACCCGGTATGCAACCTTTGCCTACCGGTGAACCACGAAAGCGGAGACTGCAACGCCTGTTCCGCCTTCGCCCCGAAGACCCTTCGTGTGAGAGAGGCAGAGGGTAGCACACGCCACCCTGCAGGGGAAGGCCCCGACTCCGTCCCTCTACGAGCTGGGGATGTCCTCCGAGGAAGAAGACAACGCTGCCGCCGAAGACGACGGCTACACTGTCGTAGAGACCGATTACACAAAGACTTCAGACAAGGTAGGAGACTCTTCGGCCCCCAAGAACCCGAGAGACTGAGTCTAGAAAAATCGAGGCCAAGACCCCGAAAGCGCCGACGCCAAAAAAGGCGGCGTCCGCGACTACTCCCAGGCCCAGCGGATCCTCCGAGAAGGAGTCCCCGGCGCCGAGAGCTGCTGATCAGCAGAAAACGTCAAATCGTCCCCGAAAAGGATCGATCGACGCCGAGGGAGAGACCCAAAACTGACGACGGCGACCAGAGACCCAAAATCCGGTTCGACGTCAAACTTCGACACCGAAAGGCACGGCGCAGAGCTATCCGCCGAAAAGAGCGGCCGACCCATCAGACGCGGAACACGCGGCCGAGATGGAGAAGAAGAGAAGGCGCCTCGAGGCCGAAATGGAGAACATCATGTAGCGGAAGAAAGATTTCGATGCAAAGATGAAAGCCTTCACGATCCCTCACAAGGCCAAGCCACCGGTGGTGAAGGCGGTCGAGGAGGAAGAAGAGATCGCCGAGGAACAAGACCAGGACGTCGAGGTCGACCAGGAGGAGTACGAGAATCCCTACGTTAGTTACAACTATGGGGAGGAAGAGGAAAGCAGGACGGACACAGTCGGCACCCTCTGACCTACAGGAGGTAGATTACATAGATGTCGACACCGACAGCCCGGAGGAGGTGGTCGACACTTACCCCTCGAGGCCCTCGCCGCCGGACGACATCGGGGCCTACAACTCGGTGATACAATCTGCCGCAGCAGCTTTCAAGCTCAAGCTAGACGAAAAGCAGAAAGCAGACTTCCTTCTAGAGACATTGCTCCCAACACAAACGAGGAGCCAGTTCCTTCCAATGCTCGAAAGCGTCTTGGCTCAGGGGAAGGAAGCATTCAGGGAACCTGCAACATGCAAGGCAGTAACTCCCAGAACTGAGAAGAAGTACAAACATTCCACAAAGGACCCGGCCTACATTCAGGGCACGGTCTCCGCAGACTCCATTATCACGGCCACAGCAAGGAGGAGGGCTAACGTACCCACTACCTCGGGTCCGCCACCGGATAAGGAGAGCAAAAGGATGGATCTGGTGGGCAGAAGGATCGAACGGAATGCCGCAACCCACTGGCGCATGGCTAATTCCAACGCCCTGATAAACAGGCACATGTACCAGATCATGGAAGGGCTGGGGCAGTTGGTGAAGGACTTGCCCCAGGATGCCAGGCAGAAGGCCGAAAAGCTGGTTGAAGAAAGAAAAAACGCGGCAAATTCTTGCCTTAAGACTGCCCTGGATGGGGCAGACACCGCCAGCAGGCTCATGATGATGGGTGTCACGGAAAGGAGACACGCCTGGCTCAGGATCTCAGGTTTCAAACCGGAGGTGCAACACAGCATCCTGAACACACCGTTCAACGGCAACACGCTTTTCGGAACAACAGTTGATGAAACGCTCAGTCAACTGAAAAAAGATAACGAAACCGCAAGATCCATGGGAGCATTGCAGTTCAGAGGGAACAAGAGGGGCACCCCGTCACGGAGGCCCGGCGGGAGAGGCGGAAACCAGCCAGGTACATCACACCAGGCTTTCCAGCAAACGCACCAGGCAGACTCGCAGGCTCAGCATGGTCCGCAGAAGCAGTCCTGGCAGTACCAACAAAGAGGCCAGTCCTTTCGAGGGAGAAATGGACGGGGACAAAATAGAAGAGGGGGCCAGCAGCCCGCCTCTATGTGACTTCAAAAAAACTAAGTGTGCCCGCCCACAGAAAAGATCCCAAGGGGCAGCACGTACAGAGGGGTCAGGACAAAATAGACACCTACGACCACATAACACCAGTGGGAGGAAGATTTAAGATTTTACCTCCAGAAATGGAGAGAAATCACATCAGACAAATGGATCCTCAACATTATCCAATTCGGATACTGCATAGAGTTGGAGGGGAGGCCAACAAGCAGAAAACCAAAAAGAAAGACGAGCAAGCAAGCAGCTGCAGTGTCTTCAGGAGGAGGCAAGGGAACTCCTGCGGAAGCAGGCCATAGAACGGGTACCCTTCAAGGAAAGAAACACAGGAATTTACTCAACGTACTTCCTGGTACCAAAGGTAGACGAGACAATGAGACCCATTCTGGACTTACGGTTCATGAACAAATTCATAAGAACGCAAAAATTCAAAATGACCTCCCTGCAAGAGGTGCTCCCACAATTGCAGACCAGGGACTTCATGGTCACAATAGACCTCAAAGACGCCTACCTGCACATCCCAATGAACAGAAAGCACAAACACATGCTCAGGTTCACCATCGGAGAAAGCCACTACCAGTTCACGACACTGGCCTTCGGACTAAAATCAGCACCAAGAGTTTTCACAAAGTGCCTCGCAGCAGTCGCAGCGCACCTACGAAGGCAAGGAATACACGTATACCCTTACCTGGACGACTGGCTGGTGAAAGCAAACTCATACCAGAAATGCAAGCAGCACGCACATACAGTGACGAGCACGCTCATAAGCCTGGGGTTCTCCATCCATTGGAAGAAATAATCAATGGAGCCGGAATAAGTCAAGATCTTCCTGGGAGCACAGATCAACACCTTACAGGGCAAGGTTTTCCCCAAGCGAGAAGAGGGCGCTGGTGAAGGAAACTTGCCTCTACCGGAAGGGACAAGCTCGGACAGTGAGGACGGCGAGCAAGATCATGGGCATGATGCATCCACCTGGTACCAAATGTACGACTCCACATGAGACCCATTCAAGAATGGCTACAGGAGCAATGGTCACAAGCTACAGGCGGTTGGGAGGATCTAGTGGTTGTAACGCACGCAGTGCAGAAGGAGATGGCATGGTGGACCATGGAGAACATAACAAGGGGAAAGCCTCTAACGCCCCCAACGCCAACAGTGACATCACCACAGACGCATCCCTGAAGGGATGGGGCGCTCACATGGAGGAGCTCAAGGTGAGGGGACTGTGGACGCCAACAGATGTGGCAAAGCACATCAATTACCTAGAATTAAAGACAATCTTCCTTGCACTGAAAGCCTTTCAAACAAGACTGTACAAACACAAGGTGTTGATACAAACAGACAACACCACTGCGATGTTCTACATCAACAAGCAGGGGGGGCACACAGTCGGCCCCGCTTTCAACGCTGGCGCAGGAGATATGGAGATGGGCCATCCCTCTCAAGATAGACCTGCTAGCCATACACCTACCAGGGAAGGACAACATACAAGCCGATTGGCTCAGCAGGCAGACATCGGCATCCCACGAGTGGGAGCTCAATGCTCAGGAGACGAGGTACCTGTTCGACAGATGGGGGACACCATCGGTGGACCTGTTTGCCACACGCCAGAATGCAAAATGCAAAAATTTCGCATCCAGGCAGCACGAGGAGGGGTCACTGGGAAATGCCCTATGGATAGATTGGTCAAAGACATTTGCTTACGCCTTTCCCCCGATACCACTGATGCACAGAGTGCTGAGCAAGTGCAGAGCGAGCAACAAGACACTGATACTGGTCGCACCACAGTGGGCGAGGCAGACATGGTACTCGCAGATCATGGAGATGACACAGTGTGCACCCCACAGATTCAGCAGGAGGAAAGACCTACTTTCCATGCAGAACGGAGAGGTACTACATCCAGAGCCAGAGAGCATGAGCCTAGTAGCGTGGCTCCTGAGGACATAGAGTTCGCACATTTGAGACTGCCAGAAAGCACCCTGAGGGTCCTTCGGGAGGCACGAAGGCCCAGCACTCGTAAGTGCTACGTTGCGAAATGGAAAAAATTCACAATATGGTGCAGACAAGAAAGACTTCCCAATAAAATGAAGGACTCCACAGTGCTAAAGTACCTGACACACTTGCTGGAAAAGAACCTTAGCTCATCCTCGTTAAGAGTTCACTTGACAGCGATAGTCGCCTACACAAGGGGAGAAATGTGCAGGAGTTTCTTCACATCACAGGTGGTGAAAAGATTCCTAGAAGGAGCGAAAAGGATCGCACCACCCAAGCGAGTGCCGCCACCTGCATGGAACTTGAACACAGTCCTAACGGAACTCATGAAAGAGCCCTTTGAACCACTTCACAAGGCCTCCCTAAAGATGCTAACTATGAAAACAGCCTTCCTGGTTGCAATAACGTCCTTACGCAGAGTAAGCGAGCTTCAAGCGCTGACGCTACAAGAACCCTACATACAAATACACAATGATAGAGTTGTAATGAGGACTGACCCACACTTCATGCCGAAGGTGGTATCCAAATTTCACATGAACCAGTCTATACAGATACCGAGTTTTTTCCAAAAACCAACAACTAGCGCAGAGCGAGTTCTGCACACCCTGGACGCCAGAAGGGCAGTCATGCACTACATTGAAAGGACGAAGGGACACAAGAAAACAAAACAGTTCTTTGTGTCATTCGCAAACAGCTTCATGGGGAAAGCAGTAACCAAAAAGACCATTGCACGATGGATCGCACAGACAATTCAACTCTGCCACAAGCGTGCAGGACAAGAGCTGGCAGAGGGGACACGTGCCCACTCCACTAGGAAGAAGGGCGCTACAATAGCCTTCCTGGCTAACACACCCATAGAGGACATATGCCTGGCGGCAACATGGGCTTCGGTGCACACGTTCACGAAGCACTACTGTGTGGACATACAAATGAACAAGGAAGCTCAAATTGGACAGAAGGTGCTACAGCACATACAACACTCAACGCTCATCTTCCACCTAGCCGCCACAGAGATGAGAAACCGCTACAAAATCTATGCACAGCATAGTGAATCCAGAAAGATTCACGCTGCAAAACGAATAGTTTTCTTACCTGTCTGTGTAGTTTTGCAGTTTTGCAGCTATTCGTTCTGCCCAACCCCACTCTGAGCTGCTCCCTCGAGTCCTGCTTCTGTTTCCCAGCTCATGGAAGACTTAACACCCTGTGCATTTTTATAGAAATTCTCACATCGTTAAAAAAAAAAAAATTTACACTTGGTAATGATACTACTAGATTTATTGCATGTAGTGATAAGTAATGGCCCTCCAAACCAGGAGTCTAGGAGCTTGCTAATCTAGAAGACACATTCTCTAAAATGTGGTATTTGTCATTTCTGCCATTAGTGCTTGTATACTCTTCCCCCTTGGATGAAGAGGTTGCCCAGTATGCTGAATTTTCCTATTCTTGATTGGCGTGAGCTGGCCTGTCACTAACAAACGCTATACAACCATCTTGAATAACGTTTTCTTTCTTCTAAACCTCTCTAGTTTCATTAGCAATGTTCAAAATGTACCTGGTCCGTCTTGTGGCAGAGTGCATGTTAAGTGCTGTTTGTAAATCTAGGTTCCATCCATCAAACTCAGGATGGGAATGGATGGCCCTGTTCTTGAATGGTTCAGGTCCTTCCTCCATAACTGTTCAGAGATTCTTAATTAACGTGAACCTGTCCGTTCCCTCTCCGGTCACTGTTTGAGGTCCCCCAAGGATGAACCCTGGCCCCAACCCCCTTCAGCCTTTTACCTAGAACCGTTTGCCAAAGTACTACACACCGCAAATATCTCCTTCCACATGTACGCTGACGACACGCAGATCTACATCAAAATCTCCTCCCTCTAGGAGATTCTTTCCCTGAATGAGGCCTTGAAATTGACTGTCCTCTGACTATCCTCCAACCAACTTAAACTCCACGCAAAGAAGACAGAATTCCTACTAATCTCACCTCAGAAAATCAACCATGAGACTCTGATATGGATTAAGGCCATCACAGCCTTAAACTGCCCTATGACCATTGTGGACTCTGCCAAATCCCTCGGAATAACCCTTGACTGCAACTTGAACATGCAGGATCACGTTAACTCAAACGAAATATGCCAGATTCCACCTGAGCTACCTAAGGAAATTGAAACCCTACTTTGACACTCCCAAACTAAAAATGGCAGTCCAGGCACTAGTCTTCCCCAGACTAGAATATGGCAGCTCTACCCTCTCCGGCTTACCCAAGAACTCCCTGGCACCTTAAAAGCCTGCCTCAATGCGGCTGCCAGACTACTAACCAGCTCAAGGAAATTCAATCGCATTTCACCTCATCTGAAAGCTCTGAATTGGCTTCCTCTATAAGCCAGAATCCAACTCAAATTAGCATGCATCACGCACAAGGCATTATACTCTTACTCCCCTGCATATCTTGCCCAGAAACTAGATTTATCCGGAGGTACCAGAAACTCCCGGTCCACCAGAGACCTCTTGCTCCAACCTGCACTTTTGCGTGGAAAAAATGTACAATCTAACCTTCTTTGGGGCCGCACCAAGAATATGGAACGCCCGCCATTGGAAGAATCCCTTATATTGCTAGTTTAAAAAAAGATGCGAAAACCTTCCTAATGGGCAAATTCCTTGCTTAAATCTTGCCTTCTAATTTCCCAGACAACTTGCTCTACCTCAGACTAGTGCATCCCCTGGAGTACCTAGTCACTATACACCCGGCACCTCTGGGCATCCCACAGTGGAACTTGGACCTTGCATTTCTCGCAAAATGTGATTGTAAATTGTACATACTTGCCCTTTATCCCTTATGTATCCAGCCCTTCGCCCTACCCCTAGTCTTTTGTATACTACTGTTTACTATGAAGCGCTCTGGTACCCCAACTGGTCAAGCTTGCACTCTATAAAACTCTAAATGAATAAATATAGGTTGATGCATAGCTTGGCAAGCAGCTGCTCAGCAGGTAGGTGCTCAGCAGTTGCTTTGTCGTTCGAACCTCAAATTACTGACTGGAAGAGGCTGCAATCTGACAGATCCTCACAGAATTAATTTGAACATGCCAGGGCCTGTGTTGGATACCTCTAAAAGTCCTAGTTGGGACTGTAGTTATGTATAGAGTTATGCTTGGTGGGTACGTTTTGCCTGTAATAAACTATACAACTGAGAATTTGTCTTCATACAAGTCTAATATGAATGTTTCTTCACAGGTGTCTTTTATGAGTAATCAAAAGCAGCAGAAGCCAACGCTATCCGGCCAGCGTTTTAAAACTAGAAAAAGAGGTAAAGGACTTTCTAATGCCAGACCTCTTGAACAGTAAATGCTTCTGTTGGGTTTATTTGCATTCCTACATGCATTTTCATAATTTGTTTACGTTGGCTACTTTTTTGACTTATCTGCAAGGGTTCATTTAAAGATGTAGCCTGCAATAAGTGAATTTTTTTGTGTACCTTTCTGAAATGGATAAATGTTCAGGTAGGGTAAAAACTGCTTGGTTAACATACTTGGCAAAAACATTTTTTGTCGTTCAGTTGAACACAGGACACTGAAATCCTCAAACATTATTTTCTTCTTTAGATGAAAAAGAGAGGTTTGATCCTACTCAGTTTCAAGACTGCATTATTCAAGGTTTGAATGAAACAGGAAGTGATTTGGAAGCTGTAGCCAAGTTTCTTGATGCTTCTGGAGCAAAACTTGATTACCGCCGCTATGCAGAGACTCTCTTCGACATCCTGGTGGCTGGCGGGATGCTGGGTAAGCAGGGCAGCAGTGTCCCCAGTTTTTCATCATGTGGCAGCCATTTACTTTGCATCTGGTATACTTAATCACCATTAAGGGTATAAATTTAGACATTGATCCTAGCGTTAACTCAACTCAGGAACCTTCACTGCCTTTTTCTTAAAATCAACTTTAAAATCAACTTTAGTTGAATTGCTTTGTTTTATCCTCCTTCCCCACCAGAACGGAGTTTTAACCAATGCATATGTTTTCGCTTCCTGTCTAGTGTAATACCCAAGGTATAAGGTGAATAGCCATATGCGTTCTATTGTACTATCTGGCTGCAGCTGCTGAAGGAAATTTGCCATCAGTTCTACATTGTTTTGATCAACTTGTGAGAACCCATTGGAAACCTGATAGTAATGCATAAAATTGCTCCTCTAAAATGAAGTCACTTCTTGTTCGAGTAAAGTCTAAACTTTGAATTCCCAATTTTGTGAATAAACCATTGACTTTTGATGGCACTGCTTATGAGAACTTTATTGGGTTTGCATTCACTTATTTTCCAGCCCCAGGAGGTACTCTGGCAGATGACGTGATACACACAGATGTCTGCGTCTTCCAGGCGCAGGAGGACCTAGAGACCATGCAAGCATTTGCCTCGGTAAGTCATTGGCAGATTTTTGGCACTATAAGGTTTATCTGGAAGGCAAAGCTTAATAGGATAAGTTCTCTTTCCTTAGAAATATCACTTAAAGATTGTTAAACCCCACCTTGCCAATTATTGGATGTGCCTACTGAGTAGGGAGTAGGGATTTCTCTCTCTCCCTCCCTGAAAAGTGGCACTAGTTGAGAAATGTTGACTCTGGGCATGCTAAATTGTGCACATTTTTCAGTCTAGCCAATGGCAATTTAAACAATGGCTTTAGTGAGGTTGCTGGGGCTTTTCTGAATGTAAAATAACGCTAATCCTATAAGGTTACCCCATTGCGCTGTCTTGGTTTTGCATAAATATACTCCATAATTTTAATGTTTGTTGATATTGGGGGTCCTTTATGAGGAAGACTTGGAGATTACTGGGGCATGTGCTTGATGGCTCAGTTATATGCTTGTTGCTGGCATCTACTCTGACCTGTGGGTCACATGTTAATCCTTGCATCCTGTCATGATCTGTAAGTATGTTTTAATACTTCCCACCCCCCTCCCCCACCCCCCCCCCCCCCCCTATGTCCCTATGAGTGATAGAGGTTCGGGCCCCTGGGATTACGTAGAGGATTCTTCGGACTGAAAGGAAGGGGAAAGCTAGCCTGCCCCCCCCTGGCACTGTGGAACCTACCAGGTGTCCTGATGGCGGAGGTAGAGTGCGTCAAAAACCGTCCCCCGCATAACACCAAAACGGCGGTCTTCGCCCCCTCCCAGTCAACTTTGATATTGAACCATTGCAAACAATCTGGAGGGGCCATCCTGTTGGTTCCAGCATGCATGATTAGTGTTTGAGGTTCTGCTGTGTTGGACGTCCACAAATGATGACCTATAAGCATTAAAAGGTGGTCAATTTTCCGAAACTTATGAGGCTTGAACAATTCAGCAAAGCTGATAGCAATACTGTCCATGCTGAAGCAGTGAGGTTGTGATACTTATTTACTTAAAGAAACTTACGTTCTAGGACTGGTATAGAATAAAATCACAATGATTTCCCAAACATTCTCTGTACTCTGGTCGAACCAAGAAACAACTGGTTGCCATGGTTGTCTCTTAAATTTCAATGAGAAGTGGCTGATAAGATGGGCAGAATTGGTGGAAGAATGCTTGCTTACCTTAAGGAGCAACATTTTACTTTAGCCAGTGTCTATTCCCCTAACCAGAATGAAGAGCAATTCATGGAACAAGCGATCAAACATTTTGCAAACCCCAAACTCTGCTATCCTGCTGAGAATTAATTGTGGTGGTTAGCTACTTGGATAGGTCATGCCAACGTTTTGATCAAACTGAAGCCTTCACCAAGGAAGGAATGACATGGTTAAGTCTGCCCTTAATGATTTCTTTTAAATATATATTTAAAGAAAACGTACCCTACCCCGACAGACTAGTTGTTTTCTCAGCTCTCAATAAAACCTGTGGTCTATAGACTAATCTCTGTAAATTGGCCTGAAATGCTGGTGTTTAGAGGGTGCGTATAGAGGCCCTCTCTGACCACACACCAGTGTCCATTCTTCAGATTGTGTGGAAAGGGAAGATTCAGTCCATGGAGCTTTTGGGACTGCATTATACAACAGGAGACCAATCTAAAAGTGGTACGCACAACCGTTATTCAGTATGTGCAAGAAAAAGACATGGGGATTCAGTGGAATCCGTGATGTAAAGGGAGTTGATGGTCTTATCAGCCACGGAAAACGGGCTTAGGACAGAGAGGACGAACTGAGAAAGTTGATAGAACTGGAAGCCATTTAAAAAAGAAGAATGCAGCGTAAACTAGACTCAGCCAGAGTGCAACTGAAATTACTAATTCTAGACTGAGCAGGATTTGCTCTGCCTCATACAATGCTATGTGGGTGACAGCAATGCAGGCTAGCACATAAATTGTCCTCCAATTCACACTGTACAATGGTCGTGGAGCTGACAAGATGACCACATCACTGTGAAATTTGTGGCCTTTCATCAGACCCAATCCTCCTCACAAGATGACACCGGTATAAGTTCATTATCTAGAAAGAACCCCATAAAACCAAAGTAACCCCTGGATATGGTCGGACCAAGACAACCCTAGAATAGAAATAACTTCTGCTATCTCCAGGTTGAAGCCCTTTAAATATCTGGATGGATTTACACCTTAGTAGTGAAGAATCTTCTGCTAGACCATTCCTCTGATACTTGCCAAGCTATTTAACTCCTTTACTGAAAGCAGTTGGTGAAAGACGTCTGTAGCAGTTATCATCCAAGTAGGGAAAAAATAAGCCACGTAGTTCATATAGACCGGTGTTGCTGATTTAACATCCATGCCAAACTCTTCCAAAGTATCCTGGTTGCGAGGCTGAACCCCTTTATGCCCAACCTGGTGGAGCTGGAAAAGGGGGATTTTTATCCTGGAGTGAAAATGTGGGGGGTAATACTAAACCTATTGTACGTTATAAGTTGTGTAGGTCTCAAAAAGGAAGCACTGCTGTTTGCGATCTGTGGCGTAAAGGTGTTTGACAGGGTCCACTGGCCTTACCGCATCCAGACTTAAAAACATTTTGGTATTGGGGATCGCTTTGCCGGTGGATACTGTGCGTTTATAAACTCAAGGCAATGGTGCAGGTGAACTTCACTTCCAGTATGTTTCAGGGCTGCCTGAAGTCACTACTCATTTTTGTCCTCTAAATATGAGCCACTGTCCCAAATAGTTTGAGAGAACCCGCATACCTCTGGCTAAGGTTTAGGAAGTTTCATTCGATGAGCCTATATGCAAGCTGCACTTGCCGTTTGCATTCTCCTTGCTCGCCTTGGTAGATACTCTTAGAGTACATCGCATGGTTTAAAATCTCAGGTAAATCGCTTCTCCCTTACTCATCAAATTCTTCGTGCCCAATTTCCGATAGCTTGGGCTGAGACTGCCATTTTAAATTTGCACCAGAAAATCAACAAGTCTTCTGTGGAAATGGGGCCTCAATTAATAACCGCTTCACAGACCAGTTAAACAAGGTCTCTTGCAGCAGTACTAGCTTTCTCGATTCGGATGGATTGCTGCTTTAAAGATGAAAACCCTTCCCAAGATCTTGTTTTTATACCAGGTGCTCCATCTACAATCGCCCCTTTAACACTGCCATTGGATCAAAATCTGTAAGCTTGGGCAGAAGCCACGAATGTACTATAGACTAGGGTGTTCTTGTACTTACTAATGTTCAATATTGTCAGGCAGCCCTATTGAGGTACACTGTGGAATGTGGAAGTGAGGAATCTGTCAAGCATTGGTGCTTTGTACATAAGTGATTGTAAGCATACACATCTGGAATGTCTTCTGGCAGCCCAAATTCAGCATGAGGACTATATTTGCCCCATATAACCTATAACCAAAGCCTCTTTGGCAGATGCAATAGGCTGGCAGCAAGGAGGGGTTTGACCTCGCTGCTGATGCCAGTCCTTTTTAAACCAGACTTCATCCCAAGTCTATTGGAGAATTGTTTCTCATACTGCCACACCACAGCAAACTGGTTTGCAATTTATTTGACACAGATCGGATCGTGCCCATTGACTGCAAAGAAATATGTGCAAACAAAGGTACACAGACCCCTCCCTACTTGGCATTCGAAAAGTGAATTTTTCCGATGACAACGAGATTCTTAATCTCTGAAATATATCCTTTGCTAGCCAAACACTTCGGAAAGAGATACGCTGGTCGGAAGCAGTGAGTAGCTGATATAGGGCACACATGCAAATAAAAATTGAAGATTTTTTACTTTTGCAAGAAATACAGCAACGAATGTTTTTAGCGGAGAAATGTTCAAGATATCAACACATTGATATTTTACCCCAGCTGTGACTCCGAAATGGTGCCCATATTTGAAAAGGGAATGCTGGGGGGGGGGAGGGGGTTCCATCCTTCTGTTTTTGAAATTGTCTATTCTTGACTATTTGGGGAGAGGGTCTTGTATGATATAGACAAAACATTAAATACACGCATCCTGCACTTCCCGCCTTGCATAATATTAGAACTATCTCCTAGGCAAATATTTCTGCGTAAAATTAAGAATCTGACCAATTGCTCTTGTATTCTACACTCTCTGCAATTTCCTTTTGACACATGGGCATGATTCCAGATCACACGAACTGGCCTCATAGGCTCTAGGCCTTAATACCACACTCTAAAGAACACGAAGGATACCTATTCTGTGAGAATCTCTCTATCACACTTCTCTCAACTGAATTCTGTCAATTTACACGTCCTAAGTACCATAAGCTAATGCATGTAGAGTACAATCCCAGTTAGTAGGCATAGTGATACTAAGTCTACTGGCAGGAGAGTTGGAAATAAGTTGTTTGTTAGGACCTAATGAGCGGGCTGGGTAGAGGATGGCATGGCTCAGTTGCTTTTCCTTTTTCTTTTTTGTCGTCTTCCCTTTGATTTCTGGTTCCCCTCTGGTTGGAGCCTGTAGCTTTGTATAGGTTTATAAATGTTTAAGTGATCACAAATAGGATGACTGGCTTTCTGTTTTTTAGGTTTTCAACAAGCTAATCCGGCGTTACAAGTACCTGGAGAAAGGCTTCGAAGAAGAGGTGAAAAAGGTTGGTCTCGCGATAGTTTGTTTTCTAAACATAAATGTCTTGCATGGTGACCGTTTATTTTTGCATGCTTCTGTTCGCTCATAACATTTCCTCTCATCAAGGACCCTACTGCACAAATGTTTTGAATTTGCCTGTTGGAGCACTAGGATTGTGATCTAATTTTTAGGTTGAGTAATTGGGCTTGTGCCAGTCATGGAAATTAATTTGTGTAGTGGCGCTTGTTCTGTATCTATTTTTCGGTACCTTTTTATTGGTAATAACACATCATACATTCTATATAACTGTCACCACAGTATCTTCCATCCCATAGTTGCCCTCCCTCCTTTCAATTGCATAAAGCAGCACCATTTAGTTATTCTGAAGTAGCATTTTTCTGGGTCCATCCATACACCTAGCTGAATTTCCTGCTGTATGATTTTAATGGCCTCTGGGCCAGGAATTTTATATTAGTTTATTCAGCACTACAGTGTGTTATACCAATTGGCTTTGCACATGATTATTCGTTTTTTTCTTTTTTTTTCTTCCACCCCACAAGTACTGAATGTTACTTATTGCTGCAAGTGGCAGGTAGGTAACATTTTAAAATACGCCATCCGCTCCACGGATTAGCATGGGTAATATGCCCATTTGATGGGTGTAGCCAAAGTTTGTAGAGCACAACACTACAACAAAATGTTGGCTTAATACAGTGATCTTTTGTGTCATTGGTTAACTGATTTGATGCCTGTTGCTTTAACCAAGGGCAGTTGTAATGTCCACTAAACTGTTAGTGTTGTTGCAGTTTCAATCAGTGGTCATCTGGACGTGTTCTACTTTAATATAACCGTGCATATATATATTTTTTCTTTTAGCTGCTGCTATTTCTAAAGGGTTTTACAGAGTCTGAGCGAAACAAGCTGGCCATGCTGACTGGCATTTTGTTGGCCAATGGTAACCTTTCTGCATCCATTCTCAACAGCCTTTATAATGAGAATTTGGTCAAGGAAGGTACGTTTTATGATATATTTGGCAGATTAATAACTTGTCTTTATGTAGCTGTGCAGAGTTTTCCTTGTCTTTCACTTCCCTATCTGACTTTGAACCAGGCCCGCTTCAGTTTTATGTAGTCTGTGTACCTTTTTGGCTGAGTTTTAGCATGCACATGACTCCTTTCAAGCAGGAGTAGCGAAAATGAGTGCTGTCGGATTCCTGCTTATGTAACCTACTACAATGTCTCGAAGGGTGTTAAAGGTCAAGTTAAAGCAGCACAATTAATTGCTGGGAGCAGGAGGAGAAACCGGGGATACAAAAGAACAATTTGATAACATGGGATTGAGTTTAGTAGATACATATATTTGTCATTTAACTGTATACGTTCAAACATACGTACGAATAGCACTGCGTTCCATTAAATGGCATGTAACCTGTGGGATACTGTGCATGTGAAAATGGTTACGGCGAAGTGACACGTGAGGAAGTATGTACAGTGACATGAAGGAGCGCAACAAAAAACAAGCCAATGGTGGTGAGATTTACATAGTCTCAATACCCAAACAATGAATGCTAATGTGTACAAAGGAAATCAAGCTGGGTATCCTTGAGTAAATGGCCCCAAATTATGGCACCACTGTCTTTCAACTTTGGCGATAGCCAGAGTTGTGTATATTTGGTGTGAGAATCTAGTTATGGCTATGGCCTGCTGTAGAATCCGGTCTGTCTAATTGGTCACTACCAAATTCCAGCTACTGTGATCAAATAGTATGAACTGGATAAAATGCCAGAATTAATATGGGCTCATTTCTTCCTTGTCGACTTTTCCTGTATTGATTGCCTTGGTGATTAAATGGATTGTAATTGAGGGATAACTTTGTCTTTTGACAAAGCAATTATGGGAGCTGATGAGCCCTTTCAGCTTGCAAGAGCTCAACCCACAAACTTACTATCTTGCTCTGTGAGGTCCACGCAAAAGTCAGTTGCTAATATACATGAGCTAATTTTAAACTAAAGACCTGATTTGTAGATCGCAAGCAGCACATTAAACAGAACTTGAGGTTTCAAATCGTACACAAGCAGACTTCCCCCCCCACCAGCTCGTCCTTTTCTCTTGCCAAAGTGTGGTAGGTAAATGCTTGATTTGTTTAGTGTTTGTGGTTTGTTTTTTTGTGTGTGATATCTGCACTTGATTGATGTGGCCCTAGGAACCTTAATACAGAGATGGGTCTGTATATCAGAAGTTCAACATTTGCACCTGTCCTGCATGGTAAGTATAGATCTCTCCTCTCTCCATTCTGCCAAATGAAAGAATTGGGGCTTGTATTCACATTTGCACATCTTTTGTCGCATACATAGTATCAATGTCTGCAGGAGGGGGGCTATTGGATTACTGGGTTAACATCTTGTTCGGCCTGAGATGCAAGTCAAGCTGAGGTGTTTTTGGCAATGTCAGCAGTAAGACATTGCATCACTTTATTTAGAGTAAAGGCGATGTATTTTTTGCACATTTGATAGCAGAATAGAGTGAAACTAAGCCTACCCTAGTAGTCAGTTACAACTGGATAAAATGCATTTGCAATACCAGTAGGTCTCGCATTTGCGTGAGTTAGAAACATTGTCAATGTCTTTTACCCATGTGTTGTGAGTGTATGAGGTGTGGATGTGTGGTCTGGAATTATGCGAGTTGGATTGAAATTGGGGTTATGTGGATTTGGAATTGGGTGGTGAGGCAGATTGTCTTGGGTGGGGGTGACAGTGTGTACTGCACAATAGTGTTCAAGCATTTCAGGAGTTACACAGTGTCGCTTTGCAATAGTTGTCAAGCCAACAAATGGTAAGCATTGGGCGCGCTCAAAGTCCTTTTTGTTAACGTCTTGCGAGCGAGACTTGTGCGCTAGCCCTCTTGCTGGCTCAACCCTAAAAAAAGAAAATTAAAAACCCCGGTTACTGAATCCTGCATTCAAAATTGTTTTAAGAAATAGACCATGTCAAAACTATCATGGTGGAAGATATCCTGAATTTAGAAAGAAAACTTGGTTGCACTAAACCAAATGATTGGAAGTTGGAACCATACTATGGGAGTATATGCCTATGCCACCAACACCCTGCCTAACTTATGGTTAAGAAAGGTTAAGCTTGTTGGTTGTGACGACTTAAACCTATAATAAGTAGAACGTTGGCAATATGTGGAGTTGTACAACGTTGGCAATATGTGGAGTTCCGTGAACAGTGATAAAGATGCTGGTGATATAGTTGGGCAATTAGTACATAATTGAGAGTAATGCCAAATGCTCTGGTGCTAGGGATTTAGCGTTCTAGGAATGTATAGCTACATTTTATGCCGGGGAAGTTTAAATATTATGATTTGGCTTGTTTGGTTCTTCAAATAAAGGAGTCGTAGCTTTGTATCACGCATTCAAACCAAAGGGTAGGAGAATGTGTGAAGTTGGTGTAAAAGCTTTCAGGTGGTGCTGGTGAGTAGTTTAGAATGGCAAAAAGTGAGAGCTAGTGAAAGTATGTATGCTAATAATTCACAGGACCATAGAGGAGATACCTTTTTGAGTTATGTGAGAGCGTGCTGGGTACAAATTGGCACAAATGCGGTTTGGTAGACTAGGAAATGTGGAGTAATTTTCCAGTGTAGACTAGACAGGTGAAAGAAGCAACATTAAAACAAATTCTATTTTGGTCGTACATGAGGTGCTGCCGAGGTAGATTTAATGATTGCGGGTCAAAGCCCTAACATTATCAAGGGTGGTTGTGTATATGGAGCTAAAGTGTATTTGGAAGCTTTAAAACTGTTAAATAAGGTGGATTTACATGAAAGATGGGGAACCTGGCCAAATTAATGTTCATTGGTGAGCCAGTTTTTTTTTTTTGACTTGCTGTTGATAATGTGTGGTGTGAACCAAAGGGTTATCTGGGTATGTTGAAATGTTATGAAAGAGCTGTCTCCGCTCCTGATGCTGCTCGTTGTGGGAGTGTACCTAATAAATACTCAGGGCAATTGTGAATGAAAGAGGAGATCTTCAAATTACTCTGAAATGTTAGAAGTCTATGACCGACTTTATCCCGATGTGCTTTGCAAAGATCTCTAATAAATTAAAATGTAATGGATTTTGGTTGTGCACATTGTGGTCTCAGCAGCACATGGAATGTTTTGAGTAGGGCTTCCGGGTTTATGGTATTTATTTTTTGACATATCCATCTCTATTTATCCATATTTTTATCTTTATATGTATTCATTCATATTTATTATGGATTTTGTGGGGAAAAAAAAGCTGAAGCTGGTATATTTCCACATTTATTTCTACTTCAATGCCCGTCAGGTTTCAGTGATATGAACGCCTGCAGAAGATAAATCAATGCACTTAAATGAAAATATGCACGTCAGAATCAGCCTTGTGCATATGTACTGTTTTTAAGCCTGTTCACTAAAATCTTTAACCCCCTTACAAAAAAAGCCGCTAAACGCTTTAAACACAACCTCCTGAGGTCCCACCCTGAAAGACCCTTTGCCGACACCTACTTCTCTCCGGCTAAGGGATCCCTGAACACCGATATCATCTTCCACACCGCACGTAGAGCTCAATGGAGAAAAACCTTCCAGGCCTTGCTCAACGTCTCCACCATCAGGAAATCCGCTCATGGACTATCACTCTCCATCGCTCCATCCAATCGCTTCCCTGGCAGTACAGCCATTACTATTTACAATAACGGGATTGTTCTAATTCAAGCCACAGACAGGAACCTGGAACTACTAGACGACTTGTTCCCCACTTTCAAAGAGCACCTCTCAAATCGGCGGCCCTCCACTCATACTCCAATACAACTGAACCAGAGCTCCTCACATCCAACTAACGTCTCAGAACGACCCACCGCCTTTGACCCTCACAACGCGACTCTATGTCCTCCCAATTACCCCTCCAATCTCCCCACCCCCGCCACCACCCACACCCGTGCCGCACCTAGCTCCCCCACCCGTGTCCTCTCTCCCCCGCCCCCCTCCTGGCCCCCACTCCTCCCTCATCACCCCCCACCCTACTCTTTGCACTCAAACAACTCATGTCAGACACACCTCCTTCAATATCTCCCCACTCACTCCCTGCACTCCCGCCACCCCTAGCCCGCACTCCTCACTCAACGGCGCCCCTTCCAGTCTCTGCACTCAACACACTCCAGACCTACACCCCTCCCTCAACATCTCCCCCCCCCCCCCCCCCACCCAAAGAAATACTGACATACACCCCTCCCTCGACATCGCCCCCCTCATTCCATGCACTCCCGACACTCCGAGCCTCCACTCCCCCCTCATCAGCGCCCCCCGTATGCCCGACACTCAAACCAGGCCAGACATAAACCCCACCCTTAACATATCCCCTCCCGCCACTCCAAGCCTCCACCCTTCCCTCAACAGGTCACTCCCTCCCACCCTTAGCCCTCCCTCCACTCCTGGTACCCACTCCCCCCTCAACATCTGTCCCCCACTCTCACCCCCCAGCACTACACTTGCCCCCCCACAACGACCAGTCTCCACTCGTCCCGCATCTGCCTCACCCCGCCTGTCGCTGATTACCCTGCCAATAACCCTAACCCCACTCCCAACGTCACGCTGGATATAATTATGACCGCCCTCCTCCAAGTGAAAGAAGAGCTTCACTCGCTCAAAGAATTACTCCTCCCGCACGACCACATATCAACGAATGAACACCCCCCCACATCTTAGGCACCCCTTACATGGGATTTCTAGCCCCTCTCGCAATACCTCCAACAGGCCTAAGCGCACTACCAAGACACTTCCGAACCACCCCTCACATTGGACCTCTATCCCCTCTCGCAATACCGCCAACCGCCCCCAGCGCGCTATCAAGACTCTCTCGGACCGCGACATACAAACCCTACTCAGCACATATGTCCCGGCAACCCAAAAGAGCTTAGCCACCACGCACATGTCCATCTCTACGATTCTCTCCAACCCCAGTAGGCACCCCACGTATAGCAACAGAGGCTCTGTTCCCAACAACCTCACCAAAGTCCCTCTCACTACGGAACCCTCCACCTCCCCCTGCACCCCCAGTCTCAAATGCACACTTCTCAACTGTAGGTCGGCTCAAAAACACTCGATGGAGGTCGCTGACCTCATCCGGTCTAGGAACCTTGACCTGGCCATACTAACTGAAACATGGTTAACTGAATCCTCCAATCCTATCATGGACATCCTAGTCCCCCCCAACTACTACATCACTAGACTTGACAGGCCCAACAAGACAGGTGGCGGAATCGCCTGCATTTACAAGAGCAACCTCTCTATTAATAAAGTCACCGCCCCTTCTCTTACCTCCTGTGAATACTTCTGCCTTGATGTCACCAGTGAGAATAAACCTGTATGCTCGTTACACATCATGTACCACCCCCCGGGGGACAACCTCGTCTTCTCCCAACAACTCATGGACACAATATTAATCAACGCAGGACGGCTACACACACAAATTTACCTGGGTGACTACAATCTCCATTGGAATGATGGCAGTGACGCAGTAGTTAACAGCCTCAAAAGTTTCCTTACCGCATCTGACCTCACTCAAATTTGCAACACTCCGACACACGACAAAGGCTCGACCCTCGACCTGGTCATTTCCAAAGAAGACACCACTCAACTCGACTCAATACAACCTTGTGACTGGTCAGACCACCATATTATAACATTCATCATCAAGGAAAAGGTAAAACTCATCCCGGTGCAATACGCCATGCCCAAAGTCTGGAAAAGAGACATGAGGAAACTCAATCCAAACTCTCTACCCCCCCCAACAGCTGCAGTCTCCTACTCCCCCCCCCCCCCCCTACCGACACCTCTGATGTGCTGGTCCTAACTGACCACTATCTCAACTCCATGGCCACAATAATCAATGAGGCCGCTCCAATGCAATTGAAAAGAGTATCCACGAAGAAATCCAACCCCTGGTACAACGGGAGTCTCAATGAAGAGAGACGGGCTATGCGATCGGCAGAGCGTACCTGGAGATCAATTCCCTCGACATTGCATCTCAAAACTCTTAGGAAAAAGAGAAATGCATACTTCAGGAAAATAAAACGCTCAAAGTCAGAGTTCTTCAGAATCCAGCTAGACCAAGCCAAAAACCGTCCAAGTAAATTGTTCGAACTAATTCGATCTCAATCTAAGGAACAACCCCCAGCGGTCGACATTATCAGGACTACCCCTTCTTGTGAAGATTTCGCAGCTTTCTTCAACAATAAAACTGACAATATAAAGAGAGACCTCCGCAATGACGCAAGCCTGCACTCAATACCCAACTGCATAACACCCATTGAACTAAAAAACAATGCGACATGGTCATCCTTTGACACCTACTCTGAAGGAGAAATTGGCAGAATACTCAGCACTCTAAAACCATCCAATCACCTCACTGACCCTCTTCCTGCTAACGCCGTAAAAGACTTCCTCCCTCTGCTACTCCCACTCTGGACTAAAATTATCAATAGTTCACTACAACAAGGAACCATCCCGGACTCCCTCAAAGTTGGTCAAGTTACACCTTTACTGAAGAAACCAACAGCCGACCCCACCGATCTAAACAACTACCGTCCGATTACCAACATTCCCACTCTCGCCAAGCTGCTAGAAAAATGCGTCCAACTGCAAATGACAAAGCACATAGAACAGTTTGATCTCCTCAACCCACACCAATCAGGCTTCAGAGCAGGGCACAGTACTGAAACCGCTATGACTCACATTATCGACGACGCCATCCAAATGTTAGATCAAAACAATACCTGCCTCCTCATCCTTCTTGATCTCTCTTCGGCATTCGACACAGTGAAACATGAGAGCTTACTCGAACTCCTAAAATCAAGAATGGGCCTATCTGGGACTGTGCTTCGCTGGTTCACTTCCTTTCTTCACAACAGGTCTCAAAAATTCAAGAGCAAAAACCTAATGTCTTCCCCAGTACCGGTATCGTTAGGCGTCCCTCAAGGATCCTGCTTATCCCCTACTTTGTTCAACCTAGTTATGGAACCTCTCACCACTCTGTTACAAGCATCCAATGTACACTTTCACATGTACGCCGATGACACTCAAATATATCTCAAGTTACAATCCCCCAAAGACATCCTGAGTCTGAATTCAACGATCAGAAGCACCCAATCTTGGTTGGCTGACAACCACCTCAAACTCAATGCTATGAAGACTGAGTTCCTCCTAATCTCACCTCCCACGAAAATATCTTCCGCTCAAACATGGCTTAAGCACCTAACAGCACTCAATGTCCAACCGACCATCGTGGACTCAGCTAAATCCCTAGGCATAACACTAGACACAAACCTCAGCATGCAGCAGCATATCAGCAAGGCTACTAAGGGGGCGAACTTCCAAATAAACACCTTGAGAAAACTGAAACCCTTCCTCCCAGCAAAAGACTTCCAAACAGCAGTACAAGCTCTAGTCATCCCTCGCATAGACTATGGCAGCGTGGCCCTCTGCGGCCTCCCCCTAACGACAACTGCACCCCTAAGAGCGTCACTAAATGCGGCAGCAAGACTCATCACTGGATCAAAAAAGCTTTTGCATATCTCTCCTGACTTCAAAGCCTTGAACTGGCTGCCTCTGGAAGCCAGAATTCAGCTGAAAATTGCCTGCATGACGCACAAGGCTATACACTTGAAATCACCCAGCTACCTCACTCATAAGTTGACAATCTCAGGTGGGTCCAGAACCACCAGGAGCACGAACAATCTTCTGCTGAAACCGCGAAGATTCCGGAAGGAAAAAACCTACAAACGCTCCTTCTCTGGTATGGCGCCCAGGATCTGGAACGCACTTCCTCCTGAAACAAGACTCATCTCTTCCTCCCTTCTTTTTAAGAAAGAAGTTAAAAGTATCCTTATGGCTAAATACACTTGAACAATTTCGCGTGTTTTACATTAAGAACAGTATTACCAGTCTGGCGCTATGATATTGCCTATACATTCCTATGCACGTGTCTATTTACAGCGAGTGGATGGCCGACGCTCCAATTTTGCCTGCTACCTCGTACCTGTACTATACGTTATACGAGTACTATGTTATATACTATATTGGTGCTATGTACATGAACCTGTTGATGACTTACGCTCCAACTATGCCTGCTACCTCATACCTGTACTATACGTTATATGGGTACTATGTTATATACTATATTGGTGCTATGTACATGAACCTGGTGATGACTTACGCTCCAACTATGCCTGCTACCTCATACCTGTACTATACGTTATATTGGTACTATGTTATATACTATATTGGTGCTATGTACATGATCATGTTGAGCCACCTCCCCACTATGCCCCCTTGTTCCCCTGCCTTTGTAAAGCGCTCTGTTATCTGCAAAGATCTTGTTCGCGCTATATAAAACTCTCTAAATAAATAAATAAAATACCTATCCATCCATACAGTTATTGGCCTGGCAGTCATGGCAAAGTTTATTTAGAATCCCTCCAAACACTCAATTTCTGTTTTTATTCACATTTAAAAATACAGACAAAGAATGGTTTTCTATCTGTAAAAAGCATGCCAGGAACAGACAATCCTGAAGAGAATTTAATTGCAAAACACCTTATTGAACTTAAGATTTCTTTAATGTTTTTGGGAGTAAGACGATGAATAGTTAACAAACATTGTTGTACCATTGAAAAATGTTATGCATCTCACAAAGCCAGCCTCGCCCATTTACACATTGCTACCAATTTCCTTAAAAAATAGACGTATGTCTCTTTTACTGAGCGAGCAGCAAGATCATTTTGCTGTTGACAAGTGAGGTGCTCTGTATTGTTTATAAAAAATAGTGGAAAGCAGTGCTGCAGCGACAGTTAAATATAAAACAGCACTATGTGCTGTGCTGCTAGTTACCAAAATAAACAAGGCTCGCCCTACAAAATGAGTGTCTAGTGGTTAAAGTGACCTTGGTTGTATTCAGTGTATTGCTCCAATTATAAACCTGCGTAGGCATACTTAACACACTTGTTCGCTTTCAATAACCTTTTCCCTGGATATTTCCTCTGTTCAGCTATGATTGTACTTTACCAAAGTCATCTCCCAGGTAGCAACGTACAAATATGGGTTCTCACTGACAAATGGCTGACCTTGGCGAGCTAATTGTGGAAAAATTGAGCAGTCAGTTTGTCATCTGCTAGAGCTGTATTCCTGCTTTCCTGCCTAGATGGGTTGGCCGCAAATGCACTCAGATCATCTTGGAACCACTGATGAGCTGCTTAAAGTGACCATGGTGTGGAAGGTGCATGTTGCCTGCAGACTATGTTGACCAAGCTGATCACCAGTCTGAAGTATAGGTAACCAAAATAGTTGCCTTTCTCAAAGCAAGTCTTGCTTTGATGTGCCTTGTTTGGCTTGATGCTATATGCTAATGTGATACACATTTGTCAACAATTGCAGTTTGCCAATAGTTATAGTTGCCTGCTTTATTCTGTGTAGGTGTTTCTGCAGCCTTTGCAGTCAAACTGTTCAAATCATGGATAAACGAAAAAGACATCAATGCAGTGGCTGGAAGTCTTCGTAAAGTTGGAATGGACAATAGACTTATGGTAAGCTTAAGCTGCTGCTTTGCAATTGCCTTAGGGTGGGTTTCTTGGTTGCATTTAACATCTACCCACAGATTTCTAACCCTTGAGTAATTGGAAAGTGAATTTCTCTAACTGTTTACACTTAGTTTCCATAAGCAAAGTTAACTTTCCGTCTAAAATCAGTTGTTGGGTGGGCTAAAATTAAGTTAAGTTTCAAGACTTGCGGGGTGTCTCATTTTGCCAGTAGTCTTCAGTTGACCATTTCTGTTTTTCATATCGACACTGAGTCATAACAATTCTTTCTTTGCACCTTCAAAAACATACAATTTTATATATACTCCACAGAGCGTATCTGACACCTGCACGCCTTCAGAAATTTTACCCTGACACGCAGTTCCTCTGCCCCAGATGCCAATCTCAGGATGCAGACTTTCAGCACATGCTCTGGAGTTGCCCCACTATCCGATCCTTTTGGCGAACTGTGACACCTTGGGAGACCTCACAGGACTCTCACACCTCAACACGTGGGAAGCTAGCACACTAGGCATATTTCGCGCACAAACTTTTTAAAGTGCACCTCCGCTTCATTTCGCTCGCCATTCTTCTAGCTAAGAGGAGCATAACTATGCACTGGCGATTCCCCCACAGGCACCCGCTTGCGGCATGGGTGGGAGCAATACGTAAATGGGCGACTGTAGAGGAGGAGACATTACGTGAGGAAAAAGTAAATGGGATACGTAAACACCCCATCTCCGTGGAGTGGGCTCTCCTGTTACACCGCTTCAAGCAATCCTCACCCAGTGATGATTTGGGCGCAGGCGCACCTGTCCCTGCAGATCCCCAACCGTCTGAGTAACTCACAATCGCACACATTAGACCTTTCCCGATGGCACATTAGTTATTATGCCAATCGCACTACGTGTTACACCACAATGGGTGATCAGACCCCGCACCTGGCCTGCACGCCATCCTCCCCATCATTATATAGTGTATTACTGCATGAATTGGTGAGCCTCACAATACTCAGACACCGCATCTGACCCCTATACCCAGTACCACACTGTATCTCTCCCCGGTTATTGTGTCCCCGGGTTTATTTTTTTTAATTTTTTTATTGTTCATGGCATTCACACAGCCCCAACTACCACTATTATCACTTTACATCCGAGCAGCATCATCTTACACTACCGAGCTCACCAGCTGTGACTGGTGCTAACTACTATTTGTCTGAATGTGTTTGAATTGCAAAATGTCCTGATATCTTTAAAATGCCAATAAAAATGTTTTTTTTTAAAAAAAACAATTCCTTCTTTGCACTTTGACCTCCTTGTCTAAACCACTTCTGCCTGACTTGCAGTCTTATTGAAATTTCTTGCAGGAGCTATTTCCTGCTAATAAACAAAGCGTGGAACACTTCACAAAATATTTTACTGATGCTGGACTAAAGGAGCTTTCGGAGTATGTACGGAACCAGCAAACAATTGGAGCTCGCAAAGAGCTTCAGAAGGAACTTGCAGAGATGATGTCTCATGGAGAACCTCTTAAGGACGTAAGTGCATTTTGTTCTGAATGGGTTTTAATATGTAATTTATTATAGGTAGTGTCCTACGATAACAAATCTGTGGAATTGGCAATTGGATTTGGCGAGTTAATTTGGATAATGTGGGGGTTTTCAAAATGCTTTATAGGCTTAGAACACACTTTTAGGACAATGTTTTACCTGACTGACGGGGCAAGTCTTTGTCCCAAGTTGATCGTTGTTTCTTATGAAACGCCCAAAAGATTATAGGCTCTTAGGTGCATATTTATAAACTATTTCACTTAAGTATGTGTTTTCCAGACAAAGGGAACAACTTCATATGTAGGTTTTCTCCCTTATTGGTGCAGAGTACTATGATTTTTAAATAAAATTGGGGGGTAGGTGGGGATTCACCTTGCAGATTTGACAAACCTGGTTTGGACCATGTGCCAGTATCTTAAACTGTGAGTCCTATGTGGAACTGATCTGTCACTGAGTACTGCTGCATTTCACTAAATAGTTGCCTTAGTTTTTGTCTGAATACAGTTGGAGGTTTACATTCTTCTAAATAAAAGCAGACTTCACATAGTAGTAAAGCTATGATCTTATGCCGGTCTTACGCCCCATAACGGTTTGTGTAAGCTTTCTAGTTCATTAAACTTCAACCCCCTGTAAATGGCTCACCAAGGCAGCATTCCGGGGGACAGCCGAACCTAGAAATGTGAGCTTCATTAGGGAAAAAGAATACTCCCTGGGATTTCATTGCAGGCTTTAATTGGTAAGCCATGGAGTAATAACACTGGCTGCCTCAGCCTGTAGTTAATTCAGTGTTTATTACCAAGGCAGTACTGTGCACGAGTACTTTGAAAGGCTAAGATACTGAAGCCTGGACTTTAACCACTGCTGGGTTGTCCTGCTCTCTCCATTCTAGGCTGCAGTCGCAGAAAGCACTTTGCCACCTTACTGCTGTGTAGCATTACCTAGCTGCCTGCGATAAGGAGCTAGCCTACTTAGGCCAGCTTAATTTTAGTTAAAGTAACCTCAAACGTAGCATGCCTAAAACCTCTGAGTAGGAGAAACTGGAAATCCGATGGGGCTCGAATAGGCAAAGTAAACAAAATGGAGAGCTGTCATTTTTGCTGTATGCTTGTATACCGTTTGCTAACCTTTCTTTCCAAATGTTTGGCAGTAAAATGAAATGAAACGCTTCTATGCTTCACTTTTAAAACATTATTTTTTTAATATAGATTAGCTTGTATGTCAAGGAAGAGATGAAGAAAAACAACATCTCTGAACAGACTGTAATAGGTATCATGTGGTCCAGTGTTATGAGCCTTGTTGAATGGAACAAAAAGGAGGAGCTGGTAACGGAGCAAGCCATCAAGCACTTGAAGGTATAATATTCTTATTATTGTGACTGATTACTGTTGCTACTCTTACTGAATTATTTTAAAAAAATCCTACTACTGATCATGAAGTGTGAAGTTGAGTGACCGCAGCAAGTTAAGCTGTGATGCAGTAACATTTGAACATAGCGTGGTTTATGAAGGGATGAACATCCCAAACCAATTTCTTTTAACCCCTTACCCTATAGCCCTCTTAAATGGACATTTCTGACCTGGATAGATAGTGGACTGAGATGGTGACAACTCTCACCCCCTTCTCCCCCCCTTTACCTCCCCACCCCCCACAGCTACCGCCAACCCCCGAGGACAATCACCCCCGGTCAACAGACAGTCCACAGCCAACGAGCCTCCCCTCTAATCTCCCCCCAACTCTCAAACATCCCCCGCCCTATCCTCCTCCCGACCCTCTCCCCTTCCCTCCCATGTCCAATCTCCCACCCAGCCCTCTTCCCACACCACCCCCTCCCTCTACCCCGATCCCTCCACCCACTCTCCCTAACCACAACACGCTCAGCCCCACTGCAGATGCCCACAACCCCCCCATTGATTCCATAACCAAACGGCTCTCAGCCTTGGAAAAACAGGTCGACTCCATCACCCAAGGCCTAATAGAAACCCTCCTCAACCTCGGTATTGCCTGTATTCCCCCTAAACCCCCTCCCCGAACACCTCTCCTCGCCAACCCCAACATCACCCAGGGTCCCATAGTACCCCTCAGTGCTCAATATAATCTCGCCAACGCCATCATCACCCAGGGACCCACAGAAGCCCTCAATACTCACCCGATCGATCCCTATCCCAACGACCTGGCTTCCAGTCCCAAAAAAGCTGAACTCCCCAGAGCCTCATGGACCAAGCCTCCGACGACTAACCCATCTCACACCCTAGCAGGCTCAAAACACCTTACCACCAGACCACTCAGATCAGAAGCCCCTATGTCAGACAGTGAAGCAGCATTACTAGCCACGACCTACGACTCTCCCATCTCAGTCTCACCTAAATCTAAAATCCAAGTAATCACTGGTTACCGGAAAGATCAACCCACCCTCAAACGACAGATTACCAGTCCTCACCGCCATACCCAGAGAAGTTAAAGACAAAACCACCAGTATTCAGGAGAGAATCACCAACTGCCTCCTAATGAACTGCAGATCGGCCTCATTACATGCAACGGACATAGCTGAAGCCATCCTCACACACGACATAGACGTTGCGTTCCTCACTGAGACCTGGCTTAATAAGTCATCTCCCCCCCTGCCTAGACATGCTGGTTCCACCGGGATTCTCCCTCATCTCCAAAGACAGGATAGAACAACGAGGAGGTGGAGTTGCTATCATCCACAAGGACAGCTGGAACATCACAGAAACCTCCCCCTTTGAATACAACTCATTTGAATGCCTATCCGCTTCCATCAAAACCAAAGACAATGACTCTCTACTCTGCCATCTACTTTATCACCCCCTGGGCAGAAACAATGAGTTTGGAGACCAACTATCCAACCTGATCGCTCCAGATGCTCTCGGCGATTCCAAAAACATAATTCTTGGTGACCTGAATCTCCGATGGAATGAATCCCATAACCCTCTAATTAGATCACTATCTAACCTCCTCACCGATAACCTCACTCAACATTGCACCGAGGAGACACATTACAAAGGAGCCACACTGGATGCCATCATTGCACAAAAGAATTCAATCACGATCAACCACATACTCCCCGTTGACTGGTCAGATCACCATATGATCCTATTTCACATTAATCACCCCATCATCCCGCTTAAACCTCCCCAAGACCCACCCAAATGGTCAAGAAACCTCTCCCAAGTCCCCCTAGACATTCTAAAAGGGCAGCTAAGTTCACTTCTAGACCACTCTCCACACCTTTCGACCAACGAACTCATTGACCACTACAACTCTGAGCTAGTCTCCATTCTCGATAATATAGCTCCTCCAAAGCTCAAAAGAAGCCGCGCCACCCCATCTAGAACGTGGTTCAATGCGGACCTCAACGCAGAAAGAAGAACATTGAGAGCCAAGGAAAGAAAGTGGAGAAACAACCCAACAGCCATACTTCGCCTACAACTAAAAACAGCCCGCAAGAAGTATAACAACGATATCAAAAACAAGAAATCCAGCTTCTTCCGAGAGGCTCTAGCCAACTCCAAAAACAGACCTAAGGAGCTCTTCAACATCATCAGACAAACATCCAAGCCTCTGCCCTCACCCTTGCAAGCGTCCAAAGAACTTTGCGACAACTTCGCCAGCTTCTTCATCGACAAGGTCCTAAAAATTGAACTATCTCTAGACATCAGTAACGCGGCTATCCCTCAGACCCTCCTCTCTGGCCCCTCCCGTGGCTAAGCTTTCGCCACGTGCAGGAAACTGAGATAATCTCGCTGATCTCGACCTCCAAACCATCAGCTCACATCTCAGACCCCATTCCTCCCTCACTAGTCAAAAAAATGAAGCTCACCTTAGCACCTATCTGGGGCAAAATCATAAACAGCTCCCTACAAAGCGGAGTGGTCCCTGATTGTCTAAAAATGGGTCAAGTCACTCCTTTGCTGAAAAAACCCAGCCTTGACTGCAGATTTGAACAATTTCAGACCGATATCTAACCTCCCTCTACTCGCCAAAACACTGGAACACTGTGTTCTCCTGCAACTGACTCATCTGGATAACATCAATCTCCTGGATCCCCTCCAATCTGGCTTCAGACAAGGCTGCAGCACAGAAACCGCGATGCTGAACATCATAGATGACATTCACGGTTCTCTTGACGCTGACAAGTGCTGCCTTCTCATACTCCTTGATCTATCCGCAGCTTTCGACACGGTAGACCATAAGCTCCTCATCAAAACTCTGCAAGCAAGAGCTGGTCTCGGCAAAGTAGTTCTTGATTGGTTTTCTTCCTTTCTCCACAACCGTTCGCAAATAATAAAACTGAAGAACTTCAGCTCTGAAATGCAGCAAGTCAACAAGGGTGCCCCCCCCCCCCCCCCCCCCCCCCCAAGGATCAGTACTTTCACCTCAGCTCTTCAACATCTATATGGAACCGCTCGCCAAACTACTCAGGAATGCTAATATCTTCTTCCACCTCTACGCGGATGACACGCAGATTTACCTGGAAACCTCTTCACTTAATGACATCCACAGACTAAATGCTGTCTTAAAAGATGTTCAAGACTGGCTGACAAAAAAACATCTGAAACTCAATCCCGACAAGACCGAAACTCTTCTCATCTCAAACAAAGACAATCCTCAAATCACTGAATGGCTGAAGTCGATTGATGCTATTAAAGGTTCTCTCACGCCAACTGATTCCGTCAAATCTCTGGGTTTCACCCTTGACCCCAAATTAACCTTGACAAACCACATTAAGAACTCGGCAAAAAGTGCTTTCTTCAACCTCAGACTGCTGAACAAAATCAAACCTTTCATTCCAAACAAAGACCTTAAACTAGCCACTCAATCTCTAGTTCTATCTAGACTGGACTATGGGAACTCAATCCTTACAGGTATCCCCAAATCACACTTGGCTCCATTAAAAACAACACTACATGCGGCAGCAAGAATGATCACAGGATGCAAAAAATTTGACCACATCTCCCCAGCACTCAAAGAACTTGAATGGCTCCCGGTGGAAATGCGTAGCACCTTCAGAACGGCCTGCCTAACACACAAGGCCCTCCACACCGGTAAACCAGAATACTTGGCAAACAAGCTCACAAAAGCAGGCCAAAGCAGATATTTGAGAAGCTCCAACTCCCTGTTGCTCATCCTACCAAAAACCAGAAAGAAGAAAACTGCGGACTGCTCCTTCACTGGAAATGCCCCCAAAATATGGAACTCTATCCCCCCCGCATATCAGAACTCTACCTTCCTATGCGGACTTCAAGATCCAACTCAAATCCTTGTTCCTCACCCGTTCCCTAGGTCCTAGATAACTAGGATCTCCCTCTGAACTATGTGTTATCTCTGTATCCTTCTACCAAAAGTCCTACTGTTACGAACTTCTCCTCCCCCAATATTGTCTCTGAGGACTGCCTTTATTTGTTACGTATCTTTTTTCTCATCATGCCATTCCTTTTACTGTAAAGCGCTCTGCTACCTTCGGGTCTTGTTAGCGCTATAGAAAACTTCTAAATAAAATAAATGGTGCTGTGCCCTTCGACCTAATCTGCAACTCTCCTGCTCTGAATCATTGAGGCTGCAGTGCACTGCAGCGATTCTGAGACTGCCCCCTATTTGCAGGCAGTCTGTCTGACTGGCTACTATACAGTGAATTAGAGTAGCTGGCATGTGATTAACTTGGGCTTCTAGTGTTGGAATAGAATGTTTCTTTTTGTCCTCCCAAATCTGATTTGTTGACTAAAAGGTCAGTTGTGGGTTGTTGTACTTCTATATTTACACATTATTTTGATGTGGTTGATGACCCTTTGCAACTTTTCCAGCAATACAGCCCTCTCCTTGCTGCCTTTACTACCCAAGGTCAGTCCGAGCTGACTCTGCTGCTGAAGATTCAGGAGTACTGTTATGACAACATTCACTTCATGAAGTCCTTCCAGAAAATCGTGGTGCTTTTTTATAAAGGTATGTGGGGTTTTCCTCCCCCTTTTGCTCCTGTTTGACTGCTAAACATTATTTTTTTTTTGTATTTTTTTTTTCTTGTATCCATGTCTGTTTCAAATGTTTAGAAACATTGCCTCCTCCCGAATGCTCATTTTTAAGGGTGGGGGGGATACAAATGCATTACTTTGTCTTATCTCAACGACCTCGCATAAGGCACTCAACTGGTTTTTGTTTGGGCGGGTGGAGTCTTGAGGGGAGGTGAATGGGCATATTTTGTAACCTAGTGATGCCAAACGTCTTACTATGACAGTTCAGTTGCCAACAAAGACTCGTCAAAACATCCTCCTAGGACAGTTTAGGTATCTTGGTTACCAAGAATGCACGAATGCAGTATTGATCGCCATCACCAGACAGCATGGGTTCCGCATAGTATCATACGCCAACACCCTGCTCATCCTCTCCCTAGTGAGTAGCACGCTTTATAAAAACCTTGACGGATTGAGGAGTCTACTGATTGCTTTGTTTGAAGTATGAGGGAAGACCATGTTGCCAATATGCTGTTACTAAACCGCATGTTGACTTTTCCCAGAAGGCTGTGCCATACCTGTCTTCTAATTCAGATTTCACATTGTCAGAATGTAAACCAATACTTAAATTATCTGATTTGGATTTATTCAATTTTAGGTATCTTAATTCTCAGCTGAAAACATTAACTTTTTAAGACTGTTCTTGTGGAAAGCGAAGGGCAGTAACGCAGTGACTAAACATATTTTAAACTTATTAATGTGTTCTGTACTTTAAAGCGAGCTTAATTCATGTCAAGCTTCTAGGATCACTCTGATGTGATGTAGTTGCTAACTCACAAGTTGGCTTGGCTGATATTGAAGCTGCACAACCACCTTCCCCAAGCTAATGCCATTCTATTTGACCTAATTCTTAACTTAACTTTCAGCTGAAGTTCTGAGCGAGGAACCCATCTTGAAATGGTATAAAGACGCACATATTGCTAAGGGGAAAAGTGTCTTTCTGGAACAAATGAAAAAATTTGTAGAATGGCTGAAGAATGCTGAAGAAGGTAAGCTTTGTGTCAATGACCTACCCTGACTAGTCTCAACTTGACGCAAGAAAATTATATTTGATTGACTGTCATTTATTTTGCATTTTGATCAGAGAAGGGGAAGCTGGCCATATTTCGGGCTGTAGGTTTTCATTTACATTTAAACTGTCACCACTTTAGCTTCTGACTTTTTTGTTGCATAAAGGTGCGGTTGGGCATCCGTATGGTGCATTAATTGAGACTGCAGGTAATCCAGCCGTGGTCCTTCCCTTGCAAAAGTTTTAAGTATGGTAGGAAAATAGTGCTTTGAGTTGAATAACAAAATGGTTCGGGCATTTTAACAGTAAGTGTTTCTGGTTTTAGAAACCCATTCCCCCTAAACGGTTACTACAGAATGTCTTTAGTAGTGCAATTTAATGTGATCCGTTAAACATTACCAGTTTACCCCCATCAGTAGTGATTCATTCTTAGTCCGAGCTAAATTTCATTAGGTTTGTTTGCCACAGATTAATATGGTCCTGTCTTTGAATTGGTCGGACAGGCACTGCATGGTTGCTTCTGTCAGTCTTATCTTGCAGTATTGGCAAAGCAAAAGCTGGGAGTGACTTAATTGCTAAACCTATTTCACTTATTTTTATACGGCTAACTTATGTTTATTTTAATACTGCTAACTTATGTTTATTTCTATCCAACAGAATCAGAGTCTGAAACCGAAGAGGGTGATTGAGTTGTCAAACCATGTCCCCAGTAAGCAAACACAGGAGCTGTAGATAAAACTGTTGCATCTCGTCTCATTATGTGTCCTGGTTTTTACATCCTACCTCCTGTATCAAGCATGATATAAGGGCTTTCATGGCAAATTTTTATTTTAATTGTTTTTGTGGTGAAGTAATGTCGGTTTAGTTTTAAAACCATGTTTTAAGTAGCAGCAGGATGACAAGATTTGAATCAGATGTTACATTATTTCCCTTCAGTTATATTCTACCTCCTGTATTTTCTACTGTAATAATGTAATTTAAGGCCTTTCAAAATGAGCAATTCATTTTACCCCCCAGGTTTTCTACATAAATAAAGTTTACAAGTACTTATGATTTGGCAAATTTGTTATGGACAAACTATTTGCAAATTAAATGGCGATAATCCAAAATTAAAAAAGTGACTTTTTATATTCAGTGTGCAATGTCCAATTTACTTTGTGTTTAGATGCTTATTTTTTATGCTTTCCTGATCTGAATAATTAATGCTCTGATTTACAAAAGTGTTCACTTGCGCTGTTGGACTCATTCTCCTAGGAGAAAAGATCTTTTGATAATTGTGAGTAACTTTCCCATGCAGCAGTAATCCAAGGAGATGCCATTTGGTTACTGTAATCATGAACAGAGTAGCACGTCTACATAAATTCATGGGGAACTTTGGGAGCACAAACTCTTATTTTTCTGGACGCTTCCCTCATGTGGAGTGTTACTCCCCCCCCAATCACGGTCTCGCCACGGAGTATCCTCTTATTACATGTATTAAATTGTGATGACTTTGCAGCCCAACCCATTTAGTACTACAAATGCACAATTATTTTGAAAACGGGAATTGTTGCCTACAGCTGTAAAAAAAAAACAAAAAAAAAAACCAATTTTCTGGAAGACCTCATTTATTTACAATCGTTTTTGGCCAGGTTTTTCTTCTTGCACTTGTATTAAACTTTTTGATTTAGGTATTTAAACTTTGATCCTGTACTTTATCGTATCCATGTACACCCTATGCCTTGTATCCTCCATTGGTAACTTAAACAGGTATAGACTTTGTAGTAGAACTGTGACCAGCAATTTAGTGATTTGGATGTGCACCCACGGAGAGAAAGTGACCAGCAAAGAAGGGCATTTTCAGTGATGGAAGACAAACCAAGCTCCATAATACAGGAGACTTAAACAAACCGCTGCATTTCTACTTGGGTCCTGAAAACCAGCCGGAGCTTAATGTCACTTGTTAAGACATGGGAACTAAGCCACTGAAATAGTCAGCAGTGGCAGCGGATTAGTCTGGCCCTTAAGGCACCTAACGCCTATCTATGTTAAAATTGGAAAGACACGGTGCATGTCACATTGCACTAATGTAATCCAAACAGATTTTTCTACCTGCGCATCTGCTTGGAAATTCAAGCAAAACCAAATATGTGAATTTTCAAACCTAGATGTGCTCACCGTGTGGCAACATCTGTGCCAGAGATTTTTTTTTTCCCCCTTTGAGTTCAACTTAGTGATAGCTGTGAAAGTATGAAGCTCAGAACAGGCCAGCTCAAACTGGTAAGTGCAAACATTTGTGTTGGTTGCAGGTGTATAAAATAGCAAAGCATTGTTCATGATCACTGTTAATTGGTGACATTTAAAAGAGTTTTAGTGTTGCACATATACAAGTTAAACATCATGTGATAAGCCTGTGCCTTGTATCTTAGGAGGAACATTTTTCTGCTGATCACAGCCTCTATCCATACCAACCCTGATTAGATTTTCCTTTGTCGAGCCAAGGTTTTCCTTTGTCGAGCCAAGGTTTTCCTTTCTGTTGAGCTGCTTTCCCTGCTCACCCCCAGGTTTTCTACATAATAAAGTTTTACTTGAACTTTCAATTTCTGCTCCTTAGGGTGTACACTTCTCTGGTGGATGAGAGATAGTGCTGCAGGGTTTACCTGCTATTACTTGGGGATGAAGTTTAGTGAGAAACTGGGAGACCGTTGCTGTAGGAAACTGGCTGTCTATATAGTGTACCAAAATGAGGTACCCTGCAGAAAGTCCAGACAGCCCTTATTGGTTTGCAGGGATTAAAATTAATAGTCACATTCTGTATTTGTGGTAGTATGGGCGAGCAGTTTAAGCTTGTCGGAGGGTAGTGGTAAGCATTTATACAGTCAATAAATGACACTCAAGAAGAAACTTGAGACCATTTTGGGAAAATAACACCATGTTTGAGGCATGTGGGCTGTAGATTACATGCTTTGCATAGCCTGCCATCTAGTGGGTCCGGATGTTCGCATTTTATTTTTCTTCGAAGAAGTCTTTTCTGGTCATGAGGTAGGTGACTTGTATTTTTTCTGCCATCTGGTTGATATGTGATGTGAATTGCTGCGGTCCTGTTCGGTGAGGTTTCGCATGTTCCCTTTAGATTGAAGATGCTCTGTGACTGTCTGGCGCGACATCACGAAATGCAACATCAGAGCGGCTCTGCACTGGCTATCTTAGGTGAAGATTCCGACAGAAGAATTCCACACTCAAGGAGCCGAAGAAGCAGAGAATATCTGTGTCTGAGGCAGACTGACATGGAAGAAGAGGAGCAAGTTACACTGGGTCAGGGTACGGGGAGTAAAAAAAAAACCTTGCCCCAGAAACACAGGAAGAAAGGCTCCAGTCCCTCCTCTGCCTTCGGACCAAGGTCTGCATTGAGAAAGTTCTGGTGCCCCTTGCTGGTGCAGAGCTGAAAGCTTTGGCGTCTAAACCGAAGCATGTCTTGATAACCATTCCATTGTTACTAAAAAGTAGATCTTCGGAGCTGAAACTTTGACGCCATAACAATGGTCAGACTTCACCAAAAGAGCTTCTGTCCAACGTTCCGCCTTCGGGTCCTAAACCAAAAGAACTATTAATAAATCCAGACACTGGACATATTCATGCCAAATTACCAGAAAAGAGGAAAATGGGCCTGCAGAAGGATTGCCACATTCCTCTAAAGAGAAAATGTGGGTACTAACCATTCTCCACCTTACATTCCACCTCCTTCGCCCACTGATCCAATTTGCTCATCACACCCTCAAATTTACCAATACCACCATCACCTGACCCACAGGATGATGGGGATAGGCCACAGGATACTGACCCAGGGGAAGGCTATGGCCCTGATCCTTACCCTAATAATGAGCCAGATATATATATCCTTCTAAACCCTCACAACCCAACGATAACGGGCTACATTGAGCTACTTAAAAGGGCTGCTCATAAGCATGGGGTGGAGCGACATAGTCACTAGAAGATTTCTTATTTGAAATCCTAAGTTCCTCTCAGAGCTACTTATACACTATCGATGCTCAAAGGGATTCTTAAGCATGCAGATAAGATCTTTAACCTGACCTGCCTCAGACTTGCTAGATCGTCCTATAAACACATCTTTAGACAAAAAACTTCCTTCTTCAGATCACAACTAGATCGAGCTCAGAATAGGCCAAGAGAACTATTCAACATTGTGCGCAATCAAACTACTTCTGCCCTGTCCCACTGGCCTCGACGACTAGATGTGAAGAAATAGCTCTCTTTTTTTCAGACAAAATTAAACTTATTGAGCAATCCTTCCTCTCTACTGTGATCCCTCCCACCAATCCAAACATCTCTTAATATCCCACCCTCCACCATAACTCCCCCTACACCCACTACTGCCCATCAAAACTCTGATCTCCCTCACCCCCCCTTGCCCTCCAATTTCCTTGACTCCAATCATCCTAACTCTCTTACTAAAAATAATGCCACGTGGCTTAACTTCCAGCCAGTCACTGAAAGAGACGTCTTTAACATTTCCAAACTCAAGCCTTCCTCCCACACCAAAGACCCTCTCCCCTCCAAACTTGTCCAAAACCTCAAACACATCATCACCCCTTCCTGGACCTCTATTATCAACAGCTCCCTTGCCACCGGCTGTGTCCCCACTTCATTGCAACGAGGCCAAATCACCCCCATTATCAAAAACCCTTTGGCAGACCCAAACTACCTCAATAACCTTCGTGCCATCTCCAACCTTCCCCTTCTTTCTAAAGCCCTGGAAAAATGTGTCCTTCTCCAACTAGATAGACATATTGAACACTTCAACTTACTAGACCCCTTCCAATCTGGCTTTAGGAAAGGATGCAGCACTGAAACTGCCATGCTAAACATTATTGATGACATCCACCACTCACTTGACAATGGTGAATCTAGCCTGCTGATCCTCCTTAATCTCTCTGCAGCGTTTGATACTGTTAACCACTCTGCTCTACTAAATGTTCTTAGAGATCGATTTGGCCTGAATGGTACGACATACAAATGGTTTGTCTCATACCTACAACACCGTTCTCAACAAATCAAAATCGCCTATCTAACCCTACCTCAATCTTAGGAGTTCCGCAAGGATCCATCCTCTCTCCCACTCTCTTTAACCTTTTCATGGAACCCCTCACACTCATTCTTAAACAAGCTGGGATCAACTACCATCTCTATGCTGACGACACCCAACTCTATTATAAGATTAAAACTCATGCTGACATCCTTCAACTCAACAACACTCATCAAGATCCAATCCTGGTTCCACAGTAACCACCTCAAACTCAACCCTAATTCTTTTTCCCCCTAAAAATAACCAGCTCCCCATTCAGAAGTGGATCTCTGACCTTAACGCCCTCAACTGCTCCTTATCTCTGTCCTCCTCAGTCAAATCACTAGGGATCTCCCTGGACAACCTCCTAACCCTCAAGGTACACATCAATAATTCTGCCAAAGGAGCCCTCTTCACTCTCCGCCACCTTAAGAAAATCAAGCCCTTCATCCCGATCGATGATTTCAAACTAGCAGTCCAATCCCTTGTTCTTTCTCGCATCGACTATGGCAATGCCATTCTCACCGGAATTCCCAAGATCCACCTAGCACCTCTTAAATCTGTGCTTAACCTTGCAGCTAGGCTTACCTCAGACTGCAAGCGATTCGACCACATATCCCCTGCCCTTAAAACCCTTAAATGGCTCCCCATTGAAGGTAGATCCATTTACAAAACGGCCTGCATTACACACAATTCTCCATCAGAATACACTGACCTACCACGCTAGCAAACTCACTAAAGCCGGTTGCTCCCGCTCCTTGAGGTACTAACACCCTCCTTCTTATCCCCCCCCCCCCCCTTCTAAAAAAGAAAACCACCCAGTCTAGATCCTTTTCTGGCAACGCTCCTTGCATTTGGAATGCCCTTCCAACTGACCTTCGCTGCAACCCTGCCTAATCTTGTTTCAAAAAAGAACTCCAACTACATCTCCTCAATAAATACTGGGGACCCTAATCCATATCTGTTCTCTTCCACTGGCTACATCTGTCCGACCCTAGATGCATTTGCCCTCCCTTGTTTTTAGCCTTACTCGCCCTTTCTCGTCACTTCCCCCTCCCTGTTTACCGCCTTCACTCCTCCTTGCTCCCCCCTTCCCTTGTCCACCTGCATCCCCTTCAACCCCCTCCCATTTCTGCCCCTCCCGCTTCTCTTCCTTACCAACCTAACGGACCACTAACATTCCTATCCTGACCCTGCAATTTTCCGCTTTTTTTCAATTTGTGCCTTGATATATCACATCTTACACATTTTTGTTGTGGTTATTTCCCATATTTATCTTTTTGAAATCTGTCAGACGGAGACTTTTATGTTGTTTATTTACATTGATGCTATGTATGTCCCCTGTTTTATTGACCTTTCTTGTCTCTAAAATTGTAAAGCGCTCTGATACCCCCGGGTCCAGCCAGAGCTATACAAAACCTCTAAAATAAAGATCTTGTGAGGCCAATAATTATTACACACAGGGTGGAGAAAAAGTATAAGCCAGCACCTACTCTCCCTGCTTATATCAAAGGTCTGTTGCCTTTTGTAGTTTCCAACGCTCACAAGGGAGCTAACTCAGTCTACAGGTGAGGCCCCTACTCCTGATAAGGAGTCAAAATGAATTAATGCAGCCGGCAAAAGGGTAGCTTTACAAGCAGCAAATCCTTGGTGCATTGCTAATGCGCAAGCTTTGTTAGCTTGCTTTAACGGCTCATTAGATGAGCTAGAGAAACTAATGCAGTTCCTGCCTGATTAACACAAATGAAAAGCTAATAGAGGTATTGGTAATTAATTTACCCTCATGAATTTAAGTCTGTCAGGTGCGCCTTAGACGCAGCAGATACAGCAGCCCACGCAGTCAACACTAGTGGACTGGTACGCAGGCATACTTGGTTAAGAACTTTAGCATTCAAACCGGAGGTGCAAGCCTCTTCTCAACCATTACCAACACCTCGAAGGCCCAGCAGTGGAACTTTTGCTAGAAAAAATAAAAGACACAGGTCCATTGGGGCTTTACAAATTCCCTTCAAATAGTGATCTTTTTGCCGCTCCTTTTACAGGGATGGCTCAAATTATTTCAAAAAGCAATTGATTGACAGAATGCAGGACAATGTCATACTTTCATCCCAATATAGAGATCTGGACTTAATCCATCTTTTTCTTTGCTCACCATGCGATTCCAGTTTGAACTCAGCCATATGCAAATCAGTTTTTTTAAATTTTTATTAACAATGCTCATGGGAAGATTGGGTGAGCTTCAGGCACTAACCATAGAAGAACCATTTTTACCAGTACACCAAAACAAAGTGGTTCTTAGGACTAACCCTAAATTTCTACCAAAGATAATTTCTGCCTTTCATATCAACCAATCTGTTGAGTTGCCTGTGTTATGCCTTCAACCAGATTCTGAGTGCAGACCGTGCTCTACACACCTATATGGAAAGAGCATTACTCTACTACATAGAAAGGACAAAACCTTTCTGTAATACCAAATAAATATTTGGTTTTTGCTCCACCACATAAAGGCAATCCCATATCAAAATCGGGTATTGTACGGAGGATAGTCAAGTGCATTCAGACATGCTATGCAAAAGCAACATAGACAATTCCCCCCCCCCCCCTCCTAGAGCGCACTTCACATGCAAACTAGGGGCTTCAATGGCATTTTTAGGTCTCGTGGCAGCTCAAAGCGCTGCTCCGCCTCTTCGAGAGATATTGTATATGTAAGAGACACTCCTTATAGCAACAATGCACCCTGCTTTAATCCAGAGGCGAATTAAGCTTTAGATGAACGAGTGAGACAGGAATCGGAAAGACAAGGGCTAATGTTCTGTTGAGTGCTCGTATGCATGCGTTAATGGGTGCGCACAGCGCATTGTGTAAACACGCTGCCTCGAGGCACTGTGCGTCCAAGATGTGTGGGTCTTCTACCTGCACGGGGATGCTTTTGTGAAGAAAGGAAGTCTCAAATTACTGTCTATGCGTTGATATTTTCTACCACAGGTACAATGGTGTGCATTAATATTCATATACAGTGATTTAGAGAAAGCGCTGCCAATGTTTGTAACAAGGCAGTGAATGGCCAGAGCTGCTGACTTTGGAACTGAGGAACCAGGTTCAAGTCTCTGCGTTGTTTCATACTGTGATCCTGGGCAATTCACTTAAGGTTCCCGAGCCTAAAAAACCGAATGCGACTAGACCATGGCCCCTGAAGAGCTCCCTGTTTGCTAAGAGTTAAACAAGCTAATGGTCACACCTGCACATGAGACCCTCCTGTCCTTCTGCAGTAAGAGAAACTCATTAAAGACCAGCATTGGCATAGCCAATAGGTCTCGCTTTTTGGACCTTATAAGTATCTAGTTATGCAGCACAATATTCTTGGTGCAGCAACTGTTGCATGGCTAAACACTTATAAGGTCCCAAAGGCTAGACCTATTGGCTATGCCAATGCTTATTCCCTCTTCTATCCCTCCACTATCCTTCTTAATCCAAATGACTAACATATTCACCTCTCAAATTACTTTCAATGTTTCACCATACTAATTCACCACTAATACTTTGTGTTTTTTAACATAATTTTATTGATTTGTTTATAACAATACAATTCTCATATTTCAATTTATCTTGAACAGTGTCTGGAAAATCCATTGCCATAAGCAGGAATTGTAAACCTTCCAACTAACTATTCCCCCCCGCCGGACTCAACATATCATCTATTTGTAAATTTGTCTCCAATACCATACAATGTGTAGTAGTTATTTACACTAGCAGAAGGACATTTCAAAACATAAACATTGCTCACATTTTACAGCATTCCATAACATCCCACACGTAGTGGGAGGACCATGATTGCCTCTCCCATCTATATGTTCCCCCTCTACGTCTGCAAATCTATGCTCACAAATTCCTCCAGTAAGGCGTTCCATTCTAGCGAGATGGGTATCTTTCGCAACCCCCGTGCTCCTTGCGCTGAAGCTCAGCTCCCTCCGCCCTAGCCCCTCTGACCACCTCATTATACCAGTCTAAGGTAGAGGGCGATCATGCTGCCTTCCATCGCATAGTGATATTCCTTTTAGCCTGTATCAGTGCTAGGTGTGCAAATATGCTGGCAGGGATACTCCTTTTCTTGCCCTTCGGCCCTAAACATAGTAAGCTACATTCCAGTGTCCCAATATTCCGTATTGGGGCTACGTCTTTCACTAGTTTGTGCACCACTGACCAGTAGTGGGTTAAACTCGGGCAGTCCCATATCATGTGTATTAAACCGGCGTGTGAGGATTGACAATGGGGGCAACTATCTGGCACGTCCGGAAACATTAAGCTTAGTTTGTGTGGGGTCAAATATGCCCTATTGACTATCATGAGCTGTATAAACTTAAATTTGGGGTTTCTGGAGATTTTTCATGGGTACTCCAACAGTGTCTCCCATTTCCTATCTGTGAGTATCCGGCCCAGGTCTCTGTCCCTTATTTCAAGTTATCTGAAGCGACACTGAGGTGTGTGCACGAATTCACCGGTATAACCACGGTGTTAAATGAATTCCGTTTCCCATTAAGTATTGCATGTGGGTTAACATGTGTGTCATTGGCTCCTCCAATGCTGGGGCCCATGTCTTTTGTATATAGCTAGATATATGTGCGTGGAGCAAAAATAATCTGGCGGTACCCCTGTCTCCCTCATAAATCCTTCATGATCCATTAAAATTCCATTGTTAAAAAATGTACTTGGTGTAGTCACTTCGGCATCTTCCCATATTGCGATATGTCAAACTGTCACCGTCTCCAATCGGAGAGAAATTCCCAGTAGTGGGATGTTAGGAGCATAGGGCGCCGCAGTTTTAGTATACCGTGTTGCTTTTTTCCAGTATAACAAGGCCACCTGTAGAAGTGGTGGTGCCGTCTTAGGAATTTTGCTGCCTGGAAACAACAATGTGTGCAATTCCCCATTTTCCCATTCCCGGAGGGTCATAGCGATTTCCCCAAGATTGTGGCCCATTATCCAATATGCCAACCATTGCAGCTGGCCCATGTAACAGTAAGCTCTCATATCCGGAACTCCCTGTCCCCCCTGTTTAGAGGTCAGCTGTAGTTTTAGGTAGACCAATACATCAACGTCCTCGAGCCCCAAATCAGTTCAATGAGAAGAGTGTCGAGTACCTGAATCATTTGAAATGAGAATATAATAGGCAGAGTAACGAAGTAATATAGCAGCCTGGGCAACATTACCATGTTGGCAATGGCTACACGACCCGGCACCGATATGGGCAACGAGGTCCACAACTGAACCTGCTTTCTAAGTGATGTTATAGCTCTAGTCAAGTTGCCATCCACTAAATCTTCTATGTCTCTATATATTTGGACCCCCAGATATTTGAAGGTTGCAGTCGCAGTCTGAAATGTGCAGTTACCGAACAGGTTCAGTCCTGGTTGTATCATTAAAATAGTAGACATAGGATTTGTTTTAATTAATCAAGAGCCCAGAGAGCTTCTGATAGTTAGCGAAGAGATTCGGAGTAGGCTCATAGTCGTCATCCAGATTGTCAAAGTATAAGATGAGGTTGTCCGCATACGCCGACACCACGTTTCACGCCATTTATTTGTATTCCATTAGGGTTTGCCAGGGAGCGGAGCCTAAGGAGCAGAGGCTCCAGCGCTAAAATAAATAACGGTGATAGTGGACATCCTTGTCTAGTGCCCCGAGCTATCTGATATTGCTGGGATATGTGAGCCCCCGTACGTGCATGTGCCGTCTGGTTCGTGTAGAGCAGCTGCACCCATTGTATGAATTTGCTCGGAATTCCAAATTTGGACAACGCAGTTAACATGTATGTCCAGTCCAATGAATCGAATGCTTGACGGAGGTCGAAGAAAATGCATACTCGCGGCCGAGCTTCTGCAGGAGTTTGGGACATTATCTGGTACAGTCTCCTAATATTGAGGGCCTTAATCCTTCCCTGTACAAACCCACATTGATCTATATGGATCAATCATGGACTGTATATTCACCACTAATACTTTATGGTTTCTGAAGTAGCGTGCTACTCATGGAAAGAGCGCTTCAACATCCTTTCATGGGTAGCAAGCGGCATATAAATGCAATCTTTTTCCCTTCTTCTATCCCTCCACTATTCTTAATCCAAATAACTGACTAACATTCACCTCTGAAATTACTTTCATATTTTCACTATGCTATTTCACCACCAATCCTTCATGGGTTCCAGAGTAGCGAGTCCATCGCCAAAAAAGCGCTTTGACGCCTCGTCAGGGGCAGTAAGTGCTCTATAAATGCAATTACAATACAGTTGCCTACCGCCGGATGGGTTTACACTTCGTACGGACATCTGGCTACATTGAAAAGGGTTCACTTTCTTGTGAATTCTGAAGGTATTGGAGCGCTCTACATGAGCACCAGTTGCATTAGAGGAACACATTTATTTTTGTTGGGCACAAGGAGATTTAGGGCTAGATGTAGGTAATTTAGGGCCAGATGTACGAAGGCAAGTAACGGCCGAAATCTGCCGTTACTGACCGGTAATTGACTTTTCCTATGTAGGGGGCACATTTACTGATTTCGGTAAATAACGAATCGGTATTTACCGAATCATCATTTACCGATTCGGTATTTACCGAATTGGCAAATGAAATGTAGGAAGCACTTCAAACAGTGCTTTTGGGCTCAAAGGATTCGTTATTTACCACCAACTGTTAGTTGGTGGTAAATAAGGAATTCCTATGTAAATGCATAAATGTGCATTTACACCTGTGCCATGTGACAGACATACATGCCCTTAGGGCATGTATGTATGCCACACACCAGCACTAATCAGGGGTGCAACAGGGTGTCAAAATGACACCCTGCCACCCTTGAATTTTTCGGTATTTACTGAATCGGTAATTACTGATTCGGTAATTGACATTCATTCCTCTGGGCCTCCACCGACTTTCACGGGCTCCGATTAACATCAACACTTAAAAAGCCACAGTCTGCCCCGCGCTTTAATAACAAAAGCGTAGACACTTTCCAAACACAGCGTGTACTTTAGCACACGCTGTGTTTGGAAACTGTCTCTACGCTTTTGTTATTAAAGCGAAGGGCAGACGGTGGCTTTTTGTTTATTAAAGCGAAGGGCAGACTGTGGCTTTTTGTTTAAGTATTGATGTTAATCGGAGCCCGTGAAGGGTCTCCGATTAACAGCAATATTTAAACAAAAGGCCAGTCTGCCCCGCGCTCCCACATAGCCACCAGCCCCCCTGCCTCCTTACCTACACTCGTCATGTTCCCGCCGCTCGCTTCTTCAGAGCGGCCGGCGGCGCGACTGTCGCGCACGCTCCTAGCGAGTTGGTGCGCGGTGATGTAAGGGGAGGTGCGCACGCGCCCTAGAGGGAACGGTGATCCTCAATAACCCTGTTGAATAGACTAAAACTTTTTTTTTTAACACTAATACATATTTACAGTTAATAGCGAGGTAAAGTGACAATGCCGGATACTAAATTGAGATACAAATCGTGTGGATTCTGCATTCCAAAAGTGCAAAACCTCGCAGAAAGTGATACTTTAAAAATTCAAAATTTGGAGTCGTATATCTCTGGTTGGTTTCAGTAAGTTCCAAATAATGGCATAAGGCTGTAAAACTCTCAATCACCCACATGTTTTGCAAATGCCTCTTTAAACTACTTCGTCCTTGATGTTTCTCCCCACCCCCCTCTCTAACCCTGTAAAGTTGGAACCAGTTGTGTTCTCCAATTTGGAAAATCAATGAACGGGCTATCGTTAGTGCAATAGGGATGAAAGAAATCCCCCACTTATTGATCACCCCAAATGACACTAGAGTTGCTTCCAGAACTACCTTAATCTGTACATCCTGGCTAGGCTAATAACAAATAGTCCTTCCCAAAATGACCACAGTTTTAGACATGAATAAACAGTGTGAAGCCTGCACCTTCTTGTTGACAACAAAAACATTGATTCAAAACTGTTGGAAACATTTTATGAAGGACTGGATTACTTCTTCCATTGGGACAGAAAGGACGTTCTCAATCTTTGCCGTGCTCAGAGATTTATATCCAATCTCTGAGATGCCAGTCTCCTTCAGATAATCTACATTGTGTTCCCCCCCCCCCAAGAAACTGGTAACTTGGGCCTGGATCAAATGTTTGTGTAGCAACTTATATCAGTTGCCCACAAGCTTACTTTTTATGAGTGTGCATACCTGGATTAACTTCTTGACTCATTTCCTGGAAATCAAGAACTATAACATGGGTTCTCTATTAATATTTTGTTGTTTTTTTAAAACCGTTGCACTGAGCCCCCACACCTTGGGTTGAGCTCTTTCCATGTGGTGCAGTTGCCCATTAAGATAAAATCCCCTAACTCCTTGAAGACGAGAGAATTCCAGAATCTCGTCTCTGCTCCAGATACAGTCAACCCTAACTAATAACACTTCTACAGTTTAAGGTGCATGTAGCCCACTGGGATCTGAGATGATTTAAACAGCTTTCATCTGACCACCAAACTCCTGGAGTGTCTTGCACCTAGTCTTCTGGGGGGAATTTTCCTGTTTTGATAAAGGCTGGTACATTTATTCCAGATCCTTGCACCATTTTTCTTAGAAAAAAAGTATCTAATACCTCTGCCTTCCAAAAATGTTGCCATGATGTCAAAGTCCCTTGAAAATTTCTACATATGGGTAAGCACCAGAACTTTCTGAGCCTTTTTCCAATTGCAAATTATTACAAACAAAACCTCTTATAAGAGAATCAAGCTCCTGGAAGTAGCTATTACTGAAAGCTCTCCAGCCATGAAAAATAACTGCATCGGATAAAAGTGAATTCAAGTTGGCTCTACGATATAGCCCAAGACATCATTTTGGTAAGCAGAGCTTGATGACCTGGCATTAATACAAAAAGACTGTAAAGGGGACTGGGTTCTGGTGAATTTTAAATCCCCAGTGTTAGTGGATCTGCTCCTAAGGCGCCTACGCCGCTTACCATTGGCACCCAGGAAAAATAAAGGGCTTTCTCCTGGGCTACTTCTATAGACCTTTGCCTTTCTCCACAAGATCTAATAGGCTCGTACCTTGCCACTGTGGAATCACTGCCACTCTTGGTCAAACAATCTTTTATGTACCAATAAATAGTCCCTTCAAGCCATTAGCATCCCTGAATGTCCAGGACTGATGGTGACTGCATACAGCACTGTTATATTCTATGTTTTATGCAGCATTCATCATTCTCTTAGATACAGCTGTCATTGGGTCTGTGATCTCACTACATCTTGTTACACTTTGAATGTTATGATTCAACTCTGAAAGCTAACAGACTGGTGAGATGGATGTGCCTAGCAGATGTTCAGCTGTGTAGTCTTTTCATGAATAAACCAATCTTTAAACTGAATGCTGTTGAGTGGATTACTACCGAACCTGCTTTCTTTTGGCGACGAGGATTCAAGGGAGCCAGTTGAAGGTAGAAACTTCGGTTCAGATACGGTTAAGTCTGTAGTTGAAAATGATTGAAGTTTGAAGAGGCAAAAGATGTAGGTTTTTGTGAAGATCGTTGCCAAAAATTTTAGTAACTGAGTCCAGACATGTAGAGGATCTTTAGATGTTTATTTGTAGATGGTACAAGTCATCCAGATAAATCCAATAAAAGACCCCACCAGGAGCAGCCAGGATGGTGCTCAGCCCTTCTCAACTGACATCTCTGGTTCCCAACATTCTGTAATACATCATTGGATGAACATTCCACTGACAGAGCAAGAGATTGCATGCATAACAACAAAGCCAGGATATAACATAAGCTAGACAAGAAAATTGGGCACTTTGCAACAGTTTATCTCAAAAATAAATTCAAATGAAAACTGTAGCTTATGTCATAGAATATGACGATGATTCAGAAGCAGAAATTGTTTCTGTTGTCCTTTCATGACATTCTTCCTGATGATTTGTCTATACCCCTTACCGGTGACCCTTCATTATGTGTTGACCATATTGTTGAAAATCTTGTTGGATATAAGAAACTCCAATTACTGGTAGATTCTGGTGCCAGGATCACCATGATAACCCAGAAATTATTTTACGAAACCTGGGGTGAGAGAGAATTGTTTCCTCCCGATCAATCACCTGTCTCCCTTGAGGGACGTAAAATTGAACTATTGGGTTTTATTGAAGATTTTCTTCTGTTCAAGGGGAGGAGAATCAGGGGCAAAATCTATGCAGCAGTCAAGTGCCTCAACATTCTAGGGTGGTTTCACCAGGGTCTTTTTGACATTATCTTAAAGCCAGGCACAAAAGAACAAGTCATGCTAGTTACATGTGTAGAGGAGTGTACCAAATGGAACACGGAATTTCCTTCAGTTTTCGTTGATGGTCTGGGAAAAATTACAGGATTCGAACACAAAATAATTTTTAGGGATGGTGCTATCCCTGTTCAGCACAAACACAGAGGTGTTCCTTTTAGCATTAGGGAAGACCTCAATAAGGAGCTTCTAATCCTATGCGGCAAAGGTATTATTGAGCCAACCGAATCATCTCTATGGTTGTCACCTCTTGTCTCTCGAAAACGTGATGGGCTGTTGCGTGTGTGTGTGGATCTCGGGTCTCTCAAAAAAAGAGATCTGGGTTGCTTCTCACCCTTTGCCTAAAATCACTGATCTTTTTACCAGTATAAAAGGTGCATGTGTGTTTTCCAAGCTAGACTTGGCTAGCGCATGCCATCAAATAGAACTGCACCCCGACTATTGTGCTCTAACAGCGTTCGTGTCTCCTCTTGGAACATTCTGTTATCGGAGGCTGCCTTTTGGGTTAGCCTCCGCTGCGTCAGTGTTCCAGAGGGTCATGCAGAACATGTTGAGAGGAGTAGAAGGGATTCTTGTTTTTCAAGACGATGTTCTTATTAATGCTAAAGACAATGATTCACATGACGTCATTATTAGAAATGTACTTGAAATTTTCAAGAAAAATGGTGTACTAAAAACTGAGAAATGTAAGTTCTTGTGTAAAGATATAGAATACCTTGGTCATCTATTGTCACATGAAGGAATCAAACCCAGACAAGGTCTAGTTGATGCCAATTTAAATGCCCCTGTACCCAAAGACAAGACAGGTGTTAACTCTCTATAAGGTCTATTGGAATATTACTCAAGATTTATTCCTAATTATGCATCTATGGTTAGACCTATTAGTAATTTACTCAAGGGTTCTTCCAAATTTTTGTGGTGTGTAGAGGGTGATCGTGCCTTTAAAGAGGTTATGATTTCCTTAAAAGAAAGTGATGCTCTTACTCCTTTTGACGCTGATTTACCTTGTTGTATAGCTCTAGATGCGAGTCAGGTTGGTCTAGGGGCCATTCTTACACAACAGAGTGGTAGTCAGGAGAACACGGTTGCCTTTGCCTCCAGAGTACTCAGGAGTGCAGAAGTCCAGTACTCTGTAATTGAGAGAGAATTACTTGCTTGTTTATGGGCCATTGAAAAATATTGGCCCTATGTATGGGGAAGACGTTTTCATTTGATCACTGATCATAAGTCCTATTAACTTCTGGTCCCAGTAAAAGCTGCACACCAAGGATTACCAGAATGGTCAGCAAGCTTCTTCAGTATCAGTTCGATGTATCACATATTTCTGGTGGAAAGAACACAAGAGCTGATTTTCTGTCACATTTTCCTCAGAGTAGTGGGTTTGGTGAAGGGACCAGTTTTCAAGATTTAAATGAAGAAGATGCAGAAGATTGTTTTGTTGCTTCTCTAGATATTTCTGTTCTTGCAGTTGGTACAGAAGGAGATTGGAGGACAGCTCTTTTAGGAGATAGTCTTCTTCAACAAGTATGCATGTTAGTCTAAAATAGATGGCCAAAAGAGAAATCTTTGCCAGCCATCCTACAACCGTATTGGAAAGTTGAGTCGGAAATGTCATTGGAAGATGGTTTACTAATGAGATGTGATAAGCCTATTCCACCTCACTCTTTTAGGCATACAATTATCAAAGAAGCTCATGAGGGACATTTGGGAATTACCCTCACTAAACGGTGTGTCCGTCAAGATTTCTGGTGGCCCGCATGGATGATGAGATCAGCACGACAGTTGAAATTTGTCCTGTGTGTTGCTCGTCAGAGAAAACATTGAAGGTTGTCACTCCTCCTTTATCTCCTATTGAATGTCCATCTTGCCCATGGGTCAAAGTAGGAATTGACATCATGGGACCATATGACATTTTACCTTTAGGAATGAAGGACATTCTCATTTTGATGGATTATACATCTTAATGGCCGGAGATTAAGGTTGTCAAGGAGGCCAGTTCTTCTAGTTTTGTCAAGTTTCTTAACGACATATTTTTGAGGGAAGGATTTCCATAATTTTTGGTTTCTGACAATGGAACCTGGGGGCATATTAGCAAGACCTCGTTAAAATCCTCAACATTTTAGCGTTATATGCGTTATAGAATTCCAATAGTATCCCAGGTTAGATGTGCAGGACATCTAACCTGGGCTTCTATTGGAATTCTATAACGCATATTAGAAAGCCCATTATCGCCGTTTTAGCAGCAGTTTCCTGCCGCTAAAACGGCAATAATTTTAACGAGGTTCTTGCTACTATGCCCCTCAATTTTTAAGTGAAGAGTTTGTCTTTTCTTAGTTCAAGTGGAATTAAACACCTTAGAAGCTCTCTATATCACCCACAGACCAATGGTCTCATGGAGAGAATGAACAAAGTTGTGGGGGGAGTGTGTTAAGTGGGCTGTGAATGGTAAACATGATGTTTTTAATTCACTTGAAAGTATGCTGTGGTTTTACAGGACCACGCCTCATTCATCCACTAAAATTTCTCCTTTTGATGTGTTAAGGGGAAGAAAGGCTAATACTAGTTTTTGACTGGGATGGATGGGGAAGTGTGTAGATGCTCTAACCTTTTCCATAAAGAGATTCAACATTTCTCAAAGTCAATTCTGATATTGCACAGGGAAAAGAAAAAAATGGTATGACAGAAAGAAAGGTGTCAAGATTGTTCCTCTCTCTGTCAGTGATTTTGTACCCATTAAGAATCCTGTACACACCAAGAAAAGAAAATGTAAATTTGGTGAACCTGTCAAGGTTATTAGAATTTGTAACAATGCTGTTCAGGTGGAGGGTGGTTGTTGGTGGAACTTATCCAAGTTGGTCAAGACAAGATGTTGTCCAATTCCGAATGTTCCAAGTTCGAATGGACAGGAGGGTTCTTTTACCCCTTCTCTTGGGCAACGTAGGAAGAGCTCTAGGGTTCCTATTACTCCTCATACGTTTTGTGATTAAGTTGTTGCATTTTTATACTTTTTCCTAAGTACTGTTTTTTTTTTGCTGTTGTGTTTCGTTTTGGAGAAGAGGAGGTATGTTATATTCTATGTTTTATGCAGCATTCATCATTCTCTTAGATACAGCTGTCATTGGGTCTGTGATAACACTACATATTGTTACACTTGGAATGTTATGATTCAACTCTGAAAGCTAACTGACTGGTGAGATGGATGTGCCTAGCAGATGTTCAGCTGTGTAGTCTTTTGATCAATAAACCACTCTTTAAACTGAATGCTGTTGAGTGGATTACTACAAGCACCCGCCGATGCAGGTGTCTTAGATCCACTCGTAATAGCCCCCTTGTCTTCAACTCAAATAGATGGGTCATGCTCTCTTTGACCAATCCCATCTCCATTACCACCTATACCTAAAAAGCAGGAGGTTTGGATAGCGGACCCTTTCTACAGTGGAAAAAAAACATTCCTATTGTTGCAAACAACCTCCTCTCTTAAAACATTGCAGGCATCAATTCTAATCTGTTGGCACTTGACGGTATAGAATATATAGATCATTTGGTATTTGTTTGTTTCAAGAGACAGGGGCCATGGACCCTTGTATAAACTGGGCTTCACCACATATATCAATATGCTACTGTCTGCTCGTGGGAGGCCATCAGGGAGGTCTTATGATTTGGGAAGAATATTGTGACTGTAGACATTGACTCTCTTGATATTTTGGTTCTAAAAATCTCCTCACAAGAAGGGACATGTATCTACTTGTATAATATCGTAGGCCTAGAAGCAGGAGTGCAGAATCATCTACTCTGATTGCCCTGCAACACTGTCCACATAACTAATCCTAATGATCGGGTCATTATAGGGGGACCTTAATATAAACTTTGAACTGAAATATGATTATGATATGATCCTTGAAGAGGAGGACAAGTGCTGGGGCACACCCTCCCATAACTCCAAACACCTTGTCCTGAGCTCAGTGGCTGCCATGCAGGTTGTTAGCTTTACATCTAATCTTTGGTAGAGAGCATGTAACAGCCGATCCTTGGCCGATAGGCAGGGAGCTCCCACATTTAGAAAAGGCTTTATCATCTAAACTGGATTACATTCAGAACAAAAAGCCTACGTGGGATTTGTTGTGTTGGAGGGTTTTAAGATAGACATTGGGGAGGAGAGTGACCAGTCGCCCCTTCAATGCCAAAATTTGAATTGATGGTCTAGCATTCCTTGCTCTTCAGTATACTTAACTTTCATCCCAGTATTGGGGAATAATTAAATTATACCAATAAATGGCCCTCATGCTGGGGGAACCAGGAGACCTTACTCATGTATATGATGCTATTGTGAAGGCCTTATCAGAAGCACCTATCTCGGCTAATTCTATAGTCCTTATAACAGATATACATATTTAGCTGGCAGAATCCCTGAAATAGATGTTGACCAAACCTTTAATAACGAAAGCTTTGGTCAAAACCCATAGGAAAGCAACCTTTGGTATTCAAATGATTGCTGTGAAGCAAAAAATGCTCTAGTAGATGCACTTAAAGGTAAAACGTTGCAAAAGGTTCGTATACTGAGGGGGTGCATATAAAAGGACAATACGAACAGCACGGCACGTGTGGGAGGACGCCTGCTCAGGGAGACTTGGTAATGGCTGCAGGGGAGGGGGGGTGGGAACAGACTATTTTGAAAAAATATTTGCATATTGAGTAGGTCCCAAAACCCACAGATTTTCACTTGAACCCATCGGTCTGGGTAGATTGCTTCACCCAGTTGTATGAAGAGGCCCATATATTGCTAGAAGTGGGTCCTTGCCCCTTCAGATTAACACCACCCCCAGATCTTCACGAGAGGATACAAGGGTAGCAATTGCCTCTGTTAAACTGGACAAGGCCCCTGGGCCAGATAACAGGGGACTTATTGTGTCACAGTGTGTCTGTTTGGGTCCCCTGTGTTAATTGCCAGACCTATGCAGTCGCATCAGGAGTCTTAATACATGGAGAAGGGTGGAAATTATTCCCATCTTTAAAAGGGGGAAATTGGGGAATCCTGCTAATTACAGGCCAATTAGCCTTCTAGATACCCTCCAGAAAGTATATTCAAGGCAGTTGCTTAATAAAGTAAATTACTGGATAGAGGGCACAGAAATTGACCCCTTTTCAAGCGGGTTTAGGCCCAAAGTTAGTAACATTGACCAAGTTCTAAGATTACTGCTCATTATCTGGAGATACACCAAACTCGCAAGGTGACATTTACATTGACTTGGTTTACCGCAAAGCAGCCTTTAACCTGGTCCCTAGATGATTGCTTTGGGAATCCCTAAAGGACCCACGGGGTCCCAGAAGCTATCCAACTCATAAACCTCCACTACAATAACTGCCCAAGTACGATGTGGTCCCCAGGGGCAATTACCAGACAAAATCTTAATATGTAGAGGTGTGAGGCATGGGTATGTGTTGGCCCCTATCCTTTTCTCCCTATATGTCAATGACGTAGTGGAAACCCTTTCGCAAGGCAACATAGATGTACCAAAATTGAATGAGTCTATGGGGCCAGCACTACCTTTTTCATTTGATACCCATCAAATTTCAGACTCCCATGGGACTGTAGTAGCTTTTCGTGATTTTTAGTACTCTCTGCTCTTTTGAGGACCTGTAGATCCATATTCCAAAAACTAAATTCATGGCAGTTAGACTCAATAACTTATTTAAACATACTCTGTACCTGGTTACTGAAAGCATTTCTCGATTCGAGTACTTGGGTATAATGCTTGATAAGAGGTTATTGTGGTCTCCCCATTTAAAAAAGGGTTGGGGCCCAGTATCAAGCTGCAACGATTTAGAAGAATTACCAGGGAACATCCTACAGGACTCTACCCCGAACCCTAGAATTAGTCAAACTAAAGGCCTAATCAGCAGCCTTGTACAGAGATGAGGTCTGGGGCCATGCTAGTATAGCCCTGTTCACTGCAAGCGAAAATAAGTTTTTGTTTCTCCATCTCCTTAAGAGCACTATAGTAACAACTATGGGGGATATTCTCAAGAACGTGTGACAATTATTGCAAAATTAGCTTAACGCAACTCTGCACATCGCAGTCTATCGCGACAAAATAACACAGTGTTAATGTTGTATTACCAACCCGGCAGCACAAGCGATAGTCACAAGATAACGCGCCAAATGACCGTGCAAAAATTAACGGCTACACCGAAAAAATGTGAAACACGAACGTGAAAAAAGCTGCGACGCCCCAAATCGCGATACAAAAATCAGCGACTACCAGCGACAGGCCTGCAATTCCCACGCGCCATGCGGGAAAATGCACTATAAAAGCAACAAAAAAACACATCTAAACCAAAATAAACTGCGTAGCACCATGGACCGAGTGCAGAGGATGACTCGAAACCCACAATCCCCCCGGAGGGCCAGCCAGGAGCCCCGTGTTCGGGGAAGGGCAAGGAGGAGAGGAAGAGAAATACTGGGTTCAGTCCGCAGGAAAACTGGATCATCGTCACTGAGGTAATAGAACAATACCAACAACTGTTCGTCACCTCCACTATGTCATTGGCAACACAAACGGAAATATGGCAGTCCATCGTGAACAACGTGAATGCAGACGGAGTGTCGAGGAGGTCAATGAAGGAGGTCACGAAGCGCTGGCATGATGTGAAAAGCCAAGTAGAAACTCGCTGCCAACAGGAAGGCAGTAACGGCGACTGGAGGTAGGAGTCTTGTGCCACAGGAGGAGCTGGAAGAAATGGTGGCCCCAGTCATCAGTGTGGAGACGGTGCAAGTAGTTGGGAGTCCGGACACAGCTTGATATGATCGGACCCAGCAGCAACAGGGTGAGTAACGACCAGGGATGGGGGGGACGGTGGGAGAGGGGCACAATGGCATACATGCACAATTATGTGTAGCACACTGCACACCCACAATGATTTTGGAATATGTCCTTGATACCCTTGGCACACTGCAGCACTCATAGAAACACCAAGTAGAACACCAAGTAGGCCCCCGTCCACTATGTGCACAAAGGGCCCTCCCCATCACCAATCCCACAACAAACCCATGCACATGTGCTGAATCTAGCAAAGCAGCGGCTCTGTGAGCCACACTGACAAAGCAAGTGACACTACATAGCATGGTGGCAGTCAAAATACATGATGTGGTGCACGACACAACACTGAGGTGGCCCAGTGTGGATTACATCCTCAAAGTAGCAGGTCACACTTCGACACATCCACATGCACATAAAACCCCTGACGCCAACAACACATCTGCAGACAAACAACGCACAAGAGCACAAAAACCATCCAAGAGCACAAATGACCCAAGTCGCCAACATCTCAGCACCCTAAATGCACATAACTCAAAGGCACACCACCTCAAAGGGATATGGGGCCCCTAAATCAGAGCTGCAGGGGCGACTCTCCCACAATGCAGCACACACACATAGCAATCACAGCACATCAACATTGACGACAATGTGGTACAAAGTGCAACACTTTCACTACAGAACAGAGGACACAACTGGTGCCACTTGTGTGTAGAAACTGGCTAATCACATCTGGCATAGGAGGAAACTGAGAGGTGATAACGTACGAGTACAACCTCACATCCGTCAGGTAGTCGAAATGTCCACTGTCTCCCATCAAATAGCTAGCTCCTCCAAAACAGTCACAATGTACATTGTCATGCTGTCTGTCTGGAAACATGTACAATGCGTCAACATACATGGAACACACTGTTAACCTGCATCACCCCTATTACATTGCAGAGTGACAATTAACACCTCTTGCAGAGCAGACCAGACATCTCTTCACTGATGATGAAGAGGACCCCCTGGCCACCTGCTCTGACACCCTCCAAAGGCTCATGGACAGCCTCCGCCCCCACCTCCAGGAGCAGGGCAGCCCAACTGCATCGAGATGAGCCCACCCTCTGCACAGATCACACAGCAGGAAGCACCTACTACCATGGCTGGCTCCCACCACCTCCCAAAAAGACACATGGCATTCCATCGCCGTGTGTTAGACTGCCAGAATGAGCTGGATGAACAGGTGCGTGGGGGTTTCCACCTCATGGCAGCCAAACTGGATGCCATACGTGGGTGTATAAGTCTCATCAAGGACCACTTGCAGTCCCTAACGGACACCCACAGTACGTTCCATGCTCTACAACAATTCTTGGCTGACCTCGCTGGAGTCATTACTCGGATACAAGAACTGTCAAGTCAGACAGGCTCCACTGTGAACAGCACAGAGTTGGCACAGCTGTGGAGAATATGGAGCGGATGCAGGCTGGAAGGACGGCTGCCATGGCTGAACACCAGCGAGATGTAGCTGGGATCTTCCATGCCCTGCAGATCCTCATCTGGCCATTGCTGCCACAAAGCCTGTCCCAGATGACTGCTGCAGGAACATCGACACACACATCTCCGCCCCCTGATGTGTCATTGGCACACAATGATGCAGCCATTACACCTCCGCACCCTGTTGTGTCAGTGGCACACAGTGATGCAGCCATAACACACCTGGCACATCGGACACAGAAGACATATCAGAGGAGTAAGATGTGGATGGTAAGGACTGTGTGAGAAAGGAGGGTGTAGCATTCATCCCCGCCATATGGCCTGTTCCAGCCTGGTTCAGCCCTTTGCATCATGTCCTGGAAGAACACCTTCCACTATCCCCTGAAACACTCTGCGACATTCACCTGGACCCCTAAATGGACTGCCATATCTGCTCTGTTTACCAATGACACATCAATTAGGCTGTGGACTGAATTCTTCCTCTTTCAAGTAACTTCTCATTCCCCAAAGGACTCTGGTTGGCCCTCCACTGGGCAACCATGTAATGTGGGCTTTGCATGAATAAAGAAAGAAGGTACCCCCTAGTTTAATTTCAGGTCCAAAAGGAGGGGGGGGGGGTGGGGGGACCAGGCAAAAACTATGAGAAGACCTCTGGCTGACCTATATTTCTTTTAAGAATAGCCTACGGCTTATGTGCGCCCCACAAGAAGGAAGTTTTTACTTTCTATAGTGAAATCATATAGAAATGGCAATTGTTATTGAATAAACATTTATTATTTATTTTTCATGTTAAAAAAAAAAACAAGAATTCATTTATGAACGTATTAACTTCACAAATCACAAAGTTATATAATGAAATTAATTCAAGAAAATTATGACATAAATATACTAAATTAAAGTCTAAGGAAATTCAATTCATTATAGCTACTTTACCCCAGCACACTCACATAAACCACAATATACTCACTCCATACCATACCACTCATTCAACCTAACATATATAGTGTGAAGTAAAAGTACAATTTAACAACACAGCGGGGATCCAACAGTGAAAAGGAATTTTTAAAAAAAATATATATATACAAATCATTTCATAAATGACAGCAGTGTATAGAAATCACTGTATCATTTCATTGTTGCATGCGTATGTCACAACCTATCTATTTTCCTATGTGTCTCACTGGGCGGATTCCCACTGGAGAATGGTCGACGTACGTTTCGGTGGTACACACATTCTTTTCACCACCTTCATCAGGACCAGAATATTAGATTGTACAGTAATAATAAAATAGGGGAGCAGGGTATCTGAAAGAACGATTGTACAGTCCCAACTGTGGCTCAGGCTCTTATCATCAAAGGCCACTTTATAAGAGCCGCGAAATCCTCTTATCATTACTCAAAAAATGACACTAGAGATGCAAATGGGACCAATTGGTTCGTTGGTATGCAGACTTTGGTCCTTAAAACAAGAGACGCGGAACGCCAGGAGTTAATCCTTCGTACAAAGTTTAAAATCCAAGGCTTTGTGAAAATCTGAGTACTGATATTTTCCGAAGAACGTATCCCTGTAGCCTGTGTAAAATCTCGACGTGATGTCAGCAGCGCGCTTAATGGTTTTGCATGGCCATGTACTGCTCCAGCTCCGACACTCCACAGAATATGAATAAAACATTCCAAATCACACAGATGTGTCGTGTCTATGTTCAATCTAGTATAACAGTATAGATTAATGTAGGGACATTGCGCAAAAAGGTACACCTTGGAAATGACATCAATGTGCATGTTTGACCCTGACCAACTTGGCCAATTAGATGACTGTAAAGGTGTGAACTTGCTGTGGCTTCATTGCTCATAAACAACAATCTCGCAACCCCCCCCAACATAGCCCCACGTCCATGTATTAAATTGGGCTGTGTGTAAACATTTCAAATTTGGTAGCAGCCCTGAAGTAGTGTCCCCCATCACATGTGACAACAGTACACCTTTTCGCATACCTACTCACACTCAACTGTGTGGACACAACCTGTTTTGATGGATTACATTGATCCACATGAAAAGAAGTTTGACACCATACTCACATTGCTGAAGACACATAAGAGCACTGGTCTACCAGCAACTATTCCAACCACAATGTCTGGCTCACAGAGGTGGAGCTGTCAATAGGGACTCACCCCCAAGTGCAATTTGTCAAGTCAGTCCTTCCCTGTGTAGGGACAATGCTCATTGCGGCACACGATTTGTCATTCTAATCCACACTCATCACAGTTGAATACTAGATTAGTTGCGTAGACTTTATTAGCATGTTCGTGTGAGTACGGGCAAGACAAGGGCCACAACATGCAGACCAATGCCTCAGACACTAACAAGCAGCACAGGAACATGTAGAGGTGCAAGGAATGGGGAGGCAAAAATGAACAATCATTACGGATGGCAACGGTTTCAGACCACCTTGCCTTGCTGGTCGAGTCATGTCAGGTTTGGCGCCTGTTCATTGCCCCCTTTTAGGGTACACGACTCACAGACAATGGGATCTGGATAGTGCTATACCACCGGACTGCGCCGACTGTCTCCTCTGCTGACAGTGAGCAGGTGAAAGGGTCCAACAAGGTCACATGTAGTACTACATTGCCATGTGTGTACTCTCCCTCCAGCAGTATGTCAGATTTAGGAACATTGCCAAACGGCGCTGTGCAGCTCCGCTCATGGGACGGCCTCCCCTTGCACAGGCATGTGTCAACACATGTAGGTGCACACACATGCATTCTGAGTTCAGGCGAATGCAGACATGTCCACTATTGTGGTGGGATATGTGACCATTCCTCCAAGATGCAACAGGGTGTTGGGCCCTGTTCTCTGGGTTACAATCAGTTGTGGCTGCAGGAACGTAGTTACTCATCCATGAAAGCGAGCGCAGCTTCATGGGCAATCAGTTCCAACAGTATGTCGTCGTCGAGTTCAGGGAACACGAGGGAGAGCCAATCCATTGACTGGTCCGGACAGATGTGCTCCGTGCTTGCCGTTTCACCAATCTGCAACACAGCCCAATACGGGAGCGCCTCGATGTGGTCACTGCACATGAGGACTTGTGCAATCTCTCATTCACAACTGCCAGCACATACGCCACATATCTTGCACGCGTATCACAGTTACACTCCTGGTCTTGGGCCAACAGGGGGTGTACACACAAGTCATAATCCAGTTCAGCTACCGTTGTGTTGGTTAGGCAGACATCCACGGGCCACTCGAATGTGCATGATCAACAGTGGAACCAGGGCTGGACGCAGGTGACGTACGCAATACGGAAGCTCAGACGGTAACTGATGCGCAACACTGCCAGTGGCAGTGCTCCTAATAAATTCAGCATAAGTACACGGTACAGTCCCACATGATGGTGGTTGTGCATGTGCCTGGGATGTCCTGCAAATGCGTTTGTGGGTCTCGTAGAACCAGCCGTTCTGACCTGCGTCAGTTATGTGGCTGATATGCCACAGCTCAGAGCAATGAGTCATATGTGTGTGCAACGTTTGGACGTATGGGTTGTTTTGTATGTAAGTGTCAAGGGCATCCCATGCAGCAATACCTCAAGCAGGGACTTCTGTGTGTGCGGTGTGGATACGTTGGTCTTTCATTAGCGCAGTTCGTGGTATGGGAGTTGTCATCATCTGCTATGGTATCTCTCTCAAGGGGTGCCAGCCGCATTCAGGACCTAGGTCGGCAGTGCAGATGTCCTTCTGCCTTATGTATTGAGACAAAGGAGCTTTCATCACTAATGTTAGTCTGACTACTGCTTGCATTTTGGAAATGTGATGTGGCTTTTGCGCTGCAATTGTTGCCAGGCCTTAGGCTTATGGTGCACCAATAGCGATGCACACACAACAGTTGGCATGTATGAGCCGAGAACCTGAGCGGCCATGCGCTCCTTGTAGAATATATATATATTCACGCTACCAATTCTGTCAGTTCAGAACAGAAATTTGGGCACGCAGGAAGCATCCATCGATGTTGTTTATTCAGCAGATGATATGAGAAACAGACGCGTTTCGGATATACTCCTTCATCAGTGTTGCATCAATTGACAATCAAACACCATTTTTAAACGTCACTGAGATAACAACAGCGACGACGGGTTAACTCAGCAGGATCGTTTAAGAAACGTCCGCCATCTTAACACAGTCAATATCAGAATACATCCATGTATATATGTGTGGAATTCAAGGGAGGGTATGATAAAAAAACACAGTTTCGCTTCGTAAACCCACCCAAAGTAGTAAACATAAACGGACAATGTAAAAAATCTCGCCGTGAATCGGCACAAGTCCACATATTATCGGAGCCGGGTGTAAATAAAGTTACTTTGAGGATATCATGAGAGAGAAATCTCCGCTCAGATATTGTACACCCATGTGCCCCGTAAGTGGACAATAGAATATAGCCGTGTATCGGCATAACCAGGTGACCGTTAGTATACATGTGAGATGGAAAATATCATTGTTGTTATTATATTACCCCCCACCGATGAACTTACAATACAAATGATTTAGACTATAGAATAAAAGGAAGGTTGCAATCTCATAATTACATCATTCAATGCGTCGTGACCAAATACAGATTCAGTGCAATTCAAATTCAGTGAAGAATGGTCATATGTGGCTATCCCAAATGAACTGTTAATTCTTCGCTACTGTTTATCCCATTAGGTGCCTTAGTTTGTAGATCTATGATATAGCGAGATTCAAGTCTCCTCAGTCTCTGTAGCCTGTTACCCCCTCTTGGGTTTATTGGAACATGATCAATGCTATAGTATTGGAGCAGCTCTCTATTGCTTTGGTGTTTTAAGGCAAAATGCCGTGCTACAGGGTAGTTCTCGTCCTTATTTACTATGGCCCGTTGATGTTCCAAAATTCTAACCTTCACATTGTGGACGGTACTCCCTATGTACTTAAGTCCATAGGGACATATCAAACAGTACACCACAAATGGAGTGAGATAGGAGATGAATTTGCTAATCATTTTGGGTTTCCTACAGCCTGGGATCGTGTAGCTCAGGGTTCTTTTGCTCGTGGCACAGGCCTTACATTTCCCACAGGGGAAAAAGCCCCTCATGTCCTTGAGTGTTCCTGTTCTTGGCGCTATGGGTGGCAGATGACTCTGTACTAGGATGTCTTTTAAGGACTTCGATTTACGGAAAGTCATCAATGGTGATTCCGGGACATCCGTACCTATTACAGGGTCAGTCTGCAGGATATGCCAGTTACGTCTTAAGAGGCGTCTCACATTGTGTGCATCCTCCGAGTAGCCAGTGATCATCCGAAACTGAGCCTTATGATCCTTCTTGTTCGTATTGTCTCTTGCTACAACTCCCTGCTTGTCCTTCAAAAGTTCTGCCCGTGGTTTGGCCTGAACTTTCCTATAAGCAGATGTCAATAGCCCTTGTTCATACCCTCTGATCTTAAATCTGGATAAGCAGTCAGCTGCTGCCTTCTCAAAATCTGAATCATGAGTGCAATTCCGTTTAAGTCAGAGAAGTTCTCCGTAAGGGATACTTTTGATCAGATTTGGAGGGTGACTGCTCTGTGCGTGCAGGGTAGAATTCCCAGCAGTGGGCTTCCTATAGAGTTCTGTACTTAGGGCCCCCTCCCTCACGAATACTCTTAGGTCTAGGTAATTGACTGCATTGGTACTCATCTCGTGTGTGAATTTCAGGTTCAAGGTGTTCCTATTTAAATCATTGATGAACTCCTCAGCCTGACTGGAAGAGCCCTTCCAAATCAGGAAAGGTCGTCGATATATCGATGCCACATGACCACATTTTCAGCCCACCTGGCATGTGTTCCGGCAAGGGCCACCTGCTAGTCCCACCAGCCTACGAACAGGTTCGCATAACTGGGGGCGAAGCAGGTGCCAATCGCCGTCCCTGAGACCTGTCTGAACAAGTCTCCCTGGAACAGGAAAATATTGTTATACAGACAGAAATTGACAAGCTCCAGTAGCATGATATTATGTTCTGTACATTTCAGTGATCTCTTTTTCAGGAAATAGCTTATAGCTTGGATGCCCTGTGAGTGATCTATGCAAGTATATAAACTCGTGATGTCAAGAGTAATTAATATAAATGCAGGATCCAAGTCAATACTGTTTATTTGGACAATAAAGTCCTAAGTGTCTTTATAACTAAACTTTTGTGCACAAAAGTTTAGTGGACCCGCCTGGAAGGTCCATTGTTTCATCCAAAGGAGGACTGACTGAAAATCTCTCCAGAAATATAGATTCATTCCTCTTCCCGTTGGTCATCGAACTTGACTCTTACGTTAAAGACCAGCCATGGCTCTTCCAAATAGTTGCTTTGAGTTAAATTTGAATATGACGTTTTATTTGGAATTTCAATGGTGAATGTATGATTCTCCTTTTTCTGACCACACATGAATGTTATTTGTGCGACATCAGGCACATTCTTTTGTTCATGATTATGTAAAGTTGATGTTAAATATCTTTGGCCGGGGCGGAGGTGTGCCCTGGGTAGGGACCCGGGGTAGGGGTGGTGTGGGCTCCTCGGGGTGGTGGCGGTGGGTTTTGTGGCCCTCTTGGGTGTCCGGACTGCATGATCAGTAGCTCAATGGCATCTGTAGTTCTTCAGGTGTGGCTCTGGACTGGGCTCCCTTTTATGGTGCAGGTTGTCATCCGACTTGACACCAGGTAAGTGCAGGTGTCAAATCCCTGCTGCTAATGCTCCTTATCGCATGTTTTGTGAACTTATCGCTGATCTGGCTGGTCGTTGAGAATGTTGTGAAGTGGTGTTATCGTGGCTTTTTGCATGGGAATGCCTACTCTGCATATCATTAGCCATAGTTGCCGGTGTCATCTGTGGTGATGTTTTTTGCGGCTGCTATCGCGTGAATACTGGTGATATCGGCTGTTAGCACCAGCTTGTGAATGAGGTGATAAATTTATCACCCCGTTGGCTTAGATAAAGTGCCGATAACTCTGCGATAAGTCCTTGAGAATGTGCCCCGATGTTTCTTGACATTGAGGAAAGAGTGGGGGGATCTCGCTAGATTAAGGCCGCCTCTTATACTAGGTGAGGATCTAGACCACGGCTGAGCTTAGGCTGTACCGAAGGGTACTATAGGAACTTCATCCACTGTGCAGATGTTTTGACACCTGGAGGCACATGAAGACCCTAAGGCTATTGAAGTGTTGACACATCTATTTACACTGTTTTTACTGTAACCAAATCCTTTTTTAGTGGGGCTAATAAGGAAAGCAACGGATCTAAAACTGTAGGCTAAAATAACTAGGCTAGAAAGGTGAGACTGCTTAGTTCGAGAACATGATTGTACTCTCTCCAGCTGCTTCCTATTTTGTGTTTTTTCAGGACGTTCGCCATGACAGCTGGAAGTACACCACCATATATAAAATAGCTGTTAGCAACAAATCTAACGTAACGATAGAGCAGATATAACTGAGAAGATCCTCTTAAATATGGTTTTAATCGTATACTCAAAGAGAACAAATGTGGTGGTTAGTTGCTTAGTCAGACATGGAATTGATAAATGCATTTTTGCACATGTATCTGTTTTAATTTTTCTGACTGTTTTTTTCAAGTCAAGTCAAATGATCTTTATTCGGAATAAAAAAACATCCATAAAAGTGCATACGAGTGCAATTTTAAAAACAATACAGTACAATGATAATATGACATCTGGAAAGAAAAAGGCATAAACCAATCAATCTTATTTTACGTGAACACACAAAATGTCCATCCAATTCTTAAAACAACAACATTTTACACAATTAAAACTGTTTTCTATCAAACAGAGATAAAAAGATGGATGAAAGAAATAGCAGCAACATTTAATTAATCCTCATCAATCATATGCAAAGGAGCGAATAAAACCCAATGTGCAAAAAGCGCATATAAAGTGCATAAAAAATTTAGTGTGCGGATGTTATACATCAATATATAAAGTGGCTCGTGAACGAACGGCAGCTTTAAGAAAACAGCTCACTCTGAATATTACTTCATCAGATTCCAATAATAAAAAGGTTCTCAGTGCTTTTCTAAAGCAAGTCAACTTATGTTTTCTACAGTAAGACATCAAATAATGAGCAGAATTTTTTTTATAAAAACCGCAGAAAAACAAAAAGTGCAAAAGGCTCTGTTTCATATTTTGGTTACATGGACAATACAGTGTTTCTAGATGTTTATTGTAACCCAAAGGAAAATTTAACAGATTTACTATGCTCCCATCACGAAAGCGAAACAGCAAACTTCTGTTCCATCTGCCAAGGTGTAAACATAGATATCTATGAGGAGGGCCTGGATGTTTGATTTGCGAATCGGAATAGCCCATATATTTTGTAACAGTACACTTTGACAGATTTTTCCTTTCCCGCTCTTCTCTATACACATGATACAGTGCCCTTTGAATAGTAATCTTGTGGGAACGATTTATCAAAGTAGGTGAGGTAAACAAATGACCATGTCCTACGCTGTCAAGGCAATCTTTTACAGCTTTTAACCAGGGTATATAGTGTGCCCTGTCACATTTTAGGCAGTCCAAAATTATATCACGGGTCAAGGTGGCAGCCAGGTTAATCCATAATTTTAGCCAGAAGAGTGCTGGTCTTGATTTTACAAAGTCTTCTATATATGAGATGTTTAATTCATTGTGACATATATATTGAGGGGAACAAATGACCCCTCCCAGCACCTTCCGACAAAACCTGTTTTCTTCGGTTTGGAGATGGGTACAATTTGTGTAACCCCAAACCTCGGCGCCATAAGTACCAGTTGGGATGCATTGGGTTTGATACATTTTTACTAGTGGTGTAATCACATCAGCGTGGGAGGGTTGTCGCAGAGAAGTGACACAATTTATAGCTTTACCCAACTTGTTCCTGGCATAAGAAACGTGTGGTTGCCACGAACCAGAGCTTGAAAATAGCAACCCCAGATAGGGAAAAGTACAAGTGCTTTTCAAAACGTTTGACCCTGATTTAATCTCAGCAATTTTATGTTTTTTGGGGCCACAACTCATAATAAACGATTTTTTAAAATTAGTGGTCAAACCTAGGTCTGCCATGAAATGGACAAAGCCTGAGATTAAAATACGGAGTGCCTTTGGTGTGCGGCCCATTAGGACCGCATCATCAGCGTAAAGGAGGGTAGGGATAGGGACTCCATTCACATAGGGTACATCTTTTGTTAAGGTACTCAAAGAGGAGCTCAAATTATTGATGTAAAGAATAAAAAGGAGGGGGGCCAGCACACATCCCTGTCTGACCCCCCTGCCAATGCTGATGTCGTTCGAGACTTCGCCAGATTGATTAATACGCATGCGAGCTCTTAGATCACTATGTAAGAAAGCTAAAAAGTTCACCAAATAATCATCCAAACCATAATTAAGAAGGGTGGACCATAGACGGGAACGATTAACAAAATCAAAAGCAGAACTTAAGTCCATAAAACCAAAATATAAAGGAGTTTTTTTAGCAGTATTATATTTTGCCATAATCAAACTCAAGTTCAAACATTGTTCCACCGTGCCAACATTACTACGAAAACCAAGCTGGCTGGGGTGTAGAATCTTACTCTCCTCCGCCTGGATTTAATCCTTTTAAAAATAACCCTTCCCAAAACTTTCAAGGTATTATCGATTAACGATATGGGACGGTAACACCCCGGATCCAGCCTGTCACCTTTTTTAAAAATGGGCACGATGGTGCTACAAGACCATGTTTCTGGTATTTGTTCATTCGTTAAATTATTAAAAACATTACATAGCAATGGTGCCCAAAAGTTAAGTTCACACTTTAACTGATCGATTGAGAGCCCATCGGGGCCAGGCGCTTTATTTCCTGCACTTTCAGCTATGGCATCCTCGACCTCAGACACGGAGATGTTAAGGGGGCTTAAAGGGGGGGAGGTTAAAGCAGGGTTGTCCGGTGTGGCGTAGATTTTAGCAAAATGTTCGACCCATGTGGGTCCAGTGATGTTACAATTAATTGCCGTTAAATTCGACCCTATGGATCTTAAGTTCTTTACCTCCCTCCAGAACCCGGTAGTGTCTTTCAGTTCGGCCGAGCGTGCCAAAGAATCCCAGTGAGTCTTAACCAGTTCATTAATTCTATTTCGTAGGATGGATTTATACTCTGTTCTGAGTAACCTTATTTGAGGAATATCTCTGGGTTCGGATTTTAACACGGCCCTTAACTTCCTATTTGCTTTAGAACAAGAGGCATCGAACCATCTAGGTGTTTCCTCAGATGTCCTCAAAGCAGGTCTGGAGATCTCGCTTTTTATTACAGAACAGAGTTCACTAAATGAATTGATAATGTTACCCCCATGGTCATCGCTGGTGAGTCAGATGTCAATCAGGGCTGGATATTTTTTGATGACTTTTACCAGAATTTCCCTGTTATTCACGCCCCTCCAGACTACCCTCAGTTTGTCAGTTGAAACTTCCAAGTTCCTTGCGCCTATTTCAGTTTGTGGGCATTTGCCCCTCGGAAGTAGTATGTGAATTACAATGGGAAGATGGTCACTATATACTTTACACACAACCTCAGCATTCATTAAAACATTGGCGACAGTAGGTGAGACAAATACATAATCAATAGTGGTGCCACTACCATGACCAATAAAAGTGGGAAACGGGGCAGTGCTGATTTCCATACCGGCATGCTCCATACAATTTACAAGTTCTCTACCTGCAAGGAAATTTGATAGTTCTATACCTCTTCTGCAGGGGGGGTTTCTAAGGTGTAGATGTGCATTAAAATCCCCTTCTATACAAATGCCATCGAATTTCCCATATTTCTGTCCATCCATAATTTCATCAATAAACTCAAATAAAAGAATAAAATTACAATTTGGTTGGGACAAGAAATCATTATTATAAAAATTGATCAAACATAGCCTTATCCTATTGATGTATGCCAATGCCATGAAACTTGGGCTATTAGTTTGAAGTAAGTCAGTTTTTACTTCTGCAGATATTTTAACCCAGATGGAAAGGCCCCCACTGGGGCGGCCTAAAGGGGGGGCCGAGACAATCCTGTTATAGCAACAGTACCCCTCGAGTAGCAAGTCATCGGTACACCAAGTTTCTTGGAACATTAGTACGTCGTGGGAAGAGACCCAATCCATCCAAGATGTAATTGCCATCTTGGCCTTCAGGCCAGCAATGTTCCAGCTGAGTATTGACAGGTTATTATCGGGCCTCAAGCAAGGCACCTGGTCAGTTACTAGAGAAAGTGCTGTAGTAATTTGCCCCTGTGGTTCACATGGTGTTTCAACTGGGAAAGTTTCAGATGTTAGTGGGGGTGCCTCAGAGGATGATTCCACTGTGTAATCAGAAGCCGGACACATAGAAACAGGTACTTCAATAGTGGGAAGCAGTCAATCCAGTGTACCCAAATCGTGAAGTGGTGAAAACCTGTTATGTAATGGAAACACAGGTGGAGGCTGCATCATTCTGTGTGGGGGGCGATAAAAATAATTTAGCGGTAAGGGGGTCACCAGAGTGGATGGGCCATGATGGACAAAGTTCTTGTTTAACAAAGACTTCACAGTACCAGGATTCCTAAAATTGACTATAATGCAGTCCCCATTAATGTTTTTAAAAAGAGGACCAACCCATGTTACTCGGCATGTGGATATAATTTCCTTGGAAACATCATAGCCAACCCCCTTGTGCTTGGTTAGCCAGTCGATGCATTTATTATGTAATTGCACCCACGACTCTCCTTGCCCTTCCCTAAGAGGTGGAATCCCAGCCAGGACTAAAACGTAAGGACACGCCTCAGGTGGTAGATGTAAGGTAGGGCCTTGATGTTTAAGAGGCCTGGTGTCTTCATGTAAGGTCTTATTATAGCGCTGACTTGGGTTTGAAGGGGCATTCTGCGTTGTTGTACCTATAGCGGAATTACGTTTATAGTTGTTCTTAGGTGCACTAGTGACAGTAGAGGGCAATGAAGGTTTACTTGGTGGGTCAGGGGGGTTACTTTCCCTTATGCTGGTGGTCGCCACAGGTGGCACAGTTGTTGACAGACCATTCACAGCTTCTGATACCTTAGCCCTATTTTCTGTCGGCGGATTGCCATTTATTGTCTGATTACTGCTAGTGAGCGCACGGGTAGTAGATTCCAGGTCTTTTAGCAGACGTTCACCTCTTAATTTATCCAGTGACACTGTCCCTTTTCTTTTGGCATCATCATTTTTAATTAGATTTTCCAGTCTGTCAAGTCTCTTAAAAATATTATTAAATTGTTTGATCATTTGACCTTCGAGTTGCTTAAAAATTGTATCCGCAATGGTCTCGATGAGATTTCCCTCAGATTTAGAGTACGAACTATTTACATTGGAAAAATCCGTCTGGGTGGAAGTAGTCATTGAATTTAGACCATCATTATTTATGACAACGACATCATCCAGATGAGGTTGAACCTGCTCGGATACAGTATGTTGTTTTTGTTTCTTCCCCCTATTCCACATACTTTGAGGTGTAGGTTGATTAACAGTCCTAGGGGGCTGCTTTCTTTTATTATATGTTGATTTTACTGGGCCTCTTTTGCGCTTAGCTCCTGTGTTCTCAGTGAGTTCAATAGTTGTTGATGGAGGGGTAGGGTCCGGGACTACAGCTGAGACTGTGTAGGTGATAGTATTTTCATCCTCAAGAACAATTGGCACATTTACAGCAACAGATTGTTGTTTCTCCACAGTTACTTCGGGAAATATGTGCATGTTACCACTTAAATTTCCTGTTGCAGCCAGTAAATTAGTGGTAGACGAACCCATTGAGAACCTCCTCTCAGTTTCAACAATCTCATTAAATGCGGTGTCTATTAATGCCTCGAAGGACGTAATAAGAGATGCAGAGTTTTCAACGTCCTGAGTGGCTGTGTTTATGGTTTTGCTAACAACATTGCGTTTGGCCATGGTTACAGCCAACTAGCCAAGAATAGTCTCACCTTAAAGAAGGGGCGTTAGAGATGTGGCCCGCCCGACCACTGTTGACCTCTGAGGGCCTCAGAGGGCCCGCCCTTTGCCCGGGCTTAGCCCGGCGTCGCCCGCGCGCGTCCCGCGATGCGCGGACACCCGCTGCTTAACAGCGCCTCCGGGCGCGGGCAGGGCGTCGGCGGCTTCCTGCCGCAGGCACTGCTGGGACCTGTAGTCCCCATCAATCGGCGGCCGTGCCTGATGTCAGGAGGCACTGCTGGGACCTGTAGTCCCCCTCACTCGGCTGCCGTGCCTGATGTCAGGAGGCAAACGGCGGCGGAGAGGGACCGGTCGCAGTGCAGGGAGCCAGGTGAAATTAGGGCAGCCCCCGTGGTCAGCGTGCAAGGTAAGGCGGAGTTCCAACAAGCAGCGTTCCCCGCTGCTGGTCTGCGGCGTTAGAAGAAGTCCCCCGCTCTGTCACGGACACCCGCTGCTTAACAGCGCCTCCGGGCGCGGGCAGGGCGTCGGCGGCTTCCTGCCGCAGGCACTGCTGGGACCTGTAGTCCCCCTCACTCGGCGGCCGTGCCTGATGTCAGGAGGCACTGCTGGGACCTGTAGTCCCTCTCACTCGGCGGCCGTGCCTGATGTCAGGAGGCAAACGGCGGCGGAGAGGGACCGGTCGCAGTGCAGGGAGCCAGGTGAAATTAGGGCAGCCCCCGTGGTCAGCGTGCAAGGTAAGGCGGAGTTCCAACAAGCAGCGTTCCCCGCTGCTGGTCTGCGGCGTTAGAAGAAGTCCCCCGCTCTGTCACGGACACCCGCTGCTTAACAGCGCCTCCGGGCGCGGGCAGGGCGTCGGCGGCTTCCTGCCGCAGGCACTGCTGGGACCTGTAGTCCCCCTCACTCGGCGGCCGTGCCTGATGTCAGGAGGCACTGCTGGGACCTGTAGTCCCCCTCACTCGGCGGCCGTGCCTGATGTCAGGAGGCAAACGGCGGCGGAGAGTGACCGGTCGCAGTGCAGGGAGCCAGGTGAAATTAGGGCAGCCCCCGTGGTCAGCGTGCAAGGTAAGGCGGAGTTCCAACAAGCAGCGTTCCCCGCTGCTGGTCTGCGGCGTTAGAAGAAGTCCCCCGCTCTGTCACGGACACCCGCTGCTTAACAGCGCCTCCGGGCGCGGGCAGGGTGTCGGCGGCTTCCTGCCGCAGGCACTGCTGGGACCTGTAGTCCCCCTCACTCGGCGGCCGTGCCTGATGTCAGGAGGCACTGCTGGGACCTGTAGTCCCCCTCACTCGGCGGCCGTGCCTGATGTCAGGAGGCAAACGGCGGCGGAGAGGGACCGGTCGCAGTGCAGGGAGCCAGGTGAAATTAGGGCAGCCCCCGTGGTCAGTGTGCAAGTTAAGGCGGAGTTCCAACAAGCAGCGTTCCCCGCTGCTGGTCTGCGGCGTTAGAAGAAGTCCCCCGCTCTGTCACGGACACCCGCTGCTTAACAGCGCCTCCGGGCGCGGGCAGGGCGTCGGCGGCTTCCTGCCGCAGGCACTGCTGGGACCTGTAGTCCCCCTCACTCGGCGGCCGTGCCTGATGTCAGGAGGCACTGCTGGGACCTGTAGTCCCCCTCACTCGGCGGCCGTGCCTGATGTCAGGAGGCAAACGGCGGCGGAGAGGGACCGGTCGCAGTGCAGGGAGCCAGGTGAAATTAGGGCAGCCCCTGTGGTCAGCGTGCAAGGTAAGGCGGAGTTCCAACAAGCAGTGTCCCCGCTGCTGGTCTGCGGCGTTAGAAGAAGTCCCCCTCTGACTGTTTTAAAATGGAGAATTTTTTTATTGAGATTTGCTATTTACAGAAAATGTAATCCTTGTTCATTTTTGGAGCATAAGTTTTATTTCCAAAATAAACTTGACTATACTGATTTTTAAAGGTACGTTAGAAAAAAAAATAAGGGTAAAATGTTACATCTTGAGAGGTGCAACCCTCCTGATCACTGTCCAGAAGAATAGACCATCTTTCCAGAAACCGTCGGATCTTCCCCAGCTTTACTGTTAGAAATTGGGGTCTCTAGTTGGCAGGTTGTTGCCCTGTCCAAGTAGGGACCGTTCTTAGTCAGGGTAAGGAGACATACACTTCTAAAATAACCCCCTGCTCACCCACTTGGTAGCTTGGCTCGAGCAGTCACGCTCATCTCAGGCAGTGTGTAAAGCATTTGCACATAACAAACGGTAAAACAGTGAAAACACGACAAAAGAAAAGCACACCAGTTTTAGAAAAATATCCAATACTTTATCTGTGCAAACAAGACCTAAACCGATAGCAATAAAAACAAATAGGCTTAAAACACAGTACCTTGAAGTCAATAGCTCCGTCCGGGGCTATCAAGGCGGCATGAACAACAAATCCAAACAGTTCTGGCTGACCGGGTGTCGTGGGCTAGCCACAGTGTCAGGAAGACCTGCAAAACAGTACCTTTAGAAATGCATGGCTGCTGGGACCTCGCAGTGAGCTCCGGAGGTCGGTACAGGAGTCGTCAGATCCTTGAAGTCAAACGCTTGGCAGACTGAACTCTGTGTGGTTGAATTCAGGAGCGCCAGCGGGCATCGGGGCTGCGGTGCAAAGTGCAGCGGTGTGGCATGTGGTGCCCTCAGATCAGGGTGCAGGTAGAAGCTTAATGATGGCCGTCCAGGGGTGTCTGTGAGACAAGGGCTGCGGTGCGGATCTGGTAGGTCACGGTGCACTCAGCATCATCGTTGCTGAAGGGCTGTTGTCAGCTGACGAACTGGAGTCAATGGTGTTAGTAGGCCAAGGTTACGGTGTGGGACGGGGCGGTGCATCATTAAATTTATGAGTGGTGCCCTCAAACCATGGTGCAAGCAATGGTGTCGAGGTCCGCATGGAGTGGTGTCATCGGGGTTACCATGGCAGCTGTGTGAAGTACAGTGCGCCCAGGTCATGGTGTAAGCAGTGGCTCTGTGGTAACGTTGGGCGGAATTGGTGAGAACAGGGTTGCAGTGCAAAGTGTGGTTGTGCCCTCTGCTGTGCCTTCAGGACACTGAGCCGGCAGTGGTGTTGGGTTGCTTTTTCTTCTGTTGGCCACAACAGATTATCCAACACACACCGACTGCCATATACTGGCTACAATTCCTAGTGGATCTTGGGCCCAACATCGGCACCATACCGGTCACGGCTCCTAAACGCTATCACTGCGGACGTTCCGGCTAGGGAACACTCTTTTCTTCGGTGGCCCTTATCCCGCCATTGCTGGCTGGCTACTGCCATCACGACTGAACAGACCCCGGGTACGCCCCATTAGGGCTACTTCCCAGGCATTTGCTCTATTTCTCAGTCCTGATGATGATCTCAGAACTGTTCTTGGGATCGAAGCATCGTCAACACCTACATCTTAACTCTATACTGTAAATCAATATATACATGGAGTAAAAGATGTATTTCCTATTGTGACTTTTTCATATTTAGATATTCTACCTAAAAGTCACTTTTAAGTCATTTGCCTGTGGTAAGGAAATTGCCTGATTTCCCATTATCCTGTCACGTCCAGCTCACTCACCTTGTATATATTGTTGTGTTCTCTATTATTTATTAATCATTGTTTTGATTCTGTTGATTTAGACACCAACAGGGGACACCTTTTGCACCGCTAGCGCTTTTCCTGGCGCTTACCTGGATTGTTGTTGGCTGTTTGCTGTCTGACTCCACAGCTCGGCTGGGGGCTGGATTGTGTTGCTGCACCTGGCGCTGTGGTTGTGCTGAGCTTGGGTGCGAGGCGCTGCGGGGCTGCGAGTGTGTGCAGGGACTCCATTGCCCAGGAGTCCCTGCGTGACCCTGCAAGACCTTCCGGTCCGCTCTCCCCATGGCCCGCCCAACGCCCACAGGAGGGTACTTTACCTCCCCTCGACCAACTGCTCCCTGGGACACCTTTTGCACCGCTAGCGCTTTGCCTGGCGCTTACCTGGATTGTTGTTGGCTGTTTGCTGTCTGACTCCACAGCTCGCCGCACCCGCTATGCGGGTGCCGCTTCGCCTCACTCGGCTGGGGGCTGGATTGTGTTGCTGCACCTGGCGCTGTGGTTGTGCTGGGCTTGGGTGCGAGGCGCTGCAGGGCTGCGAGTGTGTGCAGGGACTCCATTGCCCAGGAGTCCCTGCGTGACCCTGCAAGACCTTCCGGTCCGCTCTCCCCGTGGCCCGCCCAACGCCCACAGGAGGGTACTTTACCTCCCCTCGACCAACTGCTCCCTGGGACACCTTTTGCACCGCTAGCGCTTTTCCTGGCGCTTACCTGGATTGTTGTTGGCTGTTTGCTGTCTGACTCCACAGCTCGCCGCACCCGCTACGCGGGTGCCGCTTCGCCTCACTCGGCTGGGGGCTGGATTGTGTTGCTGCACCTGGCGCTGTGGTTGTGCTGGGCTTGGGTGCTAGGCGCTGCGGGGCTGCGAGTGTGTGCAGGGACTCCATTGCCCAGGAGTCCCTGCGTGACCCTGCAAGACCTTCCGGTCCGCTCTCCCTGTGGCCCGCCCAATGCCCACAGGAGGGTACTTTACCTCCCCTCGACCAACTGCTCCCTGGGACACCTTTTGCACCGCTAGCGCTTTTCCTGGCGCTTACCTGGATTGTTGTTGGCTGTTTGCTGTCTGACTCCACAGCACCCCGCACCCGCTACGCGGGTGCCGCTTCGCCTCACTCGGCTGGGGGCTGGATTGTGTTGCTGCACCTGGCGCTGTGGTTGTGCTGGGCTTGGGTGCGAGGCGCTGCGGGGCTGCGAGTGTGTACAGGGACTCCATTGCCCAGGAGTCCCTGCGTGACCCTGCAAGACCTTCCGGTCCGCTCTCCCCGTGGCCCGCCCAACGCCCATAATGGTCCCTATATCTAGGAACGGGACTCCCGCAGCGCGGGACGCAGCTCGGGGCGAAGACCGGGCTAAGAGCGGGCCGTTTGAGGCCGTTCGAGGTCTGAGCGGTCTGGTCTGGGCCCCATCTCTTTCGCCCTAGTATCGCCCGCTCCCTAACTGTCTTAGGCCACTAACTTTGTCCAGGCTGGTAGCATAATTTTGCATTCATGTGTACTCGTGTCACTCGCAATAGGGCTGCCAAGGGGGGGTTGGTTCACAATGGTCCTATGGATGACTTTATAACACGCACAAATATCGCCATAGACCAGGACATTTCTAAACTCCAAACTAGAGTGTCCCTTGACTTGGAGGCTGCTAGGAAGTTGTCACTCGAGTTTGCTAACTCCAAGAAATCTTCCCTAGGGCACATAGCATCAGCCATCACTCCAAAGCGCGTACACAACCAACAGTGTGTAACCACGATGGCTGATGTTCACGTCACCCCAGCTTTGTTTATCCCTCCGCCTCCCCTGTGCCCACTACCCCTGTCCGAAAGCTTGCCCATCCCTGCGGGTAGCCCTCTCCATCCCCCCATTTCTGCCTCCTATTCCTCAGATATTTCTGCTGCGTCCACTTGTTATGGTGGACTAGATAGCATCCCGGCCAATTCACACAAAAGAAAACGTATCCCTAGTTCAACTTCTTCTCAGAAGAAGACCAAAAACCGGGGAGTATCCCTTCCCAACACTGTCAACACCTCAGCTGACGGTAGTCTGGGAAGGCTCCACACTTCCCCACAGGCTCCTTGGTGCACTGATAATGACGGATTAGCTCATGTTGCCACCAAAAGCAATCCATCGACTGAGAGAGCAGACCTCGTCCTAAATGACCGGGAGGGAGAGGGAATTCATAGGAGTGGTTTGGGATACCCTAAAAAGTCTTTTATCTCCCCTGGATTTAAGACTCTCCCGAATCGAGAACCATCTCCTAGAGATGGAGAAAAGCATTATAGCCTTGGCTACACTCGGCTTGAGAGGTCTTGAACACCAGGGTCTGATAGAGAACAACACTGCTCCTCAGGTTCCTACCCCTTCCCCCACAGTCGCGGTTGGCCTGACTTCCAACCCTACTGCACCCTGTCCCTCTCAGCCTATCCCTAAACCACGCACTAAGAGAGTCGCCACTACAAATCCGGCATCCCCGTCCGGGGTTAACACCCCAAACGTTTCCACCCTACAAACACACAGTCGTACTAATAAGGCTGCCCCTAGGAGGCAGAATCCTAATAGTTCCAGCCTCCGCCTTACTCAGGTCTCCCAGAATAAAAATTTCTCTCATCCTACTGGGGGTCCTTACACCAAGAGCAATTTTTGAGGGGGGTACATTGATCTCCCGCCTGAAGCCAATGATTATGCGGTGGTTCTGACGGGCGTGCCAGAGGCAGAGAATGGCCACCACGAATACCACCGCTCCTTACATGATAAGGTCATGCACTGGCTTAACACGTACAGACCGATCCCTAATGGCAGGAGGAGTAGAGTCAAAATGGTACGCAGAGTACCGTGGGTGGGCCCAACAAGGAAATCCATTCCCGGCGATTGTATAGTCGTGACTTTTGAAGATCCTTACACGGCTAATCAAATCTGCTCCTGGGGGGTTCAAGATGGGGGCTCCTCTATTGTCCCGAGGCCATTGTCATTCTTTTACCCACCTCGTGTTGTACACCCACACGGGGGTAATTGGTCCATGGTTCCCTACCAGCCTAGCTGGGGGTATTCCTCCAGGGAGTCTAATCCAACTAGAGGCTGGCTCGGGATAACAACCTCAAACAGGTTTGACTGTCTCGAGGATGTTGACTGACTTCCAATGTCGCCTGTCCTGGCACCTCCTACCCAGCTGCAGGTATTCTCGGCGGAAGTTGGTACCTGTCCCCCGTTGACTACCCAGGCTGGGACTAGACCTGTCCTTACTGTCCAAACTAGGACTCAGGCCTCCCCAGCTCAGGGCTCGCTGTATTCTTCCAACATTAACTGTAACACCAGTATTTCTGCAACTGTGAGTGAGATAGCCTTTGCCTCGCCGTCTCCTACAGTTTCTCTTCAGTCCTCCTGGCCTGTTGGCTTCGACATTGCTCCCCCAGCCCTCGCCCCTTTGACCCGCAATAGTCCCTTAGGTAAATCACAGCTCAAGATCCTAAGCTGGAATGTGGCAGGGCTTGCTCGAAACTTCGATAAGCCAGACTGGAACTCCTTCGTGGAGCCCTTTGGGATCTGCCTCTTCCAAGAAACCTGGTGCTTGGAGCCCTTCCATAGGGTGGGTTTCACGACCTACTCTGTACCAGCATCGAAACCTAAGGGCAGTAAAGGCCGCCCCTCTGGTGGCCTACTTATTTGGGTCAGTATCACATTGGGGCTTTCTATAAGGCACATAAATATTCAATCTCCAGACCTCATGAGACTTACTATACAGTGCCCGGGGGGCAGGAAGTTAGAGGTGTTCAATATGTATCTTAGGGGGGCTAGGGGGGCTAGGGGGGGGAACTCATTGCTTTCTTCAACTGGAGTCGAAGAGGAGCTCAGTGGTTGTAAAATTGATTCTTTCATTGTCCTGGCTGGAGATTTTAATTGCTGCTTCGAACCGCTAGCCAGCGAAGACATCTTGGACACTTGGGAAGACGATGCTAAGAGAGGCATCCCCTTGCTCGTTCTCGATCCAATTAAAAAATGGACCCAGAATGTTATTGATATTAATTCTCTCTGTTTAGAATATGACCTTAGGGCCACCAATGGCCGTTCTAAATCAGATTCCAGGGGTGCGCACACCTTCAACAGGGTGGGCTACACCTCGAGAATAGACTATGTACTGCTAAACCATAACTTATGGCAGTATTTCCAAGACATGGAAGTCCAGCAAACAACGGATAGCGACCATAATCCCTTGGTCCTAACCCTTGCCCTCTTGTGGGAAGTAGGGATTTCAACATCAGCTCTCTTCAATTGGAAATCATCCCACGAAGTCGTGCCATCCAATTGTGGTAGGCGACTAAAATGGGCAAAGGTCGCCGCGGACGAGGCAAGAATGGCCCAAGCTGGGATCATAATGATGAAAGCTGAGCGCCTTTTGGGTGCGCTGGACTCTGATAATGACGTTCTTACGACATTTACGGAGACCATCGCATCCCTTAGTAACCTGTTTATAGTTCCACAGGGTAGGGCCAGGGCTACTCGGAGAGCTCCAATTGGGGGTAGAGACCAATGGTACTCCTCTGCCTGCCGTGTAGCTAAAAGCGAACTCATCCGGGCGGTTGGTAAGAAAGACTCTGCCCAGATCTCACGTGCTAGGAAAAACTATAAAAAAGCCCAAGCAGTGGCAAAGGACACCCATGAAACAAACTTTTGGAAAGATCTGATGGACGCCTCTTCCAATAAGGACTCAAGGGGTTTCTGGGCCTTGCTCAGAGGAAGGGATAGGCCGGTCGACTCACTGTTGACATGCAATATCACAGGGGAGGCCTGGTTGGCTCATTTTTCTAAACTCTATTCTAATCCACTAGGGGCTTCTGGCCAGAATAGGGGTCCCAGACACAGTGTGCCGGTAGCTAACTCAGACCTAGTCTACACTTTTGCACCCAAAGAGGTTGAAGCAGCGATCAGGTGCCTTGTGCCTAATAAGGCGGCAGGCCCGGATGGCGTCCCCGGCGATCTGCTCCGGACTAACTCGGAGGTGTGGAGCTCACTCATTGCCCAACTCTTGAATGAGGCCATGACGGGCGGATGCCTCCCAGATTCGTGGAGGGGTGCGGAAGTCGTCCCTATTTTTAAAAAAGGTTGCAGGGACGACCCTGCCAACTACCGCCCCATAAGTCTGCTTGATTCTACCCAGAAGGTAGCAGGGAAAGTAGTTTTAGGGAGGATTTTGCAGTGGGCCGAAGAAAACCAGGTCCTGTCTGACTTTCAGGCCGGTTTTAGAACAGGCACTGGTACGATTGAGCAGACATTCCGATTTCTTATGCTTTATTGGAAAGTGGTCAAGCTGGGCAAAGGCAGTCTGTATCTGGCCTTTATAGACCTTCGGACTGCCTTTGACCTAGTCCCACGCAACCAATTGTGGGCTGTCCTTGAGGGTTTGGGCATCCCCCCGTACCTGCTCGCACTGATCATTAAATTCCACGAAAGCAACTTTGCTCAAGTTAGATGGGGCGTACAGGGTCAAAAAACACCTCGTATCTCTGTAGACAGGGGCGTCCGCCAGGGGTGTGTGCTAGCCCCCACTCTGTTTTCTCTATACCTAAACGGAGTGGTGGAGCACCTTCTTAAAGTACCAGCAGATGCACCCTCCCTGGCGGGCAGGAAGATTCCAACTCTCCTGTTTGCAGATGATACCCTGTTGATTTCGAAATCCCCGCTAGGCCTCCAAACGTTGCTATCAAGGTTCCAGGGCTTTTGCGACTCCAGGGGCTTGGCTATCAACATCAGCAAAACCAAGTTCCTGGTGTTGAATCCCCCTAGGAAGACAGTACACCCCCCTACCCTTGACTTAGTCCCATTAGAAAGGGTAAGGGAATTTGATTATTTAGGCATCTGTCTCTGTGACTCTATGAGCTGGAAGGCACACCACCAAAAAATCATTCTGACTCATAGGAGGGTCACAGGCGCGCTATTAAAAGAACATCGTGCCTCTCCCCTTAAACCTGTTGGGGTGATACTAGATATCTATAGAGCAAAAGCTGTGAGTGCGGCGTTGTATGGGGCAGACCTCTGGGGTACGCAGAAATTTGACACTCTGTCCCATCTTGAGAACAAATTCCACAAAGACCTAATGCGGCTACCTCACAGCTCTCCCACTCTTCCACTACTACTTGATACAGGCACTCGCTCCATAGCCGAGCAGGCAAAGCTGCGCCCTCTCCTATTATGGGCCCGTATATGGAATGTTCCTGAACTTTCAAGTTACGCAGATGCACTACGTGAACTACTCTCAAACCCGGGCTGGTATAAGATCGGCTGGCTCACGGAAGTAAAGCGCCTCCTTTACGAACTGGGCCTGGGAGACGCTTGGGTCAATAGATCTTCACCACCCAAACAGCTGCTTAAGAAAACATTTTGGTCATGGGTGGGAAAGGAGAGAGTGAGCCACTCCAACCTATGTAGATCTGCTGCGGAGTTTTTGACTATCAAAGATCTCCCTCTTAGAGAACCATACCTGGACCTGATCTCCAACCCAACAGATAGGGCACTGTATTTTAAATTTAGGGTTGGAGTTCTGCCCCTAGGTACATGGACAGCGAACTGGAAACCACCCTGGCAAACCATAGCAACCTGTCCTTTCTGTGTTAACAGGGATGAATCCATTGCCCATCTAATGTTTGAGTGTCCAGCGTATGTTGCCCCTCGACGCAGATGGCTGAAACCCCTTTGCTTGAGGTTGGGCACTCGGTCACACGTGGAGGCCTTATTGATGCTAAGATCAGACACTCACCCCTTGATTGCTTGTTGCCTGGCAACATTTTTGGGATGGGCTTGGAGGATAAGATCTGTGAGGAAATTGCTCCTCCAGTAATAGTCATCCATCCTGACTCTCTTGGCTTTAGCTACTTGGTGCCGTGTCCTTTTTCTTTCTTTTTAATGTTGGCACATCGCTCTCTGTTGTATAAATGTATTTTAGATGGCTGAATTGCACAATTGTTGTATATTTTAAATTGTCTCCCATTGGACTGACGTTTTAGATGGGTGGACTGCATAACTGCTCTATATTTTAAAAATTGTATGTGTACTGTAATGCTTTTAAGAAATGATAAATATTTCGAAATAAAGCTATACAGCAACAACAACACCAACAGAGCCAATCTTGATTGTGATCATTTGGCTTAAATTGCATTGATTTTAGTTTCAAAGGGACTGTTGTCTCTTAAAGTTATTTTCTTCTGTTAGAGCACAAAACATAGGGGGCATATTATCAAGAACGGCGTTAAAATTATCACCAGTTTAGCGGCAGAAAACTGCTGCTACAGCGGCGATAATGGGCTTGATAATATGCCCTTGAGAATTCCAATAGAAGCCCATGTTCACACCAGAACATTGACTTCTATTGGAATTCACAAGGGCATATTATCAAGCCCATTATCGCCGCTTAAGTGGCAGTTTTCTGCCGCTAAACCGGCGATAATTTGTAACGCAGTTCTTGATAATATGCCCCATAGTTCCCAGTGCTGAAATCAGATGAACATGACGTCTTCGCAGTTCTGAGACTTCTTTAACAGGAGGCAAGCTCTACCTCATGCCCTTGGAGAAACTCAAGGAAGTTTCAGAAAGTTCAGTCCAGTCCTTTCTCTGCCCAAACAGAAGCAGCCACTACAGGCCAACACAGGCCAACACAGCAAAGTGATAGTTTCTCCTCACAGCTGCTACAGCTCCTCTTCTTGGCAGGTTCCTTGATCCAAAAAATTTCTAAAGTCCTAGGGTCAGGGCCCCAATATATTTATATCACATTTTCTCTTTGTCCTCTTAGTGGCAAGGGTCTCAGAGTCCAGCCCAAACCAGTTCTGCCAATTGAAAATATGGGCGGAGATTCAGGTCCATACGTAAATACAGCATGGCTCGCAGCCATATGCTGCCCAGGCTCAACCTAAAAATCATCTTTACTGAAAGATGTATTTTTAAATTCTGAGTTCTGGTACACTAAACTCTATTTATCCATCTTGCCTCAACTGAATGTTAGGCCTGTAAGAGGTTACAAAGCAACTCCCATGTGAGCCTATGGGACAGATAGCCTGTAAATAGTGAAAAATGAAAATGGCAGTATTCCACTATCGGGACATGTCACGCACACCAGGGCTTGCCTCACCTTGCACATACACTGCATCCTGTCCATTGGGGTACCATGGGCATACCTGAGGAGGGCCTTATATGAAAGGATGGGAAGGTTAGGGCCTAGCTAGTAGGGGCACTCGTCAGGTCGACATGGCAGTACAAAACTTTGCGCAGACACTGCAGGGTCAGGTCTGAGACACCTTTGAAAGGTTGCACGTGTGGGTGGTACAATCAGTGGTGCAGGCCCACTAGCAGCATTGGATTTACAGGCCTTGGATACACACAGTGCACTATACTAGGGACTTAACAGTAAATTAAATAAGTCAAACATGGAAACACCAATCCATAAACACAATTTACAGTAGGAGCACTTGCACTTTAACACTGAAGAGGTATTCTACTACTCTCTCCAATGCACTACCCCATTTCTCTCCCTAAACCTCTCTCAATATATCCTCTACCTCAACTCGCTCCCTCATCCCAAACCCCATTCTATTACTATGATCCCCAAACTAACCCTTTCCAGACTCTTCTGTACTCTACCCCCTTATATCCTCTTACATCCCGAACCATGGTTATTTTGCACACCATACCGTCTTAGTTTGAACCCATACCTCTTTTACAATCCAGATCTGCCTAACAAGCCTTTCTAAACCCTTCCCTCTCACTCCTCCCCCTCCACCTCCTCTTTACTCATCCCAAACCTCCTCCTACTGCTATGAACTAAAAGAAATACTGTCTAGGCCCTCCTCTCTTCTATCCTTCCACTATCCTTTTCAATCCAAATAACAGGCTAACATGTCCACCGCTCAAATTAATTTAATAATTCCCTATCCTAATTCACCACTAATCCTTTTTTGGTTCCGAAGTATTGTACTACTTGCTGAAAAGGCGATTTGACGCCTCGTCAGGGGTAGTAAGCGATATACAATTACAATTATGGAGAATCTGTATGACCAAATCTTAAATCACACACTGCATAACGACACACTCTGACCACTACAAACAACCACTCTATCAAAGAGCTTGGTTTGGCACATGGATAGTATTCATGTGAGAAGTAAAGCCATTTCCAATTTCCAACAGTATTGCTGCCAATTCATACATCCCTCATACAACCACTTGTCCAGCTTACATACTGCTACAGATTCACACATCCAGTCATCTGCCAACTGAAAGTCACCTATCACTTGCCTGCCAACTACTCTCAAAATTATACAAAAAGTGGTGGATGGATTACTTGAAATAATCTCAGCTAGGTGATCACTCTGGACTGCATCCCAGACCACTGTTATTTTGTACACCATACCGTCTTAGTTTGAACCCAGCCATTTGCAAATCAGTCAAACCCACGACCGATTTCACTTTAGGGCTCATCAGGCAGGTATAGCTTGGCTCCAGTGACACTGTGTGCATGGGACCCAAGTCTGGGCATGCTTGTCCCACTTAGGCGACTCACAAGTATACAAAAAGGGATGGATGCAAGGCTTGAATTAATCCCAGCCACTGGTAATTACAATTGACCACATCTCAGTCCATCTTTCTTTTGTAACTCTGTTTGCCACAGTTACAAAATACCCAACATTTGTATATCAGCCACACTGCTTCTCAGTCGTCCAGGAAACACTGCCACTCTAGAACACTACCAGAGGGATGTCATCTAAGCCCATTAAGTTTACGGGTTTGGTTGCATCATAACCTTGATTTTGGGGAGCAAGCAAGGAAAGTTGCTGGTAGCTGTTTTGGGCTGATGAGGATGACATGGAAAATCATTCCTCTCCTCCCTTTCTCTACAAGGAAAGTGGTGGTCCAGTCCCTCATTCTTTCCAGGCTCGACTACGCTAATACCTTATACCTAGGAGCATCATGATCCATGGTTAAGAAATTGCAAATCGTATAGAACTCTGCGGCATGACAACTCTTGAACATTCCCAGCCGACAGTCAGCCGGGGCTGCTCTGGCCGCCCTTCACTGGCTCCCCATTCAGAAGAGAGTGCAGTTTAAGGCTCTCTGCATTGCACATAAGGTACTGTTAGGTTCTGGACCACCTATCATACGCTCCCTCATTTCCTCTTACCATCCTGAGAGAACCCTGCGATCAGGCAATAAACAGTTGGCAGTTGTGCCTACAATTATAAAAAAGCACGCACAGGGGCCGCATTTTTTCACATAACGCAGCAAGGCTGTGGAACTCCCACCCTTGCCATTCGGTGTGAATCCAACCATCTGGTTTTCCGGAAACATATAAAAACCTTCCTGTTGCCATAAACTGATATGTAGTTCATGAACTTTGGCCTGTAGCGCTGGGATGCCTTTGGTAGCCATGCGCTTTACAAATATTTTACAATTACAATTAACAAACTTCTTATTAGAAACCTAGTCAACCATACATGCAGAAGTGTCCATCCTTGTTTCTTAGGCAAACCAAGATGCTTGCCTAGCAAGGTACAATCTAAGCTTTGAAAATATTGCAAACAAACTAGAAGCTTGAGCTGTACCACAACTTTCTTTTTAAAGACTTCTTCAAAAATGTTTCTCTTCGGTACCAAGTTAATTATTGTGGTTCTGGTCTCATTTCCTGCATGGTATGCATTTGGCGCATTTAATAAGGGTGGGGTTTCTCTGTGAGAGGCATATATGCAAAGTGTTGCCCGACCAAGGAAAGGGCTTGCAGGCACTGCTTCAACTGAAATGAGGTTGCTGTTTTCAGACTTCTCAAAGAAGCGAAATTAATCTTGTGTTATGTTATTTGAATAAGCAGCATATGTATTATATGTAGTCAGTTGCATTGTACTGCCAGCTTACCCTGGATATGTGGAATATGCTCGTTCTTGACTCTCTACCAATGTGCAAAAAAATAGGCTTTTGTACTTTAGGAATTTCTTAAGAGACTGTTACTGGTGTCATGTATTGTGGTAAAGTGATGTGTGCCCCTTCGGTCATAAAACTTTATGTCACGCAGTTCTTTATAGCAAAGTAATGAACACCTCGTAAGCAGTAACCTCATAGCTCGTCCCTTCCATCTTCAACTTGCCACTACCAGGACATCCACCACTAGCCCCCAACCTCCCAGCACCTGACCAGCTACTGATCTTCCTTCCTATGTTGAATCCACTCAGCCTACCGCGGCTCCATCATCTACCCCTGCACATACTACCCACACGTTATACCCTCTCCCTGTTGAGGATAAGTTGATAGACCTTACAAATGAACTTCAATTAATACAAGAGGATCTTCCGTACCTATGACACCTCTCTACAAAGATGGAGAATCATTGGAACCTCTTCATGTGCTCTAAAACTAACCAACCTTGCCATCCAACAATAGTTAAACAACACCTGAGGAAAAATTGTCCAGTAGAAAGCATAGTAAATCTGCACAGGAAATCAAGGCCTCATCCTAATCACCAGTCCAGGCCAATTAGGGATTATTGATCATCTGTCAGATGCTAAGATTAACTCCCTTCGACTTTCTTTCAATGACTCTCATAACAATTCTTTACTCGCACCATTATATCCAAACCCTTCCCTCCAACTGTTTACAGAATCCAGGGTCAACCTCAGAACTATGAACATGGATAATTTACTACCTGTTACCACCTCTCACCTTGAAGCTCTTATAACTAAATCCCACATCAAAACGATATTTCTTAACTGCAGGTCAGCAGTAAGACATGCTGCTGAGATTGCCGACCTCATTTTCTCCCAAGAACTGGACCTCCAGTTCATAACCGAAACCTGGCTTAACGACTCCTCCTCACCAATTCTTGACATTCCAATTCTCCCTGACCATGACATCATCAGGTTAGATAGACCTCGGAAAGTCAGAGGAGGCATAGCTTGCATTTTTCGATCATCTCTTACCCAAAGACACACAAAAATAGATCCAATGTCCACTTGTGAGTACCTGGGCATCGGAATCTGGGACAACGTCAATTTAGATTGTATACTCCACATGTCCTATCACCCCCCTGGTGACAATCTTCTCCTCATAGAGCAATTAATGGAGGCCATATCCTCTAACTCTGACTATCTTCCTTGGGGATTTCAACTGTCGCTGGAATGATGAAAATGATGCCTTCATGTGCATTTTCAAGGCGTTCCTCTGACTTAAACTTCACACAGTCCTGCAACGAACCTACCCACATCAAGGGATCCAACCTCGACTTAATCATTGCTAAAGATAACATTATTCAATTAGATGCCATATCACCCTGTGATTGGTCAGAGCGTTATCTAATTCCATTTTGCATCTTGTCATAGGTGATGTGCAGGCAAGAATAACCTCGGAAGGCTAAGCAATTGAAATCATCAAACAGCAAGCTAACCATTCAACTAACAAACACTCAATGGCTTAAACCCGAGCAGTGAAGCATTTTCTGCACACTTAATTGAAAAGACAAGATAGATTGAACTAATACTACTACGCATCACACCAAATATGCACTCTCTGTCCCAGCCCACTGCCTCTCCGCTATCCCAGATGAGTTCCCCTCCTTCTGGCTCTATATATTACTCTCTTAAAAACCAGGCATCGTGGAATACCTTTGTAAATAAAAAACTTTATTGCATGATTTAAAAAACTTTTGCAAGTTACAAAAGATTAAAATGTACGTATTAAAAGAAAATGGAACCCCAAATCCTTATTGTAAAAGACCCCTCCCCCCCCAATTATCAGAGGTCTCTTGTAGCTGCTCTGCCGCCAAAGCATTGGAGGCGGCCCCTTTGGGCCTATTGTGATCGTGTCCAAGTTTGAAACACATTTTTTTTTTTTAGTCCTGGAGTAGTCCATCTTGGGTGCCCAGCCCCTTTAGTCAGTGGGTGTGATGACTCTAACAGTTTATTCTTTTCTGGATGTCTGCAGGGGGGGCTTGCCAGTTATTTTTCTGATGAAGGATCCTGTTCATAGGTCCCCTCCCCTAGTTTTTTTACAGCTCGATCCATAAACCTTACTAGTGCACAGTTTAAATTGGTGTTCCGTGGGTCAAAGCAGACCAGTACTGCGGCTCTGCATGATCTGACCTCGTTGATGTTCCAGCCTTTCCGTAAAAAGGACCTTCTTTCCTTCAACAGGTTTGGACAAAGGCATAGGAGGTGTATTATGTCTTCCCTATGATTTCCACAAAGTCGACAATGTTCCTGGCCATGGTCTCTTTTCCATTTAGGCAGATGACACGACAAGTTGATCACTCCCAATCTCAATTTTAAAAAGCTTAATTTGGTAAGTGCGGTAAACGGCAGGGTTAGATACCTCTGAGGCGTCAGCTGGACGTATGATAACAGGGTCATCCAGCCGTGGCTTCTTTTTGCTTGACGTGCCTTATCTTCCAGTGAGGAGAGTTTTTTAATGCTTATTTTTGCTAGCCTTTTAAATTCGTTATGGCTGACTTGTAGGTTCCAAACTTCGTTCAAGCCTATAGTTTTTAGACCTCTTGCCCAGTATTCATGCCCTGCTCGCCATAGTTTCGTGGCATGACCATAGGTGTTGCGCTAGGCTGCCTTCCTTTGACGACCTCAGTTAGTGACAGCACATTAAGAAACTCATTGATCTGGCAAGTGATTGGTTACAAATGCCCAGTTCCAGCCTAATTTGGGCTGGTGACATTTGTGTAGGTAACTTAAACACTGTTCTTTAGATTTTTGCAATAATTTTGTCTAATTGGCCACTATCCAATCCTTTTAACACCTCACTTCCATATGTTAATGTAGGAATGACTTTTGCCTGTGCTGCCTGTGCTGCCTGCAGTGTTGGAGCGAATGTTGGGCCGAGTAGCTACTTGTGAATAGAACTGATTGCAAAGGCTAGCGCTGCTCCCTTCTTTTTTTGTTCTTCTAAGTGGGTTTTATATCTTCCGTTATTGTTGAAGAGAACACCTAGATACTTGTGGCAGTTGGATTCTGCAATACTTTCACGATTTAAGAGCCATGCCAGCTTCTTTAGCCTTCCTGGATGTATCGCCAAGATTTTAGTTTTCTTGTTATTTATCAGGAGCTCGTTCTTGTTTGAGTATTCAGTGGTAGAGTCCATGAGTCTTTGCAGGCCAATCTTTGTTTTACTTAGAATTTATTTATATTTATTTATTTTTGAGATTTATAAAGCGCGAACGTATGCCCGGGGGCGTCTTGGCGCTGAGAACTCAACTCATGTCTCTTACAATGTAAAACCAGACTAATTTACTGTGTGAATAGCCATGTCTTTAGACTTTTACGAAACGTATAAAGGGAGTGATTTAGAAGAACCACATCGTCGGCATAAACAAGATTTGACAGCAGGACCCCAGCTAGTTTGGGAGCATGAGAGTTTACCTTGTTTAAGGCTTCCGGGAAGTCTGATAAAAAATAAGTTAAAAAGTATGTGGGCCAGGACGCATCCTTGTTTAAGACCTTTCGTCGTTAAGATTGGGCGTGACAGTCTGGAGCCATCCCCAATCTTAATCCTGACCCATGTGTCCTGATGCAGGAGCTGTATGGCTCTTAAAAGGCCATTTGGGATGTTCAATCTGGAAAGCTTCTGCCAGAGCTTGGCCCTGTTGACGTTGTCAAACTCGGCTTTGTAATCTACGAATCCCATGTAAAACGAGCTAGTGCTCATCTCCGCCTGATCTATCAAGCAGGAGAGTGTCATAAGATTGACCGAGGTGCCAGTGTCGCTTGTAAAACCGGTTTGGTTCGGAGGAATTGCGAATGGTTGTCAGTTCATGCCCGAAGTGAGTTGAGCAATATCCCGGCAAAATACTTTGATTCATTGTCAATAAGGGCGATTAGACGGTAATTCCCAGGAGATTTTTTGTCCCCACCTTTGAAAATTGGTGCAAGAATCGATCCTTGCCAGGAGGGCGGAATGATGTTATTTTGTAGGATGGAATTGAAAAGTTGAGATAGCTTAGAAGCCCAAAAGGCTAAATCCTCCATAAACAAAGCCGGAGGGATGCATCCTGGACCTCGGGCTCCATCCCTCCGACCCTTTTTGATCTGATTTTCAATTTGCTCCTTCTGGATTGTTCTACGTACGATACTGCTTTGATGGATTAAGCTCTCTGTTGGTTTTTCAATTGTTTGACCTACGTTGGGAAATTCATCCATTGTTAGTGTTTTAAAGTTTCGTTCTGAGGGCCAAATTGCCGCTTTTTGAGCTTTGCTGCCTTCTTTGCTGGTATTCTGATAAGAAATGTTATCTTGGTGGTCATTGAAGTGAATGTGCAAAAAAGCAACCCGCTCAGACTCCAATATGGTTGACAACGCAACTTTCAGGACATACCCCCTAAGACTATTGATGGTACGCCAGAACCTCGCAAAATTATTTGTTTTCATGTCTTGGTATAATTTGGCACAGAAGGAGTTCCAGTGAGCTCTGCATTGTTCTCTTTTTACCTTCTTCATGTGGCTGCGGGCCTCTCTCAGTTTTGTTATTATTGGAGGGTCCGTTGGGTTTGTTTTTAATTCCCGCATTAGCCGATTTATATTCTTTTTGCGGATTGTATCACGGGATTCCAGGAGGTCGGCTGTTGTGCCCCATTTGGTTTTGCATACGTTATTGCTTTTGCGTGTCTGTCTGTTAGTTTAGTTGCAAATGTTGTCCAGTTGGCAATTTGGTCGTCAGTAGACCTAGTGTTACTCTCAAAGATTTGTTTTGCCTCCGTTGCTACTTGTTGTAGTTTACTAACCGAGCACTTGATTCATTTTAAATTCATGGTGTAGCTGTCAGATGCCGGTGCCCTTACCTCTTCGTGTTGCATTAATCTGGTGCTAAGCGATATTTCTTGGGGACTATAATCCTTTCTGTTCTATTGCCGAATCCAAAGCCTAGTATTTGATGCAGGAGAGAGAGGCTGACAAAGGTGTAGTCGATTAATGAAGCGCCATTTTTCGATAGGTATGAAAGGCCTGGTGGCTTGTCTGGGAGGAAGCACCCATTGAAGGCTCTAAGGCCTAGATGTTCAAGGTTACCTTGTAAGGAGCGTCCCTTCGGGTCTTTCTTGTGCCATCCTGGGAGGATCTGCGGTGGTATGACCCAAATGCTTTCCTGTGATTTAGTTACCTAGTTTTTCTGAAAGTCAGCTATTAGCCACATCTACGTGTAGAGTTACTCAAAACTATATATATTCACTAAAACCTTCAGATCATTTCAATGATCCTCTTCTTGTCAATCTCTTCATAGAATGTATATCCTCCTTGCTCCCACTCTGGTCTAAAATTGTCCTCAAATCTCTCCTGCAAGAACTGATTCCTGATTACCTAAAGGTTGGCCAAGTCCCCCCCATTCCAAAAAAGCCAAATGTGGACCTAACTGATCCTAACAACTTCAGACCTATTTCCAATATTATGACTTTAGTCAAACTACTTGAGAAATGCGTACACACACAACTATGTAATCACATCGAACACTTCAACTCCTTGAACACTATCAATCAGGCTTTAGATCAGGACATACTACTGAAACTGCACTGACACACATCATTGACGACGCCGGAGACTACTGGACCAGAATGAAATTTGCCTACTTATCCTCCTTGATATTTCCTCAGCGTTTGACATGGTCTTACATAACATCTTGATTGAGCTACTTGAAAAAAGGATGGGAATATCAGGACCAGTCTCAAAAATTGGTTTGCCTCATTAACTCAAACAGTTAAAGTCCGCCCTTCCCTTTCCTACAATACCCCAGTCTAAATGGGAGTTATCATAAAATAGGTTTAACATAATAGTGTTCCATGCTCATGCTTGGGGCAGACTGCATAAACATCAGCTATCTCTGCTATCACACTACTGGTTAATTCTTATTTAAGTTTTATCCAACTTTACGGTTTACTGGCAGATGCATCAAAGAAAATACCGGGAGCAAACGGCCAGATTCTCAGAATCTGGCCGTTTGCTCCCGGTATTTTTGCATTTGGGATGCATCATCCCAAATGCAGAAATCGCAATCTAAGGAATCTCTAAATAGCGATTCCTTAAATTGCTCTTGCATTTAAGGAATCCCAAAATGAGATTCCTTAAATGCAATGCATGAAACCCAAAAAAATAGCAAATTCGCTAATAGGGGGAGCAAATTGTGGTGGCCTCCAGAATTGGGGGTGACTCCCATCCCAGCTGCCGAAGTTAAAAACTTGGGGGTTTGGCTGGATCCTACTCTCTCTTTTACCAGCCACACAAAGAAGATTGCAGCTACCTGTTATGGTATTCTGCGAGGACTGAGACCAGTCCTCAAATTCTTCGACCCCCCCACTCGGCAACTGGTGCTCCAAGCCTCTATTCTTTCTCGGCTGGACTACGGGAGTGCACTGCTGCTTGGAGTGAATCAGGCGGAGGTTACTAGGCTGCAAAGGGTGCAGAATGCTGCGGCGCGGGCTATTGTTGGCCTTCCGAGACGCTGCTCTGTCTCTGCAGTCTTGACCTCTCTTCACTGGCTGCCGGTCAGACAGAGATTTAAATTTAAGGCTCTCTGTCTTACATTTAAGATCTTGAAACTCTCCTCTCCCCCAGCCCTTGCGGGTCTTGTTTCCCCCTATGTTCCTGCGCGGGCTCTTAGGTCGAAATTTCTTCATCTGGCGATTAAGACCAGGTTCAGACTGACTAGGATGGGAGGTCGTTCCTTTCGAGTTCTGGCGGCAGGACTGTGGAACTCTCTTCCTGTCCATATTCGTGCCCTTAACAGCCTAACTCTCTTTAGACGCGCCATAAAAACTCATTTGTTCGTCACTGCTAACTGATTCCCTGTCTTTTCAGCACCAATTTGTTGTGTTGTGGCACTTGATCAGGCGCCAGGACGCCCCTTTGCTGGGGCAGCTGTGCGCCCAATAAAAGTTATTAACATAACATAACAATTACCATGAAGTTGAACTTCGTGGTAATTTGCTAAAACTTTGAAAAATGCACTTTTGTGCATTTTTCAAAGTTACATGTTGCGCACACACATGCCCTTAGGGCATGTGTGTGTGTAACATTTGTGCACAGGTCCATTTCAGGGGTGCAACAGGGTGTCCTTTGGACACCCTGGCACCCTTGAAATAGCGGAACATTAGCGATTCGGTAATAGCTAATCGCTAATAAGGAATGGCTTTTCCATTCATTCCTATGGGCCCATAGGAATGAATGGGAAAGCCATTCCTTATTAGCGATTAGCTATTACCGAATCGCTAATAAGGAATCTTAAGGAATCGCTAATAACATTGCGATTCCTACATGCATCCCGTTTTGCGAGTCTTTAATAGCGATTCCTTAAAATTCGCTATTAAGGACTCGCAAAACATAACTTTGATGCATCTGCCAGTTAGTCTTTTATTTTCCTTTTCTCTCCATGGCCATCATTCAGTACTCTAGTCTTGAACTGCACTCATTAAATACAACAACAAGTAAGACCGCCCATCTTCGTGTATTAGCTAAAGATGCTATTGATGTCTCCTCTACGCTCAAACCTACTGTCGATGGCATACTTATACCAGATAAAGGGGCTGCCAAACTTAACCATACTAATAAGCGAATACACACAAATAAATATTTGACGGGCCTCTATTGCAATGCCCGCTACCTCGCAAAACATGCTATAGAAATGTGGGCACTAATAGACTTTGAGAAAACAGACTTTCTTCTCATAACTGAGACATGGCTACATGAAAACTCCCACCCCGACATAGCCACTGCTATCCCACAGGAGTATCAACTACTTAGACTGACAGGAAGCACTGCAGCCACTTCGATGAAGGCAGCGAGCTCTACTGCCCTCCTGGGCCGGTACGACTGTGCCTTGCGTGAGTCTCTTCAACAGTTCGTTGAACTCCTGCCTAGAGACAGACGTGAGGATTTCCAGGAGGTTCTCAATGAGGGTCTGATGGTCGTAATCAGATTATCAGTGTAGCTGCAGACACCTCTCTCCTTGCAGCCCATGGATATTTTCATGGTGTGACTCTGCGACCCCATTCATGGTTGGGTCTCACCTCCTTGAAACCAGAGGCCCAGCAGCGCATCACTAACCTCCCGTTCTCGGGTTCCACCCTCTTTGGTTCCCATGCGTACAAGGAGATGGCTTGGATGAAAGCTGAAGTTGAGACCCTCAAGGCTGTTGGCTTGGAAAAGCCTAAGAAGCAGCGTAGGAGTTTCCGTCCCTACCAACGGTGTTATTCTTCCCAACTGTTCCAATGCGGACAGGGCCGCCAGGCTGGGCAGCAGCAACAGCAGCAGCAGTTTCAGCGGAAACCGTTTCAGAGACGTCAGAGAGGCAGGAATAACCAGCAGTCAACATCAGGGAACAAGGCCCCCGGTGGTTCTAAGCCCTGAGAGGTTACTTCCCCCTCCTCTGTTACCCACTCCGGTGGGGGGAAGCATTCAAAATTACCTGGCAGAGTAGAGAAAGATAACTCAGGGCAATTGGGTGCTGAATATTGTTCGCAATGGATACTGTCTACGTTTCATCAGCCCTCCTCTATCGATTCCTCCAGTTCGTTCACAATACCTATTGCGTGAACTTCAAGTGGAGGCCGTTACCCTGTTAAGAAAAAGGGCGATAGAACTGGTTCCTCCTCCTCAAAGGGGAAAAGGTCTATACTCCAGGCTCTTGCTCGTACGCAAAAAGGACAGAAACTAATTCAGACCGATTTGCGACAAGCGAACAAATGGATTCGCAGAGAAAAGTTCAGCATGCTGTCACTGCACCAGATTTATCCTCAGCTGCATCAGGGGGACTGGCTCTGCACCATAGATCTGCAAGACGCGTACTTCCATGTGCTCATTGCAAGGAAGCATTGGAAGTTCCTGCGGTTCATAGTCGGCACCAATCATTAACAATATACAGTGCGTCCATTCAGCCTGAAGTCTGCGCCCAGGACTTTTTCAAAGTGCATGGCGGCAGGTACAGCGCACCTGAGAAAGAACAAGGTGTTTGTTTATCCGTACCTGGCCGACTGTCTGACCAAAGCCGCCACGTGTCACGAAGCGCAGCTACATTTCAAGATGCCCGTTCTGTTGAATCATTTGGGTCTTCACATCAATCTGTCAAAGTCTGTCCCGACTCCTGTTCAGTGTCTGCAGTACCTGGAAGCCTCCATCGATACACTCAAGGCAAGCGTGTGTCCTTCGGACAAGCTACGCTTATCAATCCTTCGTAAGGCTCAGGCTCTCATGTCCTTTCCCTCACCGACGGTGAGGACTGTGTCCTCTCTCCTGGGTTCCATGGCCTCTTGTATCTTTATCACTCCACATGCAAGCCTCCACATGCTACCTCTGCAGGAATTCCTGGAGGATCAGTGGGACCATAAACGAGGGAGTTGGGAGGACAGAATCCAATTGTCGCAACATGCCGTCCATTCCCTAAAGTGGTGGTGTTCGCCTCACAATCTTCTCAGAGGGATCCCGTTCCACAAAGAGATACCGACTCAGACCATTGTGACGGATGCGTCTCTCCACGGCTGGGGTGCGCATTCAGACCACCTCCAGATACAAGGCACGTGATCACATATGGAGACCACGTATCACATCAACTTTCTGGAACTCGGAGCGGTTCATTTGGCGCTGAAAGCCTTCCAGCCATCTTTTCGAACCAGTTTCCTGCTTGTACAGACGGACAACACAACAACAATGTATTACCTCAACAAGCAGGGGGCTCAAGATCGCGCACATTGTCTCGGGAAGAGCAGGCAGCCTGGAACTGGCTGCTGGGCAGGGACCTGACAATAACGCCGACTCATCTGCCAGGTGTGCAGAATGCTCAGGCAGACGCGCTCAGCAGACTCGTTCAAGAAAATCACAAATGGGTCTTAAACGACGAGGTGTTAAGAGAAATCTTCGCAAGATGGGGCACTCCACAAATCGATCTATTTGCCATCGCAGAAAACAGCAAATGAGGTTTTACCAGCTGGGGAATGCACTGTGGATACCACTACTACAGAACTGGAGTTACAGGTAAGAAACTACTACTTCTGCACACTGGTCATGATAATTTTTCAATGGGCTCTGTGTTCGAGGGCATTGACAAACCTAAGAAAGCAGCTTTCGTCAGTATGCATGGGTGGCACTTTATATGGCTGTACACATCACATCCGAGGTGCAATGATGACGGTGCAGAATTGCATGGCTACACCTACCAGCACATAAAGGTTCTGCTGAAAAGTTACTGGCTGCAGTCTGACACCTGGGAATATTCGTAGGGTGAGGAATCTGCAGTTAGAATATCCATCGAAAAAAGCATTACTGAAGGTAAGTAACTTGTTCATCTCCGTATGGCCATTGGAACTCTGCCATATTTGGGGTCCGTTTCAAATCTTGTAGGAAGCTTGTGCTGGACGTCAGGTGTTCTGCATTTTTTCCTCCTTGTCGTGGAACATGCGAAACTCAGAGAAGACCAATGGATCTGGTACCCTCCTGACTGTTGAGCTTCCTTGAACATAAATGGGACAGCCTCACATGTCCCTGCATTGGTACTGTGAACAAAAACTGTACAGAACATACTATGGGAGGCCAGCTTAAATTGACATGGTAACTGTTTGGGGGGGGGACCTACTGCACAGATGTCTACATAATGCTAAATTAACAACCAGTTGGATCTGCTATTAGATCTGCTATTACAGACCATTAGAACTGCTATTGCAGAGGAGTGTGACCACATGCAATGTAGAGTCCCTGAACCAACAAAGGACATCCGTAACACTCTGTTACCCATAATTAATGAATGCGCTTTAAGGGTAGTGACAGGCTGCAGTCAAGGCTGATTCCAGGAGTGATAAAGGGACTGGGATTAGGATATAATATGCCGCTGTAACAGTGGCCTGGTACAGATTACATGGCTCCTAATGCCAGTAAGACATGCCTCATCGGCCTTTATCATCCTGGTGTCTTGTGGAAATGCCAGGTGAGTACTTCCACTTCAATCAGCTGTCAGTTGTCAGGATGGAAGTCCCTGAAAAGCCTTTTAAACTCACTTTCCAGCAACACCCCTTCTGGGGCACCATTGTCTGTGTTTCTGAATAATGGGGCTCCATTCTGGCTCTGGAAGTGTTAGCCTGGATGCGTGCTTGTGACTGATGCAGCATGTCTTTTAGGGGAGCACATGGGCTACAGGACAGCTCACCCCCTTGACTGGACTGGAAGACACTTCTGCACCTATTGAGGCATGGGGGATTGCATGGGAGCTGGACACGACATCTCAATGTCCACAGTGACACATATGACAGAGCTGTTGACTTGAAGTCATCTCCATAGTGTCCATCTAGTTGAGATAGTTGTGGAAAAAGTAATACTATTTGGACCATTGGGATTACTGTGAGGTGGATTCCCCTCCCCAGCTTACACTGAGCAGGACCTCTATCCGGCCAAGTCTTTATTGTTATTGTTAGTTTCGGTTTGTATAGCGCCAACTCACCGGCAGGTCTCAAGGCGCTCATGACCGAAGGACAGAACAACTATTAGCAGATCCAAGAGACCAGTAACATAATGCGGTCTAAATTGAACCCAAAGCCTCCCTGAATAGAAGTGTTTTTAACGATTTCCTAAAACGCAGAAGGTTGCCTTCTTTGCGAAGGGACTCGGGTAGTCTGTTCCAGATTTGGGGAACTAGAACAGAAAAGGATCTCCCACCCTTTGTTGCTAGTTTAAACCGTGGGCAAACTAACAACTGAGCCTCAGAAGACCTCAGCCTTCGTTCAGGTTTATACACCTCCAACCGTTCTTTAATATAGGCAGGTGCTTGCCCAATGATTGCCTTATGGGCCGTGCATAAGCTTTTGAACTCTGCCCGTTGCCTGATGGGCAGCCAATGAAGGCTCTGTAACAAAGGAGAGGCGTGGGATCTTCTCGGGAGCCTGAAGATGAGTCGTGCGGCGTCGTTCAGGACAACCTGCAATCTATTGGTCAAGATTTTCGGCAGACCTAAATAGAGAGCGTTCCCGTAGTCCAGCCTCAAGATGATTGTAGCAGAAACTACCGTGCGAAGCATGGACGGGGAGAGAAGAGGAGCTAACTTACGCAACTGTCTAATTAGACCAGTGCAAGTCCCCACAACGGAGGAAATCTGGCTGGCCATTGACAGTTCGCAGTCAATCTTGATAACAAGACTTTACACCTTGTCACATGGTGTTGGGGTGGGACCTAATTCCTGGGGCCAATATAGATCACTCCAGGGGGAACTTATAGTCGAGACCACTAGAACCTCAGTTTTTTCAGGATTAATTTTCAACAGATTTGCAGTCATCCAACTGACTGCATATCTGAGAATGTCCTGCGCGTAGTTCTGCGCGGAGACCGTATTGTCTATACTAAGTAGCAGCTGGGTGTCGTCAGCGTAATTAAACACACGGCAACCCATATTTGCCAGGGAGTTAATCAATGGTTGTAAATAAAGATTAAACAATAATGGGGATAGTGCAGAGCCCTGTGGGACTCCGCACATCAAGTTACCCGCCTCCGATATACTGTCCCCCAGCTGAATCCGCTGTGTCCTTCCCGACAGGAAGGATTGAAGCCACTGAAAGGCTGTATCCCGAATCCCGAAATTGGCCAGTCTATCCAAGAGCAGGGTATGGCTGACAGTATCGAACGCCGCTGATAGATCTAAAAGTATCAGGGCGCTCGGTTTCTTGCTGCCAGCCATCCCTCTAAGCTCATCCAGCACCGAGAGCATCACCAACTCGGTGCTGTGATGTGCACGAAACCCTGCCGGACGTTCCTGGAGAAGATGGTGTGACTCCAGAGACGAGGCCAGGGACTTCAGCACATGTTGTTCTAAGATTTTGGACAAGAACGGGAGTTGGGAAATAGGCCTATGGTTTTTCAAAATAGTGGGGTCGGCTCCTGTCTTCTTTATCAGAGGCTTCACTCGTGCTTCCTTGAAACTGGCTGGTAACAGCCCTGTTTCCAATGAGTTGTTCAAAAGGGAGATGATGCGATCTTCAAGAATAGGGCGTGCCAAACGGAAGACACTAGGGAGGCATGGATCTGCCGGAGAGCCTGATTTAGTTTTGCTCATAACTTACTCAAGACTCACCGGATCTATCAATGGGAACTTTAAAATAAGGACTTCCGAAGGGGTCTGGACATCCTGTGACATGATAGATCCAGTCACAGTACCATTCCTAATATCACAGAGGATGGTTTCCACCTTCTCCAGAAAGTAGTCTTAGAACATATTACAACTAATTGTTGTTTCAGTAGTTTCAGTTTTTTTGCTCAACTCTGTTAATATTTTGAATGTTTCTTTCTGAACATTCTCAGCTTGGTTTATACGGGTTTCGTAGTATTTTGCTTTAGTAGCCAGAATGAGTTTTTTATATGAGTTGAGCGAGTTTTTATACTGCTCTCGATCCCCTTCGTCTTTTGTTCTCCTCCAGCTTCTTTCTACATGACGGAGCTTCTTTTTATGTTCCCTCAAAGGCGGTGTAAACCATGGTGCCCCCCTTCCTGCTCCTTTAGCTCTTTGTAGCCTCTCCGGTGCAATCTGATCAATCGCTTTACTCAGACTACACACTACGTCCCTATAATCCTGATCTAAATTGCCATTAAGGGCCATTGGTTGAACAAATTCCGAGAGGGTATCCGTTAAAGTTTGTAAGTCAACTTTCCTCCATTGACGTACTTTCTTCATTTTAGGGGGTGGTTGTGTCAGCTTAGCATCAATAGGGATATCACAATAGACCAAGTGGTGATCCGACCAAATGCAAGGTAGAATGTCCAAGAGAGCCACCTTAGGATCTAAAGTCCAAATAAGATCAAGGATGTGTCCCTTTATGTGTGTAGGAGCTTCTACCAGCTGCCTAAAGCCCAGTGAGGACATAGTTGTCTCCAAAAATCGAGCTGCCGGCTCCTTATGAGCCTTGTCCCAATGTAGATTAAAATCCCCAGTTAACACTACTTTTTTATATCTTGAACAAATGTCAGATATAGTGGACATAAATAGGTCATTAAAGGCTGAGGTAGAATTGGGTGGACGATAAACTGTGAGAATCACAAAACACAAATTATCAAACATGATTTTTACTCCAAGAATGTCGGCCAAATCCACTGTGTCTGCCAGTATTTTAACTACTATTAAGGTTTTTTTAAACAGAATTGCTACTACCCCCCCCCTCGAGCATTATCTGCACGATTGTGCCATACTACATCATACTCATTCGGTAGAGCGGCTATGATGTCTGGCAGCGAATTGTCCCAGAGCCAAGTCTTGGTGAGAGTTAGGACATCAATATCTTCATCCTGAAGCAGGGAAAATATTTCTAGATTGTGTTTGTGCAGTGACCTTGTGTTTAAACAGGTCAATTTCAGGGAGCATAGATGGGATCCAGTCAAACCCATAGATGATCTTACAATGGACATCTCGTCCAATTTAGTCATCGTGGCTAAATCTAGGGGCTGTCCCTCCCTATCAAACTGGTGTAGCTCTCCCGAGGTATAGACACGCCGCCGACCAAGAGTACAGGCCCCCGCGCCCGTCCGTGCGCGGACGGGCGCAGACGGGCTGGACTCTGGCGTGACTCCGGCGTGCTCACACTGCGCGCGAACGCTGCGCGTTAGCATGGCCGCCTTAAATAGCTTCCTATGGACACTAGCGCGCCAACAAAGATGGCACCACCGAGCGTCCCGTGTTTCCCCCAAGATGGCCGCCGGTGAAAAGAGGGATGAAAGGGACCCGCCAAAACGCGGTGCGTTACAGTATTATAGTGCAAGTAAGCTGGGAATGGCCAGGTTTAAAAACAGGGGAAATAAAACGAAATACAAATAAAATAAAAAACGGGTAGTTTAAAACTCGCTATTGCCCACCACAAACACCTATTGCTATCGCTATTGCCCACTTTACCACCAGACACCACCTCATAACATGAGAACTGGACAGCCCCCTTTCATAAGGTGGAGGTGCATAAGCAGCCTGAGGATGACGACTTTGTTATGGAGACCCTCTCCTCTTCACATTGGTCTATGCAGTATTTGTCTATGCTTAAACCAGAGGTTTTCAAACGGTGGGGCGTGCCCCCGGGAGGCACAATGACTCTGCAATTACAAGTAAATGAAGATAGCGTGGAAGCACGAAAGGTGCGTTTTTAGGCTTCATTTACATGCAACAGTTAAAGCTCATAAAAAATGTTTGAGGACAGTACCACTTAGTGGCAGAGGGCAGGGTCAGTGAGTGTGAAGTCAGGGTCAAAAACATGGCTAAAAAAAAGAAACAAATCTGAATTTTATTGCTTTTTGTTCATCTTCAGGTAACTGCATATAAAAACATGCACACACCTCAAATGAAAAATTCACGCAAGTTAAACTAATCAAAGGGAAACATACTCTTTACCTTATGAAACCTCAGTTGGCTTATGTGATCACTGCAGATGTCTTTGTGTGTGAATTAATTCCCGATTGGTGCAGTGAAGAATAGTGAATTTTATATAGTGCTATCAGGTCCCAATTTGTCACAGAAAGCATTGTGAATGTTAATATTTTAAAATTGTATTACACTATAAAACGGGCTGCTGCAAAATACTGTTTGTGAAAAAACAAGTGATTTATAAAATACACATTTTAGTGGAAAGCATTCAGACTATATCTAGTGTAAAGATTTGTTATATGTGTCTAATAAAAGGGCTCATTCCTTTTAACGGACACATTATACCTCTCAAAAATAATAACCATTAAGCAAAGTGACTCCATTGATTAAAAGCTTCCCTCCACCATCGTGAGTGGGCCCTGAACCTTAATTATGAGCTTTAATAAGAAAAAGAACATGGGGTGAATTTTCATTGTTAGCTTAGGGCCCAGTTCACTATTGTTGCGCAAGGAACAGGGCCCAGGTGCCCAAGCAACAGGAGGGTTAGGCTAAAGGTGCTTTTTTTTAATACACAAAGCGGCAGAAAGCCTGATTTGGGCCTCTGGCCAATAAGTCATGGCCCTGTTGAGTGGGCAGAGTACACAGCCTACTTTGCAGAGATGTAGGTATAATTTGTACTGCAGCTGCATTGGAGGCCCAGAATATACTTTCTGTGCCACTGTTTCTTTAAGCCTCGAAGCTATAACCCTAGGTAGGGGAAAAGTTAAGGAGAGGAGACACCTTGATTTTGACATCAGGGAGATGAGAGGGATGGTATGAGATGGGAGGGAGAGGGATGGTGTGAGATGTTTTGTTGAAACGGGTGCAGTGACACTTTTGTCCAGGGGCCCACTACATCACAATTATGAATGTTTTACAATACAAATTGGCCATGGGGGTTCATGTTCCTTGCTAGTATTAGGGCAGATGGCACAGGCAGCATGCAGTAACTCATTTTCTTTCAGAAAGAGACCAGACTTGTTTCGAGATTGAAGCGAAAGTCAGACATGGTGGGGAATGAGTGAACAAAGAGGAGATAGCCTGCTTCTCAGGACTACATCCATAATTAGTGCATCAGGTGGAATACATTGAGACTCACAGCCCCCTAATTATGGGCAGTTGTGTTTTTAATCAATTCTGTTCTTGTTTGATGCTGTTGCTTTTTATAAGTCCCACATTTAGTGTGGATTACGAGCTACAGAAAGGCACCACTGAAATGATCTCATGATCTCTGCTACCTGCGAACATCCCTCCCACTGCCCAAAGCCTTGCCATATAGTTTTGGAGGTGGGGCTGAACTTCAAAACCTTTTGCTGACGGGGAGGGCTCTGAGCAAAAAAGTGTGAAGACCTCTTGGTTAAAGGGATGCTTAGACCTGCCCATTTTATCTTTAAAGAGCCGGTGAAGAAGTTAGTCATCACACCAAGGGGAATATTCTCAAGAACTTGCGATAATCATTGGCAAAATAGGCTAATGCAATTTTTTATATCGCCATCTATCGCGGGAAAATAACTCTGTGTCAACGTCATATCCACAACATGGTGGTAACATGCAATAGTTTCCAGATAACGCATCAAATATCTGCGATAAATCACCGGGACAGCAATAGAAATCTAAACCCGAATGTGAAAAAAGCTGCGATGGGCACAACTGCGATAAAAAATCCAGCAATAAGCAGCGCCATGCCTGCAAGTCCCACAAGTCAGGTGGGAAAAATCACTAGAAAAGCGGCAAGAAAAAACACAAACAACTGCGAAGCACCTTGGTGGTAACCGGAGCCAGGACAGAGGACAACCAGAACCCCACAAGCCCCACGGAGGACCAGCCTGGCTCCATCATTGGGGAGATGGTGGCAGGAGTTGGGGGACCGGACTCTGCACAACATGACCTGAGCCAACAGCAACAGGGTGAGTAACGACCAGGGACCGGAGGGATGGGGGGGGGGGGGATGGGCACAATGGTACACATGCACAATTAAGTATAGCACATCTGTGAACAAACCATGCCCAAGAGTCACAACTTCGACCAAGAGCTCAATTTACCCAAGTCTGCAACATTTCAGCACTGTATAAGCACAGAAGTGAAAGGCACACATCCTGAAAGGGATAAGGACCACCCAATTCAGAGCTGAAGGAGAAACTCACCCACAATGCAGCACACACACATAAGAATCAGAACACCACAACATTGACAACAATATGGTACAAACTGCAACACTTTCACAACAGAACAGAAGACACAACTGCTGCCACTTGTTCGCAGAAAATGCCCATTTGCATTTGGCATAGCAGGAAACTGTGAGATGACAATGTACAAGTACAACCTCAAATCCGTGATGGTGTAGAAATGTCAACTGTCCCCCATCAAATATGCATCTCCTCACAAACAGGCACAATGTCCATTGTCATGCAGTCTGTTAGTAAACTCGTATAATGCGTGAACATACATGTGAACACAATGTCAATCTGCATCTCCCCTTCACATTGCAAGGGGAGAATCAACACCTCCTGCAGAGCAGACTCAACAACACAGCACTGATGATGAAGAGGACCTCCCCAACATCGACACCGATGCCCTCCAATAGCTCATGGACAGCTCCAGCACTCCACTTCCAGGAGCAGGGTAGCCCATCTGCAACAAGGAGAACCCACCCCCTGCACAGTCCACACAGCAGGAAGTACCCACCACCACAGATGCCTCCCAGGACCCCCACGACCAACACATGGCTTTCCAACGCCGTGTTTTTAGGGTGCCAGGAGAAGATGGCTGATCAGCTGTGGGTGGGGTTCGACCTCATGGCAGCCAAACTAGATGCCATATGTGGGTGTCTAAGTCCCATCAGGGACCACTTACAGTCCCTAACGGACACCCACTGTCCGCTCCATGATCTCCAACAATCCATCGCTGACATCGCTGGAGCCAAGACTCTGACCCAAGAACAACTGTCTATTCAGAGTGGCTCCAGCGATGTCAGCCAGGAGTTGAGACACTTAAGGAGAATGATGTAGCTGTGAACTTCCATGCCCTGCAGATCCTCTTCATGGCATTACCACCACAAGGCCTGGTGCGGATGAATGCTGCTGCTACCACTCCATCCACATCTCCGCCCCTTGAAGTGTCAGTGCCACACAGTGTGGCAGGCAATCCACCTCCGGCCCCTGATGTGTCACTGCCACACAGTGATGCCGACAAAACACCACCACCTACATGTGAGGTACCTGACACAACAGAGGACGAAGATGATGATGAATCTGGATTTGTGGTAAGAATTAAGTGGTACCATTCATCTTCGCCATATGGCCGGTTTCAGCTTGGTTCTGCCCTCTGCATCATGCCCTGGATTAACACCTTCCACTGTCCCCAGATACACTCAGCGACACTCACCTTGAACCTTGACATAGACTGCCATATTTTGTCCGGTTACCAATGACACAGCAAACACACTGCAGACTGAAGTCTTCCACTTCCGATGAACTTGTCAATCCCTAAAGGACTCTGGCTGGCCCTCCACGGGGCAACAATGTAAAGTGGGGTTTGCATGGCGCTGTACTGGTCCAGCTTCAACACACCACTGAATGTGAATAAAACATTCTAATTCACACAGATGAGTTATGGCTATGATCAATCAAGTATGTAAGTATGGATGAATGTAGGGACAGTAATCCAACAAAAAGGTACTCCCTGGCTAATGCTATTAATGCGCATTTATGGCCATGACCCAGATAGGCAGCGAGACACACATTGTCATTCAAATCAATATTCATCACAGTTGAATACAAGTGAAGGTGCGTAGACTTTATTAGCATATGCGTGTCATTACGGGCAAGATAAGTGCCACAACATGCAGACCAATGCAGCAGTATGTCAGAATGAGAAATGTTGCCAAGCGCCGCTGTCCGCTCAGGGGGAGTGTCTCAGCTTTTACAGGTGTGTGTTAACCCGCGTTGTTGTCCGCTCATGTATTCGGAGTCCAGGCGAATGCAGCCATGTCCACTGTTGTCGTGGGATATGTGACCAGATCTCCAAGATGCAACAAGGTATTGGGACATGTGCAATGGGTTCCAATCAATTGTGGCTGCAGGTATGTAGTTACTCATCCATAAAAGCGATTGCAGCTTCGTAGGCCATCATTTCCAACATGAGGTCGTTGTCGACTTCATCAAACAGGACAGCGAGTCGATCCATTGCAGGCCCAGACAGATGTGCTGCGTCCACCCCCTTTCACCAATTAGCACTGCAGCCCAATAGGGGAGTGGTTCAATGTGTTCACTGCACATGAGGATATGTGCAATCTCCCATGTCCAGGTGCCAGCATGTATGCCAAGTATCAAGGCAGCCCATAAACGGGTATCATAGTGACACTCCTGGTCGTGTGCCAACAGGGTGCGCACACACATGTCAAAATCCAGTTCAGCTACTGTCCTGTTGGATAGGGAAACATCCATGGACCACTCGAATATGCAACACAGGCTGAACACAGGTGACGTTGGCAAGGCGGAAGCTTAGCCGGTAACGGATTCGCAGCACTGCCAATGGCAGTGCCCCCAGTAAATGCAGCATACGTGCACAGTACAGTTCCACGTGACAGGGGTTGTGCATTTGTCCGGGATGTTCTGCCATTGAGTCAGTGGCTCTGGTTGAAGTTGCACTGCTCTGACCTGCGCCAGTTCTGTGGATGAAATGCACAGCTTGGATAAATGAGTTGTTTTAGTGTGCAACGGTTGTACGCCTGGGATGGTGTGGGAGTAAGTGTGAAGGCCATTGCATGCAAGATAACTTCGAGCAAGGACTTCTATCTGTGGGGTGTGTATGCGTTGGTCTTTTGTCAGGCTGTGCGTGGTGTGGCAGTCGCCATCAGCTGCTATAGTATCTGCCAGAGGGTGCCGGACACATGCAATTCCGAGGTCGGAGGTGCAAATGCGCTCCCAAGGAGCCTTTTATCCCTAATGTTAGTTTGTCATCTGCTTTCATTCATGTGAAGTGGCTTGTTGGGGGTGGGGTGGGATGTGTGTGACTTTGGGATTCATGTTTGATATGTCTTGCATGTGGCAAATGTGCGGCATCACTGTGTTACATTGCCTCACAGCTGCTCCTCTCCCACCCGAGCCTATTTACTTGTGTGCGCTGCGCGGTTGCATCACTTGCACACCTATGGCACACCATTGTCATGCCTGTCTGTGCATGTCCAAAAGCCTGACAACGACACAGTGATGTTGGCCGTTGAAGGTGGGTGGCCACGTGATTGTAGGCCTATGGTAAGGATAGAGCAGACACAGATATAGAGTTCATGCCTGGCTGAACTCGCGCTGCGAGTAGGGCTAGGCATTTGACTCATGCTGTGGCAATACAGATACACACAACACTTGGCATGTATGGGCCAAGACCTCGAGCGGTCTTGCGCTCCTTCATTTCTCCATTCGTGCGAGCCTGCCCTCTGGGTGCATGCTACATTACAACATTGTCGATTGCAGGCCGGGTGGCGCCGACACTACAACAGAGACACACGCATCAGTTACTTGCTTGTCCATGCCAGAACTGAACCACGTCCAGAGCCCTGGGCAAATTCTTCACACCCCTGCCCTGGATTGGCGTATGCCTGCCCAGCCCACTACGCTTATGCTCACAGGGGGACGACAAAGCTTACATGTCCAAGGTCTTAGCCACTGCCTGAGGTGACATGGTTGCATCTGCTGTCCACAGCACAATATAATGTGGTAGGGTTCGGGTCATCATGCATACGTAATGACCACCCAGCCCCTTTTTATTACCAGGGTCACATGTCCAGTGATGCCTCTGCTGGATGAGTGTGGGAGTGGTTTGTGCTGGCAACAACTAGAATAGTGATCATCGGATCACACACAAAAGATTCAATCATAAAGGGTCCATGACTTGTGGGGCACTGAGGTAGGGGCACCAGATCTGAAATCACACACAAAAGATTCAATCACAAAGGGTCCATGACTTGAGCTGCACTGAGGTAGGGGCACCAGAGATGAGCGTGCTCATGTGAAGAAATTGTTAATGATTGTGTCCCTTTGGGATATTCCGTATGCAGCTGCAGTGGGGAGTGGTACACCTGCCTCATCTTCATCATCATCGTCTCAGGGTTTCCCCACTGCCTGAGGTGACATTGTTGCGTCCGCTGTCCACAGCACGAAACTCAATCATAAAGGGTTCATGAGTTGTGGTGCACAGAGTTAGTGGCACCTGATTAGCTCAGCATGTGTGCAGCCAGCGATGATGGTATGTCCTTGAGGGTCAGGATTGGATTTGATTTGTGTGAGTCCTGCTGACCGCAGTGTAGACCAGAGGCAGCAGTCAGCAAGGGCCCACAGCTAATGTGCTGTTGAATTGAGCTGCACAGAGTTAGTGGCACCTGATGAGCTTAGCGTGTGCACAGCCAGCAATGATGGCATGTCCTTGCAGATCAGGATTGGATTTGATTTGTGTGAGCCCTCCTGACCGCAGTGTAGGCCAGAGGCAGAGGTCAGCAAGGGCCCACAGCCATGTGGCATTGACTTGAGCTGCACAGAGTTAATGGCACCTGATGAGCTCAGCGTGTGCGCAGCCAGCGATGATGCGTCATCCGGGCGGGCCTCACTGGATGCAATGTCTGTTGCCTACTGGACTGCCCCATAAATAAATCAAGACTCAATTTGAATTGGGGGACCTGCTGACCGCAGTGTAGGCCAAAGGCAGTAGTCAGCACACACATGACTCCACGGTGATGTGCCGCTGGGTGCGCTGGGGGCCTGTGTCACAGAAGCCTGTGATCGCTGAGGAGGCTGGCGGTCACGGAGGCGGGCTCGTGGCAGGGTGAGCGGCGCTGCCCTGACAGACACGTTAGCCATCCCGGAAGTGAACCACGCCCAGAGCCCTGGCCTATTTATTCACACTCCTACGCTGGACTGGCGTACGCTGGACCAGCCCACTCCACTTACGCTTACAGGGGACAGCAACAAAGCTACATGACCGAGGTCTTCCCCACTACCTGAGGTAACATGGTTGCGTCCACTCTCCACAACACTACAAACACCAGCAGTATATGTACACATGGACATGTCTGTGCTCTGCATACTGAAGTCTGTCCAGCATATCACCGCCACACTTGGCATTGTGTACATTCTTATTCATGGGTGACTTGCCTCCTTCACACATACTTGGTTCCCACCTCTCCCCACATTCTGCAATTGTGCTGCTGGGGGCCATACCGTTTTCGGAAGGTCAGCTGTCTTGTTCTGCTCTGCCTCTGTGGTAGTCCGAGGGAGTCCAGAGGGGGCCTGGGGGTGGTGGAGGTGGGTATTGTGGCCCTCTTGGATCTCCGAGCTGCATGATCAGTAGCTCCATGACATGTGTTGTTCTTCAGATGTGGCTCTGTGCTGGGATCCCTTTTATACTGCAGGTTGTCGTCCTGCTTAACACGAGTAAAAGGCAGGTGTTAAATCCCTGCTGCTAACGCGCCTTATCATCTGTTTTTTGGATCGCATCGCAGATCTAGCTGGTTGTTGAGAATGTCGCAAAGTGGTATTTTCGTGTGTTTTTGCACGGGAATGCCTACTCTGCATATCGTTGGCGTTAGTTGTCGCTCTCATCCGTGGTGAGGTTTTTTGGGACAGCTATTGCTGGAAAACTGGCGATGTCGGCAGTTTGCACCAGCTTGAGAATAGGACGATATATCTATTGCCACTTTTGTGGCGCTAAAGTGCCGATAAATCGGCGATAGGTCCTTGAAAATGTGCCCCTTAGGGTGGACAAAAATGATAAAGCATCCCCCTCTTACCCACCTTATGTCAGGGGTCTACCACCACCGACTCCCTGTGTGTACACACAGCCCAAAAGCATGCTAATAACCAGGGCACAGAAGGTGCGCCCCATCCTGACCTGGAAAGTAAAAAGATTCATGCAGCAGGCAAACGTGTCGGCTCCCTGTCTGCCACACATTGGAGTATCGCAAATTCAGTGGTCCAGCTCTCCCCGTACGACCGGTCCCACTGGGATGAGATGGAAGACTTAATTCAGCACTTCCCAGACCAATATAGTAGACTCATTTGGAGTTTGTGGTGGAAGGTAAGATTATTTCCAACGACAACATTAGATGTGCTTTGGACGCAGCAGACACTTCTACTCAAAGTGTTAACACCAGGGTCATCCTTCACAGACTTGCCTGGCTGCACATTTTGGACTCAAACCTGAGATGCAACATCATCTTCTCACCTTGTCGTTTGATGGCCACCATCTTTTCTGCATGCAAGTTTATGAGATGGTGGAGGAAATTAGGAAGGATAAAGGGTCTGTATGGCAGCCATGGCTTTGTCTGTCTCCATCTGCCTGCTGCTCCTTTCGACACACACCATATCGTGGAGGGGCTACTAACATCCTTCTCCAGACAGCAACATCAGCAAACATCTCTCTGGGCTACTACAAGGAAGGATACAAAGGCAACTATGGAAGTGGCAGGGAAAAGGTGCATCTCCCAAAGGAGCCACCCTTTCAAAACAGTGACTTTCTTACTCTTCCCCCTGACCACCTGTTGGGGGAAGATTGCAAGGGTTTCTGCCCCATTGGGCGCGGATCACCTCGGACCAGTGTGTTCTAGATATATCACAGTGGTACTACCTGGAACACCAGCGTCTGCTCCAAGTGGCGATGCATGCTTTACTCAGCAAAAGAGACTGTGCCGCCACAACTCTGCGGCAAAAGGGTATACTACTGATGCTTCCTAATTCCCAAAAAGGGGAGGCTCCTAAGGCCCATCTTTGACCTCAGGCCCCTCAACAAGTACATCCTGTCAGAACGCTTCCACATGGTAACACTCCATGATGTCATTCCTATACTACAGCAAGGTGAATTCATGACTGCTTCAACCTGAAGGAGGCCTACTTTCTTTTCTCATCCTCCCTGCACATTGAAGATTCCAGTTTGTGGTAAGTGATCAGCATTATCAGTTTAAAGTGCTGGCCTTTGGAGGAACCACATCTCCCAGGGTGTTTACAAAGTGTCTTGCAGTGGTAGCCACTCACCTCAGAAGGAGCGGTGTCCACATCTTCCCTTACCTGGACAATTGGCTGATTAAGAGCGCAACCCTGCAGAAATGCCTAATGCACACCCAAGCCACCACGCATCTCTTGCACCATCAATGTCACCAAGTCCCATCTCCATCCTTTGCAAGGAAACCCTTTGTCTGCACCATTTTTTACCCAAGTATGGAAAGCATATTCCAGTCCAGCAAGGGTTCAAGCATTCCAATCACTGCTACCTGTTTTTCAGCCAGATTACGGTCAGGAAGGTTATGCACCTCCTAGACATGTTGGCCTCTTGCATTGCCATAGTCCCACATAGTAGGTTATACAAGCACCCCTGCAGGGGTGCCTAGTGGCACAATGGTCACAGGCAAAATGTCAATGGGAGGATTTAGTGTTGGTCTGGAGCCCCACTCATCATTCTCTTCAGTGTTGGGATGCCAGCAATCTATTGCAGGTATGGCCCTTCCTTGACCCAGTTCTGCAAGCGACCATTACCACTGAAGCCTCTCTCACTGATTGGGAAGCCCACCCTAAAGACCTGACCATATAAGGAGTGTGGATGCCTGACCAACGGAATCTCCACATCAACCACCTGGAGTTATTAGCGATACAGCTAGCCCTGAAGGCATTCCTTCCTCTAATTCAACACAGGGTAATTTTACTCCAGACGGACAACACAACTGCCATGTTTTACTTACAGAAACAGGGTGGCACACACTCTTTGCAGTTGTCTTCTCTATCGCAGAACAGTTGAAGGTGGGCGATACATCACAGAATCCATCTCCTCGTCTAGTACGTACCCGGGGTGGACAATAACTTTGCAGGCCTCGTCAGCACGATGCATCAACAAGTCCATGAGTGGTAGCTCCACCCCAGGTCCTACTCCCATACTTCCAGAGTTGGGGTTCCCCCACATAGACATGTTTGCCACTGCTGAAAACGCAAAATGTGCAAACTTCGCCGCTAGCCTTTCCAAAGTCCATGGGCAATGCACTATGGATAAACTGGTTGAGGATGTTTGCCTATGCTTTTCCCCTTCTCCCACTTCTTCCATTCGTGGTTCAGAACTTTCAGCAAACACCCCTCCCTTTATTCTTAGAAGCCCCAGCATGGGCTGGACAGCCTAGTTTACTACCCTTCTCGACCTCACTTTAGTGCCTCATTAGAAGCTGGCCAACCAGCTAGATCTTCTCTCCCAAAATAAAGGCACTCTCAGGCATCTCAACCCCAAACAGCTGAATCTTGCGATTTGACTCCAGAAGTCCTAGACTTTGGATACCTCAATGTGCCTTCGGAATGATTGACCATTCTTAAAGAGGCACACATGCCTACAACCAGAGTTCGCTATGCAGCCAGGTGGAAACAGTTAATACACTACTGTCTCCCTACACACATTGATCCTCTCAAAGCAACAGTCCAAGAAACTGTTTGTTAACCTGCTTAACTTACAGAAGTCAGGCTTGGATTATACTTCTCTCTGGCTTCCCTTAGCTGCTGTCTCTGCTTATCTCCAAAACAGAGAACAGAATTTGCTTTTTAGGGTACCTGTTATCAAAGCCTTAATGGAAGGGTTCAAAAGGATTAGTCCACCATGGCTGCCACACGCTACTGTGTGGAACCTCAACATTGTTCTAATGGGCCCTCCATTTGGTTCACTCCCACTCTTGCCCCTTACAGTTTTTTCCTGGAAGGTGGCTTTCCTGGTAGCCATCACTTCTCTCAGGCGTGTTAGTTAGATACAGGCTCTTCTTTTGCAAGCACCTTTCTCCAAGTGTACCATGATAGGGTAGCCCTCAGGACAATCCCTAAATTCCTGCCTAAGGAGGTCTCTGGCTTCCACCTCATTAAAACCCATAGAATTCCCAGTATTCTTCCCACATCCAGAATCAATAGCAGAATGGGCTCTTTGTACACTAGATGGCAAATGACCACTTAAGTATTACATTGACAGGACAAAGCCCTTCCGTAAGACACAAAAGCTCTTTGTCTCTTTCTCCAAACCATACAAAGGGAGTGTTCTCTCTAAGGCAGCTATAGCACGCTGGCTGTTCATATACATACCAACCTGTTATGTTAGTCAAAATACTTTTGTCTGTCCCTCCCAGACCCCACTCAACCAGCAAAAAAGGAGCTTCTATGTCATTCTTGGGTAATATTTCTATAGCTGATGACTGCAAAGCAGTTATATGGTCTACCCCCCCACACATACACAAAACATTACTGTGTGGATGTCTTAGCTCATCAACAAGCTGATGTTTGTTAAGCTGTCCTTCGCACACTTTTCCAGTCATTTGTAATATCCTCAGGCTAGTCACTGCTTCTAGGAGGACTGCTTTACAGTCTATGCACAGCATGTGTATATACAGCTCCACATACCATGAAATAAAAAGATACTTACCCTGTAAGTATCTGTTCGTGGCATTTAGTGCTGTAGATTCACATGCTCCCACTTTACTCTCGGGACTCCTTTAGATGTTGCATACATTTTCCAGTTTCATCCTTAATCTTTCCTTTGCCTGGTCGCCTTTTCTGTATCTCCATGCTCCATCTACATCCTCACCCTTGAGTAGAAAAAAAAATTAAACAATGGACCAGATGCCCAGGCACATTACCAGCATTAGGTGGAGTCACTATAACTATTGACTAGAAAAGACTGAAGAAAAACTACTTCCATATGTCCGAGCCCAACACTAAATGGCAGGAGTATGCATTGCATGTGAATCGACAGCACTACATGCCACAAACGGATGTTTACAGGGTAAGAAACATTTGTGTTCTATTCATTGTCACTTTATGAGTAAGAGAAGCAATTTCGCTTTGAAGTGACTGCTTTTATCTTGCCATTTTCTCTCTTATACTCTTGCTCATTTGTTAGCCACTTAACTTATTTGGAGGAGTGCTAAACCTAAGCTTTTGGTTGTAAAATTGAAAATAAAGGGATTGTGATCAGTTTTTATCATATGAAATATCCCCAGGCATAAGTTCTAAACTATTTTACACCAAATATAGTGTTAACGCTTTGTGTTCTGCCACTGATTTTCTTTCAAAGAGTTCTTAATGCAAGTGTGATCCTGGCTTGTTTTCCTCCTGCTTCCAGTACAAAATACGATGCCCAGAAACAATGCAAAGTTTTCCCCACTTTATATGAATGCTGCACAGTGCAGCACGCATGCAAAGACAGAAAAGGAAGGAGAAATGAAAGCATTTCACATTTCTCTGCACCTACTTGAAAAGTGCGCGGTTTTGTTATACTAAACCCAATCTACTTTATTTAGTAAATTGGGTTAACCATTAGAAATCTTGGGTGGTTGCATGGGAACGCCCATGCTCCACCCTTGGTACGCCACCATGGGCAAAGTAATGTGAAGCAGCGCAATGCGCTGATTAGCGCTGGAAAGTAAATAGGGAAAAAAGATTTTGTGCCTTTTTGTGTCACTTTTGTGACTCAAACACGGCTCAAAATCTTAGTAAATCTCCCCGTCTGTGGTCTATTTCCATGAAAGCAAAAAATAAAATAATCACAATTACAGTTGTATTTTCTCTTCCTCCCTATTGTTTGCAACTCTCATTAGTAAATGCCATACATTATTATGTATAATTTAAGGTGTTCACAGAATCTTCAATTATCATTTGAGAAGAAGTATGTCTCTTGACAAATTTCTCCATGTTTGTAGAACTTCAGGCAGTTTTTCATCTTGTCTAACATATCTGTGTCTTATCTCTCCTGCAGTGCACCCTTCGTGAAAGTCTCATCTGGTTCTTTTTTCATCGATTTAGTGGAGATCCTCCAGCTTGTTAGCACAATTAACAGCAGTACTGCTCTCTTTTTCATTTTGTTTTGACTCATTAACAGCCTGCAGCCATTCTTTAGGAATCGGATCATGCAGTATCTCAATTTCCACAGCTGAAAAGAACCCGTCTTTCACCTCCCTCCAGTATTTTACTATTATTGGGCAACACCTTAGAATATGGATAAGGCTTGCATCAGCACATTCACATCTAGGACAGTTGCTCTGCGCTGTCATTTATCTTTTGTTCTTCACTTTGAGTAATCCTCATGTTTTATATTTTCTTTGAAAAGTTCCCCATGCTTTCACTTTCTACTCCAAAAAGCCTAAATAAGATCTCAACTGACCTTTTTTAGGTTTCGCCTGGCGAAAAGCTGCGCAAGCAGCGGTTCGCGCAGGCGAAATCTTTTGTTTACCAGTATGGATGTTCGTCCCGCCTCTGTTTCCCATTGGCTAGCTCCATAAATGGACGCTAGCCATTGGGAAACAGAGGCGTCCGTCATTTTGCGAGGCGGCTCGTGGGCGTTCCGCCGATTCTTTCCCTCTCCGCAACGTCATGAAGACGTGGCCACTGTGGGCGTGTACTTTTTATTTATTTTTTCCCCCATGTTTGTGTTCATTGTTCGTCTTGTTCCCTGTCCCGCTGGCTGTTTCCTGACCCCCCTCCCGCTGTCCGTGTGCTTGCCCGCCCCCCTCCCGCTGTCCGTGTGCCTGCCCGCCCCCCTCCTGCTGTCCGTGTGCCTGCCCGCCCCCTCCCGCTGTCCGTGTGCCTGCCCGCCCCCTCCCGCTGTCCGTGTGCCTACCCGCGCCCATCCCGCTGTCCGTGTGCCTGCCCGCCCCCCTCTGGCTGTCCGTGTGCCTGCCCGCCCCCCTCCCGCTGTCCGTGTGCCTGCTCTTGAGGTAAGCGAGGGCCCGGGGGTTTCCGTCCTCTTTCCCTCACTCTGCCGGGGCGTGGGGGAGCACTTAATGGATTAAATAGCGATATTAAAGAGCTCGGAAAAAGGAACCCGGAGGAAAGAAAGCGAAAGCGACCGAAAGGTATAAGGTGAGCGCTAGCTTTTCTTTATTTGCGTCAAACTCCTCAGAACATCGGGCTTTCGAGGGGGTTAAGGTAAATCTTATGGGCTTTAAGTAACGACGACCCCCTCCAACCAGTCCCCACCCGTTCCTTCCTTGGTTAGAATGCCAAGGCAGCGCGCAGCCGAGTGCAGCCTCCGTTCACTTCTGGGGGGAGCAAAGGTATCCAGGCGTCCTGCGCCCCTGCTGCTTTCCACCGCCCCAAAACTTAAGGGTTCAGAGGGGCACAGCAACTCGGAAGGCCTCGCCCACTCGGAGATAAGCCTTAAACGACCCTAAGGTGCAGATAGTATTGTACTTCCCATTTTGTTGAAAGGCGTAGCTTCCTGAGTGGGGGGGGGAAAGGCGGGTGGCGTCCTACACCCCCCTCCCTAATAAATATATGTTTTAGTAATTAGTTTGGCACAGCCAGGTGCTTTTAGTAGGTATCGTGAGGAGGGTGTCGGATTTTACAAGGAATGTTTACATCCCCACAGACAGGAACGCACCCCTAGCCGCTGCGACCCTCTCCGTGTTTTCAAAGTCCTCAGCGGCGTTGATTATTTTACCATATATTGTGTTTTATTCTCTCCTGGTACCCGCACCCATCAGTACTGCTCTCCCTTTCTAGTGCCCCTAAAGCCCCTCTCATGCGCCCTGCTTGTCTGTAATGTACTTTCACATTCCATGCCAGAGAGATAGTTGAGAATTCCGAAGCTCCGTCCCCAAACTTAGTCACTATACAACTCGCCTAGTTTTGTTTGGTGGTTAGGAAGGCGAGGGAGATGGTAGGTAAGCGAGGGCAATCGTATATCTAATTGTGCCGTGTACATGACAGCCTCTAGGCGCTGGAAAGTGTCCGCCCAAGATTGGGAAGAGATGGCGTGGAGGCTGGAAGTGTTTGAAGATGGCTTTGAAGGTTGGGAGAAAAGGGTGGTACGTTTTAAGACTCAGTGGGACGAATGTTGAAAGAGCCGGTATAAGGAGCAGAAAAGGGGCAATAACGTAGGCCCAGAGAAGTGAAGAGGCTGCTAGAAGTTGTGGTTTATTATTCCAAGGGGTGTTAATGGTATCTGAATGACCAGAGGTAGTATGGGGGTGGGTGAGTTGGTGTGAGGGGTAGACCAGGTGAAACGACGATTAGTGGTTGTGTTAGGCATTTAGAAGTTATTATTATTTTATATGTAAGTGTATTTATATTGACATTGCAAAGGAAACACTGAGCGGAATACCAATGTGCGACTGAAGCGTGCCACGCATATTCCAACATTCCTCCACTTGATAATACAGCTGGTGCCATTGCCACGTGTTTATTATAGGCCATTTTTTCCATCATCATAAAGCAAGTCCCCTAACGAAACCGTGATGCACTCAACTTTGCCCCTATCGCTAAATCATTGTTACTTGGGAGTGATGATACACATAATAGATTTGATGAGGGTTAGTAGAGGTAGAACGAGGCTAGCTGGCTCAGACGCAGACCTATGGGAGCGTTGATGTGTGAGGGTAACAGAGGTGGCAGGATTCCTAGTCGCTGCGACACGGGGTGATAGGAGCGGCGTATGACAGAAGTGAGGGAACTTGGAGGGCACAGCAGTGGGTTTAAAGGACAGGTGGGAGGGGGGCGATTCGACGTGAGCTTTAAAAGAAGGGGGGGAGGGATGGGAGATGCCATGTGGTGATAGGTGCTTCGGTGTGCGTGTTGAGGGGGTGTGAGGGTCCGAAAGTGGTGAACGCGAGACAGGATGTCACAAGCAATGGAGATGTTTATAAGGTGGGTGAGGGCTTGGCCATCCGGCAAGCTAGGCACAGGAAGCGCTTGCTGCTGAGGTGTGTGAGTAGTCTCATCCTATCAGAAATCGGAACAGAGAAATAAGGTGTACCTCACACTCTGTTCCGGCTTCTGATTCGGTGAAAGCTCGTTTGCTGTCCAGAACCGTGGGACTGACCTACCCGTCAGATTACGGAGCAGGTACGTTTTGTTTCTCAGCCTCCAAATGTTGTGCATTTGTCTCTGGCAGGACTGGAGTGCATGTGTATGCCTGTGTGAATGTCTATCTGTGTGTGTGTGTTCATGCATATATGCTTGTATGAGTGAGTGCGTGCTAAAAGGTGTGCGTGCGCAATTTGGAAGAGCCTGTTCGGTGTGTTGGCAAGGTTGGGAGCTGGAGTCAGAGTTGATGGAACTGTTAATACACTGTGTGATTTTTATGCAGTTAGCTAAGTGAGGAAAGCAAACTTGCTGCTGCAGAAGAATTACTATTTATACCAGATTTCTGACTGCTACTTAAGAGTATTGGTTCGCTAGGAGAGAGGCCTGCCTTCTTTCTTGTACCTGTACCACAGTAAACGTATATCAAATGAAAATAGAGACTTTGGCCAATACACCACTAAATAATTACGTTTACGAGGAAAGGGGAAAAAACTAGGAGAGTTTTGACATGTGGAAAAAGTGGAGGAAAGGGAATATTGAAATTTGCAATCTGTGGAGAGGCCCAGTTAAGGAAGGGGTGGGGTTCCTTCGTTTCTGCTTACATCATGGTGTGTGTGTATGCAGAAACGGATGGATGTGTGTGTGTAAGTGCGTGCGTGCCATTTACTTACAGGAAATACACGGAGATCATAAGTGCCCAGAAGCTCCGCCTCGAGCTGCCAAACCACCCCTTGGATTTCATTCACAGCGTGAGTCCGAGGGAGCAGCCATGTCTGCGCCGGGTTTACCAGCGTGCCGCTGTATGTGTTTGTGCATGGGTGTCTGTGCCTGTCTATGGAGCAAGCCTGGACCCTTGACCTCCATACAAAGCTTCAGCAGAGGAGCCTCATGCTCTAGGATGGATCTTGCAGGAGGCAGGGTGGGGCAGGAGCCAACACTGAAGTGGAGTGGAGGCAACAGGTAGGGCGGAAGAGGTGGGTGGAAAACGCTTAAAAGTGGGCAGTGGTGTCTAGTGTCCATGTAATAGCTCGTCCGTAGGGTACAATAGGTCTCACATTTGCGAGAGATTAAGCTAATGGCAATGTAAATGACAATGCCATTTATTTATCTGTTTTCAAAACCAACACATAAATACAAATATTTACAATGCCAATAGCTCTAACTATTCCAAAGGCGAAACCATTGCATTGTAAATGCTTGTCTTGCTCTGCAACCTACTGAATGGTATTGACATTGTTTTCTTTGGGCTTTATTCCATCTATATCGGTAGTGCAGTGGTTCCCAATCTGTGTGCCGAGGCTCCCTGGTGCGCCGTCATACCTAGCCTGGGCAGCCGCGTACCAAGCACTTTAATGCATTTACTGTTGATGGGTTTGTTGGCTTCAGTTAAACTAATTAAACTTAAACGCATGATGTTGATGATTTGTAATTGACATGCCTAAAGCTAGAATCGTAGTGCTTAATTGACGGCATTTCTAGGTAGATGACCTCCATATTTCACTGGATCCCCAAGTTTTAACACTCCGAAAGTAAGTGGAAGGCACCTGATTTATTTTGTTAGACTCATTTATAGTTTAGCTTTTTTGCAAATGTATTTTACACCAATGCACGTTATCAGGAAAGTAAACTTGTCCTACTCTTAAACTCACTATGGGGCTAATTAAAATATCGGGAGGACACCGCTGCGGATTGGAAACCGATGACCTTAAGTCGGCGGTTCCCACCACAGTATTCAGAAGGGACCGCCCATAGGGCGGACGCAAACATCCATTTGTCAAGGAAAGCTTGGGCTGCGGTCCTAAAAGCACAAGCTTCCATTGACAAATGGAGGTTTGTAAACATTCCTGCACTGCGTTGCAGGCACCATGTGGTGCCTGCCACATGGTGCAGGAATGTTTAGAGAGGCATCATAGGTGCCTGCAGGCCACAATGCGTAGGACCAGGGGGAAGGGGGCTGCTAGGGGCCCCCAATGTTACTTTCTGACAGCCTTTCCATGCCGTAAAGGCCGACAAGGATTGGCTGTTGGAAACCGACATCATAATCCAGACGACGGAGCTGCCGTCATTAAAGAATTATGCTGTGTGTCAGAATTGTTTGGACAGTCCCTCTACATACTGCCACTGAACACACGCATTGTAATGCGTCGGTCAGACCACAGCAGCAGAAGGCGGTCGGACCCCAACTGTTGAGCCATCAGGTGGAGTCCGACCGCCATCGAAATCGGGCCCTAGGTGTTATTAAGTATTGACATGTGTACTTGAACCAAAAGAACTTCCAGTACACATTTCTTTCAGTATACACATATTTACAGTCAGGCATGCTCTCTCCGTGAGCACAGGGAAGTAAAACACCATATACGGCATACTGCCAACATTAAGAAGCAAGAAAGAGGGACGTGTGAAAAAAAAATCTGAGGAATTTATTTGGCTTGCATTGAAGTGGCTGCTACAGGTCTTTGGTACAGTCCAGCCACACTAAGGGAATCTCAAAGGTATTCCACAACAAGGGCTGGAATAACAGGATAGACAGAGGGATACAAAAGATGAGAAAAGTACCCATCAGCCCACTCAATAGTGGAGGCTCGTCATTTGGGATTTTCAAATGTAGAAAGTTGGTGTCCAACCAGCACTGCCTCCAGTGAATACTGAGGCTAGCCTAGGACCCAAAGGTTGAACCCTCAACCTGAGCAAATGACAGCACAAGTGGCTGAAAAGGGCTTAGTTGCAGTGCTCAAAGAAATAAGAAAATGTGAGAAAAAGGAAGATAATCCAAGTGATTCTAAAAATGCCTATCTTGACGTCAACAAGAAAACTTTATTGGGTGTGCCCGTCAAGATGGTATAGTTAAAAACAGAGTGACAATAGCAAGAAAGATGGTTTGCTATTTACCCGAGATGTTATCCGGTCAACATGTTTCAGCCTGTAAAGGCTTTCGTCAGGACCTACGTATCACTACTGCAACACTTACTTTATAACGTGTAAGAAAGAAAAATAATGTTTTCATGGGTGGTGTATCCCCTCCTGTTAGAAAAAAGAAAATAAGACAAAATTGCACAAAAAAGTGAAATGCAAAGCGTAACTTAAGTCCCATATAGTGACAGTCACGCATGTATGTAATATTCACAATATTCATAGTATATTCACTTACCCAACTTTGTGGGATCAGGAGCCTCACCTCACCTGGCGACAGCTCAGGCTAAAGGAGGCCACGCACTGAAAGAAATATATTTAAAGTGGGGATGTATTTTAAGTTCATCATATATGCAGTTATTTCCCAGATTACATGTAGACTAAGGCAGTTGTTGGCTACGACCGTTTTGTGGTATTAAAAATATGCTAACCAAACACCCCTCCTAGATGTACCATACAACTATTAGGGTGACATGAAACCTCCGTGGCGGTGTGTGTAACTGGTGTTTATTCAGAAAACAGCTTGGTTTATTTTAGGTGACACATATAGTCATAGGTATAAGTCCTGTGCCATCTGTTGTATGAACTAAAAACTTAGCAAGTAGTAATTTAACACACCACAAGCAAAAAGGTTAGCCTCAAACAGTTCTATCTAGGGAAGAGAGTTTATTAAAACTCTGACATGATAGAGGAGAGAGTGCACTCTTGCATACCAGACTCCTTGAAAAAAATAGGCAACATGTTCTGTATAAGCGTTTACCAAAGTCCACAGGAACGTTACAGAACCCCTAAAGAAAAGGGAAAAAGAAAGAGAATGAAATACCATCCACAGCGGCCCTGTCTGAACACCTACCTCTCCGTCGTTGCCTCTGGCCTAAACTGAACCGAGGGGGAGGTAGTGTGCCAGAATAGCCTGAAGGAAAATAAAGGGACATAGCGGACATGAGAGAGACACTTTTTGTCTACTCTCCTATTGGTTCGTTAACGCCCACTCAATAGACCAATCGTACTCGGTCTGCACACCCGCCGGCTGCTACACCATGCGCGATGTAAAAACCATGTCTTGAATCAGGGCGGACCATATAGAGAACTAACAACCAAGTACACCCATTGGTTCACAATTCACACAGGAAACAGACAGTAAATGTTGACACATTCCCTGCGCGTGAAAAACACTCCCAACCCATAGCCAACGGCGGACCTGATTGGTCCAGGCCGACTTAACCGGAAATGTTGAAGAAGACGCTGTAAAAGGCTGACACTGCTCCGCTGGCTTGGCGGACTGCCTCTTCATTGAATGGAGCATCCTGATTGGTTCTTGTCCCGCAAAAGCGGACAACATACACAAGTGCCGTCTAAAGAAGAATATCAAAGGCCCAGCATATATGACCGCCCAGCACGTATCAATACACAGCCAGATATAAAAGACTTAATGTTTTCTGAACAACCCCCAATTTTGATGTGTAACAGAATACACTGAGGTGCCCATAGCAAGTGGATGTTCGCATAATCCTGCACTCGCCTAATGTCAATTCTCGCCTCAGGTCTCGCCTTGCCACCACGTTTGTATACAGGTGCTTTCAGTTCTATTAGAGAAAGGGGAGAAACGGGCCAACCTAATAGCAACCCAATGCCAGGATGCGCCATTGATTCCGTCCCATACAATCTGCAAAAGTGCAGAACATGTTGACAGTGCCAACGGTTTCAAAGTACGCTCGTTGAGGATAATAATGCCGCAGTTAGCAATATCTGCGCGGACCTGTATCACAAAGAGGCTTCCCTCAAGTGGCACAATTTTAAAGGTGACACGGTCAAGAGTGGTATTCATATAACCGTGTAATCCCAGTGGTCACCCGAGTCTGAGTCCAAAAAACCTCAACCGCTCATGATAGACCTTTAAACCAAAAGCTCCTATACTGTATAAGGGTAACACCAAATGTCAGGAAGCTTCTAGAACACCATATTCTCTGTGTTACACAGTTGCTGGTACTACAGCTGTAACCACGGAACATCGTCGTTCAATCCTTCCGAATCGCACATCAATTTATGGACCCATCTCTGCTCTTTCCTTAGTAGAAATTGGGACACATCTGTTACATGCTGGGGTATGTAAGGTTGTTCTAACACTACCCATTGGAGTTCATCCGGTTGGTGTCTGGCAGCAAGAAAGTGTGAGGTCAGACGCGTCGCCTGCTTGTTACGACTGATCGTGCTCTTATGCTCTTGTATCCGTAGCTTAACCTTTCTCGTAGTCATACCTATGTATCTTAAATTGCACGGGCAGGTGATTAGGTAGATTACTCCCTCGCTATTGCAATTAGTATGACGTTTGAGTGCCCACGGTTTATCAGTGCCAATGTCAACATGGAGAGTTTTCTTCGTTTGTGGGCAGACTGAGCAGTTCCCACAAGGGTAGTGCCCTTGGACCTGTGGGAGATCCCACAGTGTGGCTGTCGGGGTCTCTGGAGTTATTCGTGGTCTTGTGTGTACCAATTCATCTTTGAGGTTGCTACCTCTCTTGAACGCAAACAGAGGCAATGGTATGTTCTCTCCGGTGCTGTTCAAAATACGCCATCTGCGTCGTATTATTTTCTGGATCTTCGATGACGAAGAGTTGAAGGTAGTCACACAGGCCAATCTGTCTAGAGGAGGTTTCTTGACTGGAGGTGCTAAGAGTGCCTCACGGTGATTGTTTTCTGCCCGTTTCTTGGATTTCTTAATCAAAGTACCTGGATATCTCCGTGCGACCAATTTTGTCGACAGGTCTTTAGCTTCAGATTGAAAGTCCACTTTGTCAGAGCAGTTCCTGCGGACCCTCAGGAACTGCCCAAAGGGAAGGTTCTCACGAAGAGACCGAGGATGATGGCTATCGAACCTCAGAAGCGAGTTGCGGGCCATTGGTTTCCGATACAACGTGCTGGCTAAATGACCATCTTTTGGGAAGATCCACAGATCCAGGAAAGAAAGCGCTGTTTTGCTGTAGTCCAGGGTAAACCTCAGATAAGGATTCTGGCTATTGAGCCAGTCTTTGAAACCCAGTAGCGATTGTTCATCACCTCGCCACACCAGCAAGATGTCGTCTATGTACCTTTTCCACACCATCAGTTGCTGATGGTGTGGATTGGTGATGGCAAGGACACAGTCAGTTTCAAACTGGTGAACATAAAGATTCGCCAGACTCGGCGCAAATTTACTCCCCATTGAGGTCCCTGATACCTGCAGGTACAGGTCTTTCTCAAAAGCAAAAAAATTCTCAGTCATAGCTAACTTTGCCAGTTCCATTATGAAAGGGATCGGTGTTATGGTGTCTGGTGCTGCATCTTCCAGAAGTCGTCGTACTGTTTCAAGGGTGTCTAGCTGGGGTATACACGTATACAAAGATTCCACATCTAGAGATACCAAGATGTCTTTGTCTGTATCAAACTGCACTTCAGGTAGTAAGCGCAGTACATCCTTTGTGTCCTGTAGGTATGATGGCATTTTCTTCACCAGTGGACTCAAAAACACGTCCACAAAGGAGGACAAGGGTTCAAGGAGGGACCCTATACCAGAGATGATGGGACGTCCCAGTGGGGGTCTTGTAGGTTTGTGTATTTTGGGCAAGGTATAAAATGCCGGAATGACAGGAAACTTAGTCATTAAAAATGCGGATTCGTGTGCCGTAATCCAGCCTTCACTGCTTGCTTCTTCCACTAGGCATTTGATCTCGTTTGTAAGCCTCAATGTAGGGTTCTCATCCAAAGGGGCATAGAAAAGAGTGTTACTTAGTTGTCTTAGGCACTCCGTCCTATATGAGGTGGCATCCTGCACCACTATGGCACCCCCCTTGTCGGCTGGCTTTATAACGATATTAGTGTCTTTTGACAAAGTTGTCAAAGCATGCCTCTCTGTCTTAGACAGGTTCTGGTAATAGTCATCTTTAGAGAAGTCAAGTGATTTCAAATCGTGTAGGACTGCTGCTTCAAAGGCACCCACTCTGGATGGTACTTGTTGTAGTAAGGGCATGAAGGTGGATTTAACCCTCAAGCCTGTATTCCTATCAACAGTTGGATCTTCCGACTCTTTATCTCTGAAGAGATGATGTAGCCTGACAGTTCTAAAAAATCTCTCAATTTCTCCACGAATCCGAAAGGAGTCTCCATTATTCGTCGGTACATAACCCAGGCCTCTATTGAGTAGTTTGCATTCACTCGTAGTGAGTGTCCGAGTGCTCAGGTTCACCACAAGGTCTTCTTCTGCATCTGTGCATGCTATGTCTGACCTCATTTGCCGCGATGTGCTGGGTCCTCCAGTTCGTCTGCCCACTGAACTTGGTTGTGGCCTCTCCGCCTGCCCCGATTCCAGCCTCGACCCTGTCCTAAAAAAGCCTGGCTGTCAAAGTACTGGGGCTGCATTGGATAGTGTGACATTGGAGGGGGGAATTGGGGATAACCCCACGGGGCTGGTGGCCACCATGGTCCCTGCTGGTACATATTCCCTCGCCCATTATACCTACGATTGGCTCGAGCCTGTCGGCCCTTGCTTCTCCATTGACTGGTGATGCAGAAGAAGACCTTGTGGTGAACCTGAGCACTCGGACACTCACTACGAGTGAATGCAAACTACTCAATAGAGGCCTGGGTTATGTACCGACGAATAATGGAGACTCCTTTCGGATTCGTGGAGAAATTGAGAGATTTTTTAGAACTGTCAGGCTACATCATCTCTTCAGAGATAAAGAGTCGGAAGATCCAACTGTTGATAGGAATACAGGCTTGAGGGTTAAATCCACCTTCATGCCCTTACTACAACAAGTACCATCCAGAGTGGGTGCCTTTGAAGCAGCAGTCCTACACGATTTGAAATCACTTGACTTCTCTAAAGATGACTATTACCAGAACCTGTCTAAGACAGAGAGGCATGCTTTGACAACTTTGTCAAAAGACACTAATATCGTTATAAAGCCAGCCGACAAGGGGGGTGCCATAGTGGTGCAGGATGCCACCTCATATAGGACGGAGTGCCTAAGACAACTAAGTAACACTCTTTTCTATGCCCCTTTGGATGAGAACCCTACATTGAGGCTTACAAACGAGATCAAATGCCTAGTGGAAGAAGCAAGCAGTGAAGGCTGGATTACGGCACACGAATCCGCATTTTTAATGACTAAGTTTCCTGTCATTCCGGCATTTTATACCTTGCCCAAAATACACAAACCTACAAGACCCCCACTGGGACGTCCCATCATCTCTGGTATAGGGTCCCTCCTTGAACCCTTGTCCTCCTTTGTGGACGTGTTTTTGAGTCCACTGGTGAAGAAAATGCCATCATACCTACAGGACACAAAGGATGTACTGCGCTTACTACCTGAAGTGCAGTTTGATACAGACAAAGACATCTTGGTATCTCTAGATGTGGAATCTTTGTATACGTGTATACCCCAGCTAGACACCCTTGAAACAGTACGACGACTTCTGGAAGATGCAGCACCAGACACCATAACACCGATCCCTTTCATAATGGAACTGGCAAAGTTAGCTATGACTGAGAATTTTTTTGCTTTTGAGAAAGACCTGTACCTGCAGGTATCAGGGACCTCAATGGGGAGTAAATTTGCGCCGAGTCTGGCGAATCTTTATGTTCACCAGTTTGAAACTGACTGTGTCCTTGCCATCACCAATCCACACCATCAGCAACTGATGGTGTGGAAAAGGTACATAGACGACATCTTGCTGGTGTGGCGAGGTGATGAACAATCGCTACTGGGTTTCAAAGACTGGCTCAATAGCCAGAATCCTTATCTGAGGTTTACCCTGGACTACAGCAAAACAGCGCTTTCTTTCCTGGATCTGTGGATCTTCCCAAAAGATGGTCATTTAGCCAGCACGTTGTATCGGAAACCAATGGCCCGCAACTCGCTTCTGAGGTTCGATAGCCATCATCCTCGGTCTCTTCGTGAGAACCTTCCCTTTGGGCAGTTCCTGAGGGTCCGCAGGAACTGCTCTGACAAAGTGGACTTTCAATCTGAAGCTAAAGACCTGTCGACAAAATTGGTCGCACGGAGATATCCAGGTACTTTGATTAAGAAATCCAAGAAACGGGCAGAAAACAATCACCGTGAGGCACTCTTAGCACCTCCAGTCAAGAAACCTCCTCTAGACAGATTGGCCTGTGTGACTACCTTCAACTCTTCGTCATCGAAGATCCAGAAAATAATACGACGCAGATGGCGTATTTTGAACAGCACCGGAGAGAACATACCATTGCCTCTGTTTGCGTTCAAGAGAGGTAGCAACCTCAAAGATGAATTGGTACACACAAGACCACGAATAACTCCAGAGACCCCGACAGCCACACTGTGGGATCTCCCACCGGTCCAAGGGCACTACCCTTGTGGGAACTGCTCAGTCTGCCCACAAACGAAGAAAACTCTCCATGTTGACATTGGCACTGATAAACCGTGGGCACTCAAACGTCATACTAATTGCAATAGCGAGGGAGTAATCTACCTAATCACCTGCCCGTGCAATTTAAGATACATAGGTATGACTACGAGAAAGGTTAAGCTACGGATACAAGACCATAAGAGCACGATCAGGCGTAACAAGCAGGCGACGCGTCTGACCTCACACTTTCTTGCTGCCAGACACCAACCGGATGAACTCCAATGGGTAGTGTTAGAACAACCTTACATACCCCAGCATGTAACAGATGTGTCCCAATTTCTACTAAGGAAAGAGCAGAGATGGGTCCATAAATTGATGTGCGATTCGGAAGGATTGAACGACGATGTTCCGTGGTTACAGCTGTAGTACCAGCAACTGTGTAACACAGAGAATATGGTGTTCTAGAAGCTTCCTGACATTTGGTGTTACCCTTATACAGTATAGGAGCTTTTGGTTTAAAGGTCTATCATGAGCGGTTGAGGTTTTTTGGACTCAGACTCGGGTGACCACTGGGATTACACGGTTATATGAATACCACTCTTGACTGTGTCACCTTTAAAATTGTGCCACTTGAGGGAAGCCTCTTTGTGATACAGGTCCGCGCAGATATTGCTAACTGCGGCATTATTATCCTCAACGAGCGTACTTTGAAACCGTTGGCACTGTCAACATATTCTGCACTTTTGCAGATTGTATGGGACGGAATCAATGGCGCATCCTGGCATTGGGTTGCTATTAGGTTGGCCCGTTTCTCCCCTTTCTCTAATAGAACTGAAAGCACCTGTATACAAACGTGGTGGCAAGGCGAGACCTGAGGCGAGAATTGACATTAGGCGAGTACAGGATTATGCGAACATCCACTTGCTATGGGCACCTCAGTGTATTCTGTTACACATCAAAATTGGGGGTTGTTCAGAAAACATTAAGTCTTTTATATCTGGCTGTGTATTGATACGTGCTGGGCGGTCATATATGCTGGGCCTTTGATATTCTTCTTTAGACGGCACTTGTGTGTGTTGTCCGCTTTTGCGGGACAAGAACCAATCAGGATGCTCCATTCAATGAAGAGGCAGTCCGCCAAGCCAGCGGAGCAGTGTCAGCCTTTTACAGCGTCTTCTTCAACATTTCCGGTTAAGTCGGCCTGGACCATTCAGGTCCGCCGTTGGCTATGGGTTGGGAGTGTTTTTCACGCGCAGGGAATGTGTCAACATTTACTGTCTGTTTCCTGTGTGAATTGTGAACCAATGGGTGTACTTGGTTGTAAGTTCTCTATATGGTCCGCCCTGATTCAAGACATGGTTTTTACATCGCGCACGGTGTAGCAGCCGGCGGGTGTGCAGACCGAGTATGATTGGTCTATTGAGTGGGCGTTAACGAACCAATAGGAGAGTAGACAAAAAGTGTCTCTCTCTGGTCCGCTATGTCCCTTTATTTTCCTTCAGGCTATTCTGGCACACTACCTCCCCCTCGGTTCAGTTTAGGCCAGAGGCAACGACGGAGAGGTAGGTGTTCAGACAGGGCCGCTGTGGATGGTATTTCATTCTCTTTCTTTTTCCCTTTTCTTTAGGGGTTCTGTAACGTTCCTGTGGACTTTGGTAAACGCTTATACAGAACATGTTGCCTATTTTTTTCAAGGAGTCTGGTATGCAAGAGTGCACTCTCTCCTCTATCATGTCAGAGTTTTAATAAACTCTCTACCCTAGATAGAACTGTTTGAGGCTAACCTTTTTGCTTGTGGTGTGTTAAATTACTACTTGCTAAGTTTTTAGTTCATACAACAGATGGCACAGGACTTATACCTATGACTATATGTGTCACCTAAAATAAACCAAGCTGTTTTCTGAATAAACACCAGTTACACACACCGCCACGGAGGTTTCATGTCACCCTAATAGTTGTATGGTACATCTAGGAGGGGTGTTTGGTTAGCATATTTTTAATACCACAAAACGGTCGTAGCCAACAACTGCCTTAGTCTACATGTAATCTGGGAAATAACTGCATATATGATGAACTTAAAATACATCTCCACTTTAAATATATTTCTTTCAGTGCGTGGCCTCCTTTAGCCTGAGCTGTCGCCAGGTGAGGTGAGGCTCCTGATCCCACAAAGTTGGGTAAGTGAATATACTATGAATATTGTGAATATTACATACATGCGTGACTGTCACTATATGGGACTTAAGTTACGCTTTGCATTTCACTTTTTTGTGCAATTTTGTCTTATTTTCTTTTTTCTAACAGGTGGGGATACACCACCCATGAAAACATTATTTTTCTTTCTTACACGTTATAAAGTAAGTGTTGCAGTAGTGATACGTAGGTCCTGACGAAAGCCTTTACAGGCTGAAACATGTTGACCGGATAACATCTCGGGCAAATAGCAAACCATCTTTCTTGCTATTGTCACTCTGTTTTTAACTATACCATCTTGACGGGCACACCCAATAAAGTTTTCTTGTTGACGTCAAGATAGGCATTTTTAGAATCACTTGGATTATCTTCCTTTTTCTCACATTTTCTTATTTCTTTGAGCACTGCAACTAAGCCCTTTTCAGCCACTTGTGCTGTCATTTGCTCAGGTTGAGGGTTCAACCTTTGGGTCCTAGGCTAGCCTCAGTATTCACTGGAGGCAGTGCTGGTTGGACACCAACTTTCTACATTTGAAAATCCCAAATGACGAGCCTCCACTATTGAGTGGGCTGATGGGTACTTTTCTCATCTTTTGTATCCCTCTGTCTATCCTGTTATTCCAGCCCTTGTTGTGGAATACCTTTGAGATTCCCTTAGTGTGGCTGGACTGTACCAAAGACCTGTAGCATCTTCCTTGTATTGAATATGTATAGTTGGGGGACAAGGTGCTGGTAGGTCTATAATAATAATTCCCCTTGGGCCCTACTCTACTCTGTAGTTTTGTGTTGCATTGAAGTGGCTGCAATTTTAGTGATAAAATAAAGGTGTGTTTGGTTTAAAAAATCCTGAGTCACCCTACCGAGACAGGGGTGTTAGCACGTATGACATTGGTAGAAATGGAGGTGCATGCAAATATTCTTCAAGTGCAGAAACAATTTGGCAATGGGGCCTATATGCATAGGGGTGCTATCTAATATTGTAAGTGGGCTAAAAAAGATTAAGCAGGTTCTCTAAAAAAGGCATTTATTTTCAGGGAGGTAAATGGAAGTACTCCTGAGGCTGGGATTACACCCCTGCCACCTCCCCAAAAAATGTAACATAGTGGGGGGGCTGCGGCCAACTGGAAATACATCAAGGGAGAAGTGGGTCAAAAACGTTTGGGAACCACCGCTGTAGTGTGTACCAAGTACGTGATATTGTGTAATTCAAGTTCCACCTCTATGCAATAATAGGCAGCCCCTTCTCTTGTATGTTTCATTAAAGCACCATTCAACCTTACATCATGCTCCAGTTCCATTATACCTTGTACCAGGATATCATCTTGAAAGTAACTTCAGCTCTGCATGTTTCCTAGCATCTGCTGCAATACCCTGTGAAGCACTGCAGCAGCTGACACTAAACCAAATAGTATCCACTTATATTGTCATGCCCTGACAGTGTTTCAAATGGTGTTACATGGCATGATGCTGAATCTATAATTAATTACCTTTCTAAAATGATCTTTGCCCTAGAGTGTCAAATGGCCTTCTAATTGTTGTTTTTTGTATAAACTAGCACTATCTTCCCCTTCTGGTTGTGGTAGAGTGAGGATTATCTATAATCATCTGAAGAGACTGTTAGTTATAGATTCCTTGGACTGGATCCGGAGAATTTTTTTCTTGGCATTACCCCTGCGCGTCGGTGGGTGGCGTTGATCGACTCCGTGTCCATTATCAGCGTTGTGGTTGCCGGGATGACGTTGCAGTGCCTACTTAGATGCCGCAGTGCCTACTTAGACGCCGCCCTGCGCACTGACGTTAGTTCTTTCTTTTTTCATGCCAGCCTAGCACAGATCAGGAGAGAGCTATGCCTTAGTCACTTTTTGAATAAACATTTTATTGACTTTCGTTTTGAGTCTTCGACTCCTGGTGTGCGAGGGATGACCCAACGCTAAACTGGGTTCAAGCCTTGCAACGCTTGTCACAAGCTGATGTCTGTGACAGACCCACACCTCGTGTGCCTTTGGTGTCTGGAGCGCGACCAAGACCTGAAGTCGTGCTCCAGCTCCCTCTGTCTATCCTGTTATTCCAGCCCTTGTTGTGGAATACCTTTGAGATTCCCTTAGTGTGGCTGGACTGTACCAAAGACCTGTAGCATCTTCCTTGTATTGAATATGTATAGTTGGGGGACAAGGTGCTGGTAGGTCTATAATAATAATTCCCCTTGGGCCCTACTCTACTCTGTAGTTTTGTGTTGCATTGAAGTGGCTGCAATTTTAGTGATAAAATAAAGGTGTGTTTGGTTTAAAAAATCCTGAGTCACCCTACCGAGACAGGGGTGTTAGCACGTATGACATTGGTAGAAATGGAGGTGCATGCAAATATTCTTCAAGTGCAGAAACAATTTGGCAATGGGGCCTATATGCATAGGGGTGCTATCTAATATTGTAAGTGGGCTAAAAAAGATTAAGCAGGTTCTCTAAAAAAGGCATTTATTTTCAGGGAGGTAAATGGAAGTACTCCTGAGGCTGGGATTACACCCCTGCCACCTCCCCAAAAAATGTAACATAGTGGGGGGGCTGCGGCCAACTGGAAATACATCAAGGGAGAAGTGGGTCAAAAACGTTTGGGAACCACCGCTGTAGTGTGTACCAAGTACGTGATATTGTGTAATTCAAGTTCCACCTCTATGCAATAATAGGCAGCCCCTTCTCTTGTATGTTTCATTAAAGCACCATTCAACCTTACATCATGCTCCAGTTCCATTATACCTTGTACCAGGATATCATCTTGAAAGTAACTTCAGCTCTGCATGTTTCCTAGCATCTGCTGCAATACCCTGTGAAGCACTGCAGCAGCTGACACTAAACCAAATAGTATCCACTTATATTGTCATGCCCTGACAGTGTTTCAAATGGTGTTACATGGCATGATGCTGAATCTATAATTAATTACCTTTCTAAAATGATCTTTGCCCTAGAGTGTCAAATGGCCTTCTAATTGTTGTTTTTTGTATAAACTAGCACTATCTTCCCCTTCTGGTTGTGGTAGAGTGAGGATTATCTATAATCATCTGAAGAGACTGTTAGTTATAGATTCCTTGGACTGGATCCGGAGAATTTTTTTCTTGGCATTACCCCTGCGCGTCGGTGGGTGGCGTTGATCGACTCCGTGTCCATTGTCAGCGTTGTGGTTGCCGGGATGACGTTGCAGTGCCTACTTAGATGCCGCAGTGCCTACTTAGACGCCGCCCTGCGCACTGACGTTAGTTCTTTCTTTTTTCATGCCAGCCTAGCACAGATCAGGAGAGAGCTATGCCTTAGTCACTTTTTGAATAAACATTTTATTGACTTTCGTTTTGAGTCTTCGACTCCTGGTGTGCGAGGGATGACCCAACGCTAAACTGGGTTCAAGCCTTGCAACGCTTGTCACAAGCTGATGTCTGTGACAGACCCACACCTCGTGTGCCTTTGGTGTCTGGAGCGCGACCAAGACCTGAAGTCGTGCTCCAGCTGCCGGGCCATGAATCCAAAGTCTTTGGGGGAGTGATCCCAAAAGCTCTTGGAGGCCCAGTGGTCGGCTCTGCGTCACTCCCGGTCTCGTTCGAGAGGAAGGCTTCGAGGCCGGTCGTGGAGCCCTCACTCCTTGTCGCACCCCTAGTCTTCGAGGTCTTTGGGTAGTCAAAACACAAGAAGAATGCGAAGATGCACCAGTGCTCTTTGCCTTCTCCCCGGCGGTCTGTTGATGCTACACGGGACTAGGTGTGTCGTCACTCTAAGGCTCCGTCTCCGGTACCTCCTTCACGGAGAACTTCATGCACGCCTCCCCCATTTCCAGGAGCTGGAGCACCCCTACCCCACTCTGCAAGTTTTACAAGGCCCTCCACCTTGTCTTTGGGCAACCCGACTCCACTGGAGCACCTTAGGGCCCCGCAGAGCCGGTCGGAGATCCTAGGCCTTTTTTCCCGGTGGCTCCAGCCCTGGCACTGGAGGGCCCCTGCACATCCAGGCCTGGAACTGGATCGACGCTGGTCGATCTTACTTGACCTTCCCCACCAACAACACCCCCCCAGTGCTGGCCATGCCCCTTCCCGACACCGTTCCCAAATTCACTCCCAAGATGACACCAATCAATGTCAGAGTCAATGCCCCAGGGTACTTTTGTTCCCCAGTTCATCCCTGGTGTATCCTACTGCCCAGAAGGTGGTGATAAGGACTGGGCGGTGTCACTGGACCCTTTAGCAGACCAGCTAGAAGAACCGGACTGGAGAGAGGACTTGGGTGATGCCAGAGGTCTGGACCTATCTCCAGACCTTGTCATGCTTTCCTCCCCTACCGTGACTACGAAGGAGGGAGTGTCCTATGCTGTGGTTGTGCGAAGGACGGCCGAGGTCTTGGGCCTTGAGCTCCCTCCTTCAGTGGCAGTCAGGACTAACCTCCTGACAGATGTGCTTCAGCCTGTGGCATCCACTTCTGCACCTCTATTGCCCTTCAATTAATCCCTCACTGATATTCTCCTGGGCACCTGCTCAAAGCCCAGCACAGGGGCTCCTTTGGAGAGGATGATTGCCCGCCGCCATCGCCCGGGCCAGGGCGATCCAGTTTTCCTCACCCAACATGTTATCACAACGGGGAGCGAGAGATGATCAAACCAGTTGCACTCTCCCACTGACGATACTTAAACACCAGAGCAACTGATTAATCTAGGATTCTACCCGAGGAAGAAAAGACATCCCCTCTATTTTAGGATGTTATTATCACCTATGCAGTATCCAAAGATATTAGAGTATCCAAATAAATAGGCATGGACGCCTCTCTCACATATCATGACATGCTTCACCATCAGCACCTATCCATACCCTGGTAAGATGGTACCACAAGGGCGGACTCAACCATAGATGTAATGGGAGTTCTTAGATAAAGTCAAGCTGGACAAGCAGGGATCCAGAAGAGTGATTAATTAAAAATACCTCTAGGTATGCCATAATATTCTTCTTTATTTTTAGGGTACCTGGGGTATGAAATAAATCTTTTGTGTTGTATTGTATATAATCTTTCAATTACATCCTCTGTGCCAACATGTTTCGGCCCAGTCTAAGAGCTCGCTCGGGTCTGGGGCCTTCATCAGGGCTATGTTTTAGGTGTCCCTTCTGTCATGCCCACGCACACCATGCACACTAGTGAGGCTTAAAACCTTCACCTGTCTTGATCTTCTATCCAGAGGATTTTCCTCTAGTTTTTTATGCCTAGAGTCATGCGGTTCGTGCGAGTAGTACCATCTTGTAGTCACGCTTTCTTCAAAGATCGAGCACCGCGGAATTACCTAAGTGCTTCAACGCAGACTGCCGCCGAGTCTGCGTTGAAGCACTATGGATAGAAGATCAAGACATGTGAGAGCTTTAGGCCTCACAAGTGCACATAATGTGTGTGCACATCAGAGCAACTGGATCACCTTGGGAAGTGCATGTTCCCTTCCTCCCGCTTAGCACTGCGGTCCGTGATTACTGCGTGCCTCTTTGGTTGAAACTCCCACACCATCTGCGACTCGGTTGCACAAGTGCTGCCTCAGTGCCCGGAGGAGGCCCAGGCTGTTCTCTCTCAGGAAGTGGCGGATGGGAGAGACACAGCCACAATAAGATGTGGACTGGATACCACCGACTCACTAGGCAGAACAACTGCCACATCCGTAGCCCTTCGGCGCTAAGCCTGGTTGAGGACATCTGGCTTTTCGTGGGATGTCCAGTCTACCTTGATGGACATGCCTTTTGATGGCTGTCATCTTTTTGGCGACAAAGCAGACTCGGCGCTAGAGCGCTTTAAAGATCTCGGGCTATGGCCAGATCTTCGGGCCCCACTGCGCCTTCCCAGCCACCCAGTGTGCTTTTCGTTTCTTGCATGGCTACGATAGGGGCGCCCAGCCGTGTCCGGCCCAGCCTAGTCACCAGTACATGCAAGGTGCACAGGCTCTGCATGGCTGCGGATGTGAGACCCAGCGACCTTGCAGGTCTGGGAGCCAGCGGGCGGCCAGTCCACCGTCACCCCCTACCGCAGCCTCCAAGCCTTCCTAGTCCGACGTTTCAGGCCCACCAATGGCCAGTAGGTGGCAAGATTTGCCATTATCTCCCCCACTGGCAATCCATCACATCGGACAGGTGGGTTTTGCAAATAGTCAGAAGGGGCTACTCCCCTTTGAGACTACCCCTCCCTCCATGCCGTCTTTCGATTGTATGTCGGAGGATCATTTGGTGCTTCTCCACCAGGAAATTTCAGCTGTCTTGGCCAAGGGAGCTATCGAGAGGGTCCCTGCACCAGAAGTAGGTTGTGGTTGCTTTTCCCGCTACTTTCTGGTGCCCAAGAAGGACAAAGGCCTACGTCCTATCCTGGACCTCGGAGCCCTCAAACGCTGCCTCCGAAAGGAGAAGTTTAAAATGCTCACATTGGCTCAGGTCCTGTCCGCCCTCGATCCTGGAGACTGGATGGTGGTGCTGGACTTGCAGGGCGCATATTTCCACATCCCCGTCCTGCCAGCCCACAGGCGCTACCTACAGTTCACGGTAGACTACTCGCATTTTCAGTTCACCATGCTCCCCTTTGGCCTTACCAGTGCCCCTCGGGTGTTCACGAAGGTGATGGCGGTGGTCGCAGCTCATCTGCGCAGATCCGGGTTCTAGTCTTCCCCTATCTCGACAACTAACTGTTGAAGGCTGGCTCGCCCCAGGTGGTCGTCTCCCACCTCCAGACTATGGCGGACTTCTTGCATTCGCTGGGGTTCACTATCAATGTGCCGAAATCACACCTGACTCCCTCTCAGACGCTCCCTTTCATTGGAGCTGTTCAATCTGGACACAGTGCAGAGCCTAATCCTCCTGAGCAGCGAGTCCGGGATATTCGGGCTATGAATCCAATGTTTCAGCCTCTATCCCTCATTTTGGTGAGAATGACCCTGAGGCTGCTGGGCCTCAAGGCCTCCTGCATACTGCTGATGGATCATGCCAGATGGCATATGCGGGCTCTGTAGTGGGACCTGAATTCTAGTTGGCACAGCATCAGGGGGAATCTTTCTGACTACGTCCAGATCTCGGAGGGAACTGCATAACAACTGCAGTGGTGGTTAACAAACCAAGCTTGGGTCAGAGGCAGATCCCTCTTTCTTCTCCAACCAGATCTGACAGTAGTGACACATGTGTCCCAACCAGGGATGGGGCGGCCATCTGGGAGAGGCGGGGATCAGAGGCATGTGTTCTCCGGCAGAGTCCGGGCTTCGTATCAACCTGCTAGAGCTCTGGGCGCTCTGCTGGCACTGAAGGCATTCCTTCCCTCTCTCAAGGGGAAAGAGGTGCAGGTTTTCACAGACAACACCGCAGCCATGTGGTACTGCAACAAACAGAGCGGGGTGGTGTAGTGGACCCTATGTCAAGATGCTCTGCTCCTCTGGACATGGCTGGATCATCAGGGCATGGCCCTGGTGTTTCAACACCTGGCTTGTTATCTGAACGCCAGGGAGGACGAATATTAGCCATCGGTGCCTGGTAGATCACGAATGGCGTCTTCACTCGGAGGTGGTGCAAGGTCTCTTTCAGCGGTGGGGAGAGCCTTGGTTAGATCTGTTTGCCACCGAAGTGAACGCGCAATGTCAACAATTTTGCTTGTTGGAGTTTCCAAGGTGGCACTTGCTCGGCAATGCTTTTCATCGTGAGTGGAACTGCGGCGTCCTGTACACCTTTCCGCCTGTACCACTTCTGCCCAGAGTGCTGAAGAAGATCAAGGGTGACCAGACCCAAGTTATTCTAGTGGCTCGGACTGGGCACGATGAGTCTGGTACTCAGAGCTCCAGAGCATGGCCATCGATCCTCCACTCAGCCTGCCTTCTGTCGCAGCAGCGGGAGATGGTTCATCACCTGAACCAGTCCGGCCTCCACCTCCTTGCGTGGAGATTGAGCGGCGACAGTTGACAGCTTTTGACCTTCCTCCTGAAGTCTGAAATGTCATCCTGGCAGCCAGGATTCCCTCCACTAAAACAGTATACGCCTATAGATGGAACAAGTTTGTGGCATGGTGGACAGCAAAGGCTGTGGATCCCCTTTCTGCCCCTCTTTCAGAGGTCCTCTAGTATATACTTTCTTTTGCCCAGCTGGGCTCTGCTGTGGGCACTCTCAAAGGCTATCTTGCTGCTATCTCTGCTTTTCTTTGGCTGCCAGATCAGCCATCCTTATTCAAGTCCCCTATTGTAAATAGATTCTTTAAGGGCCTTACTCATCTCTTTCCTCCATCTCCTTTCATAATGCCCCTGTGGGACATGAATCTTGTTTTAACTTATCTTATGTGTGCTCCCTTCGAGCCCCTTTACCACTGTCCTTTCAGGCTTCTCTATCAGAAAACTGCCTTCCTGTTGGCATCACCTCTGCTCACAGAGTGAGTGAGCTTCAAGCGCTATCTTCTAAGCCCCCTTTCTTCTTTGTGCATCCAGACAAAGTTGTGCTTAGGACCAGCCGCGGTCTGTGCAGGTAACAGCGGTGGGGCCGTGTGTGTGGGGTGGGGCGGGGGGGTTTAGAGGGACGATGACGAGGGGAAATTAATTAATTAATGAATCCCCCCTCTGCATCTTCCCTCGAAATCTCCCCCCACCCGGCCCCACCGCTGTTACCTGCACGGACCGCGGCTGTTTAGGACGAGGCCCTCGTTCCTTCCTAAAGTGGTTACACCATTTCACATAGGACAAACAATCACTTTGCCCACCTTTTTCCTACTTCTGCACCCTTCCAAGGAGGAGGAGAGACTCCACCATCTAGACCCTAAACGTGCGCTATCTTTCTACCATCTGTGTGGATGATCAACTCTTCATTGGCTGTGCTGTTCAAAAGCGGACCTACTCTCGATAGGTTGTCCTTTGTATTAAAATATGTTAACGCTTTAGCGAAAAAGGAACTTTTAGTGGGGCTGCATGCTCACTCCACTAGGGCTACGGCTCCAACCACTGCATTGGCACATGGAGTCCCACTTCTTGACATCTGCCAGGTGGCCACGTAGGCATCTATGTATACATTTACCAGACATTTCTGCCTGGACAGCCAAGTCCTCCAGGACAGCTATTTTTCACGTTCGGTCCTGAGCTATCTTTGTCTCACATACATCAAAGGGTAGCAAGATTGTGGCCAAGCACTGGGGAAGGCAGGCCTCTTGCATTTACTTGTGTACTGTCTTGGCAACCCTCTCTCTCAGCAATCTCTTTTAATGGGCCAGAGCTAAGGCTAGTCTCCACTCTGAAGTAAGGAGTGCAGCAGGTCTGGCAGGGTGCAGCTGCGACACAGGTAGTCAATGCCAAATTCCACCATCACTTTGTTTTCCTCGTTGCAAAAGGTGTGCCCAGACATGAGTCTGTCGTAAATAAGCTGCAGACACTGCTTAATCTGTGAAGCTGATTGTTATATTTCTAATGAAGGTCTGACAAGGTAGATTTGCTTGTGTATTTATTGAGCATAAATACAATAAACCATTACATATAAGAGCCTGGGCCAACGGACTCAGAATGGATTATGAGTCATGTAGAACACTGGCCAATGGTTCTACATGTCACCAATGGCCAGGATGCCACACTGATTTATTCAGGAGAACAGCAGAGAGTGACCCAACTGACTCTAATAGAACATGGAGTGTAGAGTCAGAGTGGTAAGTATTCTGGAATGTAGTGAGTACATAGAGAAATAGAGATTAACAATAGATAATATTTACAACAGAGTCCCCTGCCTTCTGTGCCAGGGGAATGAAGCTAAAACTCACTGATGAGGGATAAATAGGCAGGAACTGGTCTGCTATTGTTTTTGCTTATCTGGTGAGGACCTGGTCCAGCCCCTCTTCCTGGAGCAAGGCCTTAGCTGATCTTCCTATGGCTGCTCTCAGTCTAGAGCGGCACAGTGGACGCGACAGCGACGAGCTGGAATCCAGCCCGGCTCATTCCCAGTAGCTGAGATTCATTCAAGCATTGCACCTGCTGCTCCCCTATCCCAAGGCACCGGGGCAGGCCGGGTTCCCTAACTCAGGCTCATTACCGAAAGCAGCACTGCAACCAGAGAGAGCGGCACTGCCACCAGGTGATCACAGTTCAGCATAGAATAAATAGCTATATGTGGTCAGGAACAGTGCACAAAATCTGAGAGCCTTGGTCCCTGGAGAGCCCAAAGCTCCCGGGATTGAGTGGACTTTCAGAACTGAAACTGGGAAATAACTTGTTACTTACGGCCAGAAAAATTATTATGCACTTTCCTATTTCCAGGTACTCGCATTATTTGCATTGGGTCAGTGAGAGTGGCCTTTATTCGTCAGTTTAGCAACAATGTCAGATTGCTCTGCCCTCCTTTTCTAAGAAATACGTCACAGTCTCTTGGACAGGGTGCTTAGGTTTCTAAAGGCAGGAAGGGTGCTCTGTCCTGCACTGGGTTTCAGAGCTCATCCTTTGGCTCCTCATCTTCTTGGTGAGAACCCAAGGGTTCCGCATCCGTCTCTGACTTGTTTTGTTTATAGAGCATAAAGTATATGTGTACACTGGAAACAAATACATGTAGGTCACCTGCTGCCAACAGCCGTGCATGGCTTAAAACCAGAAATCTGCAGCACAAAGTCTATGAGACTATCTATGCCAGTGGTGCAACTGATACCATAATAGAACGTAAGACGGGACCTGCAGGAGGTTTGGCTGTTCCTAGGGACTCGGTGCCACCCTGCTGTGCTGCCTGAGGAGGGCGCAGCCTGTTTTTTAGGTCTCGCCTGTCAATGCGCTTGCACATTGAGCTTGCGAGAATATAGGGGCTTATCCAGAGCTTAACCATCGGGCGATTCCATGCAGTGCCCGTGAAAAGCAAGCGCATTGCCATAAAAAGCGCGTGCACATCAAAGCCAGCCATCTGTTCCCCAGCTTGGTGCCTCCAGCAGCTCTTCAAAGGTATCCGCTCCGCCCCTTGCTGCATCAAAGGCTTTCATTTCGCGGCCGCGTTTTTTTTTTCTGCCCCTGTTGCGCCGCCCGACTTGTTTTAACTTGTTTACTTTCACTTTGACGGCCGCCAGGCCGTCTCTCGCGTTTCTCCTCCCCCCTCCCCACAGCAATGCCAAGAGCTTTTTTTCTCTCGTTTTTTGGCCTCCTCCCCCTCCCCACCCCCTTCCTCCTTCCTCTTCCCTCTTTCTTTTTCTTGGTTCACATGCTGCGCACACCGGGTAGTGTTAAAGATGTGGCAGAATAAAGTATTTTTAGTAAGCAGCCCGGTCTGGCTCTTTTCAATGCATGGTCATTACCATATACACGTCATCATGTTTGATGCGGGTGTCGGCTATCCACAATTGAAGTCTCTTTCATGGCGGTTCTTTTCGTGAGTTTACTGACACGCTGAGAGTATGACCGAGTTTTTGAGGGTCACAGAGACGTTTGATTACACACTGCTTTTTGTTTGTTGCAGGACACAAACGCATATATACTATCGCCTCGAGTTGTTTACGGAACAACATTAGCGGACGGACCGGTAAGCTTGTATACAATGTCGGCGGCGGTTGAAATCTCCACATGTTTTGAGTATGGTTGATTCATATTGGTCTGGTGTTGTTTTTACAGAGTTCTGCTTTCTATCGATCCGTATCCTCCAGAGTATTTCTTGAATCGGTGAGTAAGCGATTCTTACCTCTGCAACAACACTATTATTCACTCGGGTTAGTGGTGAAGGAGAGTAGTTCATTACTCTGAATCAAGAGCCGTTTTAATTACATTCTTTTCTATGGTCACACTCATAGCGTTTTTCAGCACACCTCACATCTATCACGGTGCACCCCCGAGCTTTTCTCTTATCTTTTCCGAGTGCAACTCCAATTTGTGTTGTAAATTTCTTGGTTTTTTTTTCCCTTCAGTCTGCGACCAGTCCTTCCGCCATTATCCTGCCACTAGAGCGCTCCCCTGCTCCTCCGCCCCCGCTCACTCCACCCCACCCAAGGCTGGACTGACAATTGAGGCAGCCTCGCAATTTCGAATGAACTGTAAACTAGGGCTGTGTTTTTATTATTATTAGGGGTAAATATGTGTGTCACGAGTGTAAGCTGCAGCAAACAGACCTACACACTGCTGCATGTAACTTGCCTCGCGCTCCGCGGCTGGCCTTATCGACTTTCCTCTCCAGCGCCATCGAGTAGTATAGCTTACAATTTTTGATCTGCAAAGTTACGTCTGTTTTAGCTTTCTTCTGATTGAGCCTTCCGTGGTGCAAGCAGTCCCGGCGGAGTTTTCACCAATCTCGGGCCAAGTGTCGGTGCTGCAAACAATAAAGTATTTTTAGTAAGCAGCCCGGTCTGGCTCCTTTCAATGCATGGTCATTACCATATACACGTCATCATGTTTGATGCGGGTGTCCACGGCCACCAGGCCGTGTCTCTCGTTTCACCTCCCCCCTACCCCCCTCCCCACAGCAATGCCAAGAGCTTGTCTTTCATTACGTGGCTGTTTTGTATGGTTACTTCGTTCTCATTGTATCTTAAGAGAGCGTGTTTTCATCGTCTCCACTCGTAGCCTGCAGCTTGAATAATGTATTTCAGCTGCCTCCGTTTTGACTAATTTGCCTTACCCGGACAAATGCTATAGGTGTCACATTTGAAAAAGTTTAAAGTATTGGCATTGTAAATGACAAAGCTATTAATTTTGCTATTTTCAAGACCAACACATTAAAAAAAATTGTCATTTACAAAATCAATAGCTCCAACTTTTCTTATGCGAGACCTAGTGCATTTCCAATGCTTGTTTCCCGCGCCGCATGCTCTCAAATGCCCTACCACCTCCCCCAGCATGGGACGCGTGCGGGAACAGCCCGTGCCTATTGCAGGCCGGTGCACGGCCGTCGGAGGCTGGGCCCGTCTCTTAGTTTTTGCTTCCCGCGTTGACCAAGGAGTGCATGAAAGAGCTGAAATTGAACCATAAATTCAAATCTGTTCCGAACAGGCGCCACCAAAATACGTTTGGCCAGGGCCCCCAAAATCCTTAAATGTCACTGGGCCTTACAGAGTCTGGTTCGCAGGATGGACAGGTCCCTAATATTCCGGGATAGTGGCGTGTGTTTTCAGTATTGTAACACTACTGTAGCTCACTAATATTACTGCAAATAATCGCAGTGACATCTCCCATTTCCCATATGTGAGGTCCCATTGTGATCTACAGGAAACTTTTGTATGGATTTTGCATGAAACAAACGAATTTGTCTGCAAAATGTCTGTCATAGACTCTCTACACATCACCCACATTTAAAATCAATTAAAGGAACATGGTATTTTAAGTTGCCTGTTTACGAATTATTCAAGTTAATCAGGGAAAGACTCTGCAGATCAAAGCTAGCTCTATCAGGGCCCTCCCTGAAAAGCTGGGGCCCAGTGCCAGAGCCCACTTTGCCCATGTCTTAAAACTTCTCTGGTAAGGCCCCTAGGAGTTTTGTCTATCCCGCCGGAGTATGCTGTGCAATCCAATCTGCACCTGCTCACCGGTGGTAGGTGGTCCGAATTACCCTCAATCCAACCGAAACCATTCCCACAGCGGGGTGTGAGCACCTTTACAGTGCACCAGCCAATAGGCTGTGGATCCCTCCGCCCGCGTCTGTCGAGCCATTTGTAGAGTGGCAAGACTTTATTAACTTGTTGACGGGGGTTGGGAGTAGCCATCCCTGACCTATTGATTCAGAGACTGTTGGGGCATTAAGTGGGCACAAAGGATAGCTTGACTGCCTACTTTCAGTTCACGGATCCGTAGTTCTACCCCATCCTGGCCTTTATACAAGGAGGCTTGAATTATGGGGAAACAAAAGCCACAGGTGAGTGTAACTACATCTCAGTCCAACACCACTATGGGTGCATTTCTGCAACGTGCTGTAGGCGTTATCAGCAGAGATCGAGCTGGTTGAACACGGTTTATCCCTTTCTTCATCCATCTCGCCATCCTTGGAGACTCACCACCCAGGCTCGTGATCTTGGGGATGTGTCTTCCCCCTCGCTGGCTGGGGCCATGAAAGGTCTCTAATTACCTCACAGAACCTTGCAGTACTCGAACCCCCTTCATCACCTAGGCCCAATTTGGCTCCTTTACCCAGAGAGCCCAAATTATTGGTGGGCGCGAATAAGGGACATGGAGAGGTAGGAAAGAGAGTGCAGATGGGCAGCAAATCTAAACGCCCAAGGATTACCACCACTCAGTCCCCCAGGACTAATGCCACTGTGCCCAGGAAGAAGCACAAGCTGGAAACCTGCATGGATTCGCTGTATGGATTGGTGCTTTGGATGATAAATTGGAACCGATTTATTGGCATCTAGCAGCAAGCGAATTGGCACTGACAAATCATAAAAAGTCAGCGCCTATTATGGGAGTGCAAGGTAAGACACCCCAGTCCCATCTCTACCCTCTAATGCTGCCATTCCACAGGCTACCTATGACCTAGAAGAGTTACAGAGCTATTAAGTGATCGGGATAGTGAGACATCTGTTCTACCCAGTGCTTTAAATGGGGAAAAAATAAGTGCAGGTACTTATCAAATTGAGCTAGGGGTGGGCATGCTTATATAAAGACACTACTGCCTCTGTCAAGTAATTATTTTGCCCTTGAATTACACTTTCAATAGTCTCAAATTTCCTGCATGTGCAAATTCCCTCTGTACATATGGGCATGGCATATGTAGACAATTAATAACCTGTCTCCTGCTAGGCCCCTTTCAACTGCGTAAGCCGCCCATTGCGCTTATAGGGAATGTTATGTTTGGACTAAGCTTTGTATGCCACAGGATTTCCAGTACAAATTTACGAGCTTTAGAAATATGCATAATGATCTGCTCAGTGTGATATTAGTAGTGCCATGACCATGGCCAAGTACGGTTTGATTTTGGGCCCTCGCTGTTAGATCAAAGACCAGCAGTGTTTGATTCTGTGCCAGCATCGGGTGTTGTTAAGCCAGAAATGTATGCTCTTGCGCTCAGGGTCCCATTGCTGACCCTGAGTGGGTCAGCAATAGAAAAGACTGAGCCAGCACTGTGTTGGATTGACTCAGTTCTTTGAGACCTTGACTCACTCGTACGATTTTGATTGTTCTTTTTATCACCAGTATTTGATCTTGCCTAAGCCAGGTGTGATGTTGATCCAGAATTGCCTGTTCTTGGGCCATCAACTAGTCGATTTTGGTCAAGCAGTGTCTGATATTGGGTCAGAACTGTGTGACTTTGACTCACAGAGTATGATCTTTGGCCAGTGTGTTCCTGGTTCAGCACTGTGTGATCTTAAGCAATCCTGGCCTGATCTTTAGCCATTGGTGTGATATTGGCCAATGCTGGATGATATCTTGCTCCAGTCCTTTGGGGTGTTGGCTCAGTCCTGTCTGATCATGGCTCGGTTATTGCAGATCTTTCCCAGGGCTGTGTTACCCATTGAGGCACAGATATGAAAAATAAAGGAGAGCAGTACCCGGTTCCAAGTGGCAAAACTCATGATTTAGGTGAGAGATTTTTTGCTTAAAATTATGTTTTAACTTTCTCATAATTTTCCTTTCATTCTGATGAAAGCAAACCGGAAAATAAAATTTTATTGCAATGTAGGTCATCTCTAAAACTATTCCCAAGTATTCCCAATATATTGTCATGTAAACATTGACCTCTGTATTGTGAAGTGTCATGGTCCTTCCACCTATTGTTACTACCATGGAAGGGGATTGCAGGGGCAGTTCCTACAGAACAGCTACAACACACACACAGACATCACTGCTTTGCCAAATTTGTAATTTTCATTTGGTAATACCTGCACACTAGCTAATATCTGCACAGTTCTAGCCACCCCCCCCCCATCTGCACCACGGTTTTCAAGTGCTCCTCATATGAATGGCTCTATCCTCACCATCTCTTAAACACACTGGACATATTTATGCAGCTTGCTGTGTGTATGGGGACAGACCACACCAGAAACCGCCAAGGGAACCTCAGAATCAATTTGGCAGATTAAGAACCGTGCACAAATCACTGTGGGTGATGTTGGGCCTGCACAATGTTGTAGGCCAGCATATGTGACCCCAGGACTTTGGGATATTGGGCGTTGGTGAGATGGTTTGTGAAGCTTTGGCAATTGATGAATACTGAACAAAGTGTAGTTTCATAATGGTGCTGTGCTTTGTAATACCATGTCTGGGCCTTCTGATACAGCAACAACACAGTATGACCTCGGCCAAACTCTGTGTATTTAGGTGGACTGGGCGTGCACAGTGTACTGAGATTGGTGCTTTTCATTCTTTCAAGGTTAACTCCAAATAGAGAGTTATTATAATTACTGTTTGTACACATTTCCTATCCAGTGACTTTCTATAGACATTACATATGAACGTGGATTACTTCAAGCCATCATTTTATACCACGTATAGATAGTGTGATAAAATAAGCTATTTTTGCACCAGATGTAGACGCTTATGTACCTCATGACAGAAACGTATTTCAGTTCATGTGCTGACTGTATCAGTGATTGTTGTGAACTTATAACATAACTGCCATTATAATGAGTTAGGTTATTAAAATTGAGTAAAAATGCATCCCTGGTTCTCTGGCTGTTGAATTTTGAAAGCACATTGCAGGGGTTGACCAAACTGTTCCAAGAGGATGTAGCTACACCGTGAATAAAGTGTGAAAGAATGACTTTCAGTGCCCAATCCTTCTCTACACTGCTAAAGAGGGGTGTGAAGACCTGCTGGTAGAGGCCCTGACCCAAAAAAGAAGAAGCCTCTTAACCTTCAGTGCAACCACCTCAGACTTCGGATTCGCAAAAATAATGAGTTACAGCAGTTTCAGCGCACACCAAAACACATGATAAATGTATGAAAATAAAGTGGTTAACTCCTTACAAAAAAATTAAATGAAGGCCAAACAATGTGTTATGCTTTAGTTTATGCGTTTAAATAAAAATATTTACAGCTTCAGTTCTTATTTGTTTGTTTTAGGTACAACATTCATACATTGTCTTGCCCATAAGCATGGGCTCACATACAGGAACAAGACCAAGTAGACATGTACACACAAAACATTCTCTCACATTTTCTTTAAAATACCTTCAGATAATGTCCGGTTTTCTCTCTGTCACTTCCGCTCTCACACACAAAAGCAGACATTCACTGGCACTAAAGTTTCACAACAGAATTAACAAGCATTGAAAATGCAATAGGTCTCGCCCTCGTTTGAGTTGAAGCACTTCTGTTTGTAAATAGGTGGCTTTTTAACTTTGCTTTTATTAGTGTTTTTCAATCTTTCAAGCATATGTATGCATATATGTATATGTATGCATGCATTTATATTTGTATTTATATAGATATGCAGATGTATACATGTATGTATGTAAATATATACACATACATATATATATGCATGCATATGTGTGCGCGTAGAGAGAGAGGTAGAGAGTGAGTAGTAGAGAGTATTAGTGAGTGAGTAGTAGAGAGTAGTACAGAGTGAGTAGTAGAGAGTGAGTAGTAGAGATGGATACAGAAGAAAAGGGAGAGCAGTAGAGAGAATGAGGAAGGAAGAGATTGGTAGACAGGAGGAAGGCTAACAAACATATGAGAGTAGAGAGGAAGGGAGAAAAGGAGTGATGGACAGGTCCCTTCACATCCCCTCGGGTGTGCATGCCAGGCCTGGCTCTCCGGCATGTGGAAGTGGTGCCCTGCGGCGGGGCCGGGCAGCCGTGGAGGATGCCAGGAATGCTGCTTGGGACTTGTGGAGCCCGGGACAAGGGGCCGGGAAGCTCTCCTGGTGGAGGGGGCCGGTGGGCCCTCCTGGTGGGGGGCAGTTTTTTGCTCCAGTGCCAGGAAGCCCTCTGGAATGTGAACAATCCGCTGGGCTCGTTGCAGCACCCTCCAAGCTCGCTCGACGCAGCAAGATTGAAAGAAACCTCCAGCCTTGTGGCTGCTGCAGAAGCATGTGCCAACATGCCTGCTCTTGTGCGCACTGCGCATTGGTATTTAGCATCGATATAGCGCTTCCTGCACCCGACGGTCTCGGTTTCACTTGAGGTGCATGTGAAGTTGCCTCCTCTGGTGTCCGAAGCATTCAGCGCCGGCTGCTCAATGCTGCCGTTTGTCGTAACCCCTTGACCCTCTCCCACCCATCTGCACCTCGGTGCTGCCGGGGAGGAGATGCTTCTGCAGAGTGCAGCAGCCTGTGCGTGGTGCGGCAGGCAGCTCTTCCGTCGAATTGCCAGTTCTCTTCCTCTATCCACAGTCCTGTATCTTGGGTACTCTGGTGTCTGGCATCGCCCTTTAACCAGTGTAACAGGACGTCGATCCGATGCATCAGGTAGTAAGGGTTTCATTCGTACAGGGTCACAGAACAGGAATGTACCTGTACCTCCCATAATCCAACGGCTGAAACGGGTGAATTACAAGTAAAATATGAATTGTACATAAACCCCAAAAATTAATAAGGAGGAGTTGGGGAACTCGCAAAAAACCAGCAGACAGAAAAGTGTGGTCCTGGACTGTGCTCCGAGGTGGCTTTTAGAGCGTGGGATTGGCAGAGAGAGTAACAGAGAGCGGGGGAGTGGAGGAGACAGGGAGAGAGGTGGGAGGGCGAGCAGGAGAGAGAAAGAGAGATGACATTTAAACAAAGAAAGGTAGCGAGAGATGAGCATAGATGCTGACAGCTAGTGTTATAACAAGCGCGGTCTCAAAAACGAAAGAGGATCCCGCTGGAGCTTGTCTTTATGGGGCCATGTGTTTGAAACACATCGCCCCATAAAGATAAGAAAATGTTTGCGACGGGAGTAAAGCAGGCGAGGAGGTCCGAGTAGGCCATCCTAAAAAGCCAAGGGGAGGCAACATAGAAAGCTCTTTTCCAATGGCTGACCACCGTTTAGCATAAGCGGTGACGCAAGCCAATACAAAAGAGGGGCGGGGCTTAAAGCCCTTCACTGAAACTCCTCAAAGACATTGAATCTTGCCGAGCAAGCTGCGCATGTGCGCAGCCACGCTAGCCGAGACCTAAAAACGTTGTTTGCAATTCTTACCTCCCACGTCTTTCGCCTTTCAGACTCAGCTGGTTGCCTGGACTTTTAGTGCCTGCTCAATTTTACAGCTTTGATTTACAGTGCAGGGTCTGCTCAGACCCTGTCACTCAGCCTGATACTGAGCTTGCTACACCTGTCACACTAACAAAATGTAATGAGCCGCTGCTAAATGATTCAGCAGCGGCTCGGCACAGGGCTACAGTGGCCCTTTGGCTGAGAGTGGCGTTCAGACAGCCTCATTCATACTCAGCAGATCAAGTACCACTGAGCCTGCCAGTCATGAGTACCGGTACGGTCCTTGGAAATGAAAAAGTGCCCGTACTCAGGAGGTTAAAAGTACTGGTACGCAGTACCGGTGAGTACCGGCCCATTTAATGCACTGGTTCTACCCCATATACTTCAGGCCTATAACGTGAGTGTGTGTATGTTTTTGGAGCCACAGCGGAGCTGGTGAGATCAGCAGCGATTGTGACCGGCCACATGTCACCCTGAAAGGATCGACTGAAGAAGTCTAAGCCAACACCCTCACAAGACGGGCAAAACGCTGCCATACCTAACCTGCCACCGGAAGCTACCCCTAATGTTGTGGTGTTGGGAGAAATTCTTCCACTTAAGGCCGGCTCAACTGAAGGTTTTATCCAACTGAGGAAGGTTACACAGGCTAGATTACAATCCCACAATTGGGGTCCACACTGGAAGATGGATCAATATGGTTCAAGAAAAAAACTGGATTGGCAAAGATGAGAAATCAGTGGTAGGACACCGTTTTTATAAACTTTAAAAGCCTACACATGGCTGAGAGACTTTTTGCCTCTCTCAGACGCCTGATTGTAACAATTGTTCATCTTCTATTAGGGCCCTCCTATTGGCTTTTTGCTGACCAAGGCCACACCCTTATAGTCCACTCAGAAACTCGGGCTCCTGTGTTTTCAACTGGGCTTTGATAAGTGGGACACAATTGGTATATCTAACATTGGCCATCTAGTGAAGAAGGGCAAAATCCTCACATTTAATGAACTACAACAGAAATACAAATTGGCCCAAGGGAAATTATTTCACTATTTGCAAATCCGCCATGCACTCATGACAGCACTTACAGACCTAAATACCCTACAGGAATCGTCCTCTCTGGAGGACCGGCTACTCTTGGAACGCAAGCCACACAAAGCCGTATCACTAACATATCGCAAACTTTGTAATAATCTGCCAGATCCCGTCAAGTCTTTGCGGGACAGGTGGCAGGGAGACATAGGACAAGTTGAAGAAGAGGACTGGCAGACAGCACTGATGTCTCAGAGGGAAGCAGCTATCACTCTCCGCTTTTGGTTAATCCAACTGAAAGTCCTTCATAGAACATACCTCACAGGAGGGACCCTAGTAAAAATGGGAACCAGACAGAGTGCGCTCTCATCAAGAGGCTACCTTTTTTCACAGTATATGGGACTGTCCCCTCCTGCGTCACATATGGAAAGAGGCGACAACACAACTGCAGGATGCCACAGGGAAACAAATTACACTCACACCATCACTGGGGCTTCTTAATATATGGGATGCTACTGATCTTATAGAAGTAGAACAGCAATTATCCACCCTGGGATACACACTGGTCAAAAGAGTGATAGCAATGAAATGGGGGGCAGCGGAACGACCATCGATCAGGCACTGGGCAGTGAAAATGGACAAATGTATGGTTGCTGAAAAAGAAGTGTATAAATCAAGAGGGTGCCCTAAAAAATGTGATAAAAAATGGGAGGGTGGAACACACACACAGCGGGTTTATGTCTATCCCCAACGGTCTAAGGGGACATGTCAAGACGCAATAATCAGCTATTGGGATTGTTAGACCGACTGACTGTATAATGTTTTACCATGAAAACAAGGTGCTATACTATGTATGACAAATGTGCAGACAAATGCTTTGTGATGTTTGAAATTAATAAAAAAGCTATATTAAAAAAAATGTGTGGGAAATACCCAGACCTCAAGCCCCGGTCGGTGGTGGTCTGCACCAGTCCTGAGGGAGGTGGATCTTTTCAACAGATACGCCCCTCTGACTTTCCTCGACTAATGTGATTGACTGGACAGCCACAGTCATCTTTGAGGGGACTCTAGGACTCCGAAAGCTCAGTAACAGGAGGATTCAATCGACCATACTGGAAATGAGCAGAAATCCAACCGCTGGAACACTGTTGGGAAAGCCGTAATCCATAGAAACATAGCTGATCCAGCCCTTGTGGATAGGCCAGGATAGCCAAATCCGTATAGTAAGGGTACTAAAGTAAAAATCTGGTCACGGAATATTGCAGGCGTTAAAAAGAAGCTAGGGCATAAGGATTAGGTTAACCTGATTAAGTCATCCTAACTGATCTGCCTACAGGACACCTGGCAGATGGGGGATTTTCACTTAGATGAGTATAAGTACCAGTGTTGTGAATGTGCCGTGCAAGGCTGCATTGCTCCCGGAGTCCACACTGCTTGCCCCCCTGCTGGACCGCCGCCGATTCCCACACATCTTCCAGGGAGGTTGAATCCACACACAACCCACCGGCTGCCGTGCCAGCGCCACACGGGCCACGCGTGACCGCACCAACAGCGTCAACACAGCCTTCACCACCTTGCGCACCCTCACCCCCACCGAGCCGGCTGACCGCAAGCTCTCCAAGATGGTGACGCGCCTGCGGCTGGCCTCCAGCTTCATCTCCCACCTGGGCTCCCACCTTCTCTCCTGGACTTCTTTACTTTTTGTTCTGTCCTGGCCGCCATTTTTCTGCTGATTTCGGACAGTTTTCTCTGGACTCTGACCCTCCATCTATTCCCTCGTCCTTTAACCCTTTTCCCCGTCGTTGATCCTCAAATGTTTCTTCCCTTTTCTGCTTTGCCTTCTCTCCATACCCTTGCATCCCTCCCACCCTCCCTTTGTGCTGTGACTGCATCCACACTTATGGAACTCTGCTTTTTGTATATAGAGATAACTCTAATCACTAGTATATGCAGTAGACCTCTGTACTCTCTACCATTCCTACGTGACCCTTAGAGTATATCCAGTCATATCCCTTCCCTATGTATATAGAGATAATTCTAACGAGTAGTCTCCTATGTGACTTTTAGAGTATATCCATGTGTATCCCTTCCCTATGTATATAGAGATAACTCTAACGACTAGTCTCCTATGTGACTTAGAGTATATCCAGTCATATCCCTTCCCTATGTAGATAGAGATAACTCTAATCACCAGTATATGCAGCAGACCTTTGTACTATCTACCATTCCTATGGGACTCTTAGAGTATATCCATTTGTATATCCTCCTTGTGTGACTTTACCTCTTGTACATTTGCAATTTTTTCTGTTTGTATCCTTTATGTAACGCATGTAATCCTAAGTCCTTATGTTTTTAACTGGTTCTTATGTGAAGCGCTCTGACACCTTTGGGTAAAGTTCGCGCTATATAAAATCGCACAAATAAATAATAAGACCTTCAGCATGCCAGCTATTCCCTCCAGCTATGAATGAGCTAAGGGGGGTTTAGCTCTTTTAACATCTACTACTTCCCCATTAATGATAAAAAGTTTTTTCCAGTTCACTCAACTTCCAGATATTTCATCTCCAGGCCACTGAGAAAGTAAACTCTATCCTGATTAACTTTTTACAATATTGTCTTTGACAACACGAGGAATAGGGTCATTGCTGACCTAGGGAGAGAAATTGAATTTTTGAGACCCGTGTCCCAGATAATTGTATTTATATACGGGCTGCAGACTTTAACATCAACACTTACGATAAGCCTAATAGTAAGATCTGTAGTTATTCAAACATTCATGGATGTAACCAAATCTACTTTCCACATAACCCATATAGCAAGGCCCTTAATGAACTCATCTTTAGAAACAACTTAGAGTTCATGGAACATACCATAGCGAGGGAACAATTATCCCCACCTTCCAAGGTAGCTGTTGCGATTCTACCATTGATCATGGAGGAGTTTAGAATGTGGGTCGATGAGGGGCAATCAGCTGTGCTGATTCTATTGGACCTCTTGGCCGCTTCCAATACGGTCTGTCATGCCACACTTTTGGCCCGGTTAGCAGCCATTCGGTTTGATGGAATAGTCTTGGACTTGTTCCGTCCATACCAATTGGACAGATGTTAAGCAGTTGCTCTCCCTCCGTTCTGCTCCCAGTTCAGGGTGATCAAAGAGGGTGTGCCACAGGGCTCCTATAGTAGCCTGATTCGGTCAACATCTATATGGCTCCCTTGATCAGACGTAATAAATCTCATATGATGACCATGGTCAACTATGCAGACAATACTCACTATATCGATTTGTTGGCAAGTAATCAACAACTTTCCACCTTTCATGATTGCATGAGGGACATTATCCAGTAGCTTGCCTGAATTCCCTAAAGTTTAATGGGGATAAGAATGAGTTGCTATGTTGCTCACCCCAGACAGTCCCCAGTGTACTCCCCTCCCAATTTCTGGCCTAGGCCTTTTGTTGGGCCTGTTTTTCCTGTCGAGTCGGTCCGTAATTTAGGAGTCATTTTCGATGACAAACTTAGAATGGAGAGTCATATAAATAAAGTTGAATGCACTTGCTTTGAGCTACTGAGAACCTTGTGGAAGATCCTGCTGGTGCAACCACATTCCAACAGAGCCTTGGTAGTTCGAAGTGTTATTTTTAGTCCCTTAGACTACTGTAGTGCCCTTTTGTTGGGTGCACCAGAGTATGTCGAGGGTTCAGGTTGCAGCAGCCAAACTTGCCCTAAATAGACCCAGAAGAGCACCTGCCTCCTTGGCATTATAGGATTTGCATTGGCTACCACTTAGGCAAATAATTTTGTTTAAATCACTCTGAATTGCGTTTAAATCTCTTCAGTTGCTGGACCCTGTTTCCCAGCGAAAGATGCTGAGAAGGTGCATTCCTAGTAGATCTCTTCGGTCTGCGTCAGCCGATATGCTATGTGGGATCAAGTTCAGGAAATCCAGGCAAGGTGGCCAGATCTTTAACGGTCAATGCAGCCAAGCTATGGAATTCACTTCCTCTCTCATTAAGGTCCTTAACTGATCTATTGCAGTTCAGGAAAGCTCTCAAGACCTGGCTCCTTCCTAAGTAATTTCCAAGTTCAGGCTGGTTACTAACCTTGGATTTAATAATCTGGACGTTTTGTTCGCTTCCAGGGGCTTCTATCCCCTTCATGTTTCTTATGATCATCTTAGTGGCTAGCACCTGTATTCCAGTTGGTGACAAAGCGCTTTATAAATTAGTAAATCATAATTTGATCTCTGAAACTGCATTAGAATTGGTAGAATCCTTTAAAGTTGACCCAAGTGATTTTAGCCATCATCACCCTCTGTTGATGATACTTAACATCAAGATTCAGCAGGCTAATCGGCCACAACTTGCTGAACATATTGAAACCCAGGGCATAAATGGTATTAGTCTCATGTGGATAAATATCAATGGAACTGCTCTGTTAGAGAAGGTGATCAATGTTAACTCCACTGAACTTTGATAACTCCACTGAATTTTCCATCTGTACTGATCTAAATTCCTCTCTTCACCAAATTATAGCGGCCTTTATTAAAATATTAACAGCAATTGCAGGTAACTTAAGATCAGCTAGGAGGAGGACTGATTATAAACCCACTAGGTGGTTTGATCAAGACTGCTCACCAGCAAACCGGAACCTGAAAAAGGTCCTCCAGACTTATAAAAATAGAGAGATCTCAACACTGAGATTCACCTAAAAGGCACTAAGAAAAAGGGCAGAACTGCAGAAGAAAGTGTGGGCTAATTTACAACAGGCAGCTGATACAAGGGATGCCTCTGTCTTTTGCCGAACAATCAACCAGCCATTTCTAAAAGACTCATCAGGCCCCAGGCTAGAGGTGCTTGTACAACAGGCTGATTGGGTAAGCCATATGGCAGAATCTTTAACCCAGATAATCAAGTTGCGGAAACCTCCCCTGGTGTGATAGTCCATGTAGGACCATCACACCTAACACCCATCAGTTTGGAAGAGATTGCCACTGCCCTAGAAAAGCCTGCTACTGAAAAGCACCAGGCCCAAAGGGGTTCCAATAGACACACATTTAAATCATGTACCAACCTGTGGGCTCCTATATTGGCACAGCTGTGTAATGCCGCAGCTAGAGGACATCTGCCATTTTCTTGGACAGAGCATCATAGTCCCGATCTTTAAAAAAGGGAGCAGGGGGACACAAAGTGTTACCATCCAATATCCCTCCTCAGCTAAACGAATGGGCAAAATCCTACTAGAGAGGCTAGAATCCTGGGTGAAAGAAAATCCGATCCTAGCAGACTCCAAATAGGGGTTATAGAGGATGTGGGCACTACGGAACAATGTGCCAAACTCCATCTACTCATCAGCAAATACACCCTGGCTAAAGAAGGTCATATCCATTTATGCTTTGTCAATTTGAGCGGTGCATTTGATTGAGTAAACCACACTAGGATGTGGCAGTCATTGACCAACATGGGTGCCCCCATTGAGATCGGGACTTTCTTGTCACAGTTATATGCACAGTTAACGGCACAGATACGTTATGGGCAAAGCGAACGGGAAAAGTTACACCACGTTTCCAAGTAACACAAGGGATCTGTTAAGGATGCGTCCTTGCCCCACTTTTATTCTCGTTATCCATTAATGGAGTGGACGAATCCCTGCAAAAGATTAAGGCAGATGCCCCCAATGTTGGCAAACGCCCAACCCTGGTCCTCCTGTACACAGACTGCCGTTTTGATCTCTGGAACTGCCAATGGCCTCCAGCTGGTGATCAATTGCTTCATCTCGTATATGGGGAACAGGGACATGAAAATCAACCTAAAGAAAACATTTACCATGACGTGGGAATGAGAAGCCTAAAATGAAAATTCACCACATTAGGGGAGAAGCACTTGCCGAAACAAAGTTTTACTTACTTAGGTATTCACTTCTTTAGTAATGGACAATGGAGGACACATCTGAAAGCAGAAAAACTGAAATTTACAAGATGCTCAGAAGCCCTTTTTAGATTTACAGCCAAAATTGGGAATAAGCTCCTTAGAGAGCTCTTGACCCCATATGAAAATAAATGTATACCCAATGTTAACTATGGGGCCTCTGTTGGGCTCGACAAGGTGCCCCCTCTTACAGACACAAGACACGCTTCTTATGTAGATTACTTGCAGTGCCCTGTTTAACCTCCTCATACACAGTCCACAATAAACTGGCGCATCCTTATTTTGAGGATGCATTGCAGATAAGTCCCATCACCCTCTGACATAGTGTATGGAGCAAAGTTGGCACTAAATTCATGAGATAAGTGATAGCAGACTGCCTAATCCTGGAGTACAGAGCGAGAATTCCATGGCTGGCCTACGTGCATAGTCTTTTGAAGAAAATGGATGGGAACATGAGTATTGAGGGCCCTGCTAACATGTTACAAAAGGGTAAGAAAACTATCCTCCTGGGGAAAAGGATGGCCTATAGGGAATCTAGAGAGTGCCTTAAATCTACAGTGTCAACGTATCTCTCAAGTCCTGTGCAACAAAGTGTTCTGAGTTATCTTATTCTAGTATTGAACATCCAACACACATTTTATCTTACCTAGATTGCAAACTGGCAGTTTGCACTTTATGGTTGTCTATCCCAAAATGGAATTTTGCTTCCAAAAGATACTTAAAGGCTCATGTGATGGCAAGTCAAACCAGTCCACATTGCATTGTATTCTTTTCTGTAATTTGTACAGGGACCCGAGGAAACAAATATTGCAACCAATTATTTTTACACTAAAGATTTATTTATTACAAAGACGTTTTTAACTTCATCTGTAATCTTGATATTGTGGTTTTATGTCATAGAGTCTGTTCATTTAGAGACGAAAACTGCTTTCACACCTGGATGCTATAACATATGAAGTAGATCACTAAGGATATCAGATTTTTAAACAATCTGTTGCGTCCGACTATTATTACAGGTTTTTACTTTTGCCCATTTCTATTATTTTCAATTGAAGATCTAAAGCGTATTGAAGATGAGTAATGAGGACAGTAGACCTGTATCACCATAGCAGGGTCCTTTTGACAGATGGGGATTATACATGTTAAATAACCTCCATCTATTTGTTATTACATGACCATGACTTTTCTTCTACTGGCGACCGAACATTACTTTTAGATTTGCCCTTGTTCATCTAAACTGTGAATGTTTTGTGACTAATCTTCGAGACCAGCTCCTTCCCCGACCACTGGAAACGCGCAGAAAACAGGCCCAAGCTCAAGAAGCCCTTATGAGACCCGACGGACCTCAAAAACTACCAGCCCATCCTCCCATTTGCAGAAAAAGTCGCAGAGAAGACAGTCAACGCAGAACTAACAAGGTTTATCGAAGACAACGCCATCCTCAACCCTTCTCAATCAAGATTCTGAAGCTACCACAGCACCGAGACCACCTTACTCGCAGCCACCAACGACATCTGCACCCTCCTCGACCAAGGCCACACCGCAGCCCTGATTCTACTTGACCTGTCAGCAGCTTTCAACACCGTCTCCCACCACAAACTCGTAGCCAGACTACACGACGCCGGCATACAAGGCACTGCCCTCGACTGGATCAGAGCATTCCTCACCGGCAGGAGCCAAAGGATCAGACTGCCACCCTTCCTCTCCGAACCCACGGAAATCAACTGCGGAGTCCAACAGGGATCATCACGGAGCCCAACTCTCTAACATCTACATGGCTCCCCTCGCTGCCATCGTCCAACAGCACGGCCTCAGCATAGTCTCTTACGCCGACGACACCCAGTTCATACTCTTCCTCACCAAGGACCACATCACCACCAGACTCCACTTCCAGTAAGGAATGCAGGACGCCGCAGCCTGGATGAGCGATAGCTGCCTAAAAATCAACTTGGAGAAGACAGAAGTCCTCGTCCTCTGAACCACCGCTCGGCATAGAACACCACCTGGTGGCCCACCGCCCTCGGCAGCCCACCGACCCCCACAGACCACGGCAAGAACCTCAACATCGTACTAGACTCCTCCCTAGACTCCATGAATCGACAGGGCAACGCTGTCACCTCCAGTTGCTGCAACACCCTCCGTATCCTCCATAAGACCTTCAAATGGATCCCCCTCGAGGGAAGGAAGACAGTCACCCACACACTCATCACCAGCAGGCTGTACTACGGAAACGCCCTCTAAGCCGGCATTAACAAGACCCTACTCCGCAAGCTCCAGACAAAACAGAACACCGCTGCGAGACTCTTCCTCGGGATCCCTCGACACAAAAACATCAGCCAACACCTACGCAAGCTTCACTGGCTCCCCATCGAGAAAACAGTCACCTTCAAGATGCTCACCTACTCCTACAAATGCCTACACAACACCGGACACCAATACTTCAACAACAGAATCACCCTCCACGTACCCAAATGAAACCTCCGCTCCACCAACTTCCTCCTCGCCTAAACCCCGCACATCTGCAGAGCCAGAGCAGGAGGAAGATCCTTCTCCTATATTGCGGCCAAGCCCTGGAACGAGCTCCCCACTGACATCAGACGTGCCCCCTCCCTGAACACCTTCAGGAAGGCTCTGAAGACCTGGCTCTTCTAATTAAATGGAACTGCTGACTCTCCTCCTGCCCCCCAGCGCCTTGAGACCCTCACAGGTGAGTAGTGCACTTATAATTCCCCTTATTGATTGACTAATATGTATGAATTTTATCTTTCCATTTTAAATCTGTGAATGTTCTATGACTTACTAGTATGGATTTTATCTCTGTCTCTTTTATGGATTTTTTTATCAGAATAAAGATTTGTTTGACTTTGAACATAAGATAATATAAGCTACTCAATATTAAGTATGAATAAGAATGAAAAATAGGAAACATTCGAAGGGAGCCAGGGTCTCCCTCGGAAGCTTCTGAGGACACAAAAACAGGGTCAATGCACACTGATGGAGGAGGCCCACAGGTGTGTTGATGGACGACCAGTCGGTCTATTCTGAGTGCATACCTGTCTATGCATTAAAAATATACCAGATGGGAAATCCAACACTTTTTGGTAGATGTCCCGTCGCACCAGGCTTCAAATATTCCCCTTAGTTTTCAACCAGAAGATCATCAGATAATGAAAAAACAAAACAGGATTTTTCAAATAAATTTTGATTGCATACAAAAATACTTACACCAATTAATTGAATGTCAAAATGTACAATTCACCACCTAGTCATTAAATCAATAAGTATAGGTCTCTCAGTTCAAAGTATGATCAGATGTCTGCTTAGCTAGCACACGGACTTTATGATACGCTTTCAAGAAATTCTGTACACGAAAACAGCTCATCTAAATCCAACAATGACCTTTAGTTATTGCCATGAGTCTTTTGTCAGATGATGTTCCACTGTGGTGGCTGCCTACTCTCCGCAAACATGTAGCAGCTTTCTTCCTTAATAATTTCTACTTATTCGGACAGCATTAGTTTCACATCTCGCTGTCCTCCTTTTCTAAGAAATCAGTCAATGTCCCATGGTCCACAGGAATCGACAAGTACTCCACTCCATCTGCACCCTGTGGAATACAAAAAAACATAAGCCCATGAACACAGCTACTAAAAATAATTAAGGTAATATTAATTTACAAGAGCAAATATAGCCAGGCGATCTCCTTTGGCTCAAACCAGTACTGCGAGGCACACTTGAAAGTGATACTTGGCAAACAGAGGCTACAGATCACTTGTACTTTTGGCAAGTTGCTGTTTTTTTTTCTTCTTCAGTGGTTTGCTAATTTTTTTTAGCTTGTATGGGTTTATGGATTTTTACAAAGGAGGATCTAACATGCAATTCATTCGAACTACCCTGAAATGGGTACTTCACCATGATCAGCTAGGTTAGGTTCCCTCAGCATGAGAAGTCAATTCAAATGCACATACATTTATTGAATATATCCTCTTTAACAACTTTACAATTTACACTATTATAAAAAGAATAAATACACGTTGTAACACCAATATCAACAGTATCAAAAGACGTGTTTTTTCAGTATAGCAAATTCTTCAAAACAAGAAATTCCTTTCACAGTACATAAATCTAACACATATGCTGCTGTTGATTGACAGGGAGAGCTTGACACTGAAACCTCTGAACCGCTTGAGTTGTCAGTAATAATACTCCTTGTTTCCTAGGCACCATTAATACCAAGGGCACCATTAGTATAATAGTTATCAGCAGTACCCAAGAAAACCTGCAGTTATCACAAGCTTCTGGGGATGAGGGTGAAAACATGTTAATCTACTGCACTTCACAGTAGGACCAGCCACTTCCGGGGCTAGTAACATTTTCCGTTCTAGCATGTGCGGTGACTGCAGATACACATGCTGTGCATCAACTTTAAAGCAGTGCCCTCCCTAACTCATGGGTATTTAGTAGATGATGTAGGTGTGTGGTAAACAGGCCTTAAAACTGTCTGGCTAACAACTGCCTGCTGGCGGGCTAAGACAAACACATTAGTCCTTGATAAAAGTATGTTGTGTTAACCAGGTGGTCGCTTGGCAGACGTCAGCTACTGTATGTTCCCTAAGAAATCCATAATTGTTTCTTTCTTATGGTTGGAGGGTGCTTGAGGGTGATACAGGTAAGATTCTCTTAGCTTTATAGTAGCAGGTTTTGGTGCAATTGTCCATCCATCTTGCTGTATATGCCTTAGAGATGGAATGATGATACTAAGTTATTGCAAAGAGTTGGTCAGTCTTGTTAAGGGGCTTGGCCCTGCTCATGTAGTACATAGAGCTCTTATAATGTCTAACATGTGTAGAGCTCTTTCTGATGCTCTATATGTTTTCAGATAGAAGACTCGATAGTGTGACTGGTGAAAAGGTGATATCACATCGAAGAGAAATTAAGGATTAGTCCACAGAACAGCTCTATCTTTAATAGACCTGAATGAAAGGTTTTTGTAATGGGAGTGTTTGCAGCTTGCTAATGCATCTGAGAGAGGAAATAGCCACTAAATATGGTACCTGCCAGGAAAGGAACAGTAGCTGGCATGAGTGTAAAGGTTCGAAGGGCGGCTCAGTGAGCCTTGTGAGGACTACATTTAGGGTTCACACAAAGGTAAGCGGTATTTGAAGAGGCACTCCATCAAAGCTTTGACTACTTGGATCCTAAAGAGGGACAAATGTTCCCTGTTTTACAAGTAAACTGCTATGGCAGCTAGGTGAAGTGAGGCCTGACTGCTGACGGTTTCAAAGATAGCAGTTGATATCCTGGACATTGGCCTTTATGGGGTTAGGATTTTTGGAAATGGAGTACTGGACACATCTTTTGCACTTTCCGCATAACAGGCCTATGTGGTGGGCCTTAGAGGTTTTTGCAGAGTAGTCATGCATTCCTGAGGGAGCTTTACATTAGCAAACTCTAGGACTTGGGGTTCAGATCACTAGGTTGAGCTGTTTGTGGTCTGGATGGCTGATTGGGTCTTGACTGTGTGAGAAGGTATGACCTGATCAGCAGCACTTCGCAGGGCTGATGAACATTTCCAGGAGCATAGAGTTCAGGGCTGCCTGGCCCAAGGGACAGCCACCAGGATTAACATCAGTGACACCTGTCGAATTTTCCACACCACGTACAGGAGGAGTAGAAGAAGAGGAAAAGCACAGGTAAAGATCCCATATCAGTTAATCTAGAGTGCATTGCCCATGGACTGTCGGTGTGGGTACCCGGAGGCGAATCTTGGGCATTGTGTGTTTTTGGGGTGGAAGAAATACACCAATGTTGGGAATCCCTGTGTAGAACTTGCAGGTGGAGTTTCTACTTGTGAATGCGTTATTGCGCCCTGCTGAGCAGGTATGCAATGTCAACTCCACAGAAGATGTTCCACTAGGAGTTGTAAGTTATGGTGAGTCGCTCAATTACAGATCTGCTTTGCTAAGCTGACAGCTGGGGTGACTGCGTTGGTTTCTGCATGTAATACATTGCAGCCATGTCTGTCTTGATGAGAACTACCTTCTCTCAAACAAGGCTTTGAGGGCTAACTGTAGGGCCAGTAGTTCTAGTAAACTGACGTGCAGCACTTGAGTCGAGTGGCCCACACCCTCTGCACAGGCACAGAGAAACGCATCCCAACCTGTGAGGGAGGCGTTAATTGTAACTGTCTCCTGTGAAATCGGGACTGAGAACGGCTGCCTGCAGCAAGTTGTTCCTGTTCCACAAATGTAGAGAGCAGCGAGTGCTGGTCTTCTTCAACACTAGATCTTCCCTGTGAGCATCCACCCATGAGTGTGCTTCGCACTGCACTTTTGTAAGGGGGGAGCATGTAGAGGATGGCGTGTGGAGTACGTGAGGCCATCATTCCTAGGAGCTACACACGGTTTTGATCTTGAGCTGACCATCAGGCTAAAAAAATGAGATAGCAGCTGCTGCAATGCCAACACTCAACACTCTATGTAGGATGAGGAAGGCTTTCACTGAACATGCGTTCAACACAGATCCCAGGAAGGGTTGGATCTATTCAGGAAGGAGATAGGACTTGGTGGCATTTATGGAGAATTCCATGATGTGAAGCAGGGAAATCACTGCTCTAGTGTGCCCTAGGCATTGCTGGCTGCTGCCACTCTTAATCAGCCAATCATCCAGACAGGGGAAGATCCGAGTGCCCTACCCGTCGAAGATGGGCGCCACCACTGCTAGGCACTTTATGAACATACTTGGAGCCATGGTACCCCAAAAAGAAGTACTTTGAATTGGTTTACCACACAACAAAGGTATTGTGATAAGAAGGGTGGATGGGTATGTGGAAGTAGGTGTCCTTTAGGTCAAGCACAGCCGTGTAATAGCTTGGTCAGAGAAGATGGGTGGTGTCCTGCAGGGTTGTCATATGGAATTATTCTGACAGGATGTACTCCTTTAGAGGACTCAGGTCCAGGATGGGTATGAGGGAGGTGTCCTTTTTGGGAATGAGGAAGTAGAGAGAGTAGATGCCTTCTCCCTAATGGCTTGGAGGCAATCTATAAAGCCCCTTTCTGGAGGAGCACTTGTACCTCTTCCTTGAAAAGGCATAGATGGTCTCTGCTGAGGATGTGTCTCCTGGGGGAATGTTGGGCAGGGTTGTCGGGGGAATGTTGGGCAGGGTTGTCGGGGGAATGTTGGGCAGGGTTTTCAGGGGAATGTTGGGCAGGGTTGTCCAAAGTTCTAGACAGTAGGCACGGTGACCCACCACTAAAACTCACTTGTTTGATGTTATTTCCTCCCAGTGAGAGATGCAATCTTGTGATCTCTGTCCAACAGGTAACGTAGGATTGGTTGGAGGGAGGGGGGTTGTGGAGTGAGTCACTGCTTAGAGGTGGAAGTTCCTTTACCAGAGTCAACACTGCCCTTCCCTGTGTTTACCCTATCTGCACCTCTGTTGTAACCTCTGCTGGCCTACCGGCTGAAGGTATGCTGCTGTCTCTGATAAGACTATGCTAGTCTGGTGATGAAGCCTGGCTCCTACCCAAGGCAGCTGCTTATGAGTTGTTGTAGTTGGAGTTTGCAGAGCATCATAGACTTGGCAATCTTGCTCTCCTTTTTTATTTTTTCAAGCATCGTATCCTTCTGGGAACAAAAGAGATGTTCTCTGTCGAACTGGAGAAGTTGAAGGGCTGCTGCTGTACTTTTGTTTAACCTGGAGATGCGAAGCCAGGTGTGTTATCTGAGGAGGATGTTGGTGTTAATGCCCCTGGTGGCTGTGTCCGCAGCATTGGGAGTGCAACTAATGTTGACTTTCAAGACGGTCCTGAATTGGACACCTTCTCCTCCTTTTTCAGTACTCGTCTGTAAGGTATATGATGAGTTCCCGCACATCCTTTTACTGTGTTAATTGGAGAGGAGACGGACAGAATTGGCTATGCATCAGTGAGTTGTTGTTCCCGCCGCTACCCTCTTGCCAGCAGCGTTGTTTTTTGCCCGTTATAAAAAATTGGGATATTAGTTGAGGAGAGTAAGTAACCACCTCAAGTAATAATCAGAGTCCTTGTCAGGGTGAACCACTAAAGTCATTATATTAACCTGAGCTCAACCCCATGGTAGATATGGCATAGATCAAACAGGTTTAACTAAGATCGCAACGTGTAAAGTATTAATCCAGTACTATTTGTGCAGTACTAAAATGGTAATAAAGTCAAAATGCAACACAATAAAAACCCCAAAATGAATTTGGAAATTAGAGTAAAATTTAATAGAGAAAATGACTCCAATATGACAAAAATCCAATAAGAGGAACTAGATATATGAATTCTTGCACTTTTAAGTAGCAATAACTCCAAGAAGCACAAAGTGCCAATGACAGTCAATAGTCACGGTAGAACAGGACCGAGGTGCAATTTCACTCTGATTGTGATAGAGCACAAGACTGCTACAGTCACCAGGTTCGCACTGGTCAAAGATTTTATATTTGGGCTTTAGTTCTCCAAGTCCCAATCCACTACAGGAGTACACTTCTAAGGAGGCACTTAGAGACTCACAGGAAGGCAGGCAAAGGCCAACAGGAGGACCCAGTTCAGGTCCAGCTGCCACTGGTAAGCTTGGCAGTTGCAGGAAAAGGCCTCTTGTAGCTTATTGGGTGGTCAGCCTTATAACTCTTTGATTCCATTTCTTTGTCCTGAGTACAAGGAGAATAGATCTAGTCGTTTAGGCTCTTCTTAGGTATTCGACAGCTGGCCCAGTCCTTTTCTGATCTTCCACAGTTCCAGGAGTGTTCTAAAAAGGGTGCCAAGAGATGCCACATTTATGTCTGGCATGGGCCAGTGGGTGAAAATGACCCCCGAGTTAAGGTTCCCAGAGCTCATCCTATCCACTTTTGGCGTTTTCAAGATGGCTCAATTCTTCGGCCACAATAAACTCATGCTCTGAAAGGTAGGCGTGTGCCAAGTGTACCATGGTAACCCTAGTGTCCTTCCACACCAAACACTAAAATCCACTTTTAGCACCACTCTGAAAGGGGCGATCGCTCTGCCATTTGTCAGACCTGGAAGGAGTCCACAAATGGAATAGGATAGGAATCAATTATTTGGTTGGCGAACGGCAAGGCTCAGCCATGAAATCCTTTCAGGAGCTACAGGCCTAGCACTCTCTATCCATCACTCCGTTTCACAAATACCCACAGCTAAGCCATTAGGCCTCCCACTGCAAAGAACAAGTAGATCCCCAGAATACAGTCTACCCGAGGCCAAATTGCTCTGGGGTGCACATCTTATAAATAATTAACACTCAAGTCCCTAGCAAAATAAACCTTCTTAAACAAAACTGGTAGACCTGAATTGGCCACTGGATGAGGGAGGTTGGAGGGCAGTAGCAGCTGGTGTCAGGACAGAGTGGTGAGGCAGGGGTGGTAGGGGGGGGATGAAGAAAAAAAAAAGAACTTACCTGCCACTCTTCTGCTTCTCTCTGGCTTCAGTCCACTGCAGCACAGGCTCCCGGACTCCCCTGTGGCCAATCCAGGCACTGGTCTCTGAGAGCAGTGTCGGGATTGGCCTGAGCACCCTGGATTTGCACTCCCAGAGAGACTGGGAGCCTGTGTCTGCTGTCTCCAACCCGGCAACGCAGCTCAGGTTGGAGACATCTCATTGCAAATGTCGGTTTGGCCATCCTAAGATCGCTGGCCAAACCAACATGCGCACTGACAGCAGTGCGCATTACACCTGCAGCATGTCACCAATTAGGCCTCGCCCCCAAGAATGTTGGAGGGATGCATGTATGGTTCCCCCAGGTGCTGGCTATCTCCTCTCGCCTACAGTGTGTCCTGGTTAACTACCCACATGCTATACCCAAATGTGTCTGAAGAGTTGGCAAGCAGCATGCATCAAACTGAGCTTGCTGCGGCTCCCCAGAAGCCATCTTTTTTCATGGAGTTTGGTCTTGCTCATTTTTTTTTTTTTTTTTTTTTAAATCTGTTTATTTTTATTCGTGAATACAAATCAATACGAGTCACGATAGGCACATCTTTACAGTCAAGATAACTCTGCGGTTATACACGGGCAATTACATATCATTTGTGCTATTCTCCAAGGGCGCTATACATATGGATAGTCCGTAAACAGAGTCTAACCCCCTAAGCGTGTCTTACAGCTGAGGAGTAGGAGATACCCCGCTCTGTCCCTCTGCACAGGAGAGGACAAGTTCTGTGTAGCCGTGCCAACCTCCAAGTGAGTGCCATGTGCTAACATACAAAACAATTAACTGCGGCACCGTCACCAATTTGTATTCCTGCATGCCCCATTTCCCAGCCCCTCCAGGCCAGAGCCCCCCCTCCCGGCCCCTCAGTCAGGTGAATTACGTGACGCTCCGTGAAAGGCCTCCCCACCACCATGCCATGCAGTGTACCTGAGCATGCGTCTTGCGTGCCGGTCGCTGCGCCCCCAGCCCTCCCCTCTGTGTTGTCGGCCTAATGTTCCACCGCCCCTCCGTCCGCAGTGCCCCCTGCCTCCTGTAGGATGTCTAGGATAGTTTTTCCACCTTTCTGCCAAATGCTCCTTCCGAAGCCCTACTGTCTCCTCTCTCCGAATGGCTGTCCACTCTGCTGCGCGCGCCCAGGATGAGAGCGACAGAACCCACGCCGCTACACCAGGTGGGTCCCTCTACTTCCATCTCCTGGTGAGAAGTCGTACTGCCGTCACCATCCCTAGATCGAGGAATCTGGGCGAGGCTTTGTCCCTAGGCGGTCTCTTGAAGTGATGCAAGAGGTATTCGGGCCAATTGCAGGGGAAGACGCGGCCAGTACTCCGTGTCAGTAGCGCGTGAATATCGCTCCAGTAGGTTCCAAGGCCCAGGCAGCGCCACAAAATGTGGAGAAAGTCCGCATTCATTTCTCCGCATCTGGGGCAGGACGCATCCTCTCTGTGAAAGTATTTATTGATTAGGTCTGGAGTTAGATAGGCCCTGTGCACTATGTACACTTGGATCTGGCGGAATCTCATATTTCTAGGGATACGCACCGGACTTTTCAGGACCCGTTCCCACTCCTTGTCTGCCAACTCTCTTCCCATGTCCCTCTCCCATTTCACCCGCAGCGGAGTTAAGTCTTGTGCCGTATGTATTCGCAGGGATGCGGCAAACCATTTGACTAGATGCTTGCCCCTCCCCATTACGTGCAGGTACTGTATCGTCAGGTGTTGCATTGGCTCCACCGCCACATCTCCCCACGCGGCCGCCATGTGTGCCGTGAGGGACCTGTGCAATAGGAAGCCCCCTGGTGGGAGCCCAGCTTCTGCTACCAGCGGACACCCCCGCGCCGCACGGCCACCAGCTGCTGCGTGTGCCCCTCTGTGCCTGACTGCCTCGCCGCCGGTCTCGCGGCCGCCTTGCATCTCCCTTGCGCGCTGGTTCTGCTGTCTTGCCGGAATTTGTGCTTGTTTGTTTTCCAGAAGCCTGTGCTTGTTTTTGCCGTAATTTGTGCTTGTTGTACCATTAGTTTGTACTTGTTTTTGCCGTACTTTGAGCCTGTTTTTTTTCCCCGCAATTTGTGCTTGTTTTTTCGTGACTTTCTCTTTTCTGTCCTAACGTCCCCTCTCCCCCTGTTTTCGCTCTGTCCCCCCCCCATCTGTGCCAGTAGTAGTATTTTGTTTGTTGTGTACCCTTTTCCCGCCGCCCTCGCCGCTCTCCCTCCCCGCTTCCCGCCACCGCCAGTTGCCCCGCCCCTTTCTCTTTTGTTCCCTCCCCGCTCCCGCCTCCCAGCTGCCCCGCCCACCCGCGCACTTGGCCTTATATGGCGACCGTGCGACGCAGGTGAGTGTGACCCACTTGTGGGACACCCCCGCGCCGCACGGCCACCAGCTGCTGCGTGTGCCCCTCTGTGCCTGACTGCCTCGCCGCCGGTCTCGCGGCCGCCTTGCATCTCCCTTGCGCGCTGGTTCTGCTGTCTTGCCGGAATTTGTGCTTGTTTGTTTTCCAGAAGCCTGTGCTTGTTTTTGCCGTAATTTGTGCTTGTTGTACCATTAGTTTGTACTTGTTTTTGCCGTACTTTGAGCCTGTTTTCTTTTCCCGCAATTTGTGCTTGTTTTTTCGTGACTTTCTCTTTTCTGTCCTAACGTCCCCTCTCCCCCTGTCTTCGTTCTGTCCCCCCCCCATCTGTGCCAGTAGTAGTATTTTGTTTGTTGTGTACCCTTTTCCCGCCGCCCTCGCCGCTCTCCCTCCCCGCTTCCCGCCACCGCCAGTTGCCCCGCCCCTTTCTCTTTTGTTCCCTCCCCGCTCCCGCCTCCCAGCTGCCCCGCCCACCCGCGCACTTCGCCTTATATGGCGACCGTGCGAACGCGCAGCGTTGACGCGCAGCGGGCGCGCCGATTGTGCGCCGAAGGCGCGCCAAAGGTAAGCCCGTCTGCGCCCGTCCGCGACCGGATCGCGACCAGCGCCAGGACCCCTGGCCCCCACCGACGGAAGCCGACCCGACGATTCTACACCGCCGCCGATCTCATCGCACTCAACACCGGCCGCATCCCAGGATGTCACCGAGCCGCCCCGAAGCACACCCACGGACCCTTCAGCTGCCACGCCTGCAAGTTCACCTGCATCCGGACCTTCCCTGCACCCGCCAAGCCGAACACCAGCAGCAACCACCTCAAGTGCTTCCTGCTCAACACCCGCTCCGTCCACAGACATGCCGTAGAACTCTGGAACCTCCTCGACACCACCGCCCCTGACATTGCCTTCCTCACCGAGACCTGGATGAACGCCTCCTCAGCCCCCGACATCGCCATCGCCATCCCAGAGGGCTACAAGATCATCCGGAGGGACCGCACCGCCAACCTGACGGGAGGAGGCATTGCCATCATCCACAGAGACACCATCCGCATCACGACCAACACCGACGACACCCTGACAACCGCTGAACACCTGCACTTCCAGATCCACACCGACCCGAAGACCACCCTCAGAGGCACCCTGATCTACCGACCCCCGGGACCACGCACAGGCTTCAGCGAGGACATCACCGACTTCGTCAGCCCGCATGCCCTCCCCTCCGCCGACTACATCCTCCTGGGGGACCTCAACTTCCACCTGGAGAACAACAGCGACCGCAACACCATCAGCCTGCTCGACAACCTCGCCAACCTCGGACTCAAGCAACTGGTGACCTCCCCCACCCACCTCGCCGGACACACACTCGACGCCGTCTTCTCATCCAGCAAAGACGTCACCTTCAGCCACGCGACAGGACTCCACTGGACGGACCACAGCTGTGTCCACTTCACCTTCAAAAGAACGACGATCCACCACCACCAGCAACAGGTTGCCCGAAGAAGCTGGAACAAGATCACAGCCGACCAGCTCACCGCCTCCCTGAGCCAGCACCCTCCCGCCAGCTCAGCGAACCCCAGCCAGGCCGCAGACAACCTCACGATGTGGATCAACAACTGCGCAGACGAACTCGCCCCTCTGAGAACCCCACCCCACGGACCCTGCAGCAGAAAAACACCATGGTTCACCGACGAACTCAGGAGCTCCAAGAAGAACTGTCGAGCCCTCGAGAAAGTCTGGAGGAGGGATCCAACTACGAACAACATGACCACCCTCAAGCACGCCACCCGGAAACACCACCAACTGATCCGCGCCACCAAGAAAAATACTTACAAGGACCGGCTGGACAACAACGCACACAACTGCAAGGAACTCTTCGACATCGTGAAAGAGCTCTCCAACCCCAACGCCGCTAACAACGACATCACCCCGTCGCAAGACCTCTGCAACTCCCTCGCGTCCTACTTCCACAACAAGATCGCGGACATACACAACAGCTTCAGCAACCAACCAACGGAAGCCACAACCGCAACAACGCCACCCACCACCACCCTCCGCACCTGGACGCCGATCAGCACCGAAGACACCATCCGCACAATGAACTCCATCCACTCCGGATCTCCGACCGACCCCTGCCCTCACCACGTCTTCAACAAGGCCGACGCTGTCATCGCACCCCACCTGCGGGACATCATCAACACCTCCTTCGACACCGCCACCTTCCCTGAGAGCTGGAAGCACGCCGAACTCAGCGCCCTTCTCAAGAAACCCACAGCAGACCCCACCGACCTCAAGAACTACCGACCCATCTCGCTCCTCCCGTTCCCGGCCAAAGTCATCGAGAAGACCGTCAACAAACAACTGGCCGCCTTCCTCGAGACGAATGGATCCCTCGACCCCTCACAGTCTGGCTTCAGAGCGAACCACAGCACCGAGACCGCCCTCATCGCTGCCACCGATGACATACGAACTCTGATGGACAACGGAGAAACAGCGGCCCTCATCCTCCTGGACCTCTCCGCGGCCTTCGACACTGTCTGCCACCGCACCCTTGTACAGCGCCTCAGCAACATCGGAATCCAGGAGAAGGCACTGGAATGGATCACCTCCTTCCTCGACGGCAGAACGCAGAGAGTCCGTCTACCACCGTACAAGTCAGAGGCCACCGAAGTCATCTGCGGCGTACCCCAAGGATCCTCGCTGAGCCCCACCCTCTTCAACGTCTACATGAGCCCCCTCGCGACCATCGCACGCCAACACAACCTGAACATCATCTCCTACGCCGATGACACCCAGCTGATCCTCTCCCTGACCAACGACCCCGACGCCGCCAGAGCCAACCTGCACGAAGGGATGAGAGAGGTAGCCGAATGGATGTCGACCAGCCGCCTGAAGCTGAACTCGGACAAGACGGAAGTCCTCATCCTGGGCTCCACGCCCTCCGCCTGGGACGACTCCTGGTGGCCCCCCGCCCTGGGCACCGCACCCAAGCCGACGGACCACGCGCGCAACCTGGGCTTCATCCTGGACTCCTCCCTCTCCATGACCAGACAAGTCAACGCCGTCTCCTCGTCATGCTTCAACATCCTGCGCATGCTACGGAAGATCTTCCGGTGGATCCCCACCGAGACGAGGAAGACGGTCACCCAGGCCCTCGTCACCAGCCGACTGGACTACGGCAACGCCCTCTACGCCGGAACCACCGCCAAGCTCCAGAAAAGACTCCAGCGGATCCAGAACGCCTCAGCAAGACTCATCCTCGACATCCCCCGACACAGCCACATCTCCGGACACTTGAGAGACCTGCACTGGCTCCCGGTCAACAAGAGAATCACCTTCCGCCTCCTCACCCACGCGCACAAAGCCCTACACGACCAAGGCCCGAGCTACCTCAACAACCGGATCAACTTCTACACTCCCACGCGCCTCCTCAGATCAACCAGCCACGCCCTCGCCGCCGTCCCCCGCATCCGAAGAGCGACAACAGGAGGAAGATCCTTCTCCTACCTGGCTGCCAAGACCTGGAACTCACTCCCGTCCGACCTGCGCATGACCCAAGACCACCTCTCCTTCAGGAAGAAGCTCAAGACCTGGCTGTTCGAGCAGTAACGGCACCCCCCCCCCCTCCCAGCGCCTTGAGACCCTACGGGTGAGTAGTGCGCTCTATAAATGTCTTGATTGATTGATTGATTGACCAGCGTTTCGTAGGGTGTCAAGACTCCCTCTTGGTATAGGTCACCCAGCGTTCGGACATCCACCTCGTGCCAGTGTTCTAGCATGGAGTTCGTGAGCGTCCCCCCCTCCCCCAGGTGAGCCCTCCAGGGTAACCGCTGGTGCATAAGGGTGCACCCTTCTCGTTAGGTACAGTGCCCTGCGAAAGCATTTAAATGCTACCGCCAGTAACAATGGGGTATGGCGTGTCAGCGCCGCCATTGGATGGAACAGTGCTGTGAACCGCTCCAGGGTGTACGGCGGCTCAGCCGTAGCGGTATCCTCCCGCCCTCTGTCCACCAGCCAACGGGCCACCCACTGGAGCTGTGCCGCCACGTAATAGTGCTCGAAACAGGGGGCAGCTAGCCTGCCCCTGTCAGTGGGTAAATATAGTTTGCCGAGCGCTAGTCGGTGCCTAGACGCGCCCCATAACAAGTCCCACAGCATCTTATTAAGATAAGCAAAGAAGGGCGCGGGCAGGAAAAGCGGCAAGTTTGCGAAATAGTAAAGGAGACGGGGGAGCATCACCATTTTGGCGAGGGCTACTCTGTCCGTGGGCGAGAGCGGGAGTGTGGACCAGAAGCCTATCTGGGCCCTGAGCGCCGACACCGATCTTTCCAGGTTCCCGTCTAATAAATCCTCCTGCCGGCGGTATATCTGGATCCCCAGATATTTGAAGGTGTCCGCCTGCCACTTGACTCTCGTGCCATGAAGGCTGTACTCCGGGTCCGCCACCACATCCCTGAACGCATAAAGACACAACTTGCCTGCGTTGACTCGGAGCCCCGAGATATCCGCGAAACGGCTTAGCAGCGGGGCCAGGAACTCTGGTATGTGACTCACGTCCCGGACGAACACTAACAAATCATCGGCGTACAGTGACACCTGGTGAACCCCGTCGCCTAGCGGAATGCCATCCGCCAATTGCTGCCTCATAGCCGCAGCCAGGGGTTCCATGGCCATCGCACATAGGAGCGGTGATAACGGGCAACCTTGCCGGGTGCCCCTGCCGATCGCCACCGCCTCCGAGACATACCGGCCCAGCCGGACGCGGACCACAGGATCATTGTACAGAAGCCCCACCATCTGCAGGAAGTCGTCATTTATCTCACATGCCTCCAGCACTGCCCGTAGATACCCCCACTCCAGGCAGTCAAAGGCCTTCTCCAGATCAAGCACCAGGCATCCCGCCCTGGGCCAGATCGATGCTGCCTCCGCTGCTACCCGGTAGAACCTTCTGAGATTCAGGGAGGTAGATCTCGCCGGCACAAAGCCGTTCTGATCTGGGTGTATTAAGTGCGGAACCACCGGCGCTAGCCGCTCTGCTAGGAGTTTGGAGAATATCTTGTAATCGGTGTTCAACATCGCCAGTGGGCGGTAGGAACCTAAGGACAAAGGATCCCTGTCTGGCTTAGGTAGGGACACCAAAAACGCTTCCCTCAGAGAAGGTGGGAGCCGGCCCTCGTCCACCGAGGCCCCATACATCCGGAGTAACTCAGGCGCTAGAATGTCGCTGTTCGCCTTGTAGTACTCAGCCGGCAGGCCGTCCGGCCCTGGTGTCTTCCCAGACGCCAGCGCTCTTAATTGCGTCCCCCACCTCCTCCAGCGTCAGCGGGGCGCTGAGCTCCCCGTTCTGGCTTGCCGTGACCACGGGCAGAGTAACCGACCCCAGGAATCTAGGTAGCAGGTGTGGGTGACCCGTGCCTCGCGACCCGTAAAGTTCCCGATAGTGTTCCGTCAGTGCTCGGTGGATTTCGCGCTGCGTGTATACCGTATACCACCGTTCCATCATCGGAACAGATGGCCCCTATCGGAGCCGCACGTTCTGTCTGTCGGATTAACCAGGCTAACAACCGGCCCGCTCTATCTGCCTTTGAGTGTGTTTTGGTCATATGCGCCGCGTAATTGTGGCACCTCAGACGCTCAATCAGGAGTGCGTGCTCGCCGCAAAGCTCTCCCAGCTTTCGTGCGTGTTCGCCCGCGCCCTCTCCCTCTCTCTCATAATTCAACAGTTCAGACTCAATGCGTTGCAGAGAGCCGGACACCTGCACGCGGATATTCCACGTGGCGCCCATGCAGTGCCCACGAATGGTCACCTTGTGAGCGTCCCACTCCACCCCCACATCGCTCGCTGTACCCTCATTGTCTTCGAAGTAGGAGAGGATGACTGTGCCCAGGGATGACCGAAATTCAGCGTCCTCTAACGCTGCAGACTGAAGCCGCCATGTGGGCACCGGAGGCCTATCCGCCTCCCAGCTGAGATGGAAGCAGAGAGGGTTGTGGTCTGAGTGTGTCATGCCCAGATACTCTGACTTGGACAATAGCGGGAGCAGAGACTGTGAGCCCAGAATACGGTCCAGACGGACGTGAAGGTCATGCACTGCCGAGTAGTACGAGTATATTCTGTCCACAGGATGTTGTGTGCACCAAAGATCGTGTATGTCCCAGTGCTGTAGCCAGTTCCTAAATGGTTGTGCCGTCGATGTCGCTGCCACTGCGCGCAGGGGCGGGAAGGAACGGTCCAAGTGTGGGTCCACAACCATGTTAAAGTCGCCACCTAACAGCCAGGGAAGGCCCGCGTGTCGCTGAAGGATAGGGTTCAAGGACGCCAGAAAAGCGGGTTGGTCAGTGATGGGGATGTACATGGAACCCAGTAGTATCTCCTGCCCATTGAGCCTCCCCCTGACAAAGGAGTACCTCCCATCGATGTCTATTTGAACTTCTGAACACGTAAAGGGGACACCAGCTCTCACCCATATCCGGGTGCCGCGCGCATGCGAGGAGTAACTTGTGCCATGTACCTGTCCCCTCCAGCGCCTGCGAAGACTTTCCAACTCTATCTGGGACATATGTGTTTCCTGAAGCAGCGCAATCCCTACCCTATGTCTCTGCATGTAGGCGAAGACCGAATATCTGCACGACGGGGTGTGCATGCCGCGGATGTTCCATGTCATGATAGTGGTGGTCGCCATGTCATGCGCTGTATTGCGGCCAATTTGGGGACTAGGGGGGTCTCCGCTCTGGGCTGGGGGCCAGGTTGTCGCAGGGTGTTCGCTGAGTGTCGCTTCTGCAATACGTAAACTAACATCAACATTGTAACTCGGTGGGCGATTTCCCAACGGGACAAACGTCCAAACTTAGTAAAGCAATTACTCTTTAAGGTAATGTGTCCACAATGTAAATGCGTGTGGGGGAGCGCGCGGTCAGTAGTGTGTCGTGCCATTCCCGCAGTCAGGGCCCTCGAGATTTCGGAGGCATTTATAATGCATCCAATCAGTGATGCACACCTAACCAGTGTGTGCTAGCCACCAGGACGGCGTGGACATAGATCACCCCACGCGGCCATGCATCTGCTGTGAGCTTCTCGTGAGGCGCCATGGCCTATTACCCCCAATGACTAAACAGCGAGCAATCAATAAAAGGATACAACAAGCAGTATACACAGTTCAAATATCATATCGGGATGTCCCAAGGGCTGCCACCAGTCACACAATGGAGTCTGCCACATGGGGTGCCACCACGGGTGGAACAATGACTTCCGATAACGCTGCTTGCTACACGAGGTGCCAAGGTCCATTACCCCCAGCAACAAGGCAGTGGGCCAACAAGGAAAGGATACGATATGTTGCATTGTCAGTCAGGAATCACATCAGAGTGACTTAAGGCTGTTTCTGGTCACGTAATGAAGTCCGCTGTCTGAGGCGTAACCACTGGCATAACAATGTCCTCTGACATCTCTGTGGACGGCGATGATGGCCCGCTGGTTTGTACTTCACTCTGCTGTCCGTGGGCCAAGTCGTCGCTGATGGTCACCGTGCCCATCGTCGCGGCCGCCGCTAGGGCCTCCTGCCGTTCCTGCCGCATTTTCTCCGGGTTCGGGGCGGCTTGCCCCAGGCCCGCACTCCGCTGGGCCCCTCTCTTTCTTCTACGCCGCTTCGAGCGCTGCTCCTGCCATTCGCCGCCATCCGGGCCCGCCGGCCGCGGTCCCGACCAACGCCCCGTTTCTTCCAACCAGTCCCAGACTTCCGATGGAGCCTCGAAAAAGCACGTGCCCTCCTTGGTGACTACTCTCAAACGGGAGGGCAAGAGTAAGGAATAGGGTAGCTACAGTTCGCGCAGCCGCTTCTTCACTGCCAGGTACGATCCGCGCCTCCTCTGCACGGTCGCCGTATAGTCAGGGAAAAACATGACTTGGCTATTGCCCACTTTGAGGTCTCCCATCTTTCGGGTTTCACGGAGCACCGCATCACGATCTCTGTAGTTAAGTAGTTTGAAAAGGAACGGGCGGTCCGGGTTCCAGGTCTCCGGTCTTGAGCAGGCACCCTGTGGGCTCTTTCCACCACGAAGTGCGGTGACAGCGTTCCGGACGGTAAATGTGTCCGCAGCCAGTCCTCCATGTATCTTTCGGGATCCTTCCCTTCTTCCCCTTCCGGCAGGCCCACCACACGGACGTTGCTGCGCCGGGAGCGCCCTTCCGCATCCTCCGCGCGATCATCTAGTGCGTGCACTCTGTCCATCAGATCCTGCAAGGCGGCGTGGCTGTGCACCACCGGTTGTAGCTCCTGGACTGCTTGGCGCTGCACGGAGACCGACTCCGATAGCTTGCGATGATCCGCATGTAGCAGCGTGAAGTCGGAGGTGACTTTGTCAAGCCGTTCTTTTGGTCTTTAGGTTTTGGTCTGCACTAAGGTAGCCCCGATACGCTCCACTGCTGCGAGGACGGTGTTCATCTTGGCCGCCAGGGTTGTTGCCGGTTCCATGTCAGTCCTCCGCTGATCTTGTGGCGTGTCAGGGCTTCCCGGGCCCTGTCGTTTTGATAGTGACTTATCCCTCAGCCTGCCCATTGCGAGTTGCTGCGCCGTGGGCATTGACTCGTTCCGCACCTGTCCAACAGCACTGGCTATGTGATCCACTGATTACCAGGTACGGCGCACTTACAAGGGGGTTAACGCTTCGCACCTCTGGCGACCGGTTCACTCTAGTTCGCCCTCCGGTGCACCAGGTGGCAATTCAGGCTCAGCCACGCAGTGTGTGTCCCCTTCTCAGGACCTATGCAGGTGCGGGCGGCAAGGTTCACTTGGATGCTGCACCACGGTAGCGGTACCTGGAAGATCTCTCCACAAGGGCCTTCACCACCGTGTCAGTCACAGCGCCCAGTATCGTTGGCAGGCGGCATGCACTACTGGCGCGACCAGGAGATGGGGTTCTTCCTTCCCGTGGGCAGCAGGACAATATAGTGTGCCGCTCGCCTCGTCCACTTCACTCCTTGACTTGGCCTCCGCTGCCCGTGTGGTATTCCTGGCTCTCTCCAAAGTTCCCGCAGGTGTGAGAGGCCTATGTATGTGCCCGAGGTCTCAGCGGCTCCCCGGACAGCTTCAAGGGCCTTCCCCGCCAATGCTGCGGGCACTCGTCACTAGGCCGCGCGCTTACCGGCTGCCGCCGAATCTCCTCTGTGGACTGCCTCCGCCGCCTTCTATAGGCCTGCGCTCTGCCCCCAGGCCCCTGCAATCTCAGGGGGCCCAGTGCCAGAGTCCTGCGTCCTCACAGCTCCTCCTCGCGACTCTCTGAGCGCTGCCTGCCGCCTGACCGCTCTCTGGCTTCCTGGACGCTGACTCGGTCCGGGGCTCTGGTCAAAGCGCCCGCCGCGCTGCCCAGGCTCGGTCTTCACTCTACCCGATTGGCGGCCCAGTCCAGGGACACGGCGGCGTAGCCCGGGTCCCACCGCATGCATGCCTGCACCTTCCCTCAGCGCTCCAGCAGGTCGCCAGCCGGGTCCGCACCAGTATCCACGCTGCCCCACTGCTTACCGGCGAGTCAGTCCGGCCGTCTGTGCCGCAGAGGTGGCCCAGCTCCCCCGCCTCCTTCTCCGGGTCCGCGCTTCGTTTCAATCGATTAGGCCCGGGCCAGAGCCTCGCGTCCGCGCCACAACGCAGCGCCTCCACTGTCCGGCGGCCAATATCGCACCGCCTCAGTCCCGGCAGCGGCGCCTCGCACACCAGCCAGCTCCTCGGGTTCGCCCAGACAGGATCGGGCACGTCACCTCCTCCGCCCGCTCAATGCCCGTGCCAAGTTGCGCCGCCGACTCTGAGCTCCGGCCGGGGGTTCGCGCCTCCTCAGCACTCCTATGCCGGCCCTTTCCACTGGCTGGATTTTCACTGTCCCGGCCACCTTCGGGAACGCGCCGCACACCGTTACGTTCTCCAGTCAGTCCCGCGGCTCTTCTGCCCGGCTTGGGTAGCCTCTGTTGCCTCTTGAAGGATCTTGTCAGGAGAAGTCTGGGACCCGCTGGCGGAGCTCTAAGGGATTGCGTCCGCCATGTTGCCCGGTTGGCCTGGTCTTGCTCATTTATAATACAGTACTGGACAGCTATCTGGAAGGTGTTGTCAGAGGTGATAGAAAGACCAATAGAGCTGTCTGTCAGTAAAGTCCTACTGCGCATCCAAGACAGGGGGTGGTTGGGAGGGGAGGTCCGAACTCGAAGCAAATGCAATTTAGTGGACATCAGTATGTTACTAGCTAAACGAGACCTAGCATACACTGGAACACCTCACAGCCTCCCAGGATCCCCGAGTGGCATGCTGCTATGGAATGGTGTGCTAAGTTGGAAGACCCCATTTGTTTGGCCAGGGACTATTCACGTAAACACACTAAGTTATGGGGACAGTAGTGGACTTACTTCGGGATTTGAAGTGATAGCAGTGGTTGATGTGAAAACGTTTGCAATATCTTCCCCTTTCTGGGCATATTCTATGCTGAAGTTGGGCGGCCCACGCTTGATATGTTTTTCATGTATGGTTATCAGCTTATAAAAAAATCCCCATACTTCCAATAAACTCTGAGACAGAAGTGTGGTAGGACAACATCTGAACTTTTAGCAACCAGTGGATGCACACAAATTGTTTCGGCATTCGGTTTCCCTCTTTTCAAACGCACCCCAAATGTCATATGAAAAACCCTCAGCAGACCTGTCAAGCAGGGCTTTAAACTCCAGGAGGATCCAACACCGATGTCAACAAGAGGCCCACTATGATGGAATCTATCTGGCTGGGTTGGGGGTGTGAAGGAGGAGGCTGGGGAGTAAACAATGGAAGAGTGAAGGCCTACGTGTTAGCTAAATCTGCCTGTGACAGGGCAGGACTCTCTGAAGGTAATCAAGTTCTTCGGTGCAGCCAATAGGCCATCCTCTTAAGGGCACACCAACACCTCCCCACACCCAAGGCTAGTAGTTCCCAAACTAAGCACCACTGCATCCCCGTGCACGACAAAACCAGCCAGGGGCACTGTGGTCGCACTTGCTGAGTAGAGTCTACTATGAATTACACAGACCTCTGGAGTGCAGGTTGGGTGTACCGCATCTGATGTATGTTATGTGGTGCACTCTCTCCCTCTTAGCGACACACCGGTGAGCAGGAGGGGTACAAACAGACAATCTTCCTTTTCATTAAGCCTAAGCAACTTTCCCTGGCTTTTTCACCACAAGAGGCAGAGCTGACTGTTACGAGGGGCTGTGGCCCCTCTACTGAAGTCAAGGTAAGAACATATTTGTTTTATTTACAATTCTGGCACTATGTTGGCTCTCTCCCGGTGGTTACATTTCTAGAACGCTATATTTGTGGCTGCACAGGCGCAGTTCTGTTAGTGGCTTAATTCAAATGCTAAGAGCGCCGCTAAGTGTTTATTACATGGTTGCTGGCTGCACTGCAACTCTCTGATCCTTTGAGGCAAAGCAGAGTAAAAGGAACTGCTGGGATACACGCAGTGCTGATGGGGAGGTTTGTTAGTGACTTCTCTATGGCTGCTGTGGCACCATAATTCCTATAAATTATCAGTGACAATAATAAAACATGGGAAAAGTAAAAGGGGGAAGAGTAGAGAATAAAAGTGGGGATAAATAAACAAGCAAAAAGGTGATTTACAGAGGATAAGGGCACCTGTTACTTTGCCAGTCACTGCACTTTAGATCAGGCAAATAGCAGGTCCCTTGGTCTGTGGACCCAGGTGAGTATTTGTCACGAGTGCCTGCCTGACAAATACAAGAACAGGGAAGTAAGTGACCAAATGAGTGACACTGGCATGAGATAGCTGATAGTCAATAAACGATCCTATAGTGAACAAGGGCTGACCCAAAGGTCACTATTATTGTAGTGGAATCAAAAGGTTCTTGCCAGAGCTGTCTAGAAGCAAGACCTGAAAAGTCAAGTGCTATAAACTGCAGGATAATTTTTAAAGGCTCTCACAATGTAGAGAGTGTAAGACAAGTGGAATAATAGGAACAGGATTTGTTCAGCAGACTGCGCCGTTTGTTCCTTGACAAACCAAGCGTTTAATAGTGTACAAATGCTTGCAATAAATATTACTATCTGACAACAGCATCCGGTCTTTCAAGTCGACATGTGTACCAAGCACAATGACCTAAAGTCAATTGATTGCTGGATCAACATCCAGTTTAAGGTTTAAAGGCAAGAGAAATATGGGGCTGAATCACATTGAGAAGTTAGGGAAATGCATCCTTGTTAGGGAAATGCATCATTTAGAGACAAGGTTTTTGAGGAAGATGTTGGTGAGGTACAGGGTTATCACTTAAAAATTATTATAGATGAGTCAAAGTACTGTAGGGGTGACAAAAGCAAAAGTTAAGATGAGAGCTTACAGTTCAGTGAGTACGGAAATGCTAAATATTATCAGGGAGCTGGGAGAGGGTATATGTGAGTGGGTATAAAAAGGGACAAATAAGGCATAGGAAGACTAGGGAAAGTGGAACCAGCAGAAATGTACATCTGAAATAGTGGTGGAGCTTGTACAGCAGTGGTTTCCAAACTGTGCACAGTGGCACCTAGGTGTCCCTGGCTGGATGTGTCCAGCTCCAGGCTGAGCACGCACGAACAGCAAACGGATGCACTCACTGCATGGCCTGAGGGTGCACAAGTATTGTGAAAAGAGAGAGTAGACATATCCTTGCATTGCACATAATATTCTCCATATCTTCATCCCAAATATTTCCAGGTATTAAAATGGAAGTAATACCGAGGTAGGGCTTACACCGCACCCTCACCCCCTGCAAAAAAAAGTAAGATAATGGGAAGCCGTGGCCAACAGCCAATTGCTCGTGGGAGTTGTGGGTCAAAAAAAGTTTGAGAACCACTGCTGAATGCCTTTTGTCCATGCCCCAGAAGCAATTTCACACTTCCTTCACGCCCACTGAAATACTATTAACTGGCTGGCAGAAAGGAGAACAAAATGTAGATTTAGCTTCCAGGGGCTTCAGGCAGAACAAAGGTAACTTTTTAAAAGTTAGTTTTCTTTAATATTTGGAACAATTAAGACTTCACAATCCAATCTGATTTTTAACAACTATTAAAAATAGTTGTTTAATTATTTATCTAGCAAATCACAATCCCGAAATTGAGGATTAGAAATTAATATTGCATCCCAGTGTTTTCCTATGGGACAGTCAGTCATGCTACAGTGAAAATAGCTTTGAGGGCATTTTCACTGTGAGGACATGTTTACCGTAAAACATTTACATGTCCTACTTTTACTTACCATGTAGATAAATATCCTGCGGGACAGCGCTCCGCCTTTTCGAGTTGCAAGGCTGCCAATTTGACACATTTTTTGCGGCAAAATCACTACCACCCCCAGCAGGGCTCACTGTAATTGTATCTCACAAGGCTGACAGAAGCAGCCTTGCAACTCGAAAAGGCGGAGCGCTGTCCCGCAGGATTTTTATCTACATTCTGGTAAGAAACTGCATTATTAGGCCCCATGCAATCATTTTAGTTTATAATTTATTTAGTCCAATTCCACCAACTATGTTTACCCATCCCCACAGGTTACAGTGCATTGTCACTGGTTAACATTTACTACAAGAATTTTCCCCACTACGGCTGTAGCTAAGTACGCCCTGAGCCCATCTGGCCGATCATTTTACTGGCAGTTTTTCTTTATATTGAGGTAAGATCCTTAATTTAAAACATCACATCCGATTGGGTCTTGCTGTACTTTGAGTGAGTTTTCTAACCTCGTTATTCTCCTTCCTCACATACCAGTACCCGGACGGGTTCTCACGTGAGTATTTTCTTCGATTTTTCCATGTGTGGCACACAATTCACGAGATTGCCCATTTACATCCTCAGGTACCTTCTTATTACATGACTTTTTCACGTATTTCTCGCATTTGTGCCAGTATATGGGCCTAATGCCTTGTGTTTTCTTCATTAGATGTCCCTTCATTGCTAGTCCTGAAGAGACCCTACACTGACTATGGGGTCGAAATGCCGTCGACACACAGAAGAAGCGAACCATTACACAGCGCATGTCGTTGTATATTGCTGCTGTCTACATAGAGAGTATTCTTGTTAATGGTCGACTTAAAAAATTGTGGAAACCTTGTATATAGAAATTCACACTGTCACAACTTTGGGTTTCCGCTCTCACTTGGGACACAATGCACTAATGTTTTTTAATTTTCAAAATTAAGTTTATAATGCTTTTGGACTAAAAATGTATAAAAATGTTGCATGGATTCTCCTGTGTTTGTGTTTCTTTCGCCCTCTGTCATTGAGGTATCCTCTAAAATATTGCAATTTTGCCTCCTTTATTACAAAGGTATTTTATCAATCCACAGGAAGGATTAGTTACTTACCTGTAATCCTAGTTCTCATCCAGGGGTATACTCATTAAAGTCATAATCTACGAATAATCCCCGCCCATGTGCGGGATCCCGGAGCATATAGAAAATACATATAAATATATATGTATATATATATGTGAAAACATATATTTGCAGCCTAAAACATTTCCTAACTGGCAAAATTGCCGCAAAATTACATAAATTAGCATACATACAGTAGTACTCTTTCCAAACCCTAAGGAAGAAAGAGAGCAGAAAACATTTGTATACAACAATGCTTTATTGCCATAGGAAAAAACCTGTAAATGCTGGCATTTGCCAGTAGGCTGCAGTAGAGTATAAAGCAAACAAAGAAAACTGACACCTTGCCTTTAAGGCATTAGAGTAGGGGTACCGTGCCTTTAAGACCTGAAGGCAACCCCCTGCTCCCATGGTGCACCACAGGTGACAGTTGGGTCAGTTCTTTTTGGAGGTGCATAACACCTGAGGAGATCCACAATAAAACATCTCATAACTGTGTAACTCTGCTCGTCCGGGGAGGTGGGCGGGAGCTTATGACTTTGATGAGTATACCCCTGGATGAGAACTAGGATTACAGGTAAGTAACTAATCCTTCTCATCCAGGGGATACTCATCAATAGTCATAATCTATGAATAGATTAGCAAGCTCATACCCAAAGTCTCGCGGACGAGCAAGAAGTATAAAAACTTCACAGAATGACTAAGACATATATTGTAAATACATCTTATGCAAATAAGTTCCTTAACGAGGCCTGCCCTACTCTGGCATCGGCCTGAGTATCTGAGTCCAGGCAATAATGGCGGGTAAAGGTATGGACAGACCACCAAGTTGTCGCTTTACAAATTTCAGAAATAGGAACATTACGAAGGAGAGCTGTAGTGGAAGCTTTCCCTCTAGTAGAATGTGCATGTGGTTTACCCTGCAATGTCTTGTTAGCTAGTTGATAAGCTAAAGCTATACAGGAGACAATCCAGCGAGAAATGGACCTTTTGGAAGCTGACAGTCCAGTATTAGTACTGCCATAATTAACAAAAAAACGGTCAGACTTCCTAAGAGGCAGGGTTTTTGACAAGTAGAACTTCAGGACCCTCCGGAGATCTAGGGAGTGTAATGACCTCTCCGGGGGAGTGGAAGGATTAGGAAAAAAGGTAGGTAAGGTAATAGACTGGTTGATATGAAAGTCTGAAACTACCTTAGGCAGGAAACTTGGGTGCGTTCTTAAGACCACCCTGTTGGCATGAAAAACTGTGTAAGGCTACTTACGACACAAGGCCTGGATTTCGCTGACCCTACGGGCAGAGGTAATCGCTACTAAAAAAGCAGCTTTCCAGGTCAAGTGCTGCAAAGAGGCCTTATGTATAGGCTCAAAAGGAGCACTCATCAGCTAGTCAGGACGATATTAAGCTCCCAGGGAGGGGAGGGGGACCTCACCGGAGGAAGACTTTCTTAAGACCTTCTAGGAAATCTTTAACTACAGGCATAAGGAAGAAAGATGTCTGATTAGGAGACTTCCTATACGCTGTGATTGCAGCTAAATGAACCCTGATGGAGGGGTATTTCAGGCCTGATCTCGCTAAATGCAATAGATATGGAATAATCACCTGCTCTTGGCCATGTACCGGGTCAAGAGAGTGCTCATGACACCATAAAAAGAACCTCTTCCACTTGAAAGCATAGGACTTCCTAGTGGAGGGTCGTTTTGATTCCTTAAGAATAGTCATGCAGTCTGCTGGGAGGTCTAAATGTCCATACTGGATGACCTCAGGAGCCATACCGTCAAGCGAAGTGAAGGAAGGTTGGGGTGAAACACCTTCCCCTGGTCTTTGGTCAACAAGTATGGACGGCATGGTAGGCGCCGGTGCGGAACCTCCGACATCTGTAGAAGATCGGGGTACCACCACTGGCGTGGCCACTCTGGTGCTATCAGGATCATTCTGGTGTTGGTCCTGTAGAACTTCTGGATCACCGCCGGGATCAGAGGCAGGGGAGGAAAGGCGTAGAGTAATGTCTGCGACCAGCTGATCAAAAGACCGTTCCCCAGTGCTCCCTGTTGGGGAAACCTGGACGCGAAGACGGGGCATTTTGCATTGGCCGCGTCTGCGAACAGATCTACGTCCGGTACGCCCCAGCACCGTTGAGCACCCAATCGTGCGCTTCTACGAAGATTCTGCTTAGGCAGTCTGCTTGGACGTTTTGAATTCCAGGTAGATGAACTGCCACGATGGACAGGCCTCTTGCTAGGAGACAGTGCCAGATGGCTTGTGCTTCCAGAGACAAGACTCTTGACCTCGTGCCTCCCTGTTTGTTCAAATAGAACATAGTTGTTGTGTTGTCCGTTTGATCCTGGAGGTAGTTGGTGCGCAGAGAAGGATAAAGAGACTTGAGAGCCAGATGAACTGCTCGAAGCTCCAGGAAGTTGATATGGTAGCCTTGCTCTACCTCGGACCAGAGGCCTTGAACTTGGAGTCGGTCCATGTGAGCGCCCCAGCCTTGAAGGGAGGCATCCGTGACAATTGACTGGGACGGAGGAGGACGATGGAATGGCACTCCCCGGAGGAGATTGGATCGTTTCAACCACCATCTGATCGAGTCCCTGGCTTCTTGAGGAAGCAAGACCCGATCTTCCCACTGATCCGATCTCTGAGACCACTGATCTTCGAGGGCTTGTTGCAGAGGCCTCATGTGAAGGCGAGCATTGGGCACGATGTAAATGCGCGAGGCCATCGATCCCAGAAGAGAGGACACTTGTCTGGCTGTGGGGGCCTGATTGTCCAGAAGAAGGCGACCCTTCAGGAGCATAGATGACAATCTCTCCTCCGAAGGACTCACGCTTGCCTGTAGTGAGTCCAGAGAAGCACCCAGGTAGTGGATCCGCTGGGAAGGGTTGGGAACTGACTTTTTCAGATTGACTTGAAGACCCAACGAGTCCATTAGTTTGAGGCAGAACGACAGATGTTTTTGAAGCAGCGACGGAGTGGAGCTTTTCAACAGCCAATCGTCTAGATATGGATAGACGAAGATCTTTCTTTTGCGAAGAAAAGCAGCCACCACTGCCATGCACTTGGAGAATGTCCGAGGTGCAGATTTCAGGCCAAACGGCAGCACCCGATACTGGTAGTGACGGCGTCCGATCTGAAACCTTAGGAACTTCCGATGCTTGACTGACACTGGTATGTGGAAGTAGGCGTCCTGCAAGTCGATGGCACACATCCAGTCTCCCTGATGAAGATGCGGGAAGATCTGGTGCAGGGCGAGCATGCGGAACTTTTCTTTTCGTATGAATTTGTTTAGCATTCGAAGATCTAGAATGGGCCTGTATTCCTTGGCAGTTCCTCGTTTTTGAACCAAGAAATACCGGGAGTACACTCCTTGATTTCTGTGAATGGAGGGAACCTCCTCTATGGCCATCTTCTTCAGGAGGACTGAGACTTTGTCTTGTAGCAATTGACTCTGGAAACATGGGAGGTGTCGCGCCTGAAGGAGGACTTGCGGAGGAGGAGATTTGTACCTCAGCAAGTAACCATGCTGCACAATATTCAGCACCCATCTGTCTTTTGTAATGGAGTTCCACTCTTTCAGATGATGAGAAACACTCCCTCCCACCGGAGTGCCGAACAGACGTGGAGGAAGCAATGGCTCAGGGCTTAGGAGGTTGCTTGGAGGAAGACTGCTGCTTGTTATTGCCACCTCTTCCTCTGCCAGGACGACGCTGCTGGAACTGCGTATTCTGCTGAGACTGGGATTGCCACTGAGGGGTTTGAAGCCTCTGCTGGAAAGACCTCCTGTCTCCCTGGCGAAAGCGTTTCTTGAATTCCTTGCGCTTTTCTAATCCCACAGCTTTGACGGTGTCCATTTCCGCTTTCATTTTGGACATTTCGTCGTCCGTGTGTGGACCAAACAGAGATTTCCCATTGAATGGCAAATTCAAAATCTTCTTCTGGGCGTCTGGTTTGAGCCCTGTCAGGCGGAGCCAGGCCGAACAACGGGAACAAATACCATTTGAATAGCCATGGGCCGCAAGGTCAGAGGCATCCACTGCGGCGCTAATAACTTGATTGGCTACCAGGCCTCCCTCCTGTATAATATCCAGAAAGTCTTGGCGATCTTCCTTGGGGAGCTTGTCTGTAAAGCTAGTTAGGGAGTCCGAAAGGGACCTGTCGTACCTTCCAAGCAAGGCAGAGGCGCTAGCCACCTTCATAAATGAAGAGGAGGTGTTGCATACCTTCCTACCAAACGAGTCCATAAGTTTACTATCTTTTTCAGGTGGTACTGAGGAAGAAGTAGAGCCTGCATGGGACTTCATGGCAGTCGCCACAATAATGGAGTCCGCAGGAGGATCAGATCTGAGGAACAATGGATCCTCTGCAGGGGCCTTGTACTTTTTGGCTATCCGAGATGGAACAGATCCCACCACTGCTGGTGTGAGGAAAGTAGCCATAGCCGGTTCTAGGAGGCCGGGGACCAGGGGCAGAAGAGGCCTGGGCGCTGTGCGATGATGAAGAGTATCAAAAATCACAGAAGTGGGAACCACTGGAGTATGCAGCGTAATGTTCAGCTTTTTTGCTCCCCTGCTCAGAACATCGGAGAAAGTCGCGAGGTCATCAATTGGAGAAACTCGGGAAGGAGGCATAGATGAAAAGGTCGGAGAGTAAATGGTGTGCTTCCATTGTGTTGCCTGCACCGCTCGTTACTCTACTTGGCGGGTACGCTGACTATCCGCTGGGTTCCAGCTGTAATCACCAGCAGTCAGCGTCTAGGGAGCCCCTTTTACTATTCTGTGCTTGGGGGTACAGAGGGTGGCGTGAAGCGCACTGGTGGCCACGACAAAGTGCAGCATCATATTTGCCTTCCACTCCTGCATTGAAATGGCTTCTGGTGCATTCCACTCCTTTTAACTGCATGTGGCAAACTAGCATGGAGACCTAGGCGACTGGCCACCCACGCGCTGGTTGCTGTATTGAGTCATACTTCCAGGGACCGGATGTGGGCTTTATTTGGTGCCATGACCATTCCTCCTTCTTCTAAGTATGGGCCCCAACAGTCACCATCCTTCTGTCTGGTCCCACATGTTTTCCTCCTATTCTCTCCCCCTTCTCCAGGACATCCACTGTGAGGTGTCAACTGCCGGGGATATTGTTGAAGCAGACGCTTCTTAGTAGCCAGGTGAGTCATTCCATGCCACCCCTGGCTGTTTTTAATTCTTTTGCGGCTGATACCAGTCATCTGGCTTTTTAACCCTTCTTTCATATGTATATAGAGTTTAGAGAGTTTACTTTATCGTCTCTCACCATTGACAGTTGATCCACGCTTTGCGAGTCTGTACCGGTTGACATGACTGACCTCTTTTTACCTGTTTTTCTTTCTTCTTCTTTTTTGTGTTTATGTCATCCCCTCTAGGTTCCAATAGCCTTGGCGGGACTCCGTGCTCGCACACTGATTAGTGGGGGGTAGACACCATTCACCCTTACCACTTAGTGTAGATAGTTATTTGGTCCTGATGAAATGCTCTGTATCGTTTAGAACACATTGCGTGAAACATGTCGACCATTGCTATAGAGTAGGACCCTGCTCTCCTGAACCCTTAAGCTAGAGAGCAGCCGCTCTTTCTGCTTTTAGCAAGGTGGGTTACCACTCTATTAAAAAAATGTTGTGGACAACCCAACCTTTTTTAACCACTCACACACATCTACATCGTCCCCTTACTTCCCTAGGGACCACACACCCTCATACCCAAGGCACGATACGGCAGAAACAAAAGATCTCCGCTAAAGCGCCCCTTTATGGGTGCCCGTTGGGTATTGCACCGCCGACCCGACGGGAAGCGAGCCCATATGATGAAGCATGAAACCTAGCTTGCTGGGTGTGTGAGGACTCTAGTTCCAACAAGGAGGATTCCTCTCCTCTGTGCCTTCACTCACTTGGTTCCATCTGTCAACTTTTAACACTGGGGAACTGCGTACTCTCTTTTTCAGTCTACTAACGTCAGGGCACGTATGCTGGACCCCGTTAAAACAGCCTCTCTGTCCCTCTTTTTGTTAGGTCCTCATAAAAAGCGCTCTGGTACCTACGGGTCTACCCAGCGCTATATAAAACTTCGCAAATAAAATAAATAAGGATCAAGTTGGGTGTAAACACTGTAGCCCTCCCAGCGGATATCAGTTAGCTGTTCTAGGGGCTGGTCATATGAACTGCCTAGATCAGAAAGGTGTGTGAGCACCCCTCAGATGACTGGTGGATGCAGAGGAGGTAGTGTGCATAAGTGTGGTGGTGGAGGTAGAAAATATAGGAAAGAGCTGGTTTCTCTGTGATTCCTTGGCACTGGCTCCATAGGAGCATCCAATGAGGGTTCTTCGAAGGCAAGCTTTTTGTTGCAAGGCCTTCCCTTACTGCTTGAGCTGTAGTGGTTTCGACATGGAAATTCCCAGTGACAAAGCATATAAAGAGATGCTTCTGTCTGGTGTCTCTGTAGTATCATTGCCTCCGACCCTTAGGATCTAGCGAGTGATGTGTTGTTGTCCTTGTGACTTCTCAGAAGGAAAGTGGGGAGGCAGAGACAAGGCCCGCTTGGGCTTCTTGTGCTTCTTTTTAGATTTTGACTTACCTGAAGACTTGGATCGCGACAACAACCTGTCTCAGGAACAGGTCCGTTTCTTTGAATTTGAGTGGCCTTTACTCAATTTCCTTCAGTGATCGACTATGTACAACTAGGCTTCGAGGTGCCGGATCGACATTCGATGCATCAGGGCACATTCCTCACACGACTTGGAGTCATGGCCTGACCCTAAACACCAGAGACACACCTCATGGGGTCTGTCACAGACATTTGTTTGCAACAGTCCCTTTAGGGCTTAAGCCATGTGGTTTTAAGAGGGCACATATTCTCTAGCACACTGGAAAGAAAATTTGGATAGGTGAGGAAATATCCATCAGAAAATTGTTGCCTTTTTGCTACTACTAAACATGACACTGAGCTGCTGGAAAAGTTTAGCAAATGTGCGTGGTTGCTGCAAATACATGATCATGTAGCACCAGAAATCTCAAAAGACATATTTAACAGTTGCAAGCACAGAGTATGTGCACTCCCACCAGACTCACCTTCTTTGTCCGAATGAGTTTGTGGTCCCTGAATTCTGTCAGCTGAGCTCTCAGGGTCAGATCGCTGTTTACTAGAAAAGCCTCACGACACTGCTGATAGAAATCTTGAAAAGATAAACCTGTGTGGGAGATGACAAGTTACACTATAAAGGTCATTTAAACTCTTACATGTTTTACGTTGGCTCAAATAGGAGACAAACGGTTGCTTACAGTTTTACTGTTGCTTTTACTCTGGTCTACAGTATTGTGGACCTCCACACCACTGCTTTAATTTACAACTCCCATACAGCTCCCAACTAACGCAAGCTCTGCACCATATTTATATACATGATGGACAGTTGTTACTGGTCTCTTTTTACATTTTAAGTGTGCTGAGTAATAAAGAACATTACTGTGTTTTGCAAACTTCTGGTGGGAATTTCCTTGTACCAGACAGGCTGTTCCCAAGGAGATTTGACAAGAGGAGAACTTCCTGAGTTCTGCATAAGCATGGCTGCTTTTACTTGTCTGGCTGCAGGTGAAGGGGGCTTCTGCAGAAATCCACCAGATAAAAACAAAACCCTTTTTCCACTGCCAGGTTAGATCCAGCACAACTATACCCTCAATTCCCATTCATGAACATGAGCAGTCGCTGTTCTTTTGGGAGAAGGCATGAGGCTTCCTCTATTCAAGAAGCAGACTCTAGAAGTCGGGTGTACCAACTAGTCATAAAATCATGCACCACATTAAGAATGTCTCTTGGAATCTGTTATTCCTAACTTTACATTTCTTAGAATATTCTGCCCAGATGCTAAAGAGATGTACAACAATAATCCATATGGTTATGGAGCTCCTCGCCAGCCAATTCCACATATAATAGGTGAATTAAAAAAAAAAACATGCTCTATTTTGATTAGAGGTGGGGAGTTGAAACAGAAAAGATGCCACATAGAACACTGGTCTGGAATAAGAGAGAACGGCAGCAAAGGGTACGTTTTGACAGTCTACGGAAGAAAGGTGAGACAAAAAGAACAGAGCACAGGTGATTATTCACACTTGTAGGAAAGTGCCCCTTTTTGACATGATCACCCCCACTTTTTGCCTGGTATTTGATGCAAACTTGACTGAAGTGCACTGTGTTCCTGCTAACCAAGTCCCCAGTGCCAGTGTTCTTCCCCCAAAACAAGATTCCACAATTGGCAAGGCCTTTAGCACCCCTGTATGTCCCTAGTAAATGGTAATCCTGGTACCTAGGGCATGGAAGAGGGTCCCTAAAGGCTGTAGCATGTATTGTGCCACCCTAATGGACCCACCACCAAACTCATGCAGACTGCCATTGCAGGTTGCGTGAAATGGTGCATACAAAAGTGAAAACACGACATGGCACGCACCCTGTGGCCATGCCCACTGACACTGCATGCAATATTTAAACGTCACCCCTGCAGCAGGCCTTAAAGCCCTAAGGCAGGGTGCATTATGTTACATGTGAGGACATATCTGCATGAGCAGATATGCCTGTGTGCTGTCTAGCCCAACTGCTATAGTACAAGTGAACAGGGAAGCCATCTTGAGTACATGTACTGGGCACTAGTCATCAAGAGTTCCCCCATCTACACGAGGGCTTCATTGAAATCTATGGTGTTTGGTATCAAACACCTCGTCTTGATAAATCTGTACTGATACCAGTACTATATTTATTATGACATGCACCCAGCTTAGAGATGCCCTCTGAAAACACTCTAATCGCTAGTGTGCTGTATGACTGTCAACACAGAAGGGGTTCTGACCTCCTGGAGCTGAGAGCCTGCGCTCTCGGAGGTCAGAAACAATGCCTACTCTGGCCAGAGGTGTTGGCACTTCCTCCAAGCAGGGTGGCTAGTAAACAGCATATCAAGGTAGGAGGCTGCGAGGGCCTAAGCCGCCTTTGATGTGCAGCCCTGGCTTCCCCCAGATAGGGCTGCCACCCCCTGTCCAGGGCCCATTGCCACCAGGAAAGGACAGGAAAATTAGCTAGTCAGAGGCGTATTCACTACCAGGCTAGTGAACACGAAATGTAGAATTCCACCATCTTGGTTTTTGGTGAAATTAGATACATTGGGTAAGGGTTATGACCACTCCCCAAAGGAAGTGGTTATATAGGGGGTGTTGGCACCCCAAAGGTAAGTAGCCCATTGGTTACTACTTTATATTCCCCTTAACGCCCCCAAATTGAGTATGTAGGTGCCACCTCTGACACCAGGAACTCAGATTAAACGGACACAAGAAGAAGAGGACAAAGAAGAGCAGAAAAAGCAAGAACTGAGGGCTAGCTGCAGACCTTTTGGTGCCAAACCATGCCTACCTGCACCTGTCCCGACAAATGCGACAAACCAACTCATCCTGCCGCTGTGCATCTACCAAGAACCCCGGTGGGCTGTCGGCGCTTTGCAAATTGCCAGCAATCTCCCTTGGAGTAGAGGAGTTACTCCCCTGCAACTTGCAGGCACCAAACAGCAAAGTCTACCATTCTGCTGCCCCCCGGTTACACCGAAGCAGCAGCCGCCCAGGAAGAGGTCTCCGTGCTCCAGAAGGTCAGATCAGTCTCTGCACCAAGTGAGAAACCGCCAGGACCGACCAGAGCCGCACAGCACTAATACCCGGGTACTGGACCCCCTGCAGCAACCAAAGCCTGTTTGAGTCCAATCCAGACTCCAACACCTCCAAGACCGAGCAGCCGTCGACCAATAAGGGTTGCCTGGACTCTCACTAGAGTGTACCTCATTTTGGTGCACTACATAGAGAGCCAGCTTCCTACAACCCATAAACAAGGTCTGTCAAAGTTTGAAATGAATTGCTTGAGAGGTTCGAAAGTAATTCTAGCATAACACTTTTGGAGGTGTGCACTCAAAATCCCCAGGTTAAGTCATGTTCAAATCTCCAACCCTAACAGCTAGACTGAATTAAACTAAATTTGGCACATAGACATACCAGTCAGTCAGTCAATTAGCTTTATTTTGATAAAAACAATATCTTAAAAGCAATACAAAACAGGACACCGAAAGCTAATACATTAATAACCATTAATAAAACAATTAAGATAAAATATTTTTTTTCCAATAAATATGATAAAAAAGGTCCTAATACATGACCACAATTAAACAATAATTTTTAACCGTTTAAGTCTAATTGACCACGCCCAGCCTAGATATTTAGCCAAACCACAAACAATCAATGGGCAGGTATCTGACATTAAAATACGCAGAGCGACTTTGTGGTGTCTTGTCGCCAGCCCCCTACATAGTGGTTTTAGCCACCTAGATCTTGGGGGTTTGTAGGCCGGGCATTCGAATAAAAAGTGGGCAACAGTCTCCACTCCAGATATGCAAAATATACAAAAAGGGACAGTCTGCCCCAGGATTTTCCAACGGGCCGTCAATTCTCTCAAGGGGAGCAGGCCCACCCTAAATCTAAAATACAGGGCTCTATCGAGGGGTTTTGATATCAGATCCAGATAAGGATCGTATTGGGGCAAATCCTTGATCTTAAGGAACTCCGTAGTTGTTCTACATTCCTAGGGTTGGAATTTAAGTTGTTGTCAACCCACTGCCAATAAATGGTCTTAAGGAAAGCTTTCGGAGGGGCACTTCTGGAAGACCATGCGTCCCCCAAGCCCATGTCTTCAAGCAGGAATTTGACATTACTAAGCCACCAAATTTTAGACCAGCCCGGCAACGACAGCACCTCTGACAGCCCCTCTGCATAACTAGCGAGTTCAGGAACCCTCCAGAGACGTGCCCATAGAAGTAGCGGACGAAGTCGGGCCTGATCTCCAATTGGGCGACAACCCTTGTCCAACTGCAGAGGTATCGTTGCAGCACTCTGAGGGAGAGACATCAAATCCTTCAGACATACCTTCTAGTGGTTTGTTGTAAATAAGATCAGTGTTTTGGAAGGTATTTATACATTTTAAATATCCCCACTCCATGGCCTGAATGGTTAACCTGCTGCAGATACGTACTGGCAGGACAAGTGTATACATTTGCATGGGAAAACATGGAACATGTCAATATCCTTGTGGATTACCATCATGTAGGTTTTTTTGATCATCTTTACTGTTATTTCAATTATGTTGGACAAACAATTGTGCAGTCATGGAAAGCATTTGACATGAGCCTGCACAACACAGCATACAATGTGTTAGTACAAGTTGTTGTCATCTGTAATAACATCCGTACACTTAGTTGCGCTAAGCTGTATGTTAGTCATAAATTTGAGTCATAAATAATCCCAATTTTAAGATGAAGCAAGAAGTAAAGTAAAAATAAACTTTATACGTAAACTGTTAATGTAGCAGGCGAGAGCAGCAAAGCATAATTTGTAGCGTTAAGGCAGAGACGAAAAAATGTGTTTTGCCTCAGAGTGAGCACAAGTACACCTTCAATAATGGTGTTTCAATTATAAAGAAGGTCACATTTAGAGTGTGAGCACAGGTATTGAATGGTTGCGATGTCCTCAGGTGCATGTTTTTTTTAGAAAAGACGCAAGTTTTTGGGTAGTAGGCTGGTATTCCATCTTAATATCAGCTGAAAAATAATGAGTACCAAAATAATGTATCAAAATGGAATTCAGAAGGTTAGCATTGTTCATAGTGCTTTTTTCGATTTGTGTGAGGGAGTGTACTGTTTTTGACAGTTCTCTCTGGAATACCCTATCTTCTTCGACAGGGGGTGGAGGGAATGACCTCTAGTCACTACTCGGAAGGCCTCCCATTCCGCTAGAGAGGAGGTTGTATGGTAATCTTCCTTAATATAGTTGTGAATACTTTTGGCCAGGGTGCTGAGAAATGCTGAATCTTCTGACCTGAAGGCATCATGTTGGGGAGGGAGGTTGACTTTACCTTAGGTCAAGCCAATTAACAATTAACAATGGGTTGTGGTAAGAGATGCGTAGGTAGTCAGACAAAGGGATAGAATCCGACAATTCAATCTTACATAGAGGTCGTGTGAAGGCGATTAAAAAGTTTATTCTAAGCCAGGATTTCATAGCCGCCATTTATCCATCATTTTTCGAGCCAGTGGTCTAGCGCTCTAGCATTGTGAGTCGCCTGGGCTTGTGGTTATGACCTATCCAATGTGACGTATAGCAAACAAAAGCACACAATTACATTACAAATCCCACCCAGTATCAATGGAATATGTACCTTTTTTTGCAAGTGGCTGAAACATTCTGCCCAGGAATGCACAATATTTCATTTTTGGGGTGTAGATGCTCATCAGATCAGAGGTCTTTTGTGTGTATGCAGAAAAGTTAGTGTAAAAGACTTGGCCTTTCCAAGCATTTCTGAAAACCAGTCCCCTCTGCCAATGTTATGTGGGATTCTTGGAGCAAAGCTACATAGACCCCTCTATATTAAAAGAAGAGGATAGATTCTGTATCATTTGTTTTTGGTGTGCATCCTCCTAACGTTCCATGTGTTCACAGAAAGATTAACTGAGCTCACAATGAAAATGTACAAGAGTAAGCCATTTGCAATATATTTTTTCTACTACAGAGATTATGATGACTGTTGCTCCACAGACCATCTGAGACTACCCAACACATTAAAAGACAGAATTACATAACACATAACCATAAGTCCCTAAGCTAAGGGACATTATGGTTAAGAAAGGAAAAAAAAGACTATAGAATTGCTCAGATATGGTCGGTTGTAACACAACAGAAACGGATCAATGGAGAGAACCTTAAATTAGGGGGCATAAGGGTGGCGTGGTCCCGATAACCACAACTATGTATTTTTATTAGTTACTACAGTTCCTTGAACCTTTAGCAGACTCTACACCAACAGTACACATTTGACCCAATCCCTGGCACCTTCACACACACAAAAAGCTCCAAACCATACGGTGGCTACGTATTTGGCAGCTCAACAGCATATTCATACCAAGTAATATTCATACGTCACTCAAGGCTTCCAGGCCTACTGTCGGCTAATAATTGCACCCTCACCATCATCCTCCACTTATCTGCACATCAACTTCAAGTTCACCAGAAACAGATAAATAGAGCATCCCTTCAAAGTCACATAAGAAAATATCAATCTTTCACGCATTAAGCCTACATTACAGTGCAGCGTAAACCTAGGAGCAAGACTTTTAACACAGCCACCTTAGGCTATATAAGGGAATTACTCTATTTTTTAATTTATGCCCAGCGTGCAAGAAGTGTAAATCTCTGTAGAAAGTTCTACTTGCCACATGAAGCTATTATCATTTTATATCTTTTTTAACATTTGCATCTGGCATTTTAATATACTACTCTTTGCAATGGTTTTAATTAACTGAGCAATAAAGATATACTTACATAAGAAAAGATGCCTCTAAATAGAACAGCCACCTAAAATTGAGCAATGGGCAACCATACACCCACTATAAAACAACAGCAATGTTCTTCAGCATATACATCTGTGAACATAATGCACCAATCAGGGCGCTAAAAGGAGTGAGCCAGCCCCTGATCAATATAATGCATTGCTAAGCAATCCACTAGTCTATTCTAACTTTGTTGGGCACTATCGAGTATGACTCACCTCTTCATAATACGAAATACATCCAAATACAATGTCAACAGACCACTTTGGCCATGATCAGCAAGTACCATTAAAGTGTGCCCACATTTCAAAAGTTCTTTAGGACCATACAAATGGCAGTCGAACACTATACAATTCTATGGCAGCATACACAGTGCTTAAGTGTTCCTTGACAGGAGGACTTTAAGTACACATTTATTTGGGGGCCCAAACTATGAATTGTACTATCTGGCGTGCCAACTGCAGTGGCTGAGGACGTGGTTTGCCCCGTAGATGCCGCCCAATGTCCTGTAGGATGAGAGAAGGTGGACTCAGACGTGTTGCAGACAGCCGCACTTGCTGGTTCGGTCTCTCCACTGCTCCATGCTGTCCGGTACTGTTGAGTGCGTTACCAGCGCCGTCTTCGTGGAGAGACAGCATATTCGCCAGACCTGCCCCTATGGTGTTTGCTGGCTTTCAATAAGGTCAGGTCAACAGCATACCAGTCGCAGAGGTGGCGCGCCTCTGTTGTCACTCGGGGTTACTGTTCACGAAAAGGTCAGCCCTCTCCTTTGAGGACCTTCGGGAGATATATCATACAACGTGTTTTTGTAAAGCACATGTTCACCTGGAAGGTTATCCTGATGCTGAATAACAGTTGTTTAATGTTACCCAACTCAGTGGTACTTATGTCCCTGTGGGACAGTTCCTGACGCATACAGCGATCAGGGAAGCCATCGGGGATGTTGTGGGGAGATCCAGGCAAAGAACCCAAAGTAGACCCTATACTGCAGGTATTACTCACATGGGGCTAGGAGAGATGCCGGATCATAAAAGTGTACACAGTGATAAGTCCAACAGTGGGCCTGGTGTTTTCCAGTCTGAAAGGCAAATGGAGTCATTAACTACAGATTGCCTTGGACGATGCATACTGGAATAAGATCCCAAGTCACATCCCGTAGGTCTTGAGGAAAGCACAGCTGAAACGGTTACAATTCAACTATGTCCACTGCACATAGCTAACCCCACACACATCTATAAAGGATGTTTGGCATGGTGCCCCACGAATGTCCTAGATGTGGCGCAGAGCATGCAGACTTTTAACACATGACTTGGTGGCGCACGGCACTGAGCCCCGTCTGGACTGATGTCTGCACCTGTACTACATGCATCACGGGTAGGCAGTGCATCAATGTGCCCAAGACATGCCTGTTGGGCCTGATGCCTCGCCCTAAAGCGGACAAGGCAGGGAGCAGGCTTATAGACCGGCCACCCCAAAAAATAACAATGCACTGGAAGAGAACCTTGGCGCCGGTTGTGACGGCCTGGAGGGACAATGTTAGCCGTTGAGTGGGACACCCAGATCATGGGATGAGATGTGATATGTTACTGCCAGCACTGAAATCGGACACTGACCTGAGGCCACCGTGAGATGGTGTGACTAAGGTGATACTAAAGGTTGTACCCACTGATGTCTCGGGGGTTGGCCCCTACCTAATGTCCCTGTATAATGTTCACAGTGGCTGGAGCAAATTTAATAGCACTTACAGCCTGATTCATTATTCTCCCGTTTTGCGAGCCCCTAATAGCGATTCATAACGAATCGCTATTAAGGACTTGCAAAACGGGATTCATGTAGGAATTGCAATAAATATTGCGATTCCTACATGTTCCTTATTTGCGATTAGCTAATTGCTAATCGCTAATAAGGAATAACTCCCCGTGCATTCCTATGGGCCTACAGGCAAACTCTCAAAGAACAATAAAAAAAAAAGCACAAATTCCATTGTTATTTATAAATCTAAACAACCATTGCCATGCTGCACCTGTATTATAAGGAATAAGGAAGAAGCACAAGAGTTTGGAATTCAATGCCTAAATATTGTGTCCATCAACAACACTGGATACCTCACCTGGAAATGAAGGGTTATCTTTATTCGCAAGTTGGTACTCAGCCAAAAGCCTGAATATACCTCTAAAAAAAAGAAAATAACAGTACATAAGACAGGATGTGATTCCAGTTTCAAGGTGAACAGGCTGATGTGCATACAACCAGGTGAATGTCTAGAGGCCAAATTTTTAAGTTTCAAATTTAAACAAATCGAAATATAAAGTTAACCTCAACAATATTAAAGCCTGTTAAACCTTTGGCACGAACGGATTAAATGCAAGAATAGGATTTTCAAGAGAAACTAGGTTGCTTGTTCCATTCTTCTACCAACATACAGCTCATTTTAGGATTCAATACAAACACGGTAAAATGTAACATTAGTCGATAACTACGCCCACACACTTAAATTGTGGTTATGGTCAGGAAGCTAATTTATGTTTTGTTGATTTGCCATCAACAAGTGTTAAGTAATGACAAAAACAAAAGATTTGGCTTTTGTATACTTCATCAACATCCAGGCGCACAGCATAAGATGAAATGCACACAGCGCAAGACAGTCGTAGGCTTCTGAGGACACACATGCTAGTACACACAACACGCACACAGAAAACATACATATAAGCAGCCATGCATACAGAACAGACATAAGCACACATATATAGAGAAAACATGCAGGAGAACATATACAAGCACAGCTGCACTGCTACTGTATGCATCGTGTGACAGTCAGGCATTCCTGGTGTCTTGCTCAAAAGCACTATTATATGCTGGGATTTATAAAAGGGAAATCTTAATTATCGTGTAACCATGCGTTTGTAGTGAACATGTTGCATTTGTAGCATGTGTTACTGTAGCTACACGTGCTGTACATAGACTGGAAAGCAGTGCCTCCCATTAGTAGTAGGTAGAAGAATGATTGTGTGGACAAGGTTGTAATACAGTCTGTCCAACTAAAGCCTTCTGACAGGCTCGAATATCCAAACATTAGTGTTTTGTAAACCGGTGTTGACCCTCTAGCAGCTTTACAGATGTCTGCTATTAAGAGACCATACAAAGATGAACCTATCAGCCTCATTCTTTCTAGCGTTGGGGGGCCCAGGTACTACATGCAGTATACTCTTCCCTTTAGCACAGCATGTCTGTACAAGATAACAATCTATCTGGCAATGCCACCCTTAAACATGATGTTTCCCCGGTGAGGTTTTGTAAATACAAAAAAAGAGTTGCTTTGTTTTTGATTGTGTTCTATCTTTGAAATACCTTAGGGGCCTTTTGACATCATGTCTGTGTTACACCATTTCTGCACCGGTTTGTGGACATGGGAAGAAAAAGGGGAACTCAATTGTTTTGTTTATGAGGAAAGGGAAACCCACCTTTGGAAAAAAGTTGCCATTTGTTCTGAAGACAACCCTATCCTTGTGTACATGAATACATGATTACTCCACTTTTAGTTCTTGCACCTCACGTTCTCTTAGAGAGGTGATTGCAACAAGGAAGACAACCTTCTATGATAGAAATGTAATTTCACAAGAGTGTAGGAGGTAAAACTGAGGCCCCATAATTCTTATGAACACTATACAGAGATCGCAGGTAAAAAAAGACTGTTGGATCGCATGGAGAAATTACACATTTGGGGCCCTCCATGAAAGTGCTGACAACTGGAATTTTAAAGAGACATGGGTTCCCTATTCCACATGTAAGCTGCCACTGCAGCCAAGTGTAGATGTTTGGAGGTGTACGCTAATCTCAACTTTTCAAGTTGCAGTGACTAACAAATTACATCTTGACTGATGGATTAAGCGCCTCGGAAATCTGTTTTACTAAACAGTAGTCAACAAGCTTTTTCCACCTTGCAGCAGATCAAGCTGCATATTGGGCTTGTATGCTTCAAGCAGGATTTTAATACAATCCTTTAACAGTTTACGGCAATCAAATTCGAAACCTCAGGGGCCAGGTTGGTAGCTTAATGTCCCTGAGGTTTGGATTTCTGCGCTGACCCCAGTGCTGAGTCAGGAGGTCTGGCCTTCAGTAGTGTTTTGTGAGGATGGATCGACAACTCCAGTATCTTCGAACACCATAGCTGTCCCGCCCAAGTAGGTGTGACCAGAAGGAGAGGCATGCACATTTCCCTTATTTTCCTCACTACATCTGTTACCAGATGTAATAGTGGAGAAGCATAAGCAAAGATTTCTGACCAATTCGATTATACTGTATTGCCCGTGGACTGTGGGTATCTGGAGGCAAAGCCTTGGCATTTTACTCATTCAACGGTGGTGCACAGATCCACTGTGGGTGTGTCTCATATTTGAAAATACATTTGAACTACTCGGGGATTCTTTTGCAATTTTTGATATGTCCTGCTTAAGAGGTCTGCAAAGTCACTGTCAACCTCAAGAAGATGCTTCGCTAAGAGCCAAATGTGGTTGTCAATGGCCCCAATGCCAGATTGTTTGTGCTGTTGCCGACAGCAGGGGCGCATACATCCTGCTTCTTGATAGGGCTATCATGTTGTCCATCTTTACTACAACTGTTTCCCCCGAATTAGGGTGTAAAATGCTACACAGCCCATAAGCAAAGCATCAGTAACAAAAGCCACTTACATTTGAGGGTCCAGGAATAGCCTGCCCAGTAACAAGTTACTGTATTTCAACTATTTCAGGCTTTGCTGGATACCAACACCAACACAAGATATTCCTAGATATCCTCAGCTTGAGACTATTGCCTTGCTAGATACTCTTGAGGTGGGCACATTTATATTCTTGCATGAGGTACAATTGCTATAGATAAAGTCAACATCCCCCACAGTGTCATTACCTTACAGTAACAGAGCACAATGTCTGAAAAAGAGGCAGCAGCTTTTGAAATTTCATCACCTTTTATTGGCTTGGTTTGGCTTTCCCTGACAGTGTATAAAACAAAACCTAAAAATGTTGAGTTTACAGTGGTTGGAAATTGCATTGAATGTGAACAGTAGCTTGTGAGTGCCTGAGTGTGTGCTAGGGATTGCTGTCAGCTGCTGGTCTTGATCACCCAGTCATCCAAATGTGGGCACACGTGATGCAACCACTGCTAAGCATTTGGTGAAGATGCATGGTCCAATGTGATCCAGAAAGGCAGAACTTTGAACTGGCTGTGCTGTCCGCTTATGGCAAAGAATAGGTTGTGGTAGTGCACCGGATGTATGGGGAGGTGGAAGTAGGCTTCCTTGAGGGTGGCTACATGGCTTCCTGCACAGAGCGGCTGAATGACATTCTGTAAGGTGGTCATTCTGAAGTACTCCAACAGGAAGTCTAAGATAGGCTGCAGTGTACCGTCCTTCTTTGGAATAAGGAAGTACTGGGAGTACACCCCTTGACCCTTTGGTGTGGGGGCACAAGTCTGATGACACCCTTGCTGAGTACACCCACACTTTATCTTGGCTTAATCTCAAGTGTTCTTGAAAGATTGCATGTTGATGAGGAGGTATTTTTGGTGGGATGAAACTCTAAGCTGTACCTATGTCCACTACTGAGAGCACCCGATTGTCCGAGGTAATCTCCTCCCATTGCAGAAAGTATACCTTTAATCTTCCCCCGACAGATTTGTTGTGATCAGAAGGGATGGAGGGTGAGCTACTGTTTGTTGGTAGTGGGACCCCTATCTGAGCCACCTCTACCTTTGACTCTGCTGTTTCCGCAGTAGCCACATCTTTGTAGGCTTTGGAAGTGTGCACCGCTTAAAATGCTTGCTTTTGCTGGTATCTCAGTCTATGGAGAGTTACTGCAGATTTGGCTCCCATTCTTGCTTGCTGCTTGTGAAAAGAAGACATACATGATTTAGTCTGGATGCCACCCACAGCTTTAGTAGAGTCCATGTTTTTTTTTAAGCATCTCTTCCACTTTCCATACCACCCTCCCCCCAACAGGCATTCTTAATATAATCAGAGTCCTGTCCAGGAACCACAGCGACGGGGTCACTGGTATTGCAGAATCGAATCCTTCCAACAATGGATTTGGATATCTTACGACTGAAGTTGAAAGGAGCAGATAACGCAAAGCTCTCCGAGCTCAAGCCGAACATCTGATTACAATGGCAGAAAAATACCCATCTGGGATGGAAATGTTTGTCCTGACCCATTGTGGGCTAAGCAAGGAGTCAAGAAATATCTAGAGACTTCTTCAAAGAAATACAAATGGTAAAGGTCCATGCAGAGCCCTAGAGGGCAGGAGAATACACAGCATGTCTATCTACAGCGACACATGTTACAAACACATATTTATAGTGGCAGACCTCAAACTAACATCTCAAAACCACACCATGTTGTTTACTACAAAGCCAGAACTGGTTTCTCAAGTGACACAGGCCATTTGCCAACTAGGCCAAAGCACAAATGTGCATGTAGACGATTTAAAACTAGAAATATATTGGTCTTAATGAAGTTGACAATTTAACTTCTTTTGTTTTCCTGCTTCAAAATGAATAATCATTTGACAATTTTAAAATTTCTTCTCTCTACTGAGCCATCACAAGCCTGTTCTTGGTCAGATTTCCCAACAGTCTGTTGGTGAGTCCCAAGCAATAAAGCTTTGTAATGGTAAATTAGTTGTCAACTGGTACTGCAGTTGATGAATACTACAAATGCCTCAACTTTCTGTGGAAACAAGATCCTTCTAACATCATCACCATGGAAAAATAGAATCTGCCCTATAATAATCATGGTAAGAGTTGCATTCCTTTCTCGTTTCACCATAATCACACGGCAGGCAATTCTATGCCGCTTACTAAGCCCTCTTCTATCGAACGGGTTTGACTTGACTGAATCCTGAAAGCTGTATTCATAAATTAAAACCTACAAAATGTCCAAACGCATTAGATAATTGTTAACATGATTGGACAGCTGTAAAGGTCTCCTTCAGCTCAGTTTATCAGATTTTAACTACTTTATAAAGGTTACATTGTATGTCATCCAGTCGAATGAGGAGTGGGTGTTATGTTTCATACTTGTACCCCGATATAGGCACAGGTAGTTACAAAAACCTTTCACCTATAATTCCCCTGCCATTACACTACATAACGGCTCTTGGTATTGACCTTTTACCTAGTTACGAAACTGCCTAAAGAGTGTGGGGTTTTCTCCGAAAACTAGCCTCATTCATTATGCACAAGGATTCTTATAATCACAGTAGGACTGCCATCTCCTGCATAATAACTATGTATAAGGGTCATTCCTTCTGTCATCCTAGTCCAACATGACACAGCAAGGTAGATCCCCGTAGGGTACCACTTTGGGTATATAAACACCATATTTTTGCTGAGGCAGAGAGAGGAGAAAAAGGACTTCCATGCTGACACACTGATGCAAGACGCTGAGGTTCCTGCACGCAGATACTCCAGCTTGCAGTGGTCTGACATCCCTCGCAGGGTGCCCATCTCGAGACCAAGACGGGGTCCTACTGTCTCTCACTTCAGGTTATGGGATTGGCTTTATTCTAGGGGAATTCTTAAATCTACAACTACATACATGTTAGGTACATCTAGATAGGGTGGCATTGTAGGAGTACGCATTGATTACTATCATGTATTTTATATACTTGCCTGTATTAATTGTTTTAGCACTATGGTAGGAACCTACCATCCTTTTACTCTATTGGTGCTGACAATCATTTATATTCGTTTCTGTCTTACGATTGTTTCAGCACACCTATTTTACATTTGAATGACGCTGGTTCAATAAATACTTATTGGAAAACGTCCCCCCAGACAATTCTGTGTTGTTCTCTGAGACAAAGTGAGCACAAGTGACTGAGCAAAAAGTACTGTACTGTTCACACGATTCTGAGGAATCAGGGTTGTCATGTTCGATAGTTGCCAGAAACTATTCACTCCATGGCAAGAGGGTTACATGGGGGCACTGTGAGCTAGCAGGACTACAGACTAACTTATCCTGTGGGGGTATCTGGAATCAGTCTGGATACCAATCCCATAGTTTAAGTTGTCTAAACGAGCAGATTCCATATAGGTTTATAGGAACAACACATGGCGCCTAACGTTGGTTTGGTACTTATTTAATGGTCAACACTGAGCCGTTCAGTCGTGCTATTCTCAGAGACCCCTACTCACAATTTTCCAGAGACGTCTGGAGTGGGACGGTAACAATCCGCCACAGCTGAGTAGGCATATCCTATGTATTGGCTGTAGGGTTATCAAGCTTGAAGGACAAATAGTTCCCTGTTGTGCATAAAACCTTATCTCTTTTTTCAATAATGGCTGACGAAGACGCCGCTGCGCCAGCACTACGTGCGACTGAAGCAAGGGAGGGAGAACAAGGTGAAATAAATATTGCAGAAAATGTCAGAACTGCCCTTTCTTTTAAACTAGCAGAATATGGAGTCACAGCTAGAGGGATGGGACAGCTAATTTTGTGATTGAGGCACACAAGTCATACAGAACAGAGGTATTCTATTCATGGGTTATATTCCCACTAGCAGATGCACATTCAAATACATTTCATTCTTATACTGAAGAAGAAACACCAGATGATTACTGTCTGTATTAGGACATTGAAGTTCCGCTCACCTACCAGGAGCACATAAACTGGTTTAAAGGAGCTCTCCCACAAACTAAAGAAAAAGTGAGACTCGGTCTGCACGGAATAGATGGAGCAACTACGCCAGTCCTAGCGGCTTACAGGCGGCATCCAGACATTTCCTCAATGTCGGTAGAAGACTTACATCCACTTTATAAAGAAATAATAAAACATTACAGAAACCTGACACAATTCGTGATGAGAACACTCACACTTCAACCAACAAGGGCTACACCAGCAGGACAAATTCAGGGGTCTGCAACTAAAATTACTCCACAAAAGTTAAACAGTTTTGGGTAAAATGCCCACTAGACGTGAGCAAATGGCATTTTGGATAGCTCGAAAAATAACAGAGGCAGTGTTTCCACAAACAAGCCCTCAAGAAAAACAAAGAATGCAAACAATTTTCTTGCCAATGGGGATAGCTCCCCAGATAGAGGATTGTACCGCTTGGGGTACAGTTTTCGCTGCCATAAATACCAGAACTCATGGTATCCCTTCAATAGCAGTAATGCCAGATGTGTTAAGACAAATCCAGAATGAGTATGGAGCAGAACCTGCTCTGAACTTAGGGATGAAATTGTTAGGCAATTTTGCCCAGGTATCAACTATTATATTAGCAAACAAAAAAGGGGAGGCAGCACCAGAAGCAATACGTCAACGCATGAGGGATATCACTCCTTTACAACAGGGGCGTGGATTACCTAAATTTATCGAAGATACCTAGGCCGAATTAGGTAGATATAGTTTGAAAGCTAGAGCAACAAAACCTCAACTCATGGATGGTCCTGATAAAGATAACACCAAGCAAGTACCTGATACTTCGAAGAAAAACTGGGATAATAATAATAAAAAACAAAAGAATAGAGAAAATAGGTCACAGTCCAGGGGTGGATCTCAACAGGAGCCCTTCAAAAGGAGGTACAACCTTAGGAATCATGATAACATTAAAAACCTGATAGGTATCAGGATACCGATACACGTTCCTCTCGTTCCTTTCAGGGTTCATCAAAAAACTCTGAGAGGGATGGACGGTCCGAACACACACAAGGAGAGCGCTTCAGACTATACTTCCAAAAAAGAAGAGAAATCAAAATCAAAACCTCAATTTAAAAAGAAGAAATTAGCAGGTCTGAGGACTCAAATTCTAAACGGCGAATGGGTTTGGACTATGCTAGACAGCGCAGCAGAAGTAACAATAGCTCGGCAGAACCTGATGGAATTTCTGGCGACAGCAGAGTTAAATGAATACATCACGGTGGAGACATCTGATACGAGGGTAAGTGTTCCACATAGGTTACATGAAATAAGACTCCAAATGGAGGATAACAAACCCAGAAAAATTAAAGGTCTCTTTTGGGAGAACCTGACCTATGGATATGACATCCTTTTGGCTGAAATTGTTATGGCATGCCAAAGGGAGAAACTGTAATTTTACTAGCTTTTTCCAACATAGTTTCAGTATACTTAAAACATTCATACGCGCAGGAGTGGGCAGTAGCACTCACTCCAGCATTATATCGCAACCATGTTGGGTGTGATACGGAGTCACCTCACCAAATATTCCCAGTAAAAACGACTCCAACTCCACAGAGACAGTAAGTACCCAATAAAACAAGAAGCAAAAAAACAGGTCAGAGAGATCTTAGATCAACTTGAATACAAGGTTGTAATTGAAATTTGCACCTCTTCAATAAATAATCCTTTGTTTCCTGTAATGAAACTAGATAATTCATATTTGTTTCGTTTTAGACTACAGACATCTGAACACATGCACTAAAACATTTGTACAGTGCCGCATTAATGAATATCATTGTGCAGAAAAATACAAAACGACAATAGATATGTCAAATGGTTTTTCTGCCAGAATATAGCACCTGAAAGCAGAAATTTGACAGCACTCTCAGCGTCAATTCTGTCAACTCCCCCAAGGGTATCAGAATAGCCCTGGGTTGTTCCCAGCTAGGGGAACAGAGTTACTTCCGAATATGAATGAAGAGGCATTGTCCTATGTAGATGACATTTATCTGACGGATGATGACTTAATAGATCATTTGACCAGGGTGAGCAACATAATTTTGGGGTTCGCCTCTCAGGGATACAAATTCAACTTTAAAAAAACTCAAAAATAGCCCACCTCTAGGCCAATTTCCTTGCTGAATACGGAGCCTAAGATTCTGGCTAAACTCCTTGCGAATCGGCTTCTGACTGTGGTTGAGACCCTGGTCCATCCGGATCAGTCCAGCTTTATACCTCACCGTAACACGGCATTGTTCTGGGCAGGGCGGCTTCAATCTTGGAGGCGGCGGCCACAGTTTCTTTAGACGCCGCTATGGCATTTGATACCATCGAATGGCCATATTTGTGGGCAGTGTTGGAGAGACTGGGGTTCGGCCCGAACTACATAAATTGGGTGCAACTTTTGTATTCCCAACCCATGGCCCAAGTTGTGATCAATAACAAAAAGTCAGCGGCCTTCACCTTGGGTAGTGGAACCCATCAGGGATGCCCTCTCTCCCCGCTCCTGTACTCCCTAGCGCTGGAACCATTGGCAGCCTGGATTCGCGGAGACCTGATGATTCGGGGTATGTGTTGGTCTCCGGATTGGGAGGACCGTATTTCCCTCTATGCCGATGACATACTTCTCTATCTTACCTCTCTGAGAAGATCCCCGACCGTGGTGTTGGATATCCTTGCGATCTTTGGCAGATATTCCGGCTACTCTATAACCTGGAGCAAGTCCCTCCTGTTTGTCGTGGCAGGAGAACCACCGATCCCACCTTGCGGCTGTCCGATACAGACGTGTACAGAAGGTTTTGAGTATCTGGGTATTTTCCTCTCCGCTACTCTCACAACCTTCGCCCCCCCTTGCTAAGGCTGCGTAAGGACTTTGATATATGGAAGTAGCTCCCCCTCTCCCTGTTAGGAAAGGCTACCCTCTTTAAAATGATGTCTTTGCCCCGGTTCTTGTACGCCCCCCAGAACGCCATGGACCCGATCGCCGCATCCTATTTCATTGAAGTAGAGAGTCTCCAAAGGGACCTATTGTGGAACGGTAATCCCCGTATCGCTCTTGGTAAACTTTCCTTGAACTGGTACGACAGAGGCATCAGCCTTCCCAATATCAAATTGTATTATTGGCCGACTCACCTGTCCTTCATTAACCACTGCACCTACGCCCAGCTTGGAACACAGCTTGGAACCTATACAACACATATGCCTACATCACTACCACAAGTCAGACAGGGGGCACACCAACCAACGCCATATGAGATGGCTAGTGGAACCTTCCTTGGCGGCAGGACAACATATATAACATATTCCTCGCCTTACATATACCACACCTGGATACACAATGGCAGCAAACCTCATTGAAATGTATCTAAAAATCCTTACAGGGAATGTAAATGGACTTGGGGACAAACTGAAAAGGGCTATAGTGTTAAAGTATTTTAATAGACAGGCCCCTGATATAGTCTTACTACAAGAGACACACTGGGTGGGCAATAATTGCAAAGCATTGAATAGATGAGGCTATAAGCTAGCAATACACTCCGGATTCACTTCTGGCTCTAGGCGCACGGGCACCCTGATTCGTAAGAACCTGGCACTAAGTATACATCGAACACAGGCTGACCCACAGGGCAAATTTGCGGGTCTGGAGGCCAGCTGGGAATGACGAGCGGTTAACATCATGTCGGTCTATGGCCCACCTCCGCTCTACAGATCAGTTCTAGCGGACATGGGGAGGATCATTCTTGAATAGCCAGTTGAAACATTAATCCTAGGGGGAGATCTTAATATGACACCAGATGACAGTATGGACCGACAGCCGGCATGACAACTGACCAGAACCACTTCACTCCCATCAGAATTTCTCAACAACATGGGCATGACGGATATATGGCGGCATTTTAATCCACGGACGCCTCGATTCAGTCTGGTCTATACTCACTCTTAACCAATATCACCACAGAACTACACTAACAAATTCCTGGCTTCTTAAAATCCCAGACATAAAAGAGAACTTAATACAACAAACGGAAAACTATTTTAAGGAAAATGTCGGCTCAGTTGAGTAGGCACAAATATTATGGGAGACCTTCAAAACAGTATTGAAGTGCCAGGTATTGGTACTCAAGGCCGGACACGCCAGAAACCAGAGAGACAGAACATAACAGTTCGAGATGGAGCTCCATATGAGTGAAACAGTATACACAGACCCCAAATATGGCCAATAAGCACAAGTTAAACATCAAACAACTGGAATATAAGGCCTTGGTAAAAGAAATGGCCAGGGCCAAACACAAAGCCACCCAACACAAAATATATGAGCTGGGGGATAGGGTGGCAGACTGCTTGCCTGGCTCGAAAAAAGGGAGCAGACTGAGCAGTGGGTCCCCCAATTATGCATAAACGACACTCACATTCTTTCAGACCTGCAAGAGATCGCAGAGATCACTAAGAACAGATCTACAGCCCAACAGTAACCACTACAGCAGAAGAATGGCGCCAATTATTGACAGATATACAGCTGTCTACCCTGTCCCCCAACATAGAGACTCGCTGGAAGGGGACATCACCAAAGCAGAAATTTGATCAGCAATCAGAAACATACAATCAGGGAAGGCAATGGGACCCAATAGGTGTCCCTATCGAATTCCTTAAATTAGTAGCATCTCAGGTAGCGCCATACCTACGAGAAATGTATCTTGAGAGTAGTGAGAAAGGGTTCCTACTGGAGGACCTACGAATGACCTCAATCGTAGTCATTTACAAGAAAGGGAGACCTGCCGACAGCTGCGGGTCCTACCGACCCATTTCTTTAATAAATGCTGAGGCCAAAACCCTAGGTAAAAAACTAGCCTCCTGTCTGGCCCCTATCACCACCTCGTTAGTGCACGCCGATGAGTCCAGCTTTATGCCAGGCCGAAACACAGTCTTAAACATCTGCCAACTCCAGAACGTACTGGGTCGGATACAAATAATTGCGAAGACACCGTAATACTTTCCTTAGACCCCAAAATGGAGTTTGATACAACTGAATGGCTATAGCTTTTTGAGCTGTTGCTGTGATTGGGTTTCGGCCCGAAATTCATAGGTTGGGTCAAGCTTCTAGACACAGACCTAAGGGGACAAATCTAGGTAAATAACCACATATCAAGAATATTCCCAATAAAGAGGTGTACAAGACATGGGTGCCCCCTGTTGACACTGATTTTCTTGCTGATGCTTGAACCTCTGGAGACATGGATCGGGGGTGACAGTGTGCTTAGAAGACTGAAATGGGCAGACAGACAGGATATCCCTATATGGTGATGATATGCTGCTTCATCTAGAATCTCCTTCAAAGTCAATACATAGAATTCTTAACATCGTTACAAACTTTTAAAAATATTCTGGCTACGCTTTTAACTGGTCCAAATTATTAATTATATAATCCATGGGTCATACCTAAAACTCCCACGGGGTGTGAGGTTAAGGTGGCGAAGGAGGTCTTCGCTACCTAGGTATCTTTATAACCCCGGATCCAATTCTCTTCTATATTCAAAATCCTGAGGCCCCCCTGAACAGATTGCGAAATTAAGTAAAACGCTGGAAGACACCGACCCTTTCTATGCTCGGCTGAGCAGCCCTCTTCAAAATGTTGGCTCTCCTCCGCTTTTTATATATCCTCCAGAACTACCACTTTAAATTCACAGAGTCCCACTTCCAAAACATAGACAGTGAAAGCAGGACATTGCTATGGGATGGGAGGACAACCCGTATTGCCATGCATAAATTAACCAGAAGCTGGTACAATGGGGAAATTGCACTCTCCGATATGCGCCTACTCGGCATCACAGCTAGTGGTTGTCAATCACTGGGTGTATCATCCCCAGAAGGAACCTGCTTATCAACTGGACAGATACCAATGGGAAGGGAGGGACACAACGGGGCTCTATACTCACTAGCAAAAAAAATTGTTACTTATGCCCCACTGTGCTAACCATCGACGTCTGGCGCCAGGCCAATAAAAAACTTGTCTGGCAGGGTACACTGACTCTAGCCACGCCACTATGATTTACCCAGAGAATCTGGATGGTAGACAATCAACAGGGATTTGACCGATGGGACACTATCGGTATCTCCACTATAGGTGACCATGGAGAAGTGTGGCTCAATGGTTAGAGCGGCAGACCCTGATGCAGAGGTCTAGCCCGGGAGCAGGGTTCAATACCCGCCTCGGCGGGTCTTGGGCTCAAAATTCCACGGACCTGATAATTCTCGCCTCGGTGCCTATTCCAATCATGGAGTCCCACTCTGCAACTCTGGGCAATAGCTTGCTGAATCTCCACAACGGCCCCCACAACGCTAAGGATGCCTGGCCTCCACCTTGGGGGTGCCCAGGAGTGGACATCTCACAGGGAAAGCCAGGATGGGTTCCACAGCGGTATTCGTACAAGCGCCTTGAGACCGTTGCGGGTGAGTAGTGCACTATACAAGTATCAATTTACATTTTTTTTAATCAAAAAAGAGGAAACTTCTAAAATGTCTGAATTCAGAAAGAATACTATTTGGACCAGAGGGAAATGTTCCGATACCTACAAATCCGTCCTGCCTTGACTGCTGTGATTGCCACATCAGGGGAGATACCAGAGACATCCCCTTGAAAGATAGAGTGTTATCAGAACCCCTAGGGAAAAAAGCCATATCATTGACATATAGGAAGCTGATTAATAACTTACATGACCCACTCCAACGTCTCAGAGAAAAGAAATGATCTAGGGCCACTTGAGGATGAGAAATTGCAAACTGCAATAATGTCCCCACGTGAAGCGCCATCCCACTAAATCTCCGCCTGATTCAACTCAAGATTTTACACAGAACTTACCTAACAGGGACCACCCTAAACAAAATTGGATGTAGAGAAGACCCACTTTGCCTCCGACACTGCGCGGAAGAGGCTACATTTTATCATATACTGTGGGAATGCCCTGGCATTGCGTCACTCTGGGGGAAAGCTACACGACACCTACAAAATGGCGATCGGCAAAGACATTCCTTCACCACCAAGATTGGGACTCCTCAACATATGGGATGCAACAGATCTCACACAACAGAACAACAATGGGCCACCCTGGGTTACACATTTGCATAGCAATGCGATGAGGGAGCTGCGAAGGGGCCAACCACGAGGGAGTTGGCCAAAGAAATGGACAAATGTATGATCACAGAAAAAGCTGTGTGTAAAAATAGAGGGAGTTCCAAAAAATGGGATAAAAAAATGGGGAACATGGAACACCTACAGATGAAAGCTATGTATCTCCCCAACTGCTGAAATGGCGATGAACAAAAGACAAGATACTGGACACACATGATTATACTTGCCTTGGAAGGGGCTCCTTGGGTGGAACAGACCTGGTATTTTGGGTAAAAATGTGTTATCTGTATAGACACAAACATGACCTCTATTGTTTTATTATAAATTAATAAAAAATAAAAATAAAAAAAATAAAACCATCAGTCATTGCAAGAACTGCTTGGATCACAAAAGTAAGTGGATCTGGTCAGAGAAAAGATAGTGGACAAGAAAGAATTTGGGCCATCATACAGAAAGCCTGTACCTGTCCTGGCTGTCGAAGGAAGAGGAACAGTACTTCTTCCGCCTCTTGCTAACAAAAAAGAAAAGAGATTGGTCTCCATTGATCTCATTAAACCACACTATGTGGCCGATACTGAATAGTAATCCTCGTGGGCTCCTGGGTAGCCGCCGCTCTCCTCTTGCTACCATACAGAAAGACTCATAACATTAGAAGAGTCACCAATACCAAGTAATGGACTTAACAATGAAATGGAATTAGTTCCTGTTGAAACAGAACATCTGTTAATTCAACAAAACCTGCTGAGCTACCAAAGAAGGTTCGAACTGCATCTGGCTACTTTATCGATTTTGGTAACTTCTCTCTTGATCCCAGGAACCCGAATCAATGCCAGCTCCAGTTCCCCGTTAACAACAACTTCATGACTTTTTCTGAAAAAGAGTTACCTATTGTCGCCATTCTACAGATCTGGATAATAACTGGAATATTGTTTTTTTTCTTTTCTGGTTTGGCCTAGTGACTATCTTTTGCTTACTCATGAACGGAATCACTCTCCCAGAACGCTCTGCAGTATCAAATGTGAACTTGGTCCTAAAACCTCATACATCATTTCATCATGTACAAAGAGACCTGTCCTTTGTGAACATTTCAGCCGTTCCAATTGCTGATGGTATAGTTTGGGACAGAGTTTCATATGATGCATTTTGTCCTACAGAACTTTTGAAAATACCTCATGTATTTAAAATCTCCTTAAATGATATCATTACCTCCAGTACATTTTCTGACGTTTGGGATTTTGAAATTGTAAATAAAATGTCTGATTTAGAATCCGCTGCATTTTCAAGCAATGAAATATTAGAGGACACTACTGATTACGACACAATGGACTGTTAAGCACCTTTCAGACAGTCTTGGGAGTGATCCCAGCCTTCAGACACTCTGTATTCGGAAGCATTTTTGGAGGACTTCCGCTGATTCTGTTCCTAATAGCAGGAATCCTGATTGTAAATAATCTGCTACGCAATGGATGTCCCAGTCACCAAGGAGATGGAAAAAACGCTCTTGGCGCGCCGATACCGTGTTTGCATGGTACTCCATCTGGGCACACCTTGCGTTCAGGAACTATGCGAGTCTTGTTTCCCATCATTTAGACCAGTCTGGATTGACTGTGTTTTGCCTGTCTTCCGATGCCTCTTCTGCAGACAAGAATGCGTGTTGGATCTCTGTCTAACACTTCCATCGGTTGCGCCACTGGACGTGGATGCTTTACTAGACCTGTTAATGGCCCATGTACTGCTGTGTCCTCAGCATATTTTCATGTTGATGTTTGCATTCTTAGAGCCACCACAGGATGCTTCAGATCCTGTTGGAACGGAGACCAGCTCCTCTACAGGCATCCAGTCCTTGGATATCGTACAGGATTCCCCAACATTGGTTGCGGGCACTGCAGAAGATCATCTGAGCTCGATTGACCTAATATGTGAGGTGTTGCAGGGATCGTCGTCTGCGATGGCAAGCAGCAGTGATGTTGCATCTCCCACACAGGACACAAACATTTGGCTTAACGTGTGCTGGGAAAAATGTGGGCTTTTTCAAAAACAACCAAACTTGGAATTTTAAAACAAAAACACTTTTTTACGCTCCTCTTGCTGACAGCATGGCTTTCAGGCACTCCTAGTTGTTCAGACCCTATTTACAAACATATTTTACCGGACTTCTATAGCGGATGCTACAATTTTTTTTTACATATAGACTTATTAAGTATTAGCTTATTTTAGACGTACATTTTTTAGTCCTTTTAGTATGTCGTCCAGTCGGATGAGGAGTGGGTGTTGTGGTTCATACAGGTACCCCGATATAGGTTCAGGTAGTAACCAAACCTTTCACCTATATTTCCTCTGCTTTTACACTACATAACGGTTCTTGGTACTGACCTTTTACCTAGTTACGCTACTGCCTAAAGGACCTGGGGTTTTCTCAGAAAACTAGCCTCATTCATTATGCATGAGGAGTCTTGGAATCTCAGCAGGACAACCATCTCCTGCGTAATAACTATGTATAAAGGTCATTTCTTCCATTATCCTAGTCCGACATGACACAGCAAGGTAGATCCCCTCAGGGTACCACTTTGGGTATATAAACACCATTCCTTTGCTGAGGCAGAGAGAGGAGAAAAAGGACTTCCATGATGACACACGGATGCAAGACACCGAGGTTTCTGCACGCAGACACTCCAGCTCGCATGGTCTGACATCCCTCGTGGGGTGTCCATATTGAGACCAACACGGGTCCCACAGTCTCTCACTTCAGGTAATGAGGTTGGATTTATCCTAGGGGAATTCTTGGCTCTACACCTACATGCATGTTAGGTACACATATTTACATCTAGACAGGGTGGCATCATAGGAGTACAAGCACTATGGTACAAATCTACCATGCCTTTATTCCATTGGTGCTTACAATCATTTATATCGGTGTCTGTCTTATGGTTGTTTCAGCACACCTAATTTACATTAGAATGACGCTGGTTCAATAAATACTTCTTGGAAAATATCACCACCGTCTATTCTGTGCATTTCTCTGAGACAAAGTGAGCACGAGTGCCTGAGAAAAAAGTTCTGTATTGCTTCCACGATTCTGAGGGATCAGGGTTGTCATGTTCGATAGTTGCCAGAAACGATTCACTTAATTGTAAGAGGGTTGGATAGGGGCACTGTGAGCTGGAAGAACTACAGGCTAACTTATTCTGTGGGGGTATCTGGAATCAGTCTGGATACCAATACCATAGTCTATGTTGTCTAAATGCGCAGATTCTATATAGGTTTATAGGAACTACACAACAAGAGCACCCATTTGTCTGAGGTAATCTCCTCTTATTGCAGAAGGAATACCTTTCATCTTCCTCATACAGTTTTGTTGTGATCAGAAGGGATGGAGGGTGAGCTACTGTTTGTTGGTAGTGTGACGAGCCACCTCTACCTTTGACTCTGCTGTTTCCGTAGTAACCACATCTTTGTCAGATTTGGAAGTGTACACTGCTTAAAATGCTCGCCTTTGCTGCTATCTCGGTCTGTGAAGAGTTACTGCAGATCTTGCTCCCATTCTCACTTGCTGCTTCTGAAAAGAAAACTTACATGATTGAGTCTGGATGCCACCTACGGCTTTAGTAGAGTCCATGTTTTTTATTTATTTTTTCAAGCATCTCTTCCACTTTCCATACCACCCTTCCCCCCAACAGGCATTCTTAATATGACCGGTGCCCTGGCCAGGAACCACAGAGACAGGGTCACTAGTATTGCAGAAGCTGATCCTTCCAACAATAGATCTGGATATCTTACGACTGAAGCTGAAAGGAGCAGATAACGCAAAGGTCTCTGAGCTCAAGCTGAACATCTGATTACGATGGCGGAAAAATACCCACCCGAGATGGAAATGTTTGCCCTGACCCATTGTGGGCTCAGCAAGGAGTCAAGAAATATCTTAAGACTTTTTTAAAGAAATACAACTTGTAAAGCTCCATGCGGAGCCCTAGAGGGCAGGAAAATACACAGCATGTCTATCTACAGCGACACATGTTACAAACACATATTTATAGTGGAAAACCTCAAACTAACATCTCAAAAACACACCATTTTGTTTACTACAAAGCCAGAACTGGTTTCTCAAGTGACACAGGCTACTTGCCAACTAGGCCAAAGCACAAACGCACATGCAAATGATTTAAAACTAACAATAAATGAGTCTTAATAAAGTTGCCAATTTAAATGTTTTTGTTTTCCTGCTTCCAAATGAATACATCGATTGGCAATTTTACATTTTTTTCACCCTGGTGAGCCATCACAAGCCTGTTTTTGGTCAGATTTCCCAACAGTCTGTCAGTGAGTCCCAAGCAATGAAGCTTTGTAATGGTAAATGAGTTGTGAACTGGTACTGCTGTTGATGAATACTACACATGCCTTGAACTTTCTGTGGAAACAAGAATTCCTTCTAACATCATCACCAGTGAAAAATAGAATCTGCCCGATAATAATCATGGTGAGACAGTTGCATTCATCTCTCGTTTAACCAATCACAAGGTAGGCAATTCTATGCCGTTCACCAAGCCCCTCTTCTATCTAAAGGGTTTGACATGACTGGATCCTGAAAGCTGTATTCATAAATTCAAACTTACAAAATGTCTAAAGGCATTAGATAATGGTTTGCTAACATGATTGGACAGCTCTAAATGTGTCCTCAGTTTATCAGATGTTAACTGCTTTATAAAGTTTATATTGTACAGTATTGATCACAACAAAAATAGAGCAAAGTGATCTGGCAACATAATTACAGCATTTCAGCAAGGCACAGAGCCCCGGATGGCATCAGTGCACACCTTCCATGTCCCAGAACACGTTCACTTCCATTTTTATTTGGGCGAAGGAGCCAAAATAGCAGTTGCTCTGTTTACAAGTACAAAGAGGGTGCTATGGTGAACCACACAATTTTGTAAGCAAAGAAGAACCAAAGCTTTCGCAGTGCCCTGTTCACAAATATGGCACAGGGTCAAGACTGATTTGCATATAGATGTGTCTGAACTGGGGTGGCGAAGTGAGCTAAAGAACGATGATGGATTCAGCCCAGATCCGTGACTGGGGGTGAGTGTCTGAAAAGTTTTGGCGCTCCGTCCATCATCTCCTTGTGTTTGCTCTGTTCACAAATATGAACACACCACAATGCTGTCAGACTTCCCACCTCCTTGTGCAAGACGGTGAAGTTAAATGTCCCTTCCTTGCTTGGGCCAAGGCAGGAGAGCCACCTAATAACCCCTGTCTTTCACAAGGCAGGAAAAGGGGAAGCACCAAATACCTCCCATCCTGGAGCAAAACAGAGAGAAAACAAATACCCTCCTTCCTGTATGTACGGTGAGAGAAGCAATAAATGACCCGTCGCCCCTCGGACAAAGGGAGGGGGCAGTGGGGTGGACACCATGTGACACAGTGAGGAAAGAAAGGCAAGAAATACACCTCTTCCACCATCATGCTCTACCAAATGGAGTCAGGCACTATTTGCTGCCAACTTTGGTGCACTTTCATGCATTTGTTTATCTTTTCCCATGGGAACTCCAATATGAAATCCAAAAAGTAAACTGCTTTGTTACCACCCCTTATAACTTTCTGCCCTTTTGACCAAAGGGCACTGTAATGGGTCTGATGAAAACAAACTACGCTGTTCTAAAGCTTAGTGCAATGGGGCCAGAGGGGAAAGCTGGGGACAAAATAATTCAAGAAGAAAAGTGTTTTCTTATGGAGTGTTGGGTCTACTCTAACTACAGAGGTGTTAATGCTGCTTCTGTAATACCTATGCCTTCCCTGTGGCTTATAGCGAGATTTTAAAATATGTATTTCCTGTACGAGATAGGAGTACAAAAGGATTATGATCACTATAAAAGAAAAGAAAAATGCTGTTCAAAAGCAAGGGTAACTAAACAATGGGAACAGAGGACTGCCGAGTTAACTAGAACGCACAGCTCATATACTCTTTTGGATATAATGTAAAGTATGGGTGCAGAGTTGTTACGGTTAAAACAGTTAAATAGCAAGATCCTTTATTCAAACCCGCACACCATATACCAAGTTAGCCTCATTATCTGCTCATGTGGTGTTTCTGATTCTGTGTGAAGTTGTAATTTGTGTACGTGATAGTTAACAAAATCTGCTCTGTTTTGTTGCAGACGAAATGTCTGTGGCAGGAGACTTACAGTAAGCAGATACTGTCCACAGCCAGTGCAGGGGGCAGCAGGTGTGTCCCGAGTGTGCTGCAGTTTTCTGGTTTTTCAGTGCACATGGGAAGAAGCCTGCGATTTCCTTCATTTTTTGTTTGCGCCATCAGGTTTACACTATTTTCATGTGAGTCCAAACCCTTTCAGGACATTTTTTTTTAAAGGAAGTCCAATATGTAAATTTGTTTAAAGGTAAAAAGAAACTCATGAAGATGATCCCATAGTAGTCGTGATCATCTGTGTTAAGTGTGTGGTATGTGGTACAAAATTATCTGCACTTCTCAGAGAGCAAAGCCAAGCCCACCATGGGTGAATCTAGATCCAGTCTGCTGATTGTCATTCTAACCGGATTGTCTAAACTACTACTGTCAACAGCGGATCAATCCAGAGTATCACTGTCAAGAGTATGCTTGGTGTCTATCAGAGATAGGGGGGCTGCAGCAAAGATAGCTGATAGGTCCGTTGCTAAGGCAAGTGTCAGACCTTTTTTTTTTAAACATTTTATCTATTTGGTTTGAGATCTTCCAAATGTGGGAATGTAAATTCACATCAACATAACCAGGTGATGTTGATCACCTGTAGGTATTTGCAATTTCAACACAGATCAGACATTCCATTGCATTCTTTTAACACAACCAGCACCTCAAAGCCAAGAAGTTTAAAAATGCGCTCCCGCGATTTTGAAAGAGAGCTTCCTGCAGCCAAAACCGTCAGGAAGAGGAAAATGTGCGAGAGACTGCAGGTTAAAGTAGCATTGTTTCTTCACACAGTTCCCGCTCCTTACTGCAGTAAGGCCACATTTTTTGGGCCAACTGGACTTGCCCAAACATGGTAAAAATACCAAGAAAATATGGAATTTTCCCTACGTGTTTTAGATAAAATCATCAGCAGTGGTGCTGGAACAATTTTCAGAGTGGAGGTGCTGCCAACTATGTTACATCACTTAAGTCCTAGGAATTGTGAAATACCCAAGGTCACACTAAGGACAAGTGTAGCAAATGAGCCACACCCATTCAGCTGTAGAATGGTATGGGTGTGGTTTGTAAGTGGTGGTGAATATTACAGCCCCTGTCGCAAATATATTAGTAGAGTGGTAGCACACTGTCATTTACAGATCACACATTTTCTATTGAAACTACCACTAAATTTGTACAAATGTGTAGTTTTACAGATCATTCTGTACCGCGCAAAGGATAATGTAAGGAAGTCTTTAAGATCCGAGGGACAGTTGGGCGGGGCAGTGGTGTCTGGAGGGTATGTGGAATGAGAGGCGGTGGTTCAGGTATGTTGGTCTGGCGTAGTGGAGAGCTCTGTAGGCATGTGTGAGGAACTTAAAGGTGATTCTTGTTGACTGCGAGCCAGTGGAGTTCTTGTAGGTGTTCGAAGATGTGGCTGCAGAGGGTGAGGGTGGTGGGGAGGAGAATGTTGAGGATCAATCTGACTGCGGCTTTTTAAATGTTCTGTAGTTTCCTGCGGAGTTTCTGGTTGTCACCTGCGTAGTGGGGGTTGTCGTAGTTGAGTATGCTGCTGATGAGTGCACAAGCGACTGTCTTTCTGGCCTCTGTGGGGATCCTGCTGAAGGTCTTTCGAAGCAGGTGAAGAGTGTGCAAGTATGATAAGGAGACGGCTTTGATCTAGAGGTTTATAGTGAGCGAGGAATCCTGTATGATGCTGAGGCTTCATGCATAGTCAGTGGGTGTGGGGCAGTGGAGGGTTCCCAATGCGGCAGGCCACCAGCAGCCTACCCAAGCGGAGGTGTTGGGCACCAGGATGAGGACTTCAGACTGGTCTGAGTTGAGCTTGAAGCAGTTGTCTATCATCCATATGGTGACTGCCTCTATCCCGTTGTGGAAGTTGTTTCTGGTGATTGTGGGCTCGTTGGTGAGGGAGAGGATCAGCTGGGTGTCGTTGGCATAAGACACTAAATTGAGTCCATGGTTCCCGACTACGGCTGGGAGCGGGACGTGTTGACATTGAAGAGGGTGGAACTCAAGGAAGAGCTCTGGAGGACTCAGCAGCCAATCTCAGTGTGTTCTGAGAGGAATGGTCGTAGTTTGACTCGCTGTATTCTACTGGTGAGGAAGGAACAAATCCAGTCCAGAGCTTTGTTGCAGATGCCGGCGTCATGGAGTCTCATGCTTAGGTGCAGTGGGAGACGTTGCAGAAGGCAGTCGAGAGAGGTCCAGGAGGAAGAGGGATGCTGTTTCTCCCCGGTTATGGAGGGAGCGGATGAGGACGTCTAGGTGCTGTGGTTGTTCGGAAGCCGGACTGGGAGGAGTCAAGGACGTAGGTGGCTTAGATGAAGTCTGAGAGTTGGGGGTTGATGGCCTTCTCGATGACCTTGGCTGGGAAGGAGAGCCAGGAGATTGGGCGAAGATTCTTGAGGTCTGTCAGGTCGGTTTCTTCATCAGGGTTTCAGGTATAATTTGTGCATCACCAGGTAAAGAATCATGCTTTGTTTTGATCCTATTGACATCTTAGTTTCCATCATACTTTAGAATTACAAAGGAAATTGCTTCATTTGCACTTTCTTAACTGCTGATATTTTAAAATATCAGTACAGAACATTTACTGGTATTTAAGTTTTGTTGTGTGTTAGAAGAAATTATATCCTACACCCTTCCCTTTTACACTCCCTGTCCCCCAGTAAGATTTTTACATAGTTCACATTCCAAAATCCTCTCACCTGCAATCAGAAAAAGAAATTGAAACATCAGTCTTCATATTAAAAGAATGTGCAGGAATTTATCAGATATCACCCAACATACGACCTCTGTGACAAGATAAAATAATAACAACATTTAAAGGCATCTTGTGAGAAAGTGCCATCTTTCTTGCCTTGGTATGCCCCCACTTTTTTCTGAACTGCTGATGTACTTTGACTGAGTGTGCCCTGGGTCCCTGCCAACCAGGTATCCAGGGCATGTGTTCCTTCCCTACAAAGACAAACTATGCTGGAACAAAACACCCAATTGGCATTTCTGGCCACCTGTCAGCCCCTAGTAAATGGTGCCCTAGGCACCCAGGGCATGGAGACCAGAGAAGGCCCCTGAGGACTGCAGCACGTATTGTGCCACCTTCAGGGACCCTGTACCCTGGCACCCACACACTGCCTTTGCAGGCTGAGTGCCTAAGTACAGAACTAAAGCAAGAGTCGACATGGCACACATCCCTGTGTGCCATGCCCAGAGAACCCACTGCCCTGGCATACTTCAGTCACCCCACTAGCTGGGTGCCCTATGCCAGAGGTGAGGGCCCAGGTGCATGAGCCCTGTGCTCCTACAGTACCCAAGGCCATTCCTGGGCACTGTAAGTGCAGTGTTGCCATTTAAGAGTTTATGGTGCTGGGAGGTTGTCATTTATGAACTCCACAGCACCATAATGGCTTCACTGAAGTCTGACAAGTTTTGTACCAAACTTCTCAGCACATTAAACCCACACTAATGCAAGTGTGGGATTTAATGTAAAATGCACAAGAGGGCATCTTAGAGATGCCCTCCAGAAACCCGAACCAACAAACCACGTCTGGGCTGAGTGGCTGCATAGGCTGCCACACAGCAGACATGTTGCTGGACCCCTGGGTGGGGAGCCCCCCGCTCTCCTGGGTCTGCAGCAAAGCACATCCTGGGCGAGGTGCTATGTCCCCTCCCCCAGGATGGACAGGGGAAGCTTCAAAGGCATACCGCCTCTGAGAGCTTCCCCGGGCCATTTGCTGTACCCAGCAACCAGCCCCCCACCAGGCCTACCCCCACCCTGGCGGGAAGACTGTCGGGAAGACTGTCGGGAAAAACTACATCAGGAAGGGGGGTGTGCCAACCTGTGCCAACTCCACCCCTCAGGTGGAGGAGGCGAGGTGAAGCACGACCCCGGCCATCTTGTAGATGGGGAGTCCTGCCCAATCCCAGCTAGGCTCCTGCCCCCCTCCCACAGGAGTGGAGCAGGCTAGGGGGTGTACTCACCCCAGGACAGGGACCCATTGGTCCCTGCCCTTGCCCTACCTGTAACGCCCCTAAATTCAGATCCCGATACCAACAAGAAGAAAGAAGATCAAGAAGAAGAAGACCCGCCGCACAGCTGCTAACAACAGGACAACAACAACTGACTTGGCCCCAGCCCTACCGGCCTGTTGATCCTGGAACCTGCTCCTGCCTAATCCCGGCGACCTCCGCGGACAGCAACCTTGGGACTCCCAGAGGACCTGCCTGCCTTGACCCTCTCGAAGATTGGGACTCCCATCAGCAGACGCTCTGCTGCAACAACCCACCTGGTGCCCACCAGGAAGCTCCGGACCAGCCCACTATGCACCAGCCGAGCCCGGGCCGGGCCAACCCGAACCAAGACCACGAGGACGTCCCCCCGGCGACTGGGACCCGAAGTCCAGTGCCCAAAGACCCTGCTCGACGAACCAGCCGACGCCTGCAGACTCCGAACCAGGGGCGACCCCAACCGCGCCCAGCCGAGGGTAAGCATTTCCGACACCGAAAGACACCCCTGTACCCAGCGCCCTACAGCCCCCTGTGCCTCCCTTTGGGGTATCTACCTGTGCTCCAAAATCCCAACTTACCTCTCGAAGTGCTGGTCGCCCCCGGAGAGTCACCGTCCCAGAGCCTGCAGCCTTTGTTCCTTTGTCAAGATCCTCATTGGATAACATTGCGAGCCCAATGGCTCAAAAGCACCCTGCATCCAGCCGCCCGAGTGCTGCTGGCTGTGACCTCTCTGTCCTAATCTACTTCCCTCCTTGCCCTGAGCAAGTGACCAGGAGCCCAGCTCCCACAGCTGCGTGGCCTGCTAGCCAGCCGCCACCAACCGAAGGCCCCCTGCCTCTCATTGACTAACATTGGGCCTAACTACCTCTGCACCCGGCCGCCCCTGTGCCGCTGAGGGTGTACTAACTGTACCTACCTGATCCAGGGGACCCCTGAGTCTGTGTCCAGAACCTTACCTTCACCAACCAAGTACTCACCTGGAGGCCGGTAATTCACTTACCTGCCATCGGATAACATTGACCCATTTTGACTCGAAAATTTTCTAAGTGTGAAGTTTTGAAAACTGAAAATATTCCTATAAAATCAGCCAAAGTCCGAATTTGAAAATACTCACCTGTTAGCAGGAGAGAAGCCAGTACTGTACCTTTCAGCCAGGACTGAACCGCCTAAGTAATCCCTAGCGGGTTTACTAGTAACCTGTATTTTTCTCCATAGGAACCCATTGTCTGCTTTTCTATGAAATTTCTTCAAAAATTGTCCGAAATACTGAAACGCACTTACCTACCTGTTTTAAGTTAAGCTCCCAGTGCTGGCCCTAGGAGACTAGTGCTGGGTTACAAAAGTAACGCGATCGTATTTTATCTGTAACCTGAATTTTCTCCCATTGGATAACATTGTCAGAACCATCTTGAAAAGTTTCTAAGTGTGAACTTTTAAAACAGCTTCATATTCAGGAAAATCCAACACAGTAACTAAAACGTTTTTGCTAATCTGGTTTCAGTTTAGACCCCAGGACTGAATCTACGACCTAGTCCTGGAACTACCAAAGTAATCCATAAAGTAATCAACTGTACTCTCCTATGAAAAACCCATTGAGCTCAATGCTAGAGTGTGTTTCAGAACTGTATGGCTTATTAGCTATCCTGTAATTATTGTGTGTACAAACTTATTGCTCCTCTGCAAAGTATTTACTTGCGAGTACTTGCATCTCGAAAAGTATATTTTTATAACTGTTGGTTCTAAAAAATAAAACAACTATATCTAAGGATATAATAACAATTGGCCTGGAGTTCAGTTCTTGAGTGTGTGAAACCTTTTGCTGACTGAGTGTGTGCAACAAATGCTTTACACTGTCCTCTGGTACGGCCTTACTGCTCGACCAAGTTACCACTTTGGAGAGTAAGGTCAGTTCTGACTTCAACCTCTGTTAAACCTTTGGGGTTTGTGGACTCTATACACACTGTACTGCCTTATTGTCCAGTATATATAGAGTCACCTTCTCACACATCTTAATTACTCATTTACTTTCTGAGCCCCATCATGGTTATTCTGGGGTGCTGCAGCAACCCCTGAACTCCTACTTCTTGTGTCTATGATCATGGGTATATTATGTGGTGCTCCCATACCGCAGCATCTTCCAGAGGTTACAAAGGTGGTGTTTCTGAAATCCTGCTCTGCAATATGCCTGACCATCTGGAGTTATAATCTAACACAACAGACACCGATGTGATATGGGCGGTGGATGAGGCACATTACTCAACTTGACGGTTTTAGGAGGTGAGGCATGATTGACATTGCAAATCTAGGGAATATCTGGCAAGGGTCACATATGAAGTCCTTTCAGGAACTCCGAACCCAATTCGACCTAATCCGAGTCTCAATTCTACAAATATTTACAGCTTCAACATACGCTCCCAAACCACAACACAAAAATGTCAGATCTTCTAGAATATCACCAGCTCAATGCTTGTATCTCAATGGCCCCTTCGGGGACGTGTGGAACCTCACAGATATACCGCTCCTTAGTAATCTATGCCTCAGATGATTCTGCGTCTCTCAGGAAGAAATGGGAGGGCGAGGTGGTTGATGACAGGGTGGAAGAAAGCTAGGATGGCCCCATGTGAAACTGCGATTTCTACTTACCTCAGGCTGCTACAGCTGAAATATTTACATATCATATATTTTACACTCAGACGCCTATGTCATCCGTAGCCCCTCTTGATTTTGCTGTACAGATGCCAAACTTTTCTATATGGTTTGAAGTGCCTCAAAGTTGCGAAGTATTGGGTAATGATTGACACTACACTGACCCACATCCTGCGAAAACCAACTGACTTATCTCCAAGAGTAGCAACCATGGGGAACGGGCACTAGTGGCAATGGTAACGATCATTGCCAAGAGGGACACTTCAAGTAGCTGGAAAGTTGGAGGAGCCCATTTAGAAACACAACACTAGAAAATCTGGGAGCGATGGTGGTAATGTTATGGACTATCAGACGTATGATGTAACATGAGCCTGAATGCATGAGCTTTGCAGGACATCAGATGTAACAAAATTGGAGACTATATTGGATGCATTGGTTGTTTCGCTTTTGTTGCGCATTATCAGAATGCAATAAAGTTGCTTTAGAAAAAAATAAAATGAGGAAAAACTGCAAAGGCTTGAAGATTTTAGCCCTCACATTTTCTCCATCTATACTGCAATGTCTCAAAGAATAAACGAGGGTGGCTTTCCACAAGTGGTTGATATGAATCGTGTAATTATTACACTAACTTTTAAGGTCTTTTTACTTGCCAGTGATTTCACATAATGTAACCAATGAAACATTAGCTTTAACACACTTTTTTTCTGTCATCAAGTTGTTAAAGACATCTAACTAACAAAATGCATACAGGGAATGCACACTGGTCAAAATCCTTATGTTTATACGTTTAAACAAATGCATTTAAACATTTGAAATACATTTTCATTAATCAAATACAACACCTTATATTTAAAAGATAACAAAAGGGAATGGTTGTGATTGGTTGAAAGGTTAAGCGTTCAGATCTTACACTAGAGAAGGCACAACCACTCAAAGTAGTCAGACTACTGGGGCACTGAACCAATCTAAAATACCGTACAGATGCTTGAGTGAAGTACTGTTACTGCACTCAATCCACAAATAATATCATGAAGGTCTATTATGTTTCTGTAGCTGGCTGAAGGCAAAATGACCCACTCTATGGTATGGTTTTAACTTCGAAGCAATTATTTTTTTCTATGACCTAGCATAGTTTCAGAGCACTTTGCCGGGGGAGGGGCTACCTCAAGTCTCATTATACTCTGTTGCCTCCCCAAACTGCACAGGTCAGACCAGCATTGAGAAAGTAGCAGTTAAAACTTAAGCTTAGGAACACCACAATACATGGTAAACGATGACAAGGTTTGGTGTGGGGATACACATTGTTCATTTCTCACCTGGCGTTGGGTGTTAGACTGCGAAGAACATGCGTTAAGGAGCTGAGGGCCAGGGCTCCTGACTGCTTCACTAAGAGAGAGTTCTCATAGGAGGTCTCTTCCAGGTAGGGGCTGTATGTAGTGGTTTCATACCACAGCCAGTTGTAAAGGCTCTGCTTTGACTGGTCCCACACTGTAAAGAAAGAATGTCTTTAGAACTGCGCATACAATTTGAACATTTTGTATCGCACATTAGATAGCAGTATTATTAGTTGCTAAGTGCTGTATGTAACTTAGCTTAGCTCCTCACCTTGGGTAAGAGTCTCCCTCAAACACAAAGGAATGGTAAAAATATAATAATGCTCCTAAAGGCCCCCACAGAGAGAGAGAGAAAAGTAACAATGAGTAAGAGCAGGTGAAGGAAGGAGTATTTTCTGTCCTGTAACTCTAGTTCTGTAGTAGGGGTATCTCTGTTATAGTCATAATCTAGTGAATAGTCCCGCCCATGTGCGTGGACCCTGGAGCAATCAAAAATAATCTCTTAAGGTGTCGAAAAATGCAGAACTGCACAGACACTTAAGAGAGAATTAAAGACAGATAATGCAGCCTATATCCACAGGCTACACTGTCCAGTACTTCAACTAGAAATTCCACCAAAAATCCACAAACAGCAAAGCCTGTCCAGATTTTCCTTGCTTTAATAGCAAAACCTCTCTGGAATGATAGAGAGGAAGACATGGACAGACAAGCCCCATAGGCTGCCATTATGTGGCTCAGAACAGGATACTGTGCCTTTAAGAGAACTTCACAGTATCCCAGAATGCACTGCAGGTCCCTTTTACTTTCAGCTCTTTTTGAAGGCGCAACACGCCAGAACTGTAGCATTCCTTACATGAATATCTCTCTCGACCGGGGAGGAGGGCGGGCGCTTATGACTATAACAGAGATACCCCTACTACAGAACTGGAGTTATAGGACAGAAACTACTCCTTCTGTACTAGGGGATCTCTGTGTATAGTCATAATCTAGTGAATAGAACGGCAAGCCCATCCCCACACCAAAGCGGCGGTGGAGAAAAGAGAAATAACACCACTACTGTGCAAACAGATTTCGCAGCGAAGCCTGCCCAACCTGAGCGTCTGCCCTGGCATCAGTGTCCAGGCAGTAATGCTTAGCAAAGGTATGGACCGACTTCCAAGTGGCCGCCTTGCAGATTTCTGCAATAGGAACATTACGGAGCAAAGCAGTCGTGGCAGCTTTGCCCCTGGTGGAATGAGCCTTAGGTTTACCCCCTAAGGTCTTACCAGCTTTTTGGTAACACAATTGTATACAGGACACAATCCACCTCGAGATTGGACTGTTTAGAGGTAGCAAGACCTGTCCTGACTGATCCATAATTGATAAACAATTGGTCTGACCTACGAATATCCTTGGTTTTATCCAGATAAAATTTCAACACCCTCCTAACATCCAGGGAATGCAGGGACCTTTCCGCTGGAGAGGAAGGATTCTGAAAAAACTTAGGTAAAGTTATGGTCTGGTTAACATGAAAATCAGATATAACTTTTGGAAGAAATTTAGGGTGAGTACGCATAACAACCTTAGTAGCATGAAATACAGTATAAGGTTCTTGACAACACAACGCCTGGATTTCACTCACCCTGCGGGCCGATGTAATGGCCACGAGGAACGCCGCCTTCCAGGACAGGTGCTGCAACGAAGACTTATGAATAGGTTCAAAAGGCTCCTTCATCAATCTGGACAGCACCCCATTCAATTCCCATGAAGGCGAAGGAAGCCGGACAGGAGGGAACACTTTCTTCAAGCCTTCCAAAAAATCTTTGATCACAGGGATCTGAAAGAAGGAAATCTGTGAAGGGCATTTCCTGTAGGCAGTCAACGCAGCCAGATGAACCTTAATGGAATGGACATTAAGGCCAGACTGCGCCAGATGTAGAAGATACGGAAGGATGACATCTTCCTTACATGTCGTTGGGTCATAGTTCTTGGACTTGCACCAGATGCAAAACCTCTTCCACTTGTAAGCATAAGAAGTCCTACTGGAAGGTCGCTTAGCCTCCTTCAGTATGTCCATGCAATCTTCTGGTAGATTCAGATGGCCATATTGCACTATCTCAGGAGCCATGCCGCCAAACTCAAAGACGAAAGGTTGGGGTGCAAAATCTGCCCCCCGAATTTCGTGAGAAGGTTCGGCCTGCACGGCAGCCGTATGTGAGGAAGGAGAAACCGGTGAAGCAGGTCCGTGAACCACCACTGTCTGGGCCATTCCGGGGCAATCAGGATCATCCACGCCCTGGACTGGGACAGTTTGATGAGCACCGCCGGAATCAGGGGAATGGGTGGAAAAGCGTACAGAAAGCTGTTCGACCAGTTGATCCATAACGCATTCCCCAGCGTTCCCGGCTGGTAGTACCTGGAGGCGAAGTCTCGGCATTTGCTGTTTTCGGCGGTGGCGAACAGATCTACGTCTGGAGTCCCCCACCTTGCGAATACTTCTCCTAGTACTTTGTCGTTTATGACCCATTCATGGTTTTCCTGAATCAGTCTGCTCAGTGCGTCTGCCTGAACATTCTGTACACCTGGTAGATGGGTGGCCGTTAACGTCAGTCCTCTGGCCAGAAGCCAGTGCCAGATCGCCTGGCCTCCTGCGACAGAGTGCGCGATCTCGACCCCCCCTGCTTGTTGAGGTAATACATCGTGGTCGTATTGTCTGTCTGAACAAGCAAAGAGTTGGTCCAGAAGGACAGATGAAAGGCCTTCAGTGCCAAGTGAACAGCCCTGAGTTCCAGGAAATTGATGTGGTACGTGGACTCCGTCGGGGACCACGTCCCTTGAATCTGTAAGTCTCCGGAGTGCGCCCCCCAGCCGTGGAGCGATGCATCAGTCACAATTGTCTGCGTGGGAATGTCCTTGTGGAAGGGAACCCCTCTGAGGAGATTCTCTGCTGAACACCACCACTTCAGAGACTGAAGAGCATGCAGATCCCACTGATCCTCCAAGCACTCCTCCAATGGTCTCATGTGCAGCCGTGTGTGTGGCGTGAGGAAGGTACAAGAGGCCATCGACCCCAGTAGAGAAGACACCGTCCTCACTGTTGTAGATGGAGTGGTCATAAGAGTCTGAGCCTTCCGAAGGAGTGATAATCGTCTCTCCTCCGAAGGAGACACGCTTGCCGACAGCGTATTGATGGAGGCTCCCAAGTACTGTATGCACTGGCCCAGAGTCAGGACAGACTTGGACATGTTGATGTGCAACCCCAGCTTGTTCAAGAGAACGCACGTCTTCCGGAAGTGCGCTTGAGCTTCCGAGAAGGATGAGGCCTTGAACAACCAATCGTCCAGGTACGGGTAGACAAACACCTTGTTCTTCCTTAGGTGTGCAGCTACCACTACCATGCACTTCGAGAATGTTCTGGGCGCAGACTACAGCCCGAATGGCAGTACCGTGTACTGATAATGATTGGCGCCGACTTGGAATCGCAGGAACTTCCTGTGTTTGTGTGCAATGGGCACATGGAAGTACGCATCCTGTAGGTCTATAGCACACAGCCAGTCTCCCTGTTGCAGCTGAGGATAAATCTGATGCAATGACAGCATGCGAAACTTCTCTCTGCGAATCCACTTGTTTGCTTGTCGCAAATCCAGAATGGGCCTGAACTTGTTCTTGTCCTTCTTGCGAACCAGGGAGAACCGGGAGTACAGACCTCTTCCTCTTTGAGACAGGGGTACATCTTCTATTGCCCTTTTCCTTAACAGGATATCTGCCTCCGCCTGGAGCTCGCGAAACTGCGAGCTGACCGGTGGAATTGATGGAGGCGGGCTGGTGAACAGAAGACTGTATCCATTATCAGGAGGCACGGAAGAAGACGGAGAGGTAGAGTGTTGTTTCCTGGCTGCCGTCACTATAACGGAGTCTCTCTGCAGAAAAGCCGGGTCGGAATCCGGGGCCCTGTACTTCTTAAGAAGCCGGGATGGAGCGGCTCTCGTTACTGCAGGTGTGAGGAACAGCTCCTCCGCAGGCTCTACCAATCCTGGTACGAGCGGTAGTAAAGGGCGAGACAAATGCTTCTTATGATGCGTCTCAAAGATTACGGACGTCGTAGGTGTTGGAGCCGACATCGTGATTCCCAATTTTGCCGCACCCCTCAGGAGAACATCCTGGAACGTGCTGATGTCGTCCACAGGAGACACTCTCGTCCCCGGGGAGTCCGACAAAGTCGGGGAGTAGGACCTGGTCCCGGAAGAGTCCGTGCGGGACCGTGATCCGCGCCTCCTGTGGCGCCGTCTTGACCTCGTGGAGGATCTGTGACGACTGCGAGATCTCCCTCTCCGTCCGGAGCGGGATCGCAACCTCCTTGGCTTCGGTCGCCCTGCCGGTTCCACCGGGGCAGGTGACATTGGCTTGGCTGGGGCCCTCGGCCGAGGGGTCCCCTTAGGAGGAGTCGGATAACGTGGTAACAAAACTGTCCTCGGAGGAATCGGAGGAGGCTTGTCAGCCGGCAGCTGAGGTTGAGGTGGAGACTGAGGTTGAGGAGGAGGCGGAAGTGGCAGAAGTGGATGCGGGGTGGGAGCCCGCGGAGGAAGTCCTCTCGGTAACGGAGGAGGAGGAGGAGGCGTAACTGTCTTCGGCCTAGCTGGGGTATACACAACAGAGTACACCGAGCCCGGTGACCCGCCCTCCTTACTAGGCTGGGACTTTGGAGAGTCTCCCAAAGGCACTTGACGCCTTCCTAGCGTCGAAGAACGGCGACCCAACGGCGAGCGTCGGCCCCTCGACGTAGAACTTCTTCTCCTTGACGGTGAGCGCACTTTCTTCGACGTCGAATGCCTTCGCCTCGACGGCGACCTTCTGCGCCTCGACGGCGACCTTCTGCGCCTCGACGGTGAACTTCGCCTCGACGGCGATCTTCTCCTCGACGTCAAGGATCCCCTCGACGACGACCTTCTCCTCTTCGACGACGGCGAAGTCGCCGTGACGGCGAGCGCCAACGCCGGTCCACCTCTCGACGTCGAGTCCTCGACGACGACGCAGATGAGGAAATCGTCACCGGAGACCTCGACGGCTGTCTGTTCAATTCCCTCGACGCCGAGCGGCGACGTCGCTTCGACCCAGAGCCCTGGAGAGACGGGGAACAGACTGCAGTCATCCCTCTCGACGCCGTCGTCGGTGCAATCGACGCAGGCGGAGAATGGGGACATTTGCTGGTCTTCCTGCCCCAGAGGCCTCACCAAGGGCAGAGGAAGCCCCTCCAGACCCACCTTGTGCCTTCAGTCTTCTGTCTTCGAGGCCCTGAAGCTTGATCTTCATCCTATCCCTCAGGGTCCTGCCAGAGAAACCCTGGCAGATGTCACACTCCTCTGGGACATGAGATGAAGGAAGGCAGATGATACACACCTCGTGTGGGTCCGTCTTGGCCTTCTTCCTGGAGCACTCAGGGCATTTGTCGAATAATGCAGGCATATTGACCTGAAAGAGTGCCACAAAACACACACCAGGAAGCAAAGCCTCAAAGTACTTCAGAAAAGTACTCAAATAAGTGAAAAAAGTAAAAAAAAAATCACCAATAAACCCTTGAAAATGGAGAGCTCAATGCTCCAGGGTCCTGCTTGCAGGAGCCGGAAAAAATAACTGAAAGTAAAAGGGAGCTGCAGTGCATTCTGGGATACTGTGAAGTTCTGGAAAGTTCTCTTAAAGGCACAGTATCCTGTTCTGAGCCACATAATGGCAGCCTATGGGGCTTGTCTGTCCATGTCTTCCTCTCTATCATTCCAGAGGGGTTTTGCTGTTAAAGCAAGGAAAATCTGGACAGGCTTTGCGGTTTGTGGATTTTTGGTGGAATTTCTAGTTGAAGTACTGGACAGTGTAGCCTGTGGATATAAGCTGCATTATCTGTCTTTAATTCTCTCTTAAATGTCTGTGCAGTTCTGCATTTTTCGACACCTTAAGAGATTATCTTTGATTGCTCTGGGGTCCACGCACATGGGTGGGACTATTCACTAGATTATGACTATACACAAAGATCCACTACTACAAAAGACAACCAAATGCTGGGTGTAAGGTTTGGCAAAACTTATCAGTTGATGATTCAAAAGACTGCAGCTTCAGCTTTTAGGTCGCAACATCAGCACAGAACATTGAAGTTAAGCCGATTAACACAAGTTATAGGTTATGAACAGTGACAATCACAGTGATACCCGCTAACCCATGCAAGAATGTCGAGCTATTAATAGAGGAGTCTTGGGAGGGTCCCACTTTTGTCACAGCCACTGACCCACTTTGCTAGAACCACTACTAAAAAGGCGAGCACTGCAAAGAGGCACAACACTGACACTTCATAACCATCAATCATCTTTTATTTTATTCCAATGCCTAGATGCAGCCTTACTGAGCGGTGCGTTGATGTGATCAATCGAGGCAATCAAGTGAATGTTGGGCACAGCAGCCAGCTGCCCAAGGACTTGCTGCGTTTTGTCCCCCCTCAACATCTGACTGTCCAGGTTATGGATGAGGAGATAAAGGTCCAAGGAAGTATCTGTGAAAAGGGAAAACACGCATTGGTGATCAGACGTACATAGCTGCTTCCCAATTTGTTTTCCAGTAAAACCCAATGTCAATAAGCCTGAATGTATAAGCTACTCTAGCGTTACTTATTTCCTAAATCCATTCTTCCTCTTCCCTTTTATGCTGCAGTGCCCTTTACCTAAACTATGACCTGAATGTGTTACATAGGACCCTGTCTCAGTGCTATTGTGGTTGCTTTTAACAGTCAAGATCATTTCCATTTCCAATTTAACAAAAGCTGGTCCATGCACACACCACAAACTTATACATGAGCTATGGTGATATATCTTTCATCTTCACGTCATAAAAAACACAACTATCCTGCTGTAAAATTCTGGTTATCATTATTACCAATGTATAGAACTACAATGAAAAAACACAAGCTTTGCAATAAAATACACTGGACTTGAAAGTAGGAAATTCCCCTTATAAATTCCCGATCAGTTCCTTAATTCAACTAAAAACTAAATATTCTGGCTTGGTTTACAAACCAAGGAACTAAAACCTTTGTAAGGCAGCTCTTAACGAAGGCAACAGCAAGTAATTCAAAATTAAATGTAATTGGTAAACAAAACACTTTTCGATATAATTCTTAAATGAATCCCTGCAACAGGCAAATACTCAGGCTACTTCCCAGTTCATTGTTTTTCCCTATTACGCTACCTACACTGAGACCAGCAATATGAAACTCAGTGTTGGTCCTACTCCAATAGGAATAGTCCTCCTCACCTCTCCCGTTGCATGTCTTTCCTCCATGTGCCAAAGGCCACTCGAAGCTTCTTTTGACAGGGTACGCTAGTAGGAGAAATGTTGGTTTTCCTCTCACGGAATACTGTGCTGGCTTTGTTATGTGGTACTCAAATGAGGTATGGCACTTTCCCTTCTGGAATAGAGACCCATATCGGCTGCCTAGCCCTCTGGCTTGCTTCAGCCACCGAATAGAAGTCCCTGCTCTGTAACCTTGTCAAAGACGTTTATCTCATATGATTTATATTCTACTTCTGTTAAGAACATATAGTCCTTAGGTGTTTGCCCCTCCATAGCACACATGCCCACCACGCCTGCATGCATGCATTTTGGAATCACCTTTTCTGAAAGATTTGATGATGAACTCCAGCTGATCCATGGGGTTCCTGAAAGTCCCCATGTGATCTAGCACTTCTTCTGTGATGGAATTCAGAATCTGAAATGAAAACATATAGGTCTATGTTGTGGGGAAAGAGAGAAGTAATGCAGGATCATATAGTATGAGAGAAGACCAGTTGCTGAGGTGGTGAGCTCACAGCTCTTTGGTCAGCTTGGGTGCAAGAACACAGTGGTGACAAACATGGTGATCTTATGCAGCCACAAGTCAGATCTGCAGCTGTCAAGACATGTGACTTGCCTTAGTACAAAGCCATTCAGATGCTTCAATGTGCATAAAAAGTTTGAATGTTTACTGAAAATTGCATCATGATATGAATTCGTCAAAGGAACCCACAGATTATCCCCTTTTCATGGGACTTTTAGACCTACCAACTTTAGAAAGACAAAAGGATGTATGGGCTTCAACTCTGCATTAAAAGGAATTGCAAATAACGGAGCCTAATGACGAACAGACAGCATCAAAAACAGCAGTAAGCATAACCAGTATCTGTGTAGTAAAGAGCTATATTGCCATTGAGGGGTTCGGGTGATATTTACAAACCATGAGGCCGAAAGACAAATGGTTTTATTAATATCACCTGACCGCTGAGATGGGAAAATAGGACCATATTACACGCTATTCCTTATGTACGTTTTCTTATAATATATGACATTTAATTGAGCTTAGTACTCTTTAGAAAGATTTAGTACATTTGAGTGTCGTCTGTTTATTTATTTTTATTGTTTGCCTGAGACATCAGTTATACCTGTCAATGTTTCAAGAAATGGGCGTTTTTGTTAGGGTTAATGTGCTAATATTTAAAAAGTAGTATTATAAATCACATTTTAAATGCAAAGGACATTGTGAGGAAAAAAAAACATTCGTTCTGAAATGTGCTTTTCTGATGTACTACACTGATACTACAGAGTAGGTATAACAAAAGATATATAAACAAAGAAAGTAGTATACTACGGACAGTTTCGATTTTTGATGACAGGGTTCTGCATTCACAAAGTTTATTTTTACACACTGGGAAGTATTTATTGGTAAATGCTTGCATTACGCATGGGCCTCCAATGGTGAGCTTGTCAGGTGTACTGATTAATGTTCTAAGAGCAGCGCTGAGCTTGTAAAAGCTTTATTTTGTAAACCAGAAATGAAGGAAAAAAGAAATGCTAGGTTTTACTTTGTTTATGTAAGCTAAATATCGTGCAAATAAATTGAGCACTGTGAATTTCAGTAAATAATTTACAGCGAGACTTCTTTTCTGTGAAATACGAACTTTGAAACCCCTTACAAACATGAAGGAGTACACATGTATGTGTCTCTAACTGCAATATACATTTCCTCTATCCAATACACCCGAAGGTTTTAGAAGTAGGGCGGCTAGATATCATATACTTAATGAATGTAACTTTGAACTTGTGCCAGCAAGGCAATCAATAAGCCTCGCTACTCAACAAAGGAAAAACTTTCAATGAAGTCTACAGTACATCAACAATCATGCATTGAAGCAGAAACCTGAATCTATACTACTATTATAAAGAGAGAACACAAACCTTTGAGCCAGGTAAACTCGGAAACGACAGCGCCAATCCAGGGCGGGCGGTTGGCCCTGAAGCCTCATTGCCCCCGGACAACATCGGGGCGGGCGGGGAGGAGCGGTGACGAGCGGTGAGGAGCGGCGGTGAAGTCAGGAGCGCCAGCTCAAGTAAGGCAAAGGGACACGTAAAATGTCGGGGCGGAAGGGGGCCGGGGGCGGGAGGTGGCTCCGGGACACGGACAATGTCAGGGCGGGCGGGGGCCTGGGCGGGCGGTTGGCCCTGAAGCCTCATTGCCCCCGGACAACGTCGGGGCGGGCTGCTAGTGATATTTATATAGGGGAGCAGGATACATCTGTTTTACATCTTAGAGAATATTTATATATATTCTTGAATAGATTATTTTTTGATTTAATCTTAGTGTTTCATACATTGATGCACATATCATTTTTAAAAATGAACGTAATTATGTTTAAAGAAATATATCAAACCATGAACAATAATAAAGGTTAAGAAATGTCAGAAAATGGCAAAGGATATCAAAAATGTTCAATCGGTACATTGTAAAAAGAAATACACAATGTGTACTATGCAGGAAAATGTAAATGAAATAATGAAAAAAGGAATCGCAAAATAGGGTTTGCTGCATCTGAAAAGCATTTTTATGAATCAGCCCGTTTGTGAAGGCAAAATTGCTTGATGCATGTGCTCCTATGTGTTTAGTAGCCTACTTGGGCAGTATTTTTTAACGGTACACATGTTAAATTGGTTGGCAATTCTAAAGTGTATACCCACTCGGGCATGAATGATAAGACTATGAAGGAGAAGGGACTCGAAGCAAATCAGAAAGTAAACATTAACCTCACCATATGAATTTAAAGAACAAGTTACTTACTTTCGGTAATGATGCATCTATAAAAAACATAGGTTAGTTATAGATTCCTTACCTTAGAATTACCCACCAGGCGTCAGACTGGATCCCGAAAGTTTTTCGCTGACAGTACCCCTGTGCGTCCGAAGGTGGTGTCGGTCGACTCCGCGTCCGTTGACTCCGAATCCGTTGTCGGTGTCGTGGTTGCCGGGATGACGTCCCGGTAGCTGCACCAATGCCGCCCTTGCGCGCTGATGACAGTTCTGTACGTGACTTTTCACGCCAGAAGCGCAGAGCCATGCCTGACACTGACCACTGGTGCACAAAACTAGGCCCCTGGAAGGATGTCCTAAACCGTAGAAGGAGGATGGGTGGGGTGGTAAGGAATCCATAACTAACCTATGTTTCTTACAGATATATCGTAACCAAAGGTAAGTAATTTGTTCATCTGAAAGAAACAGTTAGGTATAGATTCCTTACCTTAGAATAGATACCCCAGCAATACAAACCCCGGAGGAGGGTCTGCGAACTAAGGTCACACCAGAAAGTCCTGGAGAACAGAACGGCCAAAGAAGCAGTCTCTCCGGATTTGGTTGTCCAGGCAGTAGTGTTCGGTGAATGTGTGCAGTGATACCCATGTAGCTGCCTGACAGATGTCATTGAGGGGGACTCCCCGTCCCAAAGCAGTAGTAGCTGCCGGCGCCCTGGTGGAATGGGAGCGCAGCCCAACTGGAGGCTCCTTCTTTGCCAAGGAATAGCAAGTCTTAATGCACAGAACGACCCACCTGGAGATGGTCCATTTGTGCATGGCCCGTCCTTTCTTAGCACCCACGTAACCAACAGAGAGCTGGTCATCCACCCGGAATTATTTGGTGTGATCCAAGTAGAAGGAAAGTGCACGTTCTGGATCCAGACAGTGGTGCGCCTCTCTTCCTCTTTTGAAGGATGCGGAGTCGGAAAGAGGGTAGGCAAAGTGATGGCTTGGCCAATGTGGAAAGAAGTAACCACCTTGGGAGACTAGTTCTAAGGAAGACCTTGTCCGGATGGACAGCCAGAAAGGGAGGCTTGGAAGAAAGAGCGTGTAGCTCACTCACCTTGCGTGCAGAGGTGATGGCCACCAGAAAGGCAGTTTTCAAAGTAAGAAGTCTGAGAGGACAGTTATGTAGTGGCTCAAAGGGAGCGCACATGAGATAGGTAAGCACCAAGTTCAAGTCCCACTGGGGCATTACGAGGTGAACAGGAGGAAAAAGATGAGTAATGCCGTTAAGGAATCTATTTACAACAGGGGACTTGAAAAGAGAAGGCTGATCAGGAAGCCTAAGGAAGGCTGAAATGGCCGAGAGGTAGCCTTTTAGAGTGACCAGAGCAGAGCCCTGCTGGGCCAAAGGAAGTAGGAGCAAGAGAACCTCAGAAAGAGGGGCGGAAAGGGGATCCACAGCTTTTGCTGTGCACCATGCCACAAATTTGTTCCATCTGCAGACGTATACCGTTTTAGTGACGGGATGCCTGGCTGCCAAGATAACATTGCAGACGTCGGGAGGCAGGTGAAACTACATCAACTGCGGACGCTCAATCTCCAAGCAAGGAAGTGAAGGCTGGACAGGTTCGGGTGGAGACCGTCCCCTGCTCTTGCGACAGAAGATCTTCCCGAAGAGGCAGTCTGATCGGAGGATCGATGGCCAAGTTGAGCAGCTCAGGATACCAGACTCTTCGTGCCCAATAGCGAGCCACAAGATGGATTTGGGCCCAGTTGCGCTTGATCTTCTATAGCACTCTGTGCAGAAGTGGTATAGGTGTAAAGGCGTATAGAAGACTGCAACTCCAGTCACCTTGCGAGTGCCGCCTTGGAAATTCCAATGCGCAGAACTGCTGACATTGCGCGTTCTCTTCGGTGGCGAATAGATCTAACCAAGGCTCTCCCCACTGCTCAAAGAGACCTTGCACCACCTCTGAGTGAAGACGCCATTCGTGATCCATCATGCACCTGCAACTGAGCTCGTCCGCCCTGGCGTTCAGGGATATGCCCTGATGTTCCAGCCATGTCCAGAGGCGGAGGGCCTCCTGACAAAGGGTCCACGATGCCACCCCGCCTTGTTTATTGCAGTATCACATGGTGGTGTTGTCTGAAAACCTGCACTGCTCTTTCCTCAACAAAGGGAAGGAATGCTTTGAGTGCAAGATGAATCGCCCAAAGCTCCAGAAGGGTGATGTGGAGCCAGTACTCCGCCGAAGACCAGAGGCCTCTGATCTCCGCCTCCCCATGTGGCCACCCCATCCCAGAAACTCTGGTTGAGGAAGGGAAGGGGATCTGCCAGCGACCCAATCCTGGTTCGTGAGCCACCACTGCAACTGGTGTGCAGTGCCCTCTAAGATCTGGACGCAATCGGACAGATTCCCCTGATGTTGTGCCGCTGGAACTTCAGGTTTCACTGCAGAGCCCACATATGCCATCTGGCATGGTCCAGCAGCAGGATGCAGGACGCCATCAGATCCAGCAGTCTAAGGGTCTTCCTGACCGTTTCAGAATCATAGCCCGAATATCCCGGACTCGCTGTTCGGGAGGATAAACCCGAAACTTTGTTGTGTTTAGAACCGTCCGATGAAGAGGACCTTCTGAGAGGGAGTCAGGTGTGACTTCGACACGTTGATGGAGAACCCCAGCAAATGCAGGAGGTCGGCCGTAGTCTAGAGGTGGGAGACAACAGAACTGGGGCGAGCCCGCTTTTAACAGCCAGTCGTCGAAATAAGGGAAGACTGGAACCCCTAATCTGCTCAGATGAGCTGCGACCACCGCCATCACTTTCATGAACACCAGAGAGGCGCTGTGTGGCCAAATAGGAGCAGAGTGGAGTGAAAGTGCTCGTGGCTTACGGTGAACCGTAGGTAACGCCTGTGGGCCGGCAGGACGGGATGTGGAAATAGGTGGCAGACAAGATCTGAGCGAGCGTCAACATTTTGAACTTCTCCTTCCGGAGGATGTACTGGATGTTCCTGAGATCCAAGATAGGACACAGGCCTTTGTCCTTCTTGGGCACCAGAAAGTAGTGGGAATAGCAACCACAACCTACCCTCTGGGGCAGGAAAGCGCTCAATGGCTCCCTTGGCCAAGAGCGCTGAAACTTCCTGTTGGAGAAGGGCCACAGGATCCTCTGACATGGGATGATACTGAGGTGGCATGGATGGAGGGGTAGTCTCGAAGGGGAGGGTGTAGCCCCTTCGGACTATTTGCAAAACCCATCTGTCCGACGTGATAGTGTGCCAGTGGGGGAGGTGTTGGCGGATCCTGCTGCCCATTGGCGTTTGGTGGCCATGAAATGTTTCACTAGGAAGGTTTGGTGGCTGATGTAGAGGGGGCTGTGGTGGACTGGCCCGCCCGCTGTCCCCCAGAACCACAGTGCAGGATCCCACGTCCCCGGCCGCGCTGAGGTTGAACAGCTTGCGCCGGCCTGTGGCGGGGCACCCCTTCCATAGCCTTGAAAGGGGCAAAAGGCAGATTGCGCAGGGCGGGTGGTGGAGAGGCCCAAGGCCCTGGCCGTAGACCGAGAGTCCTTAAAGAGCTCCAACGCGTTGTCTGCCTTGTCGCCGAAAAGGCAACGGCCATCAAAGGGCATGTCCATAAGAGTGGATTGGGAAGAAAAAGAATTTGGAAAAAGGAGGAAAGAATAACAAATTACTTAACCAATAGGGGATTGTTGATTCTCCTATCTTAGTGGCCTGAGTCCACTATTATTACTGTTCATTTAAAAAACCATCACTGTACAAAGAGGACGTGACTACATATTTTATTTACTGTAATAACCAACCGGTTATTTTTCCGTAGATTCTTTGTTTTTCTTTATCAAATATATACACTATACACCATTATACATACCTATATACACAAATATATACAACAATATAAACACAAAACCACACCACAATTTATACACAAAACAATTCACAAATATTGTCTTCTTCACCCAACAAAAAATACTGTTTAGTATCCTCCTATTCAGTCTAGAAGATACACATAGAGGTAGTCAGACACACGCGGTTCTAAGAGAAATTACACAGAACCTAAAGGAAAATGTGTCAAATGGTTACAAATTCCAAAACATTTTAACATAAAGACTCCTCTGTGGTGAAAGTGTCGACGCGGTCGCGTTTCGGCCTTCCAACAAATCTGCCCTCCTCAGGACAGGGTGATAAGAAACTCCTATAGCCAATCCAATGGCACCCTACGAAAAGCCTCACAATCGTGAGCAAACCTTAATGAACAACTTGCTTTGTTTTATTCCTAGTGCCCAAAGAAGGGGTGTGGGCGCAGGAGGATAGTTTGAGAGCCCTTGCAGGGATCCTACTCCACAATCGCAATAAAGAAATTTCCCTCACGGATCAACTCTTCTCTTAGTATAGTTCCAATCTTTCTCGTACTCCATAATGACGGTCGCCATTCAGGTAAACCAATTACCAACAGGTGGATTGGATATCCCCAGAAAAACCAGTCGATCACAACCAGGTGTAGCGTTGAAGGGCTACTGGCGTTGAAATCTTCCTTCCAAGTGCATCGGAGGTATCCAGCCCATAGCGGATGGTAAACTTTGCTGTATCTCTCCTCTTGGCAACTGCACAGGAGAGCATGGCCTGGGCCTCCTCCAGGCATTGAGGCAGCACTTGCGCAACCGTATCCCACCCGGAGTGGTTGTAACAGCCCAAAAGACATGCAGCGTTTACTGACCGCAGTCCTAAGCTAGAGGAAGAAAACATCTTCATCCCAAGATGGACCAGCTTTTTGGATTCCCTATCAGGTGGAGTGGTAGGGAATGCGCTCTTGGATGTAGAGGCTTGAACCACCAAGCTCTCAGGGGTGGGGTGTTGGGCGAGGAAAGTGGGGTCGCCCTTGGCTGGGCGGTGGCGTCTGGCAATCATCCTGTCCACAGGAGCCCCTGTGTTGGGCCTGGACCAGGTGCCCAAAAGGATGTCCGTGAGGGCTTCATTAAACAGGAGCAGGGGCTCCAAAGAGCTTGCTGCTGATTGAAGCACCACTGTCAGGAGATTTGTCCTTATTGCCACTGTAGGAAGCTCGAAGTTGAGAGCCTCCGCCGCCCTAGGCAACACCACTGCGTATGACGCTCCCTTCTCCATAGCCACAGTAGGAGGAGACAACATGCCAAGCTCTGGTGAGGTATCCAGACCACTGGCTTCCCCCAGTCTTGTTCACACACTAACTGGTGAGTTAAAGGGTCCCCAGACCCATCCCAGTCCTCCTCACCCTCCTCTGGCTGCCAATCTGGTCTCAAAGGGCCAGGGTAGAACAGGGTAGAAGAGGGGCACAAAAGTACCCGTCGGATCCGGCATCAGCCAAGGACAGTCCAGCTCCATGTCTACTTCGAGGTGGAGGCCGGGGTAGACGTCGGCTGGGGACACAGCCGACGCTGGAAGTGGTGCCGGTGGAATCGGCACCGGGAAAGCTGTGACAAGGTCGAACGGCGCCAATCCGGATCCAGGCCTGGATTCAAGGGGACCCTGAGGTGCCGGAGCCACCGGCGTCGAAGGCCCAAGCCCCCCAGCCGAGTCCGCAAGGTCCGAAGGTGCGCCAGCGGGGTCCAAAGGCACGCCAGCTGCGTCGGGCGCTCAAATATGGCGTGCATCACTTCGTAAAATTGACAAAGCTGGGCAGGGGTCGGCCCTATGGGACATTGTAAGGTTCTGAACTCCTGAGGCGGAAGCCGGGAGTAAGATCCTATTTCTTTTAAAATTGATTGTCACTGCTAATAACTTGTTTTTATCGACTTACCCTCTCCACTTAACTGGTTCCTGCAGCGGATTTAGCGCTGCCGTGATACCGGAGACAGACACTCCTTGCCGCCAATCCGCCCAGGCCGCAGGCCACGCCCCCAGCCAAACACAACATATAGACGCTGACTGCTAGCGCCATCATTGTAAGGTTCTGAACTCCTGAGGCGGAAGCCGGGAGTAAGATCGTATTTCTTTTAAAATTGATTGTCACTGCTAATAACTTGTTTTTATCGACTTACCCTCTCCACTTAACTGGTTCCTGCAGCGGATTTAGCGCTGCCGTGATAACGTAGACAGACACTCCTTGCCGCCATTACGTCCAGGCCGCAGGCCACGCCCCCTTCTCGGAGGCCACGCCCCCAGCCAAACACTACATATAGACGCTGACTGCTAGCGCCATCATTGTAAGGTTCTGAACTCCTGAGGCGGAAGCCGGGAGTAAGATCGTATTTCTTTTTAAATTGATTGTCACTGCTAATAACTTGTTTTTATCGACTTACCCTCTCCACTTAACTGGTTCCTGCAGCGGATTTAGCGCTGCCGTGATACCGGAGACAGACACTCCTTGCCGCCATTCCGCCCGGGCCACAGGCCACGCCCCTCTCGGCCCCACACCAACCACCTATAAAATATGTGCCTCTTCCGGACGCGCAGCGGACGCGACGTGGTAAGTCCGTCTGCGCCCGTCCGCGTCCAACCGGGGCCAGGGGCTATCCATTATGCCCACACTATACAATACTCCTCCGCGCAGCTGGCCAAACTCCAAGGTCCGTGGCCTCTGGATGATATTGCGATAGCACGAATCAACAGGCTGGGATTGACTGCCCCGCACACTTCCCCTCGCTCTCCCCCCTTGTCTTCTCCCCCTACCATTTATCTCTGCCCTGACCTATCGGCTCGCCCTCCCCCCACCGCATTATCCGCCTACTACCTTAACACTAGGTCAGCAGTCAAGCACTCCCACGAACTCTTCACCTTATTGGACCTGCACAAACCCGATCTCTTATTCCTTACAGAGACCTGGTTTTGCGACAGTTCCCTTCCCTCGTTATTAGCCATGCTACCTGCCTTATATTATGCTCTTCGAGCCGACCGACCCCCCGGCAAACCGGGAGGCGGCGTCGCCCTGATCGCCCGTGGAGAAATCGCTTTTCAACCTCTAGTTTTCTCCTCCATCGGCTCATCTGACTTCCTTGTTGCTCGTTCACTTTCCTTCAGTACTCCTCTTATGTATCGCCCTCCCTCACTTTCCCAACTCTTTCTTCCCAGTTTCCAAGACTTGGTGGCCACCTTAGCAGTAAATAACTCCTCCATCTTGGTACTAGGAGACTTCAACTTTTGGCCCTCAGACCCGGCTGAATGTTCTACTTCAAAAGAGTTCTCGGAGACCCTCCGCTCCCTTAACTTCGTCCCTTTCGTTCACTCCCCCACCCATGTCTAGGGCCACATCCTCGATCAGATTTGGTCCCTTAATTGCCCTGTAACTTCGCTGTCTATCTCCCCTTGCACTTGGTCCGACCACTTCCTCATCTCATTTTCCCTACTCCCTAGCTCAGCCCTCAAGTCCTCCCTCCCGAAAAACATCTGGGCACGTTCCTGGAACCATGTGGATGTGGCCTCCCTGTCCACCACACTTTCCGCATCCAGATCTTCACGGGTTGTCGTCTGTCGGGCAAGCAGATTCCATCAATGCATGGCTTCGATCAGGCTGCGACTTAGTAGCTCCCTTAAGGCGGGTGTCATCCAGGCGCTCCAACGACGCAAATCGTTAGTTCAACGAGGAACTGAAGGCCCACAAACTCAATGTCCGCCGTGCGGAACGGACCTGGAGGCGAGACTACTGTCCGCACCTCAAAACTCAGTACATCACCCTCTTGGCCTTGTACAAAAAATCCATTTTGGCGACCAAGAATGCCTATTTCTCCTCCAAAATTCTAATGGCCGAAAATCAGCCCAGAGAAATCTTCGCCATTGTGCGCGATCTCGCATACTCTGATCGAGCCACCCCTAAACCCTCTCCCTCCCAGCACTTATGCGATTCCCTCAACTCTTTTTTCCTAGACAAAATCTCCAACATCAAAGCAAACATCCCCCCTCCCTCCTCTTTTGTTGACCCCCAGTGTCCCTCAGTCGTAGCATGCCTCGACTCCATCCCCCCTCTTACTGAAGAAATTTTCCTTTCCCTTCTGCCTATGGTTAAGTCTGGCTCCCCTTTAGACCCTTCTCCTGCACACAACCTGAAACAAATCTACTCTGCCTGTGTATTGCCCCCTCTCACTCTCCTTAATAGCTCACTATCACAGGGCATAGTCATTCCACCCCTCAAATAGGCCATCATCCTGCCCATCCTTAAAAAACCTGGCGCTGACCCTTCAGTTCTTGTTAACTATCGCCCCATCTCACTTTTACCCTTTCTGGCGAAGGCACTGGAGCGCCATGTAACCAGAACACTCAGTACCTTTGTGGAGGAGAACATGGTATTAGCCCCCCGTCAGGCTGGGTTCCGCCCCGCACACTCCACGGAGTCCGTAGTGTTATCGGTCCTCGACAACCTCAGAGAGGGTATGGACACCAATCATCCCCAGGCCCTGGTCCTCCTCGATCTCTCCGCCGCCTTTGACACGGTTGATCATGCCATCTTACTTTCCCGTGTCAGAGCGGCGGTGATTGGAGGTTCGGCCTTGGTCTGGCTGTCCTCCTTCCTGAGAGACCGCACCCAGGCAGTGCGCTTGGGTGATTTTTCGGCGGACGTCCGTGCTGTTCAATGCGGGGTTCCCCAGGGCTCCTCCCTCTCCCCTCTTTTATTTAATTTGTATATTTCCCCCCTTATCTTTGCCCTCCAACAGTGGGAGGTCTCCGTCTACAACTATGCGGATGACCTCCAGCTCATTTTTTCTTTATCCTCATCCCCCGAGTCCATGGCCAACTTCCAGTCTGTTATGATCTTACCACCTGAAGTTAAACCCCGACAAAACAGAGTTGGTGTTGACAGGTGGTTGCTCCAGTCCCTGGTCTTCTCTTTTCTGGCCCCCCTCCTTAGGTCCCCCTCCCCTTCCTCTGTAAAAACTCTTGGGTTCAAACTGAATGACCAACTCACCCTTCATTCCCAAGTCAGCTCTGTTGTGTCCTCGTCCTTTCTCTCTCTCCGTACTATCCGCAAAGTCTCTCGGTTTTTCTCTTTCTCTGCCCCTTAAGCTCATAGTCCTGGCGATGGTCATCTCTCGCCTGGACTACGGCAATGCCCTTTATTGTGGCATGCCCGCTTACAGCATGCGACGACTCCAGTTGGTCCAAAACCAGGCGGCCCGCCTGGTATTCAACTTGGCCAAATCACATCACGTCACCCCCCTCCTTAAGTCCCTACACTGGCTCCCCATCAGAGAACGAGCCCAGTTCAAGCTGGGCTGCATCACCTTCAAAGCCCGGTCCGGCTCGGCCCCTGCTTTTATCTCTTCAGAAATTCACCCTTATGTCCCTGCCAGGGACTTACGCTCATCCGCCCAACAACTGCTCGTAGTACCCCGTTTCAAACGCAAAAAATGGCGAGGCTCGAAATTCTCCACACTTGCCCCTACGTTTTGGAACTCTCTCCCGGTTCACCTCAGATCCTGCGCCCATTACACACTCTTCCGTAAGGCGCTAAAAACTTTTCTCTTTACACAAGCCTTCTCTCCTTAAAACTGCCTATTTCCCGTTAATCCTGCCCTTTGGGGTTTCAGTACTTTACAGCGCCGTGAAACCGACTGGTGTACGCGCGCTTTAGAAATATTTTAAACTCAAACTCCTCACACGGAGCCGCGGGAGGTGGACCCACCCGCATCCCTCGTCGCGTCGGCCGACGGAAGGGGAGAAGTCAGAGAGCGATGATGCTTTCTAGGACTTCTTTTTGTGCTTCAACTTACCTGAACCCGAGTGTGGAGACTTAGATGAAGAATGGTGTTGGCACCGCAACAGGTCCTTAAACCTCCTATTCGACCGGGACCTCGAACGACGCGGAGCCGACTGCTGGGCCTCGAGGAGCTTTAGGGACCGCTCCCGCAAAGAGTTCGGGGCCATGGTCCGGCAGCCGGAGCACGACTTGGGGTCATGGTCGCGCTCCAGGCAGTTGAGGCAAACGCGATGCGGATCCGTTACCGACATCAGTCAGTTACAGGAACTGCAGGCCTTGAAGCCGGGCATCCCTCGTGCACCAGGAGTCGATACTCGAGAAACAAAGTCGACAAAAGTCGAGAAAAAGTCAGTCAAAAAGTGACTGGGGGTACCGCTCTTTCCGGATCTGCGCATGCTGGCGCGGAAAAAGAAAGAACTGACGTCAGTGCGCAAGGTTGGCGTCTATGTAGCTACCGCGATGCCATCCTGGCGAGCACGATAACGGACGCTGAGTCGACCAACACCACCTTCCGACACGCAGGGGTACTGCTGATAAAAAACTTTCCGGATCCAGTCTGACGCTTGGGGGTAATTCGAAGGTAAGGAATCTATAAGTAACTGTTTCTTTCAGTTAGTCAAATGATAGCAAAAGATTGAAAGGAAGAAGGAAAATGCTATTAAAAAATTACTTCGTGTATATACATTTAAGGAATGAATACATGAATGTTATTGCTTAATTGCAATGGAAAGCCAAATTGCATGATAAAACTTGAAAAAGTAAAAGTAGTATCTTTTCTATGTTTACTGTGGGATTCTGCATGTGAGCATATTTAAAAACGGCAATCATGATAGTGGCTTCCTTACATGAGCATGGTGTGTTACAATAGAATCTTAATAAACATTTTGCCAACTGAACTTGCATGGTGCGCTGGCATTTGGTTCTGGAAAAGTGAATGGAATATAGTGGATACATACATATAATTAATGAAAATCTGTTTTGGCAGCATTTCATATTGTCACTGAAGTCCATTGTATAATTTTATGATTGATACTAACAAGTCGAAAAATAAGACTTGCTCCCAAGTACCATGGCAATCTTTAAGACTTTCCTGTTCTGCCTGTAAGATGCAAGCAAATCCAAATACAGATCATATGCTACACTAGGAATGATCTAGGTTTGATGTGTAGCATTTTGAGACATTCCCAGGTTTACTAGATTTAGTAGGTCTGGGAATGGACCATAATCCATGGGTGGATGCAGGGAAACGACCATGCTCTACCCATGGAACACCTCCCAGCTTGTAATGTAATGACACGCATTGCAAGCAGCTGCATTGTGTTATATTTCTTTAAAAAGCCATGCAAGGTGGTGCAAATCGCCCTGCGTGGCTTTGTAGATGTGGAGAAGTGTGGCTCAATGGTTAGAGCGGCAGACCCTGATGCAGAGGTCTAGCCCGGGACCAGGGTTCAATTCCCCACCTCGGCGGGTCTTGGGCTCAAAATTCCACGGACCTGATAATTCTCGCCTCGGTGCCTACTCCAATCATGGAGTCCCACTCTGCAACTCCGGGCAATAGCTTGCTTAATCTCCACAACGGCCCCCACAACGCTAAGGATGCCTGGCCTCCACCTTGGGGGTGCCCAGGAGTGGACACCTCACAGGGAAAGCCAGGATGGGTTCCACAGCGGTATTCGTACAAGCGCCTTGAGACCCTTGCGGGTGAGTAGTGCGCTATACAAGTATCAATTTACATTTACATTTTTTGTAAATATTACTGAAGCCTTTGCACTGTTCTTGCATCGCCTTGCATGATGCAAGGACAAATCAAAGGCTTGATAAATCTGAGCCTAGATCACATCAATGGTAACTACTATGTAATAAGGGACAGCTCTGTGCACATTCACTACACTAAACTTGGATGTGCAGCAGGTAAAATCTACTCATGAGAAAGCTTAAACAGAGCCTCAATAAAGCAGTATTCACTGTGATTTCTGTGCAATGTGGGACACTAAATAACCAAGAAACCTTATACTTTAATGAATGTTGTTCTTTTCAAACTCTATGTGTTGGAGTTCTCTCTTCACATTACCATCAGGATCCCAGTTATTCCAAAAAAACATCCAGTATCTTAAGATTGGAACATTACTCACTGATTTTATGGTGATACTGGGAAAGAACCCGTTAATGACAATATGGGGCGAATCTTGCAAAAGAGAGGTACGGAACTTCTCAAGCAAATTTCTCTTCGATCCCAGCCCAAAAAGAATGATATTGAACCCCAAGCTGCAATAAAAAGAAAAAACATTCAAAGAATCTCAAATGTAATTGGTTAGGAATTTATTTTAGCATTTCCTACTGAGAGATATCTTGTGAGGGCATGCAAAGTGATCAAGCCATCTTAAAGAATGGTACCTTTTACAAAATTCAATGCAGGTCTAACAGTATTTTTTTTAAACATCTTTTTATTAACAAAATAAAGCTTTCCATTTAATGAGACAATACACATAGCAGTGGGTCAGCCGAGCAATAATAGTACAGTATATAGCAAATGTCATACCCTTAGGCCACTAAGAGTTCGAGACTCTTCCAGTGGACCCCCAAACCCTGCCCCCCACCCTCCCGGCGCCCCTACAAACCATACCCCTCAATCAGTTAATAAATCCCCCCGGAAAGCCATCAATGCCTCCCATTTACATGGGCATCCTCTGCTCTGGTACACCACATGTTCAGCTTGTTGACACCAATCAAGATCCCTTTCCCATCCTTCAATTGACGGGGCCTCTAGTCCAGTGTAGCTATATTTTGTATGGCCACCGCTCCCGCCAGCGCTAGCCAAATAGTAGCCCATTTGGGCCACACTACCTCCCCTGTTACTCCCAGGAGAAACCATCTGGCGTTTAATGGGACCTCGGAGCCCATCACCTCAGACATAACCTGCGCAATGGCTTCCCAATACCTCTGTATCAATGGGCACGCCCACAGGATGTGAAGGAACGTCCCTGTCTCACTGCAACCCCTCATGCATTTGTCCTACCCACAAAACTGGATTCGATGCTGCACAGTACTGGGGACATAGGAATGATGGAGAATCCGGAGCTGAACCAGGCAAAACTGTGCCCTGACTGCTATCTCTCTGGGGCTCTGTAGGGCCTCCGCCCAGTCGTCATCTACAGGGAGCCCGACAACAGATTCCCAGGCCTCTCGTAACGGTCCCAACGGATCGGGTGATTTATTAATTAACTTTTTATATGTAAGTGAGATGGCCTTGTCCACCATGGGATCGAGTAGGAGTCTATCTTCTAGCGGAGAGTACTCCGGCAACCACTCCCTCTCCATTAAATGGCAATATAAGGCATGCCTGACCTCCAGATTTCTCAAACATTCCCCCTCATCTGATATTCCGTTTGCATGGCTGAGAAGTCGAGCATCTTCCCCTGTTTCCAAACATCCCCCAGCAGATCTATGCCAATGGAACTCCACCCAAGAAGGCCCTTCAGGCGTGCAGTCTCCAACAAGAAATCCCCTTCCCACAGCCTAGCTTCCCACCCCATCATCTTTGTCGCCTTCCACCATGCCACCAACACTGTCTCCGTGTGAGTGGGAAGACGAGAGTTGCCCCTCCTCTTCCTGTACAGGGCAGCAAGATAGGTGCCCTTCCCCATGGCCATACGATCCACCCGATATGCAGGTTCTTCAGTGGGAGAGAAGACCCATCCATTAATATTGACCAGTTGGTCGCCCAGTAATATTTCTCAAGGTCCGGTACTGTCAACCCTCCCTCATAAACCCCTAGTTACAATTTACGTAGGGCTATCTGGGGCTCCCCCACTACAATGTGTGCTGCTCTGCTTCCACTGCACGGAAGAAACTCTCCGGAACCACAAAGGGAGTATTCTGGAGCACATACAGGAAGCACGGTAGGGCCATCATCTTAAATAAAACTGCACCCCCCATGAGTGACACTGGTAGGCCTCGCCAGTGGGCAACATCCCCTCTCAATCTGTCCAGTTGAGCATGGATGTTCAGGCGCATAAAGTCCGAGTCGGATTTCGTAATCCATATGCTGAGGTACTTGAACAAGTCTTGAATGTAAGGTCTGTACAAGCCGATGTCAGCACCGGTGCCTACCCCGCAAGTACAAATACCAGGGACTTGTCTCAATTGACGCTGTAGCCGGAATAATTCCCGAAGGTTCTGAGAATATGTATAAGCCCATGGAACGTTTGTCTGGGGCGATATGCAAAGAGCAGGACATCGTCAGCATATAGGGAGATGCGCTCCTCCCAACACCCTCCTGTATCAATACCCTGCACCCTCGGGTCGCTCCCCACCCAGGATGCCAGCAGCTTAAGCATGAGCGAAAAATAGGATCAGGGACAGCGGACACCCCTGTCTAGACCCTCTACCAAGGCCAAAGACTCTGGACATAGTCCCATTCACCCTGACCTGCACCCTCGGTGCCGTGTAGAGAAGCCGGGTCCCATGCCCGAAAGGTCGACCCAAAGTCAAACTTGTTAAGGACAGCAGAGAGATACTCCCATTCGACACTGTCGAACGCCATATGAGCATCAAGGGAGAGAAGTGCTGTCGGCGTGTCCAGGTATTGGGACACCGCATGCATTACACCATAGAGGAGTTGTAGATTCAGCCTGGTGCTCCTATGAGGCATGAAACCAAACTGCTCCGGGTGTAGGAGGGATTGGATGTCTAACGGTATTAATCACAACCTTGGTTTTAGGGCGAGCATTCGAGAGCTCTTGTATATACTTTAGTATATTCGTATGTACTTTGTGGACTCTGGAGATCAGCCCTAGGACTGGTCTGCTTCAGTTTAGGGACTTTTTTTCTGTTCAACTGCCTCTATTTAACTGTCTTGATAGAAAACGATCAGCAGAGGTCAGTAAAATACCAGGATCCCTTTAGCATTCTCTAGATTCCAGTCCATAGAAATTGTCTTCCATGAGCACCCGTAGACAATAATATTTTTTTCAAATCTTGGATTTTCAGTGATATGACTACGAAGGCCCTGATTTTATATTCTAAACAGAGCTTTGGGCTATAGCATTTACCGCTGAAAGGCAATATTTCTCTCCATGTGTTCACATACCCGGTGTGTCACGCAGTTTGGTGCTAATTTTCCCTCCATGTTAAAGAACAGTAGATGTTTAAGCATCCAGGCTAATGTGCTGCATAGCTAAATACATATAAGGTCCCAAAGGCGAGAACGATTGCATTGCAAGTGCTTGTTCAAGTTGCATTTACATGCAGCTCTTCCACCACTTTCCCAATGTCAGACATACTGCCACCAGCAAATATTAGGACTGGAAGATGACTCTAAACACAGGAGTTTTGCAGATGGGTCCATAAGGACTAGGAAGAAGTCCTGGAACTTTTAGTAAATTTGCTGCTGTGACCTGTCAGGAAAAAGGGGAAGCTGTACTACCCTGTCAGGAGAGGAGCATGGTCCATAAACGAGAGGAAGATCAACACAAATCCTGGGTAACTAAAGCTTGGACAAAAAGATGCGGTGCACCGATTGTTGCAGGAAGTGGGTACCAGCACACATTTCTGAGGGCTGTGATTCATTTTTCATTGTAAGACCTTTGACGCAGAGCAGGAGGAAAGCTGAAAGTAAGAAAGGAATAAACAGTAACAAAGTGTGAAAGCTAGAATGAAAAGTAACATGTAAGAACACGATAAAGAGACAGGAAGCATAGGGTATTGGAAAAAAGAGGCAGGAGGTGGAATCAACATCAGGTAGCCTTGTTATTTACAACCCTAGCATTCAGTAGCCCTGACTGCGGGCTTCCAAGCACAAATTGGGACCCTGCACTTTTTCGTTTTTTTTTTAATTAAGCATTGACTGGATTTTTTAAAGAAGTGAGTCACAAGAAGACATGAGACTCATGCAGTCTTGAGTCACAAAAGAAGTTCAAGCATTGCAGCAGATCAAGGAGGATTCTGTGGTTGGATAGTGGGCACAGAGGTTTTGCAGAAACCCGCAAAGTTATACATCCAGTTGTGAACCAGATGCAAAAGACACTAGAGCAAAGGGTATCATTTTAAAAAAAGGGATACTTTGTAGTTTGGTTTCTGCCGACACTACTCCAGTGACAGTCCGTTTACAACAAATGTAGTACATATTTCCTCACACTAGCCTTGAGCTATAGATTTACTGTGTAGAAACTGACTGATCCAGGACCCTTATTTGTAGTTATACACAAGTACAGTATAGTTACATCAATGATTTTTTTCATTCATTAGTATTTTTTACTGCACAGTTAAACACAACATCAATTCGGCAGGTAAGTTTCAATTTGTTTATGCGCGACTTCTCCTTCACAATGGATAAAACCGTAGCCAACGATTTTTGTCCTCTTGGACTTCTTCAGGGCAATAGCTATTTGGCCTCTTATCTTGAATATTATAAGCGTTGTTCAGCTCCTTCTCTTTTGGTGAATTAGGAGGATTTATCTTTGTTTAAGACGAAATTCATCTCAATTTCATTAATTTGTAGGTGAATAGATACAAGTCTGTCGTGATCCATCTTGTGCTTGGATGTTAGGCCTAGGTGTAGTACTACAGTTGGTATTACGCCATTCATGACCTTCAGTTTTTTGCCAGCTTGCGTGACAGAGTGGAGTCAGCCGTACAAGATTAAAGTATAGATTTACTGTGTGGCAAATGGGCTTGCCTGTTGGATATCACTGACCTTAGGGCCCAATGTTATTTATTTACTAAGTACCAGCATATAAAAGCTTTTACGTTGGTTGGGGTCTTATCTAAGCCCCAAAGGATGCTAGCATCTTCAGGTTCTTTGCGCGTATCATTTGGTAAACACACAAAAAGAAGGCTTAAAAATAGTCTAACGATTGCCAATTACTGTGGGTAGCACTCCAAACCATTGTTTTTCACTCACTGTGCCATTCTATACTGAGACCTGCCTTATGCCAATCAGCACTGACCCTTCTCCTCAACTGAACAGGCCCTCCCAAATTGCCTGGTATGCCCCTTATAGCAGGGATCATCATTTTTGTAACTGTGACCTACGTTAGTCTGCTATTTCCAAAATACAGAGAGGATATGGCTGGCTGGTTGAGCAAGGCGGAGTTCCTAGAACAGATTAACAGGACAGCCCTCATATAGGCAATAGGGAAGAGGGAGATAAAGGTGCCCAGTGGGGACAGGGAGCATGTGCCCAGAAGAGAGACGGAATCTGGTTCCACTCAGCAAGGGTAAGTGGAAGGGCTGGATGGTGCTGAGCCAAGCAAGAAAGAATGAAACGCCGAATAGAGTGGGATTTCTCAGAAGAATATTGAAGTAGGCACACAAAGCAAAGCATGAGAGAACACAGCAATAAATAATAGTAAAGGTGCGAAGACAAAGAAAAGGTTGGGACAACCTAAACTAAGTTGCGATGTAGGTCAATAAAGTCCTATAAAACCTAGAAGGAGGATTGAATATGCTACTTACCAGTATGCATCTGTTCTTGGCATGTAGGGCTGCTAACATTCATATCTTAGCATTAGATCGCCGCCTAGTGTTGGGCTCGGATGATTGCACATTGTTGTCCTGGAAGAGTCTTCGAAGTATCCTGAGATAGGTGGCTCCTCCCCTGGACTACAGTGCGCATGGGCATCGGCTCCATCCCCAGATTGTTTTTCGCCATTGTGGCAGAAGATGGAGTGAAAAGTGTAAAGGATGTCCATGCTAATGAATAAATACAATAGTATATCTGCAGCTGCGACAGGCACCGGGGAGGAGGGCGGGCGATATGAATGTTAGCAGCCCTACATGCCAAGAACAGATGCATACTGGTAAGTAGCATATTCAGTTCGAGGCATGTGGGCTGCTAAATTCATATCTTAGCATAGAATACATAGCAGTCCCTCCATCAGCGGCGGTTGCCCGTGCCAGCTGCAGAAACCTGAAAAAGTGTCTTGAGAACAGCCTGTCCTACAGCTGCTTGCTGCTTGGAATGCACATCAACACAGTAGTGTTTTGTGAAGGTATGTGGTGTGACCCACGTGGCTGCTCTGCAAATATCCTCTAAAGGAATGTTCCCTAGGAAAGCCATGGATGCCCCCAGTTTGCGTGTGGAGTGCGCTCTGGGGGGTATTGTTAAAGTGCACTTGGCTTTTTGATAACATATCTGGATGCACTTAACAATCCACCTGGCTATCCCTGCTTTGGAAATTGGGTTGCCTTTGTGTTGTGGTGCGAAGGCAACAAAGAGTTGTTTTGTCTTTCTAAAGGGTTGTGTTCTGTCTATGTAGTACATCAACGCCCTCCGTACATCTAAGGTATGGAGCATTCTTTCCGCCACCGTTTGCGGGTTTTGAAAGAATGCTGGTAAGTCAATAGTTTGGTTTAGATGAAACTGTGACACCACCTTCGGAAGGAATTTGGGGTTAGTGCGTAGCACTACCCTATTTGGATGAATTTGAATGAATGGCTCTTGGATTGTGAGCGCCTGCAGCTCACTGACACGCCTCAGAGACGTAATAGCTATAAGGAAAGCTACTTTCCACGTAAGGAACTGGAGTTCACACGAGTGCAGTGGCTCAAATGGTGGTCCCATCAGTCTGGTGAGGACGACATTGAGGTTCCACACTGGAGCTGGCGGTGTCCTTGGGGGAATGACTCTTTTCAGACCTTCAAGGAAGGCTTTAATGGCGGGCACTCTGAAGACAGAGAGGTGCTGCCTGTTCTGAAGATAAGCCGCTATGGCGGATAGATGTATCCGAATGGAAGTGTACGCCAGATTGCACTTGTAAAGATGCAACAGATAGCAGATGATGTTTGGGATAGATGCATCAAGCGGGTTGATGTCATTGGCTGTACAGTAGATGACAAAACGCTTCCACTTTGCAGCATAGCATGCTCTAGTAGTTGGTTTCCTCGCCTCCTTGATGATGCTCATGCATTCTGGAGGCAGGTTAAGGTACCCAAACTCTAGGACCTCAGGAGCCAGATCGCCAGGTTGAGCTGTTGCGGATCTGGATGCTGAATTTCTCCATGGTTCTGCGTCAAAAGACTGGGCGTGAGACGCAGTCTTTGATGCGGCACCACTGAGAGTTCGAGGAACGTGGTGTACCATGCTTGGCGCGCCCACGTTGGAGCAACTAGGATGAGAGTCATCTCGTGCTGCCTTAGCTTTCTTGCGACCAGCGGTATTAGAGGGGCTGGCGGAAAAGCGTACGCAAATTTGCCTGACCAGTTCATCCATATCGCATTCCCCTGCGACTGTGGGTGAGGGAACCTGGCGGCAAAGTGTTGGCATTTTGCGTTCTCTTTTGTGGCAAACAGGTCTATCTCCGGATGACCCCACTGCTGGAAGTACGGGTGGAGGACAGATGGGTGTAACTCCCACTCGTGCATTTGATGGCTGTACCTGCTGAGCAGATCCGCCATCTGATTGTCCTTTCCTGGGAGGTGTTCTGCCATGAGGAAGATGTTCCTCTGAATGGCCCACTTCCACATGCTCTGAGCCAGATGAGACAGCTGTGGCGAGTGGGTGCCTCCCTGCTTTTGAATGTAGTACATCGCGGTCATGTTGTCCGTCCGGACTAGCACGACCTTGTTGCACAGATGTACAATGAAGGACTTGAGCGCCATGAAGATTGCCATCAGTTCCAGATAGTTGATGTGCATCTTCTGTTGCTGCGTTGACCATAGTCCCTGCACTGTGTAAGTGAGCACATGAGCTCCCCATCCCTGGAGAGATGCGTCCGTTGTCAGGACAATCTGCGGCACAGGCTCTTGGAACAGTCGGCCCTTGCAAAGGTTGTGTGGAGTCCACCAATGCAGAGAGTCGTATGCCCGACTGGTAACCAACACTAGGTCTGTCAATTGTCCACGAGCCTGTGTCCACTGATTCGCTAAGCACTCCTGGAGCGGGCGCATGTGTAGCCGTGCGTGAGGGACTATGAAGATGCAGGAGGCCATCATGCCTATCAACTGCATGAACACTCTCGCTGGAAGCGAGTGTTGTGGCCTGAACCTTTGGATCAGGGCCTGCATGCTGTCTATCCTGACTTGGTTTGGCTGAGCCATGGCCGTCAGGGTGTTGATAGTTGCACCTAGGAACTGCCGGACATGTGCCGGCTGAAGATGCGATTTTGGGTAGTTTAGGGAGAAACCCAGATCGTGAAGAAGGTGAATTGTAGTTGACATGTCCGCGGCGCACTGCTGCTTTGACTTGGCTTGTACGAGCCAGTCGTCCAGGTAGGGGTAGACATGGATGTTCTGCCTCCTGAGGTGCGCCGCTACTGTCGCCAGACACTTGGTGAACACCCTCGGGGCTGTTGTGACTCCGAAGGGTAGGACCTTGAACTGGTAGTGCCTGCCTTGAATAGTGAACCTGAGGTATTTCCTGTGTGACGGGTGTAGTGGAATGTGGAAATACGCATCCTTGAGATCTAAGGTTGCTAAGAAGTCTCCTTGGTTTAGCAAGGGAAGAATCTGTTGCAGTGTAAGCATGTGGAAATGTTCCGATAGTATGTACAGGTTGAGGGGGCGTAGATCTAGAATGGGTCTGAGAGATCCGTCCTTCTTTGGAATAAGGAAGTACAGGGAATATACCCCTGTGCCTTCCTCTCCCACCGGCACTTGCTCGATTGCTCCCTTTTGCAGCATCACCACTACCTCCTGCTGCAATAAGAGCAAGTGCTCTGCGGACATAGGCCTTCGCCTTGGCGGGATGTGGGGTGGAGTGGACTTCAATTCTAGGCAATAACCATACTGGACTAGTTGTCGCACCCACCTGTCTGTGGTGATGTTTTTCCAGACGGGCAGGAACTGCTGCAGTCTCCCCTCGACAGGTGTTAGGTGGTCGGGGGGCAGTGACAGAGAGTCACTGTTTGCTTGGAGTAGAGGAGCGGGGGTTGTTGTTTCCTCTGCCGCGACCTCTGTTGCTGTTATTCCTGTAACCTCCCTTGTTCTGTTTCGTGAACGAGGATTGTGCTCCACCTTTTGAGAACTGGGATTGTTGACCCATTTGTCCTCTGGTGACCCCACGTGCACCTGAGCGACGAAAATTGCTGCCACGAAACTGTTGAGACTGCAGGGCCCCCATGGATTTAGCAGTTTCCGTGTCCTTTTTTATTTTCTCTAGGGTGGTGTCAACATCTGGACCAAACAGACTATCAGGATTGACCGGTTGATTAAGAATTGTTGTCTGAATATCCGGTTTAAAGCCTGAGATGCGTAGCCACGCCTGTCGTCTCAGCATAACGCTAGTGTTGACAGCCCTAGCAGCTGTATCTGCAGCGTCAAGCGCACACTTGATGGCTGCGTTTGAGATTAGCTTCCCTTCGTTAATGAGCAGTTGTGTAGCTTCTTGGAACTGTGGAGGCAGGTGTTGTACAACCTGTTCTAGGGTGTCGTAGTGTGCCCTATCGTAACGCGCCAAGAGCGCCTGTGTATTGGCGATGCGCCAAAAGTTTGATGCCTGTGCAGCTACTCTTTTGCCCCCTGCCTCTAGCACTTTGGACTCCTTATCCGGGGGAGGAGCTTCACCCGTTGTCTGGGAGTTGGCACGCTTCTTGGCATTGGCGACCACAAGAGAGTCCAGTGGCAATTGTCCCCGGATGTAGGCGGGGTCCGCAGGTGCAGGCCTGTACTTCTTTTCAATGCGAGGGTTGACCACTCTCGCTCTTGTAGGCTCCTTAAAAATGTCCCCAGCATGTTTGAGGACTCCTTTTAGCATAGGAAGTGTCTTTACTGTCCTTTCAGAGACTGAAAAGGTGTCGAAAAGGAAGTCTTCCTCAACCGGGTCGGCATGCATGTCCACATCATGATTGGCTGCCGCCCTTTCAAGTAGTGCATGAAAGCCTGCTGAGTCCTCAGTCGGGGATGCACGTGCATTAAAGAGCTGCGGGTCCTGCCCCACACCCTGGGTGTTCTGGTCACCAGTGTCATCGTATGAATCCGGTTGTGCATCAGGTTCATCGATAGGGAAATTGTACTGCTCGTCCTCATCATACCCCTCACCCGCAGAGTGTTCTGGGGAGGGAGTAGGGCTCCGTCTTGGAGGAGGCTGGATTGGCTCCGTGAGGCCTGAGGCGTCAAGGGGCACCCTCTTCTTTTTCAGTGGGATGACATAGGAGTCCACTGGCTCCGAAGTGATTTTCCTCTTATAGAGGGTCAGCTTGCCTGTGTCAGCGTCGATGAAATGCTCTGAATCGTCTTCTGATTCGAGTACCCGACGTGGAAGCGGGCCAGCCGGCGAAGAAACTTGTTTCGGAGCCGGTTTGGTTGAAAACGCTTTCGGCGCCTCCTTAGGTGGCAAAAGAAAGAGAAGTTTCCCAGAAGGCTTTGCTGGAGTGTCCTTTTGCGGCTGCGGCGAAGGTATCGGAGCCGACGGGGCAAAGGCTTTCTCCCTGATTCTTTGCAGTGAGTCTGCGATGAGGGACGTCTCACTCACAGTGGGTTTCGTCGCTGACGAGGATGGTCTGATCGGTCCCTCGGATCCGACGTCCTTGTGGGCCTTGTGCGCTTTGGGCGCGGAACCCGTCTTCACCGCCTCCGATTCCTGAGTCCGGGGCGCAGACTTCTTGTGCGTAGCCTCCTTGGAGCCGACTTTGGCGGGCTTGGACGGCGTCGTAGCCGCTGACCCGTGCCGACCATCTTTCTTGGAGGACCCCTCCTCAGGCGTCGGTTTCGATTTTGCAGCATCGGAATCGACGGACTTCTTCGGCTTCTGCGGACCGGAGGTCGACGGAGCCGATGGGGTAGCGGGCACCGTCTTTTTCACCGGCACGGCAGCCATCTTAGGGACACTCGAGTCCTTAAGTTTCGGTTTCGTTTTCGGGTCGGCCATTTTAGGTGTCGTCGATCCCGATGGTTTCAGTTTCGTTTTCGAAACAGTCTGCTTAGCAAGTGAGTCCGTAGCCGGGCCCGAAGGCGGGGCTGTGGCTTGCGGCAACGGGTTTTGGGTAAGGCCGACAGGCGATCCCGTGTCCCGGTCGGTATCTTCGTAACCTTCGGGGCAGAGCTCGTCCCCCGAGCTGTCTGCCGCGGCCCCATAAATCTCATCGTCGTCTCCTACCTCTTCGACGTATTCAAGGCCTTGACCCGCGACCCCGTCGTCGTCTCCCGGATCCGCCTCGACCTCCGTCTCTGGTGGGGAGATTTGTAGATGGTGACCCTGGACCTCTTCGTCCTGGTCGCCGAAGATGTTCTCCGGATCCGGGGCCGCTTGCTTAGCTTCCAAGCGCACCGCGCGCCGAAGCTTGAGAGTTTTCTTGGAGCGGAACTGCGCACACAATTTGCACTTTCCGTCGTCGTGGTCAGGCGAAAGGCACTTGTTACAGACGGGGTGTAGATCGATGTGTGGGTACTTGGACCCACAGAGCGGGCAGTACTTAAACGGGCTCCGCTCCATGTCCGAAAAGGCTTGCAGTCGTGTCGCGATGAGAAGGCCTCAAAGTTCAGAGAGCGAAGAAAACTCCGCTTATTCCGGCTCCAAGAGACGGAAGACTCGAGACCGTGCGCAGACAATACCGACGCAATGAAATCGAGGCCTTTTGGCCGCTAAAAGTTAGTTTTACTTGGTTCCGACAGTAAGACGTCGAGACCACATCCGAACCCAATGGCGGAAAAAAACAATCTGGGGATGGAGCCGATGCCCATGCGCACTGTAGTCCAGGGGAGGAGCCACCTATCTCAGGATACTTCGAAGACTCTTCCAGGACAACAATGTGCAATCATCCGAGCCCAACACTAGGCGGCGATCTAATGCTAAGATATGAATTTAGCAGCCCACATGCCTCGAACACCAAGTTACAGAAAAGAAGCAACACTGAAAAAGAAGACTCTTGGAGTAAGTACAGAAGGAGAGCAGGAGTGAGTGCTCTTTTAGGGGAGCAGTGGAGACCTTCCCAGGGCCATTGATCAATTAGGGGAGAAAAGAAGAGGGATTGTGAAGACACCGCCTAAGAAGTCAGCAGACTGACAGAGGAGGAAATACCAGCTAAGTAGGCAGTCAGCATCCACCAAAACAAAGAAGAGAAAGAGGTGCATGCATGGCCGCTAGGACTGCACAATATCCCTGCAAGTAACGCAACAGCAGTAAGGAGTGAAATCTAGAGTGCAGAGATTGGAGCATAACTGAAATCATCAGAAAGAAGGAAAGAGCAGTTTGCCAGATGGCTATGAAACCTGAAAGGATAAAACACCATGGGATCAGCGTAAATCGGACCCTTCCATCAATGCAGCAAAAAGGGGTACAAGTCTCTATAACGGCCATTGACTGGAAACTGGAAACAAAGAACCCTAAACGAAGTGTATACAGGAGTATAAAAGTGACCTCGCGAACACTATATTAAACTTGAAGAAATTAAATCAAGCCATTGCAGAAATAAGGTGATCCTAGAAGCTAATAAATGTACAGCAACCACTAAAGGTACAGAAGATTCACTTCAAGCTGTACTAGTGAGAGGATCCCAGGTCAAAGTTGTAGATATTTAAGTGCAACAAATGGATAACAAATGGAAGAGCGTGACAAGCAGCTAAGATGGAAAAACTTTCCAGGCCTCCCCCGCCATACTACTGCTCCTGGCCACTACTACTCCTATTTAAGGCATTCCCTGCTGCTGTGGATCCCGAGGTCCCTGTGCTCACCTGGTGGCGCCCAGAGATGATTGGGATACGGATGTCGATCGAGCTCTGCTGAAGCAATGCGGACTTCTAAATGGCGCCGCAACGAACTCCGTAAGATACTTTTGCAGGGCAGACTATGGGCAGCGAGGGAGATCCATAGTGCCCCTGAGTGCCTTGATCCCTCCTGTGATGCTCTCAGGTTAAGGAGTGATTTTTAAGGACTCAGAGTGTCAGCGGTCATGTGGCCAAGATCTTACTGCACCTGCGGTGGGAGAGGAGCGCCCAAGGGGCTGCTTGCCTCTTGTCGGAGCGGGTATCTACAGGTGCACTGCGTTGTGCGTTGTTGGGGGTGGCCAGCTGATTCTCATGCCTCCCTGTAAGCACCCACTGGTCATACTGCCCGCTTCACCAAAGCAGTTGTTGCAAGCTGGTCAGGGCCTAGCACCTGTGATCATGATCCAGGGCCCTATAGTGCCCCCGAGTGCCTTGATCCCTCCGGTGGTGCTCCCAGGTTTGGGCCACCTTTGCCAGATTGCAAGGGAGGCAGTGGTCACGCAACCAGGTTCTGTTGGAGGCTACGACGAGAGCAGATTGCGCCGGGGCTACTTGCCTGTTGGGGCAGGTGGCTCCAGTCTAGCCGTGCTGCTGGGGGAGGCCAGCAGATTTCTACGGCTTCCATTGAGTCTTGACTGCTCGTGCTGCCCTGCTCCACCAAACCACCGGGTGCAAGTGGGTCAGGTCCTACCCCAGTGGTCAGGTTCCAGAATTCAGTGCTAAGAGAGCTCACGAGGTTATGCAAGACGCTCCTGACTGACCGTCTAAGGTAATGAATGCATAGAGGCTGGTCTGAGCAATACTCAGATCACCTGGGATCAAACCATCCATCTGCATTCCAGGACTGGGCCAAGCAAGTGGAGACAACTTAAGGCCTCAAACGGGAAAGAGCCTTGGCAATTAAAAGGGAATTTTACATATACGGGGGCCTCTTCCATGCTGCTTCAACTTACTCCAACCTCAACCACAAGTCCTTTCAAGGTGATGTACCACAGAGGGCTTAGCGGCTGAGTGGTGGGCGTGACTGGATGTATCTTGCATCGCTCAAAGGTTGTGATCAGAGTAAGGCCAGTGCACATGTAATACATGCCATAACTTGTTTATTAGACCTTTGTACTGAGCACTTATTTTGAAGACTTCGTGATGGGGAAAGACAGAGGGTATGTGATCTAGGCCCAAATGAAAATGGACACATTTACTGTGGTCTCCATAGACAGAACGCTGCTTAACACTCAAACACCCGAACCCCACTGACCAATGCACTATCCTGCAAGCTGTCCGACTATCACAAGCCAAACAATTCTCAGTCTGGCTGAGCTCTATGGGGCTTTGTGATGTCTAGAGAGTATGGCACACCAGAGAAAGAATTTACTCATACCTCCACCACTTGCTTACAAAACATTGTCCCGCATAGTCTTCCTCCTCCCCCCACAGCTGACACCCTGCAATTTACAGATGTAACTATTCTCCCTCATGGAATTTCCAATCACTTGCTCATCACTGCATCTTTCGGGCAGTCAAGTGCCACGCTCTGCCCTATTTAGCGATTTAACGCTTAGCATCTAAGTGACATTCAGTGCCCTGACAATTTACATTCAAACCTCAAGTCTAATTTACCTGTAACACGGGCACTTCTCCAAGGACATTAGGGGCGGAAGGAAAAGTTTCTACTAGAGGACTGGCACAGGGCTTTCTAAAGCAAAAGCCAAGCTTGGTCAGATAACCTCATTAGAAACCAAGATACTGTATGCGGAGAACTAACTCTCACTGACAACATCCGTGGCCCAGGAGTGGTAGATCTGCATTCTCTGAGCCTCATTGAGACAACTCTCGTTTGAGGAGGCCCGACAATGCTGGAGGGCCCCACCTCTCCTCAAAGACCTTAAAGGGTCAATAACACTGGAGGAGATTGCAGGTGCCTTTACTGAGATGAAGTCAGGGAAAACCCCAGGGGGTGACGGGTTTCCTCTAGAGCTTTACCAAAAGTACCTAGATCTGCTGAGCCCCTATCTCTTAGAACTGGTTCATGAGGATTTAGAAATGAGAGGGTTCTCCGCATACCTAGATATGACCACCAAAGTTTACTGGGTGGGACCAAAAAGTTACACAATTCAAGGCTGAATCATACTGCCCACTTGAATGTTTTCAGTCTTGGGACAAAATTGAGCTTACGACACTGGGTGATGTTTTGCAAAGCGGACATATCTACTCCTTTGAAAACCTACAACAATTCTGCTCAACCCACACACAATTCTACCAATATCTGCAGATCCATCATGCTCTCTCCCACCACCTAGGCGACTCTGACATACACAAATGAAGTCCCCTTAAAACAAAGCTTTTATTTTACACTTAGTATTATTAAGCATTTTTGGAAACAGTACCCATTATCACAGCAGTGCAGAGGGTTTAGTCTTAACGATAATAATGCTGGTGTAATAATAAACAGGTTGCATACATTTCCCTTGAAACAAGGCTACTAATGGGCTACCTGGGCAAAGGAGCAATTTCCGCATGCTGGTGATCCATGAGCCAGATGTATTTCTGGCATTTAGGCAGAGGAGGGAGGAGTGGGTGGGTGCTTTAGTTGATGCAGACTTGAGGGAAGCCGGACTGGCCTCCCAGGAAATTGTCATCTCCTCCTGGATGAGTTTGATCCAACGTCCCTATCTTTAACTCTCGTATTTTACACCAAAACTTCTATGGTATGCAGGGACTTTACCTTAACAAAATTGTTTTTGAGGCACAAAACAAAAGCAAACTGCTTACACATGGTGTAGTCTTGTTCCAGGGTGGCTGGGTTATGGGAGGTGGTGGAGATGACACCGTCAGAAGTCTTCAACAGGCAGCTAGAACGCACTCCTCAGGTGGACCTATTGGGCATATGGGAGGACCTGGGTGACCAGAGGTCCGAACCGCTTATGACGTGGGTGGACACAGTCGTGGATAATAGAGACATTGTCGGCAAATGGAAATCTCTTCAGCCACGCATTCCGGCCGAGTGGTGGCAACCTATTTACTGAGCACTGGGCTGCCCACAGAGGCACACTAAGATCTGGGACAAGTAATGTAAGAGTTGTTATCAACGTAATGGAAACTAAATGAACTGTTTTAGAGGCAGTAAAAATTTGTAAAATTGGTTTATTGAAAAATAAAATGGTGAGCAAATGCAAAGGTGAGAATTGTTGAGGAAGAATCAAATGGCACACACTGCTATCTAATCAAATTCTTTATGCTGTTCTTAGGAGAAAACCATCAAACAAAGTTAAAAATGTACCCCACAATATGAGGACCAAGTATCGAATGGATGTCTTGCTCCAGATGCATCCCCCTCTCCCTCAATAGCAGAATCTGAAAGTATCTAGAGAAACACAATCTACCCTTTCAATGTGCAAAGACCATTCTCCTGCAGGACTTGTTACACATCATCCTATCTGAAGGAAATGGGATGCAATCAGTGATCAACCTGCTGGCCCAAAGGAAAGCGTTACTTACCCAGTAGACATCTGTTTTTGCTTTTTTTGCAGGCGGCTATATTTCGGTCCTCTCGGAAGGAAAGCTGCCGTTTTGGTGGCTGTATGGCAGTTAAAGGTGGGAAGGCGATGATTTGTCGAGCATCAATCTCCTCTTGAACATGGAGGAGGGGCTCATCTGTTTACTCGTCTACTGTGGTGGTACTTGACTTTGGGGGCGATACCTTAGAGACAGACTGTTTTCAGAGCCGATGGTTTTCGCTCTGACCAATTACTCGATGCTGAGCCGGTTGCGGTCAGTGCTAAGCCGCCTGGCTTGGAGGGTTTTTTCTGCACTGTAGCCAAAGTCGATGGCTGGTGCCGACCATGGACCGAGGCCAGTGGTGGCTCGATGGTCTGCCTCTGGTATTGGAAGGTGGCTATGTGGCCTTTTGTGGAGGCCTACGAGCTGTATCAAGGAGGGAAAAGATCTGTACTCTCAGTCTACTGAGCTGCTGGAAGGTCTTCGATTTCCAGGTGGGAGCTGGCGCTGTTCTCTAGTGAGTACGCCTCCTCTTTGTCTGCATTTGCTTTGGGTGATGTTCTTGAAACTCTTCAGTACCAAAGTGGCCCACCGGTTCTTCGCAGCGTTGCAAGCAAGCTTGTTTTGCTCGGACGAAAGGCAAAGGTTACAGACCTGATGAAGATCGTCTGTGGCTATCTAAAAGGCGTTCGTTCCATCACCCTTGTGACATGGTATGGAACCATTCGTAAGTCCAGAGAAAGACGTCCCTAAAGGGCGAGGCTCCACGACAGACAGAGTTTGAATCAGAGGATCTCCTGGATGCAGCTGGAGACATCAACCTGGAACGGAAGGAAAATGGGATATGCGATCCAAAACAATACTGGCGGTTAGAAATTACCTGTGGGAACCGAAAACGACGGTCTTGAGCCGCAGCACTGGAGCACACGTCCGAATCAGACGGCGGAAAGAAAACATCTAACAATGGAGTCAGTGCGCATCCATATTACTAGCAAGAGGAGACACTGAACATTGCGACTCAAAAGATTTCTTCAAAGAAAAACAACTTGCACTTATCTGGATCCAACAGTAGATGGTGGGAGTATGCACAGCTTGTGTATCCACAGCTATACATGCCTCGAACATACTGTTAACTTCTGATGGTTATCCATTTTATGATCCATTTGAACTGGGGTATAAGACATACCATGTTTCAGTTGTGAGAAAAGTTCCAACAATCTGAAGACTGATGTGGATAAACATATGGACTCAGACAACAGGACAACAACCATCAGTGAAACAGATAGGTTGGTCCTTGATTCATCTAAGGAAAAAAGGACTAAAAAAGGAAAGATAGCTTTGACAGGATATTAACGGCCAAGCAAAGTGATAACCATCTACCTGAAGAAATGTGATACAATTACTATTCTCCTTCTGGGACAAGGGTAGGCGAGAAGGAGGGATGAATACGTGTTTGCAGGTAGAAAAAAATAGCTGGGTAATCGGATACTATATCCTTTTAAGAGGAAAATATTACATTCACAATGAATCCTTAAGCTGGTTTTGAGGCTGTAGGGCTTCAAACTGCTTGCATAAAGGTGAAAATATGGATGTAGATCGGTACAGGTTCATTGCAAGTTGAGAACAATAGGAATGATTGAAATGGGAATATGTGGGCTGGAGGGCTACAACTTTGACAATCAAGGCTAACCAATAGGTTCTAAATTCCACTTGACATTTTCAATGTTAGGGGTGTGAATGCTCCAATAAGGATACATCAATTACTGGACATACGAAGGCCTGCGGATAGAGTTTGAGGTGCACTCCCTCCAAGAAACCCTTTGGGAAAGAAGTAAAAGTTTTTTTCGCAACAATTCTGACGTTCTAATGCATTACAATCGGAAGACGGAATCTTCAAATACTCTCAAAAGGAAGCATTTCCTCTCTGAAGAATGAAGGAAAATAAATAAATGAAAGGATGGGTACGTCATTGTTCATATCTAGGTCAACAGTTTGCCAGTGATAATTGCTTCAAGTTATGCCCCCACCTGGGAACAAGACAAGTGCACTGAGAAAGTCCTATAGCAATTCACATTTTGTGAAAGAGAGAGGATACCAGTGTTCTGATTAAACCAATGAGATCTACGTGAGCACAGATACTGAATAGCGGCAAGTTACCGCTTTGTTGTTTCTCTGTGCGCTAGGGACTGAGGGCTACATGCATAAAAATTGTAAATTGCGAATACCTAATTGCGAATTGCTGAGAATCACAATTAGGTAATCTCAATTTACAATGCATGAAACTCAGCAGATTGCGATTTCTAGGAGGTCACAAATCGCTCTACCTCATTATTATTGAGGTATATTGCGGTAGATTGCAATTTGCGACCCCCTAGAAATCGCAAAAATCACTGAGGTCAGCAGCCAACCATGTCCGTGTTTGCTTTTAAATAAAGCAATCTTTTTTTTGTAAAGCAGCCCGTTTTCATTAAAGGAAAACGAGATGCTTTACTAAAAATAAAATGACATTTTTTATTTTTTAAGACCAGGCAGTGTACTGCGGGACCCATGCCTGCTCTTAAAAAATGCTTTTACAGCCATTCACAAAGGGACCCCTTCCTATTTGCAAAAGGGTTGAAGTAGAAGGTTATATCCGAATGTTTTGCAACCGTATTCACAGTCACAAAACATTTATACATATTGTTTGGATTCAGTATTTGGAAGGGACGCCCTAAAAACGCCCCTTCCAAATACCGAATCGCAAACAGGATATGGTCAGGTGATGATAAAAGGTTATGAATCAACTCAAACCAGAAAGAAAAAAATGTTTCTTGAAGTTGCAAGTGTCACAAATGCAATGTTTTCAATTAATAAGGGCAAATGTCCTTCACACACTTCTCGAGCCTGGCACAACTATAGGGACTGTCATCAAAGATGTGGTCTTCCTATGTGATAGGAATGTAGGAGACTGTACAGTACAGTACTAAATTATGCTCTTAGAATGAGGGGTTTACAGAAGACCTTGACTTTCGAAATAACCTTTTTGATCACGGTTGACTCCTGAAATAATAAAAAACACAACTGTCTCCTTGATAACCAGATCCAAAGCTCAAACAGAGGGACTAACAACAATGACCATCTAGTGTCCTTTTAAGACTGCATAACGGATCTATGAAGAAACCATATGGGGTCCTGCTATCTTATTTAGAAATGGTCACAAGCAAGACGTTATTAAATAATTATTTAAAGAATGTCCTTTGTAATTAAAATGAATGAAACTCTTTCAAGGGGTATGTAAAGTGCTGTAAAACTTTACACTTTACTTGATATGAAGTTTATTCAGATCTAAGAATCCCCAATGTAATCTACAAGGATCTGTCAATCATAAAACTATTACAAAGCAGATCTAGGATCTAACATTTATTTTAGATTTGGTATCCCCATGTGATGTATTAAGGCTTGTTATATATTCCCAACTTTGCAGGTAACCTAAAGATAGTACATTGGGGCATCTAGGAGCCCCTCACAAAATCCAAACACTTACTGCAACTGCAACATCCACTTATAGAACAGAGCTTCATGCTTTTGGTTCAAGCTCTTCAGCTCCTCAGAGAATGCAGGAGTGGCCTTTTCCAGGAGGTTACGGAGTGTTTCCTGCATATGACAAAATACAAACCTATCTGAGACAGCAGCTTAGAGAAAGTACCAAAGTAAAGGTGAGGTTAGGGGATGCATTTAATGCTTATATCTTTTTACTGGCAAACTTCAAGAACAGGAAATCTGGCCACAACCACCAGATACAGAATATACCCCTAAACGCCCACATTCTCACTTCAACAAATTAAGGTAAATTCTTCAGAATATTCCAGATTAACCATTTTGCTATCAAGGTAAATCTCAGCATCATATTCTGTGGGTAACTAATGATCAATATCAGAAGAGGAAAGTGGAGGGATAGAAGATGGATTAAAACAGAATTAACAAACCCCTCGTTGACCTTACTCTCTGCAGGGGAATACCCCAAATCTCCTCCATACCAGGAAACTGGCCCCAACTCAATCAAAGCATCCAATACCTCAAAACAAAGCTGCATTAATTATTTAAAAGGTCTGGGCATTCAAGGTAGGCCTTTGCTGATTAAACCTGAGAGAACAGAAATTTATTCTCCTCACTCTCCACTATGACGAACCCAGCAGCTGCAAATTGCCTAGTCATCAGTTCTTGCTTGATTGCCACCAAGGCTCTTTTTATGGCAACCATATCCGGATTTCAGATCAGGGAAAAATAAAAACCACATCCTCCAGCAAAATAGTTTGCCTCCAAAGTGTCTCCTGTATTAGGCTGTCTCTGAGATTCTCTGTGTGCATGGTCTCGGTGGCTTAGGGGAGAGCCTGAATGCCTTCCTCACTAGCTCAGCCTTCTGCTCTCATGACAGACCCAAAAGATCATCCAAAATCTATTTCAAATCCCAGGAAGGTACTCTGCTTGGAACTCCTCTGTAACACCCAGCAACCTTATGTGGGTGCTCCTCTTCAGATTATCAAGAACGTCAATCTTCTCGTCCGTAATTACCATGGCTTCTACAGCAGTCAATCTGAAGGTCATCATCTCCTGTACCTATGCAACAGCCTTTGCAGAGTACCCCCCTAGTTTGTCTAATCTGCCTTAATTTTAACTTTAGCTTGTGCTCCACAGCCAGGACTGCCAGCGAGGCCACCCAGCCTGGTATTCTTCTTGTACTACTGACACTATTGCTTCATTTGTTTCATGCAGGTCTGAATGCAAGACATTGATGAAGCTAAGCCAGGTGCCCTCTCTACTTGCCAGCTCCCATTCCGCTGGCAGCTTGGAAGACTCCTGGATGTAGCACTACAAGGTGAAAAAAACCGGTCTGACTAGGCTCATTAGCTCAACTACTGAGTTGAAAATGTTTTGTACTTCAACATTCTCAGGTAAAAGTTTTACAGATTGGCTCTGTGGTGTTCTCTCCAACTACTGACAATATTAGACTGTGTTAATGCAAGGTAAAAACGTGTGAAGATTATTGGGCGATATTTGTTTCAAATTTAGAAAATGAAAAGCCTGAGAAAGTCTTTCATAAGATATGGCAACTGTGTCCTCATCTCTTGGAAGCTCAGTTAACGTTTTCAGAATTGTTAGCTTCTCATTATGAGCCGTGAGGGAAATCTCAATGCATGGGCAAACGGGAGTTTACTCATGAATCGGGATTCCGAGTTATGAGTGGAACACCTCACATCAGATTATTTCCTCAGACACATATTACCAGGAAAAACTGGTCTAAATTTTCACTAAATCTGCTCGACAATGGGGAACAGGTATATAAATCGGCGAATGTTTTATTTGTTATTTCACACATATTCAGGATAACAAAACATGCAATAGTGTTTTCCTCAGTCTCTCACATAGAAGCTACTGGGTTCAAAGTACCATTGTGTCAAGACACAACTATCACAATACTATTCTCTGAAAACCGCCCAAACCTCCGAACTCCTTCAAACATTGCAAAGGAAAAGAAAGGTTATTCAAACTGTAAACCTGGCTAGAAAGAAAGGATAAAAGAAAATTCAAAATAAGAGCCAGGAGGTTACTGAGCCTACAGGATTGATGACTATTGGGGGGCTGGTTGTGAGAAAGTGCCATCTTTCTTGCCTTGGTATGCCGCCACTTTTTGCTGAACAGCTGATGTGCTTCGACTGAGTGTGCCCTGGGTTCCTGCCAACCAGGTACCCATGGCCTGTGTTCCTTCCCTAAAACTGTGCTGAAACTAAAAACCCAATTGGCATCTCTGGCCCCCTGTCAGTCCCTAGTAAATGGTACACTAGGTACCCAGGGCATGATGACCAGAGAAGACCCCCGACGGCTGCAGCACTTATTGTGCCACCCTCAGGGGCCCTGTACGCTGGCACCCACACACTGCCTTTGCAGGCTGAGTGCCTAAGTACAGAACTAAACCAAGAGTCGACATGGCACACATCCTGTGTGCCATGCCCACAGAGTCCACTGCCCTGGCATACTTCAGTCACCCCTCTAGCTGGGTGCCCTATGCCAGAGGTGTGGGCACAGGTGCATGAGCCCTGTGCCCCTACAGTATCCAGGGCCAATCCTGGGCACTGTAAGTGCAGTGATGCCATTAAGAGTATATGGTGCTGGGAGGTTGTCATTACGAACTCCACAGCACCATAATGGCTACACTGAAGACTGACAAGTTTGGTACCAAACTTCTCAGCACATTAAACCCGCACTGATGCCAGTGGGGGATTTAATGTAAAATGAACCAGAGGGCATCTTAGAGATGCCCTCTGAAATCCTAACCTAAAATCCACGTCTGGGCTGAGTGGCTGCAGAGGCTGCAACACAGCAGACATGTTGCTGGACCCCTGGGTGGAGAGCCCCCCGCTCTCCTGGGCCTGGAACAATGCACATCCTGGGCGAGGTGCTAGGTCTCCTCCCCCAGGATGAGCAGGGGGGGAGCTTCAAAGGCATGCCACCTCTGTGAGCTTCTCCAGACCATTTGCTGTACCCAGCAACTGGCCCCCACCAGTTCTAACCCCCACTCTGGCGGGAAGACTGGCGGGAAAAACTACGTCAGGAAAGGGGGTTTGCCAGCCTGTGCCAACCCCACCCCTCAGGTGGGGGAGACGAGGTGAAGCACGACCCTGGGCTCCGGCCATCTTGTAGACGGAGAGCCCTCCCCAATCCCAGCTAGGCTCCTGCCCCCCTCCCACAGGAGAGGAGCAGGCTAGCGGGTGTACTCACCCCAGGACAGTGACCCATTGGTCCCTGCCCTTGCCCTACCTGTAAAACCCCTAAATTCAGTATTTAGGGGCTCCCTGAACCTTCCTTCCTCAGATCCCATAACAAAAAGAAGAAAGAAGATCAAGAAGAAGAAGACCCGCCGTGCAGCTGCTAACAACGGGATGACAACAACTGACTTGGCCCCAGCCCTACCGGCCTGTCGATCCTGGAACCTGCTCCTGCCTAATCCTGGCGACTCCCACGGACAGCAACCTTGGGACACCCGGCGGACCTGCCTGCCTTGACCCTCTTAAAGACTGGAACTCCCATCAGCAGAGGCTCTGCTGCAACAACCCACCTGCCTCGACATCACCAGCGAGGGCAAACAAGTTTGTGCTTTACATCTCATCTATCACCCGCCTGGTGACAATCTCATATTCACCCAACAACTCATGGACATGATCACTTCCAATGCCGGTCGGCAGACCACCCAAATCTACCTGGGTGACTTCAATCTCCACTGGAGCGATCAGAAAGACACAGTGGTGAATAGTCTCAAAACTTTCCTTAATGCGCTTGACCTCACCCAAATATGCGATAGACCAACACACGACAAAGGCTCGATACTCGATCTCATCATTGCCAAAGAGAACTCTACACAACTGGAGGCGATACAACGCTGCGACTGGTCAGATCACCACATTATCACCTTCTTTATCAATGAAAAAGTTAAACCTAACCCGGCTCAACCAATCAAATCCAAAACATGGAAAAGGGACATGAAGAATCTTAACCCCTCTACCCTGCCTCCCCACATCGGCAATCGCCTCCTTCCCCCTTCAGGTACTTCGGATGTTCACTCACTGATAGACCACTACCTTGACTCTATGAATACAATAGTCAATGAAGTCGCCCCACTGCAACTGAAGAGAGTCCCCACCAAAATTTCTAACCCCTGGTATGATGATAGACTCAATGACGACAGGCGTACTATGCGAATGGCAGAGCGCACATGGAGATCGGACCCGTCAGCACTGCACCTCAAAAGGCTTAAGAACAAGAGAAATGCCTACTTCAGGAAAATAAAGCGCACAAAGTCGGACTTCTTTAGCCGCCAGTTGGACCAAGCAAAAAACAGGCCAAGAAAGCTGTTCGAACTAATCAAGACCCAAACAAAGACACAAACCTTACAATCAAACAGCACAACAAGCGACACCCCACACTGTGAAGCCTTCTCTGCTTTCTTTAAGCTAAAGACTGACAACATAAGAAATGACCTAATCATGGATGTAAGCCGATTCCCCAACCACATCAGAATGTCTAACACTCAACCTAAAAACAAGGCATCCTGGCTGTACTTCGATACCTACTCGGAAGAAGCAATACACAAACTGCTCTGCACCTTGAAGCCCTCTAATCACCTCACAGACCCTCTACCTGCTAATGCTGTAAAATACTTCATCCCCTTGCTCCTCCCTCTCTGGACCAAAATCATCAACAGCTCCCTACAACAAGGCCTCATTCCAGACTCCCTCAAGGTGGGGCAAGTCACGCCTATACTCAAAAAACCTACAGCTGATCCGTCTGACCTAAACAATTACCGGCCCATCACCAATATCCCCACCCTGGCCAAACTGCTGGAGAAATGTGTCCAACTCCAACTAACAAAACACATTGATCAATTTGACCTCCTCAACCCTCATCAATCAGGCTTCCGAGCGAAACATAGCACAGAAACAGCTATGACACACATAATTGATGACGCCCTCCAAATTCTTGATCGCAATGAGTCCTGCCTCCTCATCCTTCTTGACCTCTCTTCAGCATTTGACACGGTTAAACATGAGAACTTACTGGAGCTGCTAAGCACTAGAATGGGTCTATCGGGAACTGTTCTCAAATGGTTTTCGTCCTTCCTTCACAACCGGTCTCAGAAGTTCAAGATCAACAATGTGCTATCTACACCCGTGTCCGCAGATCTAGGTGTTCCACAAGGATCCTCCCTCTCCCCCACACTGTTCAAACTCGTCATGGAACCGCTCGCCACCCTGCTCCAAGCCTCCAATGTCCAATTCCATATGTACGCTGACGACACACAACTTTACCTAAAGCTACAATCCCCGGAAGATATCAAACATCTGAATTCTACGCTTATCAACACTCAATCTTGGCTGGCCGATAATCACCTCAAACTAAATGCTCTGAAAACTGAGTTCCTACTCATCTCACCCCCGGCGAAAATTTCCACCACCCAAACCTGGCTCAATAACCTAACAGCACTCAATGTCCAGCCTACCATCGTGGTCTCGGCGAAATCCCTAGGCATCACACGCGACGCCAAGCTCAACATGCAGCAGCACGTTAGCAAAGCCACAAAAGGAGCTAATTTCCAAATCAACACACTGAGGAAAATTAAACCCTTCCTCCCTGCCGAAGACTTCCGAACTGCTGTACAAGCTTTAGTCATCCCTCGAATAGACTACGGAATTGTGGCCCTCAGCGGACTCCCGCTATCCACAACAGCACCCTTAAGAGCCTCCCTGAACGCTGCCTCGAGACTCATTACTGGCTCAAGAAAACATTCGCATATATCCCCAGACTTAAAGTCTCTAAAATGGCTGCCTTTTGAAGCCAGAATACAGCTAAAAATTGCAGTTATGACACACGCGGCCGTGCACCACAATGCACCCAACTACCTTGCTCAAAAGTTGTCTATATCAGGAGGTTCGAGATCCAATAGAAGTGCAAAAAATCTACTCCTGAAACCTCGTAGATTCCGGAAAGAGAAAACATACAAGCGCTCCTTCTCAGGAATGGCACCCAGGATCTGGAATGCGCTCCCTCCTGAAACCAGGCTTATCTCCTCCACTGCACTCTTCAAGAAAGAGGTGAAAACCATCCTTCTGGCCAAGATCTCCTGAACCTTATAGGGGCTGGATCAGAGACTCTGCATTGCTTTGTATCACTGTTCACCTTGTCCTTTGGCACTATACTTCTACTTGGTGGGGACACTACTACGTTACTCTCTTACTACCGACCAATATATGATACACTTTGGTTTACTGATTCACTGTCCCAATGCCTCCACTCATTGTTCTCTCTATACTAGGACATTGGTATAAGCCATCCACACACCCAAGGTGTACCTGAACACCTCTGTAGTGGGATCAATGACTAGTGCCGTCTTATATTACTTTTTTTTACCTGATTGTATAGTGATATGTTTTATGTATGTTATTATTATCCTACCATGTTAGTGACTATTATACTGCTCCCACTATCCCTGTTCATTCCTACTGCCCCTGCCCTGTCTTTGTGCTCTGATATCTGTAAGGATCTTGTTCGCGCTATATAAAACTTTGAATAAAATAAAAAATAAATAAATAAACCAGGAAGCTCCGGGCCAGTCCACTCTGCACTGGCTGAGCCCGGGCCGGGCCCAACCGAACCAAGACCACCACGACATCCCCCCGGCGACTGGGACCCGAAGTCCAGTGCCCAAAGACCCTTCTCGACGAACCAGCCGACGCCTGCAGACTCAGAACCAGGGGCCACCCCAACCACGACCAGCCGAGGGTAAGCTTTTCCGACACCCAAAGACACCCCTGCACCCGGCGCCCTACAGCCCCCTGTGCCTCCCTTTGGGGTACCTACCTGTGCTCCAAGATCCCAAAATCCCTCTCTAAGTGCTGGTCGCCCCTGGAGAGTCTCCGTCCCCGAGCCTGCAGCCTTTATTCCTTGTTGACCTTTCCCATTGGATAACATTGAGCGCCCGACGGCTCAAGAGCACCCTGCACCCAGCCGCCCGAGTGTCATTGGCTGTGCCACCTTTGTCCTATCCTACTTCCCCCCTTGCCCTGAGCAAGTGACCAGGAGCCCAGCTCCCACAGCCGCGTGGCCTGCTAGCCAGCAGCCACCAACCGAAGGCCCCCTTTCCCTCATTGGATATCCTTGGGCCTACCTACCTCTGCACCCGGCCGGCCCTGCGCTGCTGGGTGTGAAGTTTTGAAAAACTGAAAATATTCATATAAAATCAGCCGAAGTCCGTATTCCGAAGTACTCACCTGCAAGCTGGCGAGAAGCCAGTACTGTACCTTGCAGCCCAGTGCTGAACTGCAAAAGTAATCCTTACCGGGTTTGCTAGTAATCTGTATTTTCTCTATAGGAACCCATTGTATGCTTTTCTATGAAATTTCTTCCAAGTGCCTACTTTTGAAAACTTGAAATATTCTTTAAAAATCATACGAAATACTGAAACGCAATTACCTAACTGTTTTAAGTTCAGACCCCAGTGCTGGCCCTAGAAGTCCAGTACTGGATTACAAAAGTAACGCGATCATACTTTACCTGCAACCTGAATTTTCTCGCATTGAATAACATTGCCAGATTGTTATTGGAAAGTTTCTAAGGGTGAACTTTTAAATCAGCTTTATATACATGAGAATTCACCACAGTAACTAAAACGTTTTTGCTAATCTGGTTTCAGCTTAGACTCCATGACTGAATCTAGGATCTAGTCCTGCAACTACTAAAGTAATCTGTACTGTAATCAACTGTACTTTTATGCTAACAATCCATTGAGCTCAATGCTAAAGTGTGTCTAGACTTGAGTTGCCTTCAGCAACTCCTGTACCTATTGTGTTCACCAACTTTATTGCTTCCTTGCAAAGTAATTACATGAGAGTTCTCATATCTATCAAAGTATATTTTTATGCCTGTTGGTTCTAAAAATAAAACAACTATATCTTTGGATATAAAAACAATTGGCCTGGAGTTCAGTCTTTGAGTGTGTGAATTCCTTTGCTGACTGAGTGTGTACAACAAATGCTTTGCACGGCCCTCTAATACTGCCTTACTGCTTGACCAAGCTACCACTTTGGAGAGTAAGATCAGTCCTGACTTTAACCTCTGTTATACCTTTGGGGTTTGTGGATTCTATACACACAGTACTTCATTATCGTCCAGTATATATAGAGCCACTTTCTCACAGTGGTCTTGTAGGAAAGATGGAGAGGGTTTAGGGTAGCTCACGTGGTGGTCCACAAAGCTTAAGTCATTCCACCAGGACTGAAAGAGATGAGGTTCTCTTGTATGCGCAGGACAAGCAATCAATGGTAGACCTTTGGATAAGTAAGACACCAAGGACCCCCATGTAAATTCAAAGTTGTTAAAGTAATCTCAAAAGATGTCCTCCATTCTCTCAATTGTAAGGGCCTCCTGTAAGCATGTGTGCCAATGTGTCAGCGATGGCGCCTTTCTTTTTCCAGGCTGCTGTCAGTGCCATTTTAGCTGCCCCTATGCATAACCATATGATCGCTCCATCACCCTTGGTTTGGTGTTTCAGGATATCATCGCTCAAACCCAGCAATGCAAAACATGGGGAGTAACGAGGAGATACCCCAGGATGTTTTTAGTTTGTGCCAGGATTTCTGATCAAAAAGGGGAATCGTAAGACAGTCCCACCAAATGTGGCAAAAGTCACCCAACAGTCCGCAGCCTCTCCAGCAGAGATCTGAAGAATTGGGAGTTTTGTTTTTCAGCTTGGTGGGAGAGAGGTACCAATTGTAAAGTAGTTTATAGTGTGCCTCTCTCATGCAGATAGAATGGTAGCATTTTGGGCTATCACTCCAAAGCTTCCTCCACTTTATTTAAGGAATCTCCTCCCCAAGTGTTCGCTCCCAAAAATGTATATGTTGCGGCTGCGGGGTGAGGATTGTTGCAAGGACTATAGAAAGGAGATAGATCACAGAGAGGATTCCACTTTCCTAACAAATCATTCAATAGGCGTAAGTTCTTTAGTGGTGGCTAGTCTGACTTACTGTTGCAGTGCCCAGTGTTTTGGCAGTAATGTTCGGAGTCAGAAAGCTGAAAGTTGCGTTGGTAATGTTCGAATGTTAAAATGTCCCATTTGGGAAAGAGGTCGGAGAGTGTGAGGCAGCCTCCCTCTCTCCAGGCATCGAAAGGACCTGTTTGAAGAGCCGGGGGAAATGCCGGGTTATAGTGTATCAGTGTAAGGGGGGGGGGGGGGGGGGGGGCAAGGGGGGGGGGGCGAGGAGGGGGGCAAAGGGATAATTGTCCAGTCCACAGTCGAATTCATCTTCAAGTGTCATCTTTGTCGGGGTACTCAGGTAGGCATTTTATGTTTGGTCTGATTTAGGTTTCGACTATACATCCCAGATGACCCACTCCACTATGGCCTTGTCCATGTGCAGCCAATGTTTATCAGACTAAGGCAGTGTCCATTCTGAGATAACTCCGAGTTAGGCCACATTATAGTAGAGTTGGAAGTCAGGGAGCCTAACCCCTGTGGCTTTTGGTAGGCGGAGCAGTTTAAACGCAAGCGGGCCCTAAGATTCTGCAAAATAAACCGGTTGATTAGGGCTCGCAGAGTCGGTAGAAACTCCTATTTAACGCAATAGGAAGGCCCTTAAAAAGGTAAAGTACCCTGGGTAAAATCGTCATCTTAATCGCATGTATGCGTCCTAGCCAGGAGATATACATAGGTACCCATCGTTTAAGATCTGCTTTCAATAATGGTGGAAATTTTGGCACGGTAGAGATCCGACAATCTGGGTGTATGTTTGATGCTGAGAAATGTATTGTCTTTTTTGGCCCAATGGAAGAGGGTAGAGACTACCAGGGCTTCCAAAGCCGCATTGGGCAGCATCAAGATGAGTATATAGTACTTAGTCAATTGAATTTGGAAGCCCGCTACCATTTCAGAGGTGCACAATTCCTCCTGGAGGCCCACTAGAGATGAGTGGGGGAGGTGAGTGTCAAGAGCACATCATCCGCAAACAGAGAAATCTTATTCTCCACTGAGCTAAAACCTGGGCCACTGATAGCTGGGGTTGCCCACATCTTAGCTGACAAGGGCTTGATCCCTGAGAGCAAAAAGCAGTGGGGAGAGAGGGCAGCACTGCTTTGTCCCCCTTACCAGTTGAAAAAGATCCAAACTTACCCCATTGACTAAGTCTCTCTAGCCCATGGCGTGGTATAGTTCACCTGAATCATTGCTATGAATGAGTCACAGAAACCAAAACGCTGTGTGAAAGAAAAAGGGCTAGTCTACTTAGTTGAAGGTTTGGCTAATGAACATGAAATCTAATTGGTGTGTGTGAGAGAAGAAGGTGTAATCGTGAGAATTGGGATGGAGCGTCCTCCATGCATCTTCCAATCTCAGGTCCCGGAACGCCTCCTCAAGTGGTTTGGGAAAGCTTCCTGTGGGCTGTCAATCCCAGGTAAGGTTAAAATCTCCCATCAAGAGGATCGTACCCTCAGCTAAACCCCCCAGTAAGGACAGCAGTGAATGGGCAAACAGGATATATATATTAAGATGCGTTCCCTCTAATTCAACCCTTCACCAGGACAATCCTCCCCTATTCCCCTATTTATCGGTTTAGTATACTTCCGGCTGGAATTATTGTGAAGAATGGAACAGGAGTGCCACTTCATTATGTGTAGTCGAGGCAGAGGATTTATATATGAAGGGGTATGGTTTATGTCTCAATCTGTGGCCCTCGCCCTGTTTGAGGTGTGTCTCCTGTATCGCCACAACATCATCTTGCTGGTTGAGGAGATACTTCCACAATTTATGGCACTTAGCTGGTGAGTTTAGGCCCTTAATCTTCCATGACAGTGTAGTGAGTACCATGGTGTAGTCAGGTCAAGGGGGTTCTCTAAATGCCTCTCCACTAGGTTTCGTGCCCTACCCTACAGTCCAATCCTGCTTGTTCATCACACCCCAACCTCACATGCCCCCCATCCTGGAGGCCCCTGTCCTCAGTATGCCCCAGTGTCGACATAGAGAAGAGCTCTTCAGGCACCAAAAAATGCAATAAAAAAAACACCTAACTAAGAGAATAAGTGGGAATATAGTTCCCAAATAGCAAACATTATGTAAGTACCAATGCATTATGACAAGACCGGCGAATAGGTCATAAACCCCTATTGCCGCTTCAAATCAGCGCATTGAGTTAAAGCATTAGGCAAACCTGTATAAGAAAACCTGAATATAACAGCTCTTGTTTTGTGCTGGTGACAGGGTTGTGTCATAGCAGTCCCCATCCCTCCTCGAGAAGAAACATAAAAGCGTACAAGGGAGAGGTCAACATCCGGTTGGCCATCAGAAGAAGCTCCTGTAAAGTCCCATTCAAGGAGGTAGTCTCCGAATCCAGACAGACATCCCTAGAAGATCTGCACTTCTTAGGTTAGCAGGAATTACGCTGCGAGAGCTATAGGCCTGTATTTTGAGATTCCGCTTAGTTGCTTCAGGAAGTGCCTAGGTCATCTCCAGGTGGCGGGGCCTCAGTGGTTGGTATCTCCAGGAGAGTCAGAGCCTCTGCCAGTTCTGTGACATGATGAGGTTTGTTCGCCAATCTAAAAGAGTAGGTCCAGCAATATTTAATACGGTCTTGTTGCAGTTCGTCTGTTATTGCACGGATTTGCTGATGTCAGGTCAGCGTTGCAGGGGTATATCCTGGAAAATAAACCAAGTGGCTCCCACGAAAGAGACCGATTCTGCCTTTTTGCCCACCTGTAGGATGGCTTCTTTTACTTTAAAAGAGTGTAATTTTGCCAGTACGTCCCTAGGGGGTCACCTATCACCAGCCAACTGGGAGCCCACTCGATGTACCCTATCTATCTTAAGCTTCAATGTTGTGTCGTTGAGTAGTTCTGTGAACAACCCAGAAGCAAATGCTTCCAGGTCTAGGCCTTCCATCCACTTCTCCAATTCCCGGATTCATATGTTCTCTCGCCGAGATCTGTTTTTGATATCTTCACAATTCAAAAGAGACGCCTGTAGCTGCGAGCGGAGGAATTGGGTTAGGTCTTCCATCTGACTGGTGCGTTCCTCCAGTTCCAGCATCTTAGCGTTAAGATCCACCACATCTTGTAGAGAGGCAAGTTTTGTGTTGAGATCTAACTTAAGAGGCTAGATCGGCTTCGAGTTTCTCATGTAGTTCCTTCTTAAAGATCGTAGAGAAAAGATGAGTTGTGTCCCCCCCGCTCTTTTTTATATATTGTGTCAGTTGATGGAATATGCTACTTACCAGTATGCATCTGTTCTTGGCATAGAGGGCTGCAGAGTGGTACATTTATGAATAGATCGCCATCTGGTGTTGGGCTCGGATGATTGCACTTTGTTTTTCTTTTGGAGAAGTCTTTGTCGTCATAGATGACTCCTCCTCTTGGTGTTAGTGCGCATGGGCATCGGCTCCATCCTTAGATTGTTTTGCCATAGTAGGGTTAGATGGAGTAGTGTAGTATAGTACATAAAGATATGCCCATGTAAGTGTATCTAAATAAGATAATGTTGGGACAGACACAGGTTTCCGGGGAGGCTGGGAGGGCATGTACCACTCTGCAGCCCTCTATGCCAAGAACAGATGCATACTGGTAAGTAGCATATTCCGTTCGAGGCATATGGGCTGCAGATGGTACATTTATGAATAGATTGTAAAGCAGTTACCTCCCTAGCGGTGGTCACCAGTGTCTGTCGCAACTGTTTGAAATAAAGTCTTTAATACAGCTTGGCCCACTCTGGCTTGTTGTGCAGCCTGTACATCAACACAGTAGTGTTTTGTGAATGTATGTGGTGTAGACCAAGTTGCTGCTCTACATATGTCATCTAGGGGAATGTTCCCTAAGAATGCCATAGATGCTCCTAGTTTTCGTGTAGAATGAGCTCTAGGAGGAACAGTTAATGTTCTCTTTGCTTTAATGTAACATATTTGTATACATCTTACAATCCATCTAGCGATGCCTGCTTTAGAGATAGGATTGCCCTTATGTGTTGGGGAAAATGCTACAAATAGTTGTTTAGTTTTCCTGAAGTTTTGTGTTCTTTCTATGTAGTACAAAATGGCTCTTTTGACATCTAGTGTATGTAGAGCCCTTTCTGCCACCGTCTGTGGCTTTGGAAAGAAGACTGGTAATTCCACTGGCTGATTGATGTGGAATGCTGAAATTACCTTAGGCAAGAACTTTGGGTTTGTTCTAAGAACCACTTTATTCTGGTGTAACTGTAGGAATGGTTCTTGTATTGTCAATGCCTGTAATTCACTTACTCTCCTGAGTGAGGTAATGGTTATAAGGAAAGCCACCTTCCATGTAAGGAATTGTATTTCGCACCTATGCATAGGTTCGAAGGGTGGCCCCATTAGTCGGGTGAGTACTACGTTGAGGTTCCAGACTGGGGAAGGTGGTAATCTTGGTGGAATGACTCTTTTAAGGCCTTCCATGAATGCCTTTATAGCTGGTACTCTGAACAGTGATATGTGTTGCCTGTTTTGTAGGTACGCTGCTATAGCTGCTAGATGTACTCTGATAGATGTGTACGCTAGATTACATTGCTGTAAGTGTAATAAGTAGCAAATAATCTCCTTTGTTGATACGTCCAGAGGGTTGATATTGTTATTAGTACAGTGTATAGTAAACCTCTTCCACTTAGCTGCATAACATGCTCTGGTGGTTGGACGTCTCGCTTGTTTAATTATCTCCATGCAATTTTGAGGTAGATCTAAGTACCCAAATTCTAGGATTTCAGGAGCCAGATCGCTAAGTTCAATTGAGTTGGATCTGGGTGCATTATTTCTCCATGGTTCTGTGTAAGGTGCATGGGTAGAATTCGTAATTTTTGGTGTGGCACTTGTGAGAGTTGCAGTAGCGTGGTGTACCACGGCTGTCTTGCCCACGTGGGTGCCACTAGTATCATAGTCATTGAATGTTGTTGCAGCTTCCTGACCACTAATGGAATTAGTGGGAGAGGGGGAAAAGCGTATGCAAATTTGTTGGACCAATTTATCCATAACGCATTGCCCTGCGACAGGTGATGTGGATACCTGGACGCGAAGCTTTGGCATTTTGCGTTCTGATGAGTGGCAAAGAGGTCTATCTCTGGTTGTCCCCATCTTTGGAAGAATGGCTGCAGTATTTGTTGGTGCAGTTCCCATTCGTGTATTTGTTCCGACTGTCTGCTTAAGATGTCTGCTATCTGGTTTTGGACTCCTGGTAGGTGTTCGGCTAACAGATAGATGTTTTGAGGAATGGCCCATCTCCAAATTTCCTGTGCTAGTCTGGATAGTTGGAGAGAGTGCGTCCCCCCCTGTTTTTGAATATAATACATTGCTGTCATGTTGTCTGTTCTGATCAGGACTGCTTTGTTGGTAACATGTATCTGGAAGGCTTTCAATGCTAGAAACACTGCTAGTAGTTCTAGATGGTTGATGTGCAGTGTTCTTTCCTGCACACTCCACCTTCCTTGTACTGTGTACTTGTCCATATGTGCTCCCCATCCGGTGAGCGATGCGTCTGCTGTTATTGTCACCTGTGGAATTGGCTCTAGGAACGACCGCCCCTTGGCAATGTTTGTTATGTTCCACCACTTCAGAGAGCGGTGTGTGCGGTCGTCTACCAACACCAGATCTGTAATCTGCCCTTGAGCCTGATTCCACTGTGTCGCTAAGCATTCTTGTAGCGGACGCATTTGTAGTTTGGCATATGGTATTAGCAGTATGCAGGATGACATCATGCCTAATAGCTGCATGAACACTCTTGCTGTTAGTGAGTGTTGTGGCTGAAATCTTTGAATGATTGTAAGCATTGTTTGGATCCTGACTGGGTTGGGGTACACTTTGGCTTTTTCTGTGTCTATAGTAGCCCCCAGATATTGTTGAACCTTGTTTGGTTGTAGGTGTGACTTTGTGTAGTTCACCGTGAACCCTAGCTGGTGTAGTAGCTGAATTGTCTTTTGTGTGTTTTGAAGACATTCCTCTTGTGACCTGGCCTTTATTAGCCAGTCGTCCAAGTATGGGAAGACATAAATTTGTTGTCTTCTTAGGTGAGCTGCTACCACTGCCAGGCATTTTGTGAACACCCTTGGTGCCGTTGTGACACCAAACGGAAGGACCTTGAACTGATAATGTTGTCCTTCTACCACAAACCTGAGGCATTTCCTGTGGGCTTTGTGAATAGGGATATGAAAGTAAGCGTCTTTTAGATCCAGTGTAGAAAGAAAGTCCCCTTTCTTCAGTAAAGGAAGTACTTGTTGGAGCGTGACCATGTGGAAATGTTCCGAATTTATGTATGCGTTGAGAGGTCTTAGGTCCAGTATTGGCCTTAGAGACCCGTCCTTTTTGGGAATTAGGAAGTATAGGGAGTATACTCCTGTTCCTTGTTGGTGCTGTGGAACCTTCTCTATGGCATGCTTTTCTAGCAGTGATAGTACTTCTTGTTTTAACAGTGTCAGGTGATCTTGTTTCATTGGACGCTGTTTGGGGGGGATGTTTGGTGGGGTAGCTGTGAGTTCTAGGCAATAACCATGTTGGATAATTTGTCTTACCCACCTGTCTGATGTGATGTTTTCCCAGACAGGTAGGAACTGTGATAGGCGTCCCCCGACCGGTGTTATATGGTCTGGGGGAAGCTCTATGAAGTCACTGTTTTGGGGTTGGAGAGTTGCGGTTGTTGTTGTTTCCGCGACCTCTACCCTTGTTGTTGTTACCCCTGTAGCCACCTCTAGAATTACCTCTGGGTGATGTAGGTGTAAAAGAGGTTTGCTGTTGGTTTGTACCTGTATTTTTGGATCCTCCTCTATAGGTGGATCTACGAAAGGAACCTCTTTGTGTCGGCTGTTGCAATGCTCCCATTGATTTAGCCGTTTCGGTATCCTTCTTCATCTTTTCTAGGGCCTCATCTGTCCCTGTGCCGAAAAGTGTTTTCCCATCAAAAGGTTGGTTCAGTAACGATGTTTGTACCTCTTGTTTGAACCCTGATACTCTGAGCCATGCATGTCTCCTTAACATGATGCTTGTGTTTGTAGACCTTGCCGCAGTTTCTGCCGCGTCTAGGGCGCACTTTATTGAAGTGTTAGTAATTAACTTCCCTTCTTGTATGAGTTGATCTGCCCTCTTTTGATGTTCTTTAGGGAGATGTGTGATGAGTTTTTCTAACTCATCATAATGCGCTCTGTCATACCTTGCAAGTAGTGCTTGCGTATTAGCTATGCGCCAACTGTTTGCCGCTTGAGATGCTACTCTCTTGCCAGAGGCATCTATTAGTTTAGACTCTTTGTCAGGAGGTGGAGCTTCTCCTGTAGATAAAGAGTTTGCTCTCTTGCGAGCGTTTGTGACCACTAGTGAGTCTAGAGGAATTTGCCCTTTAATGTATATTGGGTCTTTTGGAGCTGCCCTATATTTTTTATCGATTCTTGGGTTCAATACCCTAGCCCTCACTGGGTCTTTGAATATCTCTGATGTATGACTGAGAAGGCCCTTAAGCATTGGTAGTGTTCCTGATGTTCTTTGTGCAGTAGGTAGTGTTTCTAATAAGAAGTCCTGTACTTGAGGTTCTGTATGTAGGTCTACCTTATGATATGTTGCTGCTCTAGTAATGAGTTGTGCAAACCCAGTATTGTCATCAGGAGGTGAAGGTTTTGAGGGATACGATTCAGGGTCGGTATCATTATCTGACCCTACATTATACTCTTCCCATGGGTCTGCCTCCTCTGGGATTGCGTCCTCATCATCCCCAGGATGTTCCCCCTCCCCTGTGTCACTCTCTAAATCTGTTGTAGGTGTAGATGGTCGTGTGGGAGGAATATTTGGCCTATTGTGAGGAAGAGGAGAAGATGGTGTGTGAGGTTTGGGAGAAGAGGGAGGAGTTGTATTCGTCCCCATTGTTCTCTTCTTCGGATGAGTCTTGTCGTCCGAATGTTCATTCTTCCTCTTTTTAGGTAGTTCTGTGACTACCTTGCCAGTCTTTGGGTCAATAAACAAAGTCTTTTGTTTAGGATCCGTCCCGTGTTCCTGTGTCGGTACCGCAGTTTTCGGTTCCGAAAGGTGTTTTTTCTTTTGAATGTCCATTTGTATTTTCGGTGCCGAGATTTTGTTCGGATCCGATTTCTTCGGTATCGAAGATGTCCCCGGTGTCGAGGGTGTTTTCGACGCCGAAGCGTGCTTCGGTGTCGACATGGACTGCTTCGACTTCGAGCTTTCCTTGACTTGGTGCTTCGGTGTCGATGTGGTTCGTTTATCGGAACCGGAACCACTATGATGGGAGACCGAGTGTTTCGGTTTCTGTTTCGTTGCCGGGCTCGAAGGCGGGGCGTTGGAAACTTTTTTCGGTTGTCTGACCGGGCTCGAGGGCGGGGTCGACACCGTGCGGGGTCTGTTCTTTGGCAAAGGGACGTCGTCACTCACGGTTTGTTGGACGTCGATTTCCTCGACGTCGGACTCGTCCGCTTCAGACCCCGCCTCGTCGGCCTCTTCTTCCTCCTCTTCTGGGTGCTGGTCCTCGAACAGCTCCGGGATTGCTTGTGACTGCATTCTCGATACCTCGTGTCTTCGGGCTCGACGGTTTCTAATCGTCGACTTTGAAGAGAACGCTGCACAGGCCTCACAGTCCCTGGATTCGTGTTCAGGGGACAAGCAGAGGTTGCACACCTCGTGTAGGTCCTTGTGTGGGAACTTAGCACCACACGTTGGACATTTTTTGAATGGAGTCCTTTCCATGGACCCCGGGCTGGACTACGTCGAGTTTCTCGTAGTCGTCGTCCTTCGAACCGCGTCGGTATGGAGTAAAGTCGCGTTCGATAACGATACCGTCGATTTGGAAAGGAGTACGCGCCGGTTATAACCTTCTTTGTTGAAGTCGGTCCGGAGCGCTTCGATCCTCATCCGAACCCGATGGCGGAAAAAAACAATCTAAGGATGGAGCCGATGCCCATGCGCACTAACACCAAGAGGAGGAGTCATCTATGACGACAAAGACTTCTCCAAAAGAAAAACAAAGTGCAATCATCCGAGCCCAACACCAGATGGCGATCTATTCATAAATGTACCATCTGCAGCCCATATGCCTCGAACATATCCATTCCAGAGTATTCCATCATATAATAAATCCAGAAGTAGCTTATTGCACCTTTGTGTAATTGTGAGATTTATGTTTAGAGTGAAAAATGTAATCAATTCATCTTTGTTGTAATATTTAACATAATAGTATAGGGCACTTTTCACAGACTTGAAAAAGCACCAGGCGAATGGGACATAATGGGGTGAAACACGTGTCAGCTACTCTGTAACATCTTGTCATTTACTATTATGCCAAGCGATTATACTCGGCAATTCACAAAATTACAGCCGTATAGAATTACTTTTTTGCTATCTAGAAACCTCTTTTACAATCCAGAAATGCCTTTCGAAATAGCAAAAAGGATTTTGTAACTCATTACCGAATCGCAATTAGGAAGGGGCATTAAGAGGGTGCCCCTTCCAAACTGCAATGAGCTGCATCAATGCAATTGCAGTTGCCAACCACTGAAAACGAATTGGCTTCTCAGGTGAGGTGGTAACCCATTCACAATGGGGAAACTGTTCCCGTTGGCAGCTTCCCTTTGGAAATCATTTTAGCAGTTTCAGGGAAGCTAGGTAGTAGTACAAGGGAACACTACCTGCTCCACCTGATGTCTTCTGTAGCGGAATTTCCTTAAAGCAGCAGCAGTTCCTTTAGGGACATTGGGAGCTTTGGAAAAATAAACCCTGTCTGGGAATAGAATACTAGGGATGGTGGTATGTTGTTCCTTTCTGGCCACCATTCCTTGTGGCCAATCACAAGGGGTCCCAATTAACAACCTGCCTTATTAATATCCATTAGGCAGGTCATTCTGTAACTCCTGCAACTGGAGATTTTGTAACGTATTAGTACACAGGTTCTATTACTAAATTAAGAATAGCTTGCAAAAAGTCGGTATGTGCTTTGCGCCTACTAATAGCGGCCAGTGTTTACCTATATCTGGCCTGAAGTATACTGTGTTAAGTCACAATTAAAGCCAGGTAATAGAACAAGTACTAGGGTTTATTCTTAGTGTGACTGAGCATCTCTCCCTCTATTCCCTTTCTGACTCCTAAAGCCTATAATAAGCCCAGTGTCCTTAATAAATCAGCTCCCAACTTCTTCAAATATCTAAAGAACTTCAACCACTCTCATTTGACACCCTCATTACCGACCAGTATCAGTGCATGAAAAATGGAAACCTACAGACCAATCAGATATTATCATCCCATCATGCCGCTCTGCGGCTTGAGTCATTTGGAAAGGAACTGAATGTATCTCAAAGATCCAAAATCCCTTAAGGCTGCAAGTTACAGGTCTTTCTGTCACCATGTTTCTGATACAATATCTTGAAATCTATCTACAATAAGGATAAGTTACTTACCTGTAATCCTAGTTCTCTTCCAGGGGTATCCTCATCAAAGTCATAAGCACTGAATATTCCCGCCCATGTGCGGGACCCCGGAAACAATATAAAAATATATATGTAAAAAACACATATATCTAACTCCACATATATGTATGTACATATATTATTTTTTCTCATACCAATGCAGCCCCAAAAAGAGGCTAACACATATGAATGTTTCAGTTTTAAAGTGTTACAATTTCTGAGAATTGCTGTTGAAATCTAGCCTTGAAAAAGAACGAAACAGGTTGCTGATATGAACATTCCTGTACTTTTCTAATCTGGGGATTCCTAGATGTGATATACATGGTTTCCATGTTTCTTTACTTTTTACCAATACTGCACTTACCAATATACAGAGTACTCGAGGTCTGAAAATGTCATTTCCTGGTTATGGTAAAAAAGTCACACTCACTCTGGACCCCTCCTCCTCCATCGCCACTCCCCGGCTTAAATGCACACTCCTGAACTTTAGATCGTCCCCTAGACACGCTGCAGACATAGCCGACCTGATTATCGCACACGACCTAGACCTGACCATACTCCCCGCAACCTGGTTAACAGAATCTTCCTCGCCACTCATTTACATTCTAGTACCCCCTAATTACCACATCATCAGATTGGATAGGAGTGGCAAGACAGGGGGTGGAATCGAATGTATTCACCGGAGCAACCTCTCAGTAAATAGAGCCATATCCCCTGTATTCTTCTCCTGTGAACACATCTGCCTCGACATCAACAGCGGTGGCAATCCAGTATGCTCTTTACATATTATCTACCATCCACCAGGGGACAACCTCACCTTCACTCAATACCTCATGGACATGGTCACAACGAATTCTGGACGACAAAACACAAATATTCCTTGGTGATTTCAACCTCCACTGAAACGATCACGACGACTCTGTGGTCAATAGTCTCAAAAACATCCTCAGCGCTCTAGACCTCACCCAAAATCGCATGCATGACGCATAAGGCTATACATCACAACTCGCCCAGTTACGCTCAGAAATTGACAATCTTGAGTGGCTCTAGAGCCACAAGAAGAGCAGAAAATCTTCTATTGAAACCACATAGATTCCACAAGAAAAAAACATATAAACACACCTTCTCAGGGATGGCGCCCAGGATCTGGACTGCTCTCCCTCCAGAATCCAGACTTATCTCATCCACGGCATCCTTCAAAAAAGATGTAAAATCAATCCTCTTGGCTAAATTCACATGAATATAGGCTAAGGAAATCTCGAGACTCAATATTTTTCCTTTTATGACAATGACCAGCCAGATCACCTAGGAACCTTTGTTGCCTTGCCTTGACTCTATGGGTAACCATTTGCTCATATTTGCACAAAATGCATTGTTAATGATTCTTTTGTCTTTATATCCCATATGTGTGTAAAGCGCTCTGATATCCGTGAGGATCTTGTTCGCGCTCTATAAAACTTTCTAAATAAATAAATAAATAAATAAATGTAAAACCTTGTACATGTACTGCAATTATAAAGGAAACAAAGAACACATTAAATCAAATATCCTTTGAATTTTGTGTTTTAATGAGTAAAACCACTCATAACTCCTGAAAATTGCTCATAAAAAGACATTGTTAGCCTCAGGTTGCATTGAAAAGCAATAACATAGAAAATGAAAGCATTTTCAACAAAAAACTGGCACTGTGCCTTTAAGGCAGCCCTGAACCCAGGCTTCCCATCATGCCTCAGGGGTGACAGTTAGGTCAGTTGTTCTTTGCATAACCCTGATGTCAGGGCTAAATACACATATGAAAACGTACAGCTCTCATTTACCTGGGGAGGCGGGTGGGTTGCTTATGACTTTGATGAGGATACCCCTGGAAGAGAACTAGGATTACAGGTAAGTAACTTATCCTTCTCTTCCAGGGGATCCTCATCAATAGTCATAAGCACTGAATAGAATAGCAAGCCCAACAACCACCTGCAGGTAAATGAGAAGTACATCTTCTACCTTAAAAGACCCAACATCACAGCCCAGACTGGCTGCTAAACAGATTCCGCAAGGAGGCTTGGCCTACTTGGGTATCTGCTCTCGTGTCAGAATCAAGACAATAATGTCTGGTAAATGTATGGACGGACCGCCAGGTCGCCGCCTTACAGATCTCAGACATAGGCACATTATTGAGAAAAGCCGCAGTCGCAGCTCTTCCCCTGGTGGAATGCGTCTTGGGAGAAAACCCTAGGGGTTTTTGCGCTAGCTGGTAAGCAAGTTTAATACATGAAACGATCCATCTGGAAATGGAACGTTTCGAGGCAGCATGGCCTGTCCTGATCGATCCATAGTTAACGAAAAGATGATCAGAATGACGAATCACTTTAGACCTGTCAAGATAGAATTTTAAAACCCTTTTCAGGTCTAAAGAATGCAGAGCCCGCTCAGCTGGAGTAGAGAGGTTGGGAAAAAAAGTGGGCAGAGAAATGGTCTGATTTACATGAAAATCTGTCACCACTTTAGGCAGAAAAGATGGATGCTTCCGTAGCACCACCCTATTCAAATGGAACACCGTATAGGGTTCTGATGCACAGAGGGCTTGAATCTCGCTCACTCTGCGAGCTGACGTGATAGCCACCAAAAAAGCCGCTTTCCATGAAAGATGTTGTAAAGTAGCTTTGTGAATGGGTTCAAAAGGAGGACCCATTAACTTTGATAGCACCAAGTTCAACTCCCAGGGTGGAGAAGGAAGACGCACTGGAGGGTATACTTTTTTTTAACCCTTGCAGGAAGTCCTTGACAGATGCTAGCTGGAAAAAAGAGGTTTGAGAAGGTGACCGCCTATAAGCCGTTATGGCCGCTAGGTGCACCTTGATGGAATTAAATTTTAAACCTGCTTTAGCCAGATACAACAAATAAGGAAGAACTGCTTCTTCTTGACATTTGATCGGATCATGACTATTCTGTATACACCACATATAGAATCTCTTCCACTTGCATGCATACGAATGTCTGGTGGAAGGACGCCTTGCCTCTTTCAGAATGAACATGCAGTCCTCTGGCAATCCTAGATGGCCGTATTGGATGACCTCAGGAGCCATGCTGCCAAGCTCAGTGACGGAAGGTTGGGATGGAAGATCCTCCCGTCCATCTTGGACAACAGGTCCGGCCTGCATGGCAGCCTCTTGTGAGGTGTCACTGACAGATGAAGCAGGTCCGTGTACCACCACTGCCTCGGCCAATCGGGAGCAATCAGAATCATTGTTGTGCACGAGTGTGTTAGCTTGCTCACCACCTTCAGAATCAACGGGAGAGGTGGAAAGGCGTACACAAATTCGTTTGACCAGTCGATCAAAAGAGCATTCCCTCTCGAGCCTGGCCGGTGGAACCTGGAGGCGAAGCTTCGGCGTTTGGCGTTTTGGTCGTCCTCGAACAAGTCTATGGAGGGACGACCCCAGGATTGAAAAAGTTCCTCCACCACTTTGTCGTGAAGAACCCAGTCTTCTTTGTCGTCGAAATGACGGCTTAGAGCGTCTGCCCTCACGTTTTGCTCTCCTGGAAGGTGAACCGACGTGACAGATAGCCCTCGAGCCAGAAGCCAATGCCAGATCCTCTGCGCTTCCAATGACAACGTCCGAGAGCGCGTCCCCCCCTGCTTGTTCAAGTAGTACATTGTGGTGGTGTTGTCCGTCTGTACTAGCACCGATGACTCTTGGATTGAGGGGAGGAACGCTTTGAGAGCCAGGTCTACTGCTCTCAGCTCCAGCATGTTGATATGGTAAGTGCTTTCCTTGTGTGACCACTGACCTTGAACCTGCAGGGGGCCCATGTGCGCCCCCCAGCCCAGAAGGGAAGCGTCCATGATCAGTGTTTGTGCAGGAGGAGGTTGGTGGAACAGGACTCCCACCTGCATATTCTGAGCTTTTGTCCACCACGGAATAGACGCTCGAGCTGCGTCTGAGATAGTGATGTGATCGTCCCAGCGAGCCGATTGCTGATCCCACTTGTCCTCTAGATCCTGCTGAAGAGGACGCATTCGAAGTCTGGCATTCGGAACCAGGAAGATGCAAGATGCCATCGACCCTAGCAGGGAGGCAATCCTGCGCACTTTCTGAGTATTGCCGCGAAGAATCAGCTGACATTTCTGGGCGATTGACGATTGTCTCTCCTCCGAAGGAAACACTTTTCCTGCTTCGGAGTCTAGCAGAGCTCCAAGGAAGTGAATCCTCTGGGTGGGCTGAATGACTGACTTTCCGAAGTTTATATGTAGCCCTAGTCTCTGGCAGAGCTGTATACAAGTTTGGAACTGATTCCTTACATTGACTGGGGAGGGACCTTTCACCAGCCAATCGTCCAAGTATGGATACACGAAGACCCCTCTGCGACGTAGTGCAGCTGCTACCACCGCAACACACTTCGTGAACACCCGAGGGGCCGACTTCAACCCAAACGGCAGGACTTTGAACTGATAGTGGGAGGTCCCCACCCTGAACCGAAGAAATCTTCTGTGACTGGGATGTATTGGGACATGGAAATAAGCATCTTGAAGGTCCAGCGAACACATCCAATCTCCCTTCCTGAGATGTGGATATATTTGGTGAAGCGCCAACATGCGGAATCTTTCCTTTTTGACATGCAGATTTAGCGTTCGCAAGTTCAGGATGGGTCTGTATTCTGCCATCTGTCCTTTTTTCTTGACCAGAAAATAACGGGAGTACACTCCTTTTCCCCTCTGAGAGACCGGAACTCTCTCGATAGCTGACTTTTCGAGTAGAGTGGTGACTTCTTTTTGCAGTAGGTGCAGCTGATGATTTGATGTAGACATTGGGGGAACTGGTGAAGGCAGACGACTGAAACGAAGACAGTACCCATTCTGAAGCGTAGACAACACCCATCTGTCTTTTGTGATGCTTTGCCACTCTTTCAAATGCTTTGTCAGGCTTCCCCCCACTGGAGTGGTCCACGGCGCTGGGGGAAGAGACGACTCATTGCTTGGCTTGAGCCTTACCGATTATTTCCCTTGTAATTACGCTTGCCTTTATACTGAGACTTTTGCTGCCCCTGCTGATCTTGCTCTTCTGCCAGTTCGGGGTTTGAACCCGCTGCTTAGTAGAGCCCTTGTTGAAGGAGCGAAATTTCTTCTTGAACTCCTTCTTCTTCTCAAGACCCACCGCCTTGAGAGTTTCCAGCTCTGCCTTCATGCGCTGCATTTCCTCGTCTGCACTTGTGCCAAACAATGAAGCACCTGAAAAAGGTAAGTTCAATATACGTGCTTGGGCTTCAAGTTTTAAAGCCGTTAGTCGCAACCATGATGACCTTCTTGCTGTTGAGCTGCTAGGGTAGCTACATCCGCTGCGGCGCTTATCACCTGGTTGGAGACTGGACTGCCTTCCAGGAGGATTTCCTCAAAGTCCTTACGGTCCTCTACTGGGAGTTTCTCCACAAAACGTTGCAGAGAATCCCACAGGGAGCGGTCATAACGCCCCAAGAGGGCTTCCGCATTGGCAACCTTGAGAAAAGACGCTGATGTATTGCAGACCCGCCTTCCCCACGAGTCTTGCATCTTACTGTCCTTATCCGGAGGAACAGTGGTGGATGAGGCAACTGCATTGGACTTCCTCGCCGCCGCAATAATCACTGAGTCCGGGGGAGGATCAGCTCTGAGGAATAGCGGATCGTCCTCTGGAGATTTGTACTTTTTAAGAATCCTTGCCGGAGCCGCTTTGACCGTCGCTGGGGTTAAAAAGACGTCCATAACTGGCTCTATAATCCCCGGCACCAAAGGCAGAAGAGGTTTGGGTGCAGACCTATGTTGTAATGTTTCAAATATTATCGAGGTCTTGACCTGCGGAGCTTTTAAGGTAATTCCCAGCTTAAGGGCTCCCCTACCCAGTACGTCCTGAAAAGTGAAGACATCATCTATTGGAGATACCCTCGTTGAAGGAGAGTCTGTCAGGGTAGGAGAGTAGTCTCTGTGAGAGCGGGTCGAGGAAGAAGTAGAAGGAGTTCTTCGGTCTCTCCTTGTGCTTCTTGAGCGTGATCTACGCCTGCCGGTTCGCACCCTCGAGCGCGATCGTTCCCTTTGACGAACTGGGGAGCGCGATCTTTCCCTCTGGCGAACTGGAGAGCGTGATCTTTCCTTCTGATGAGATCTTTCTCTCTGGGAACGTGATCTTTCCTTCTGGCGAACTGGAGAGCGTGATCTTTCTTTTTGCCTCACCGGAGAGCGTGACCGTTCTCTAGGCCTAGAGAGCGGTTGCTGCAACCGATACGCTGTCTCCTTGTCCGGAGCCCAGTGATGCAGTGGCTTGCACCATCTCGGTGAAAGTCTGACAGTAGGCGATTTATGTGCTAAATCTTTCACTGGAGAGTGTGATGGAGGCGTTGCATCCCTTTGCGAATGCCTGGATTCCTCGCTGCCCGACTGATAAATAATCACATCCGGGCCAGAGTCCGAACCTGAGCCAGCCGCAGACCTGGAGCGACTGCGAGAGTCCCTCTGTTCCGGCGACCTCTTCCGCTTGGCAGCGTGACTGTCACTCACTTGCGAGGCCTGGTCATCCTCCGCAGCTGAGGCAGACCCAAACGACCTTATAGACTGCTGTGCCGCTGCCTGAGGTTGGACCACTGGAGTTCCATGCCTCGACGTCGATCTCCGAGGAGGTGAAGTCCATACAGGCTTCTCCAACGCCGAACTTTGCTCAACTTTCAACGGCGAGTGCCCTGCCGACGTTTGTGAATGCCTCGACGACGAGCGTCGATGGTGTGACGCCGACGGAGGAAGCTTCGACATTGAACTACCATGGTCCTTCGACGACGATGAATGCCTCGACGTCGAATGTCGATGGGTCGTCGACGGAGAATCCCTCAACGTCGAAAGCCGATGACCTGGCGACGACGAAGGATGCTTCGAGGTCGATCTCTTCCTCGACGTCGATGGCCGATGACCTGACGACGACGGAGAATGCCTCGACGTCGAGCGTCTATAGCCAGACGATGACGGAGGCTGCCTCGACGCCGAGCGCCCATGACTAGGCGACGGCGGAGGCTTCGAAGTCGAAAACTCTACCTGAGCCTTCGACGACGGAAGTCTCGACGTTGAGCCCCCCTGCTTCGACGGAGAACCTAGATGTTACACTCGACGCTGCACATCGCCCGGTTGATGGCAGCGGAGTCTTGACTTTCGATGCTGAAGACTTCACCTTCTTCGTCGTTGGAGACCTCGACGCCGATCCCGACGCCGAAGGAGAGCAGGTCGGAACTTTCTTCGACGTCGACCGCTTCATAAGTCTCTTTGGAGACCTACCTCTCTCAGAAAGTCCATAAATTCTGCTTCTTTCTCTGTCCTTGATAGTTCTGGATGACAAGGACTGGCAGTGGACACAAGATGCTACCTCATGAGAGTCAGGTAGACAGCGAATACACACAGGATGTGTATCAGACCAAGCCTTCTTATGCCCACAGGCAGGGCAGGTGTCAAAAAGAGCATTAGGCATCTCTGACAAAAAATTAACCTTTTTTGAGCCCAAAAAAGGTATAACTATCTCTCTAAGGTAAAAAACCGTAGAGTGAGATCAAAAATTTTAAGAAAACACCAAGTAATTCTGACAGAAAGTCAAAAAAAGGTGGGAGCTGTTAACCAGGGTCCTGACAGAAGGAGCCGGAAAGAACAACTGACCTAACTGTCACCCCTGAGGCATGATGGGAAGCCTGGGTTCAGGGCTGCCTTAAAGGCACAGTGCCAGTTTTTGTTGATGAAAATGCTTTCATTTTCTATGTTATTGCTTTTCAATGCAGCCTGAGGCTAACAATGTCTTTTTATGAGCAATTTTCAGGAGTTATGAGTGGTTTTACTCATTAAAACACAAAATTCAAAGGATATTTGATTTAATGTGTTCTTTGTTTCCTTTATAATTGCAGTACATGTACAAGGTTTTACATTGTGTTAGCCTCTTTTTGGGGCTGCATTGGTATGAGAAAAAATAATATATGTACATACATATATGTGGAGTTAGATATATGTGTTTTTTAGATATATATTTTCATATTGTTTCAGGGGTCCCGCACATGGGCGGGAATATTCAGTGCTTATGAATATTGATGAGGATCCCCTGGAAGAGAATGGGATAATTAGGAATCCATCCTCCAACCTGAATCTGGAACAATTTAACCTCCATTGTACGTCTCTAAAGAAAGCCCCTTTGAAATCCCACACCTACGATTCACCTCACCCAACTTGTACCTTTTCTCCCCTCTTCTATCACCTCCTCTAATAGAACCACTTGATAGACATACTCCAAGAGCCACCGTCACAATCCTCGTATGTCGACCAACTTCTCACCCTACTACCCCTTTGTATACGGAAGAGGGCTTTGAGGCCCTCTTTATCTGTGCAGAAAAACCCATCTCACTTCTCCTTTTATCTCTGTATGCACCCATAAAGCACTTTCTCACACTCAAGAGACAATGGCAACTGAGTGGTCTCCCACAAAGAACTCTGTTTTCCTTCAAGATAACCTCTCACAAAGCCTGAACACACCCTCTATTCCTTCCCCCACCTACTACTCTGGACTGATCTTGTGCTCGAAATTGCAAGTTAAAACTCAATTAAGGCAGGCATCCCAAACTCTGTTAGCTGGTTGGATCCCCACCCAGCATCATTTTCTCATGCCTACACAAAATCAAAAATCAAAGCCCAATGAAGAAGCAAAGAACAGGTGTAAGAAGTTACAAACACATCAACCTCTACACACACACTCATAAAATATGTGTTTCCTTTCAATGCATCCAGAATCTTTAAGAATTGCTAAACTATACAATTACAACCCTATAATGGAGGAGTTGCTTATTTATTTACACTGCCTAGAACTAAAAACGTAAGAAATCCATACCACCATCATGATGCTTCTTGAAACAAGTGAATCAAAAGAGAGCAACAAGGCATATCAAAAAACATTCACTGAAATTGTAGGACACTCGATTAGTTCAAGTTATTACCACACAAGTACACTCGGACCAATCAGGGTTTATGCCTTCCATGAACACAGCACTTAATTTGAGGAGGCTATCTGGGGATTGCGGCGCAAGGAAACTATAAGAGAAGATGTGGTGGTGGTGTCCTTAGATGGCGGACAATATTTTGTTGGACCTGGCTTCGCCCAGGGTCTCCCTCCATAGAGTTCTCAATATATTCACCAATTTTGGCAAGTATTTGGGTAACACGCTTCTGTAGGAGCGCAGCGGTGGTAGCCGGCGATGGCAAAGGTATAGTGGATGTCTTGGCTGACCACACTTGCATCGCCGTACAGGTTGACAGTGGAGGCGTTGAAGGAACCGCTGGTGCTGATGACAAGCCTGATCTCCCTTGTGTAGTCAGATCCGTTGTCGACGGAGTGGCCGTCAACGGTAACGTCTTCGTCGATGGTGAACTCGTCGAGGGGATTGTTTTCTTCTTCGTCGACGGTGTCGACGTCGACGGAAGCGTTAGCTTCGTCGACGAGGATTTCGTCGACGGGATCATTTTCTTCGTCGACGAGGGTGTCAACGGTAAGGCCTTCTTCGTCGACGGCGGGATGTTCGTCGACGGCTGTATCGACGACGAAGAACTCGTCGACGGTACCTTCAGGATTCCCGTCGACAGAGGAGCGTCGACGATCGATGAAATTATCTTCGTCGACGGGATAGGTCTAACCTGAACCTGAACTATTGTCGACGGTGAGGAGGCTGAGGACATCACCATAGCAGATTTTTTTGAGGAAAAAGTCACTGTTGAAGTGGAAGAAGTAGCCACATGAAAAGATGGCGACGAAGAGGCTGTACTTGACTCTGTTATGGCTAGAGGTGTAATTTGAGGTGATGAGAAGGGACTTTGGAAACTGTAGTTTTCCCAGCTTTCCCTGAGGGCACAGATTTCACAGGTGGGGACACCTTCTTGGAAGTAGTAGGCACACCAGAATCCTGAGAGGATTGGGCCTTCTTCAACACCTTCGCTCTGGGAGAAGTCACCTCAACCTCAGTTTTCCTCTTCTTTGAGGAAACAGAAGACCCCGAGGCAATGCTCCCTACCTCTGAAACAGGGTGATCCTTGTCCTTTATCCTCTGAAGTCACAGGAAAAGACGACCTTCTCTGTCCCCGAGAGTCTTTTGAGGGAAGGTTCTGCAGATTTTACATTCCTTTGCCTCATGATCCGGATACAAACAGTATATACATTTCTTGTGAGGATCCTCCTTGAACAGCCTTAACTTTCCACAGGAATCACAAGCCCTAAAGAGGGATTTAGAAGTAGACATCCTTTGAAGGTAAAAGAACCAACCAAAGTAAGAAGAAACTGAGCAGAGCTCAGGGAGACTCCCTTCACACGACGTGCGGTAGAAAATCTGAGAGCCTGAGCCTCTGGGGAGAACATTCTGGTGGGTGCTGTCGCCTGATTGGCTGCAGTTTGGTCTATACAAAATGACTAGGATAGTCATGAGTGTGGGAGCTTTTTGCTCCTGTACCTAGGACTACTTTACTTCCTGGTTGGTTATTACCAAGGTTTTTTAGTTATTACAGGCATATTATTGCTTTTTTATATATTTTATATACCGTGGGACTCCCACTCCGACGACGGGGAATGATTCAGGCATGTGAATCTATGAAAGACACCCCAAATACTCGAGAATAAAAACTACTACTGGGCGGCCCACTTAACTGCCATCAACCACTATACATATCGTCAGTGAGATTACCCTGGCTATAGAATGGACAGATGGCTTCTAACTGGTGGGGGCTACACTGTGGCACTCTATTCCAAACCCACAAAATTTCAACTGACTGGACCCACCAGACATTCAGTGCAGGTGTGGCATACTGCCACTAGGAGTATGGGCTGGGGCCAAAAAATTACGCAGGCCACCCCTCTGTGGGACAACTGGGCACACTACGAAAGACGAAGGGTTTTGATCGATGGGACATTATTGGGATTTCTAAGGTGGGGGACCTGTGGAGAGGGGGGGGGAGGTTGTGTCTTTCTCCTCCCTTCAACAAGAATACGAGTTGGCAAATACAGAAGGTTTTAGATACCCACAGGTGCGGCACGCCCTGTGAGCGCAGATTCCGAGGGGGGAGACCACCCCCGAGGCCTCGCCAATGGAAGATAGGCTCCTGGATGGTTATATGCCTACAAACGCGATATCCCTAACTCACCAAAAGCTAATCAATCATGCTCAAGACCCTTCTTGCAAAGCTCCGTAGGGGTTAGGAGAGGGACATATCAGAATTGGAAGAAGATGAATAGCGGTCAAGACTGGATATTAAACTCAAAAGATGCTTGTTGAATATTTGGGAACCCACAAATTTGAACGGCAAAATTAAACCATGGGTAACACTGGCCCTGATGATCGCCAAGCAGATTGTCGCCAGAATGTGGGGAGCAATAACAACACCAACAGTAGAAGCCTGGATAAATGACATGGATTGGTGCATGAGGAGGGAAAAGAATATATATGAGGCAAAGGGATGCCCGACAAAGTGGTCAGAAGTATGGGGCAACTGGAATGGGTACAGGGGTAACATTTGTGCTCCGCACTCTATCCCTTCCCCTCCTACCTCACATGTTGTATAGAGATCGTAGGATTATAGCGCTGAAGTATCCATCACTACCATATATAATCACATTCACCAACGTAAGCAAGTGCTATGTAAAAGTTAATCATTGTATTAATTATCGCTGTGATGCAAATGTTGAGACATTGTGTTTAAGAAAAATGCTCTACAAAAAAAAACCTTAATGGAAGGAAGAAGTCCAAGATAGTAATCTTTGAAACCAAACTTCATTTGGTCACTCAGAGTTAAACCATGCATAAATCATAAAAAAACGCCATTTGTTTTAATGAAACTATTAACAAAACCTCCTACCAACTCTACCAAATAACGCCAATGAGGAAAACTGTGCACTCTATTTCATTTTTCAAAGAGAAAATTGACAAGATTAGGCTGTCTATCACTTAGTCTCTCACAACCCCACACAAACATACTTCTTCCAGCAGCACAAATCAAATGGGGGGGTCGCGTATATAAATACTCGTCACTGCAGTAGGCTGGCTTCGTCCTTTAGCCATTTATTTATGGACATGTTGCTCAAGCTACATTACTTGAGGGACTGCTACAAATAGTTTAGCCAGGGTTAGTGAAGAACACAAAACATCTATCCCTCTTCTTTCTCTTTTAGAAGTGCATTTGAGCCAGATAGTTGTACTTGATTTTGAAGAAAGAAGAGGAATAGGGGTGGTAGTAAGTTTGGTTGCATACTGCAGGGAGAGAAGGGACTGCAGTCTCTGACTGACTTCCACTAATCCCAAGGGGCACCAAATTACACTAGTAGTTCTATACGTGTGCAGCAAGAGGGGTGCCACCACTTCAATGTTATCCAAGCACTGAAACACATGCTTATGCATACAATCAGTGGGAATTAGGCAATCTGGTTATGTACTCCACTACTATAATCAGCTACCACGAACTGTTAGTGCCATCACGAGGCAATAGTCACCCAAGTTAAAAGTGCACTCAGGTTGGACCCATTTGACCCAACAGAGGCTAAAGCTTGTGTGTCTAACAATGATATACACGTTTCCAGCATTTTGTAAGAAACATGTGCTAAAAGAAAACATGCTCGACCTACCAGAATGTTACAATAATGGTCAGGTGATTGCATGGACACTGCACTGGTGTCCTTTAACTCTACCTCCCCTCACTTGATTAAGTTTGAGACAGCATGGTGGGGAGTGTAAGAAACACACACTTCAGAATCCAATGCCTGCATTTATGGAACTTTGACACTAGATGAAACATCAAGTAGGTAATGAAATTCCACCAATTGGTGCTCCTTGTTCAATGCACTTCACATACCATGTTATTTATATGTTCTCATATTAACTGCTATCACATCGGGTGACCTTCAGAGTCTTTTCTAGGGAAACATTAAAAAATAGTGCACAAGATTCTTAAAATCCATTGCAAATAAAGTTCCCAAGTGACTGTTGGAAATATTTATCCTAGGCATGTTTAGCTGTTGCTGTTAGCTGCATATGTAAGCGCAGACCCACGTACTCATACATACACAGGAGTTCTGAAGACAATATACCATAAGTACTGGACCAACACAACCTACCTGATCAAGCTTTGGTGTCTGCAGCCTCTGTAATGTTCTATCAGAGGTCAGGACTTTTGAAGTGCTGTGAGCCTCAAAGTACTCCTCCACCAGTTGAGCCTGAAACACACAAAAGTTGTTCAATGTAGCTGTTTATACCATGAGATCTGTAGACAGGGTGATAAAAGCTACACCTTAAATATAAACTAAGGGTATGCAGGTTTCTTACAGGTATATGAGATTTTGGCTCTTGGTCATTCACGGCATCCAGAGATATTGAAAAAAGACACCTCACCTATATTTCTTTGTGTCATGCGGCATCATTGGTGTCCTCTCCACATTTAGGATAAATACCACCTAGATGGACTAGGCCAACATTGGCCAGTTCAGAGATCAATTTAACTGGATAAATACATGGATGCAAATATTTAAAAATGTGTATAGGTATTACTGAAAATAATTTCTCTTCATTTAGTAGGTAACTTTGCCATAATGAAAATTTAAAGTATTGGATGTCATGCATCTATTTACATCTGCTTACATGATTCGGCCATCTGTTTGCCCAGAAGGATCAACAACCTTCTTCAGGGCTCACGGTATCACTAACAGGCAACACAAAAGTCGAGACGTAATGCCCTCAAACCTCGTGTTCCTAACCTGTTTGCATCCACCCTAATTTGAGCTTATTTTTATCAGTGGACATGGGAAGGGGAGGCACTTCCCTATAGTCACACATTCATCAAGGGTGGAGGCCTGCTTGCGAACCTATGCGCGCCCCACCCCGTTTTACTCTACCAAAAACAAAACTTTCTCTGCTCAGTACAACTTCCAACATCGCAATACAGAATTGCATGCAAATCACTTCTCAGTTCATTTTACTCAGAGTTAAAAAAAAATAAGTCCATAAAATGATCTGTACACCATTGTTAATGAGGTCGTCTCATTCATTTAGGCCGGATTGATGGAGCCACCCAACGAAAACAGCGACATGACAAAAATATTACCAGACCTCCATGCTCAAAGAACCAGCACGGGAAAGGCAATTCTAAGAGTAAACAATTTTGGCATTCTTTGATTTCAAATGACTGCTCTTCAGTAAAAACCACATCCTGCATGCAGTCTACTCACCTCAGCAGCATGCTTTGATTTCTTGGATAGTGTTTTGTTGGGAGCTATGGTTGTTGTCTTGTTGGGAGTCTTCTGATTAGTCACCATATCACTGGTCTTCTCATCCCGCTCCTCCGTTGATTCCCCTTCAGAGCCTGAGGCGGAGTAGTCACTCTCACTTTCCGACCTCAAGGATGGAGCTAGATGCAACAAACACATTTATGCAGCAAATGTGACATGTTCTACAAAGTAATCACTGAAAATGATTGAAATCAGGACCATGTCAGAGATTTAAGGATAGAACCCAGCTCTATCATCAGAGTTCCTCCTCCAGGTTTTAGATCACAAAAAGGCACAGAATTGACATGCATCAACATATGTGAAAGGATACTAATAGCCCTTGTTGAGACCCAACCTGCAGTATTAATATTATTAGACCTCTTTATGACTTGCAACGCTTTTGATCAGCATCCTACTCTGTTGCCTCAAAGACTACATGAGTGTTACAGGGCTAACCCTAGCATGGATCAGATCATCCCTCAAAGTGTTATGTAGCAAATAAAACGGGTTGGACTACTTTGCTAACCTAAGGAATGAGAGGTCCTGCAAAGATAATCACATTTGCCTAGGCACAATAAGGCATACTCTAGCCCTGAAGTTGACATTATTGATCAATTCAAAACGATTTCAAATATATGTAGAAGCTACACAGGTGATCCACCCCAAAGAAGGAAGTGCTAACAGCTTAAACTCTGCATTATGCCTTACCCTTTTGCAGTGATGGTTGAGGGAAAGCAATCTTTACCGCAGTGGCTTTATTTCCCAAAAATTATACTCTTTGGTAAAAATAAACCTAAGCCAGTTAAAATAAAAACCTTTCCAATGGTAAATAAACGTTTAAAGTGGCCTTCTACACTGGGGTGTTTCCCTTCTGTAGCTTTTAAAGTAAGAAACCAAAAAGTCATATTTGATCCTATAATGTTATTTATTCCAAAAGTGAATGTTTTAAAGAGGAGTGCACAAGTCCACTTTCATATGCTTAGCAAAGTCACACCTCTGTTAAGCACTCATCACAAAGGGTTCTTCTACTCAGCGGCACTATCACACCTCTATTATTTCAACTCCATGTACATAGAGCTCCATAAGCCAATTTACATCAACTCACATAGTGGAAAAGAGAGGAGGAAGACGTATCCGAGATCTTCTTGTTGATTGATGACCTTATTCCCGCTCTTTGAGCCCTACATTGGTAACCTTCCAAATCCTGTGCCTTAGCAATAGTGTATACTGGTCTCACCTACCAAGAAGGGTGCTAGTGGGAAAACTCTGGGAACATGCAATTCAAAATCTTGGAACTGACAGCAGCCCTCAGACTACAGCAAGAGACCGTCTCAAGTTTCGAAGGGAGATGAAAACATCCTTGTACCACCAACAATTCCCTGAGTCTATATGCTGTTTGACTGGGATTAGAACTGTGAATCCTATCAAACTTTAGTAGGCCAGCTAAACAAACGTGCTGATTAAAGCATAGGCAATTAATTGTGTCAGATTTTGGACTATTCAGCGAAAAGTGTTCAATGTCCACAAAGAGCGCCACTCGAATTATGAAAGATCTGCACTTCAAGCTGCACATTTCAGAAAACTTCACCCTGACCATAACCATCGCCCATCGACCAAACAGACTCCAAGCTACCTTCCCCAGCCGCATCAAGGACTTCATTGCCCCTCTCACCATAGATCCCAAAGTCTTTATACTTCTCACTACTTCAACTTCCACTGAGAAAACAGGACAGACGCCTGCTTCACAGCACTCCTTGAAAGTCTGAACAATTCTGGACTAGCCCAGCTCATCACAGTATCAACAGACATCACAGGACTGGATCACATATTAAGCACCAGCGACAGCATGAAGTAGAACTCTCTTCTGCCTTTGGTTAAGTCCGGCTCCCCTCTAGACCCTTGCTCAGCACACATCCTGAAACAGATCTACTCTGCCTGTGTTTTGCCACCCCTCACCCTTCTTAACAGCTCACTATCACAGGGCATTGTCATTTCACCCCTTAAATCGGCCGTTATTCTACCCATCCTCAAAAAACCTGGCGCCGACCCCTCGGTTCCTATTAACTATCGCCCCATCTCACTCTTACCCTTTTTGGCGAAGGTACTGGAACGCCATGTAACTAGAACACTGAGTACCTTTGTGGAGGAGAACAGGGTTTTAGCCCCCAGGCAGGCGGGTTTCCGTCCCGCACACTCCACGGAGTCCGTGGTATTATCGGTACTTGACAACCTCAGAGAGGGATTGGACACCAACCATCCTCAGGCCCTGGTCCTCCTCGATCTCTCCGCCGCTTTTGACACGGTTGATCATGCCATCTTACTTTCCCGTGTCAGAGCGGCGGGAATCGAAGGTTCGGCCTTGGTCTGGCTGTCCTCCTTCCTGCGCGACCGCACCCAAGCAGTGCGACTGGGTGACTTTTCGGCGGACTTCCATGCGGTTCAATGCGGGGTTCCCCAGGGCTCCTCCCTTTCCCCCCTGCTATTTAATTTGTATATCGCCCCACTCATCTTCGCCCTCCAACAGCTGAAGGTCTCCGTCTACAACTATGCGGATGACCTCCAGCTTATTTTCTCCCTATCTTCTTCCCCTGAGTCAATATCCAATTTCCAGTCTGTCATGATCTTCATCCAGGACTGGATGAATCACAACCACCTGAAGTTAAACCCCGACAAAACGGAGTTGGTGCTGACAGGTGGTTGTTCCAGTCCTTGGTCTTCTCTCTTCTGGCACCCCTCCCTAGGCCCCCCCCCGCTTCCATCTTCCTCTGTAAAAACTCTTGGATTCAAACTGAATGACCAACTCTCCCTTCATTCCCAAGTTAGCTCTGTTGTATCCTCATCCTTTCTCTCCCTCCGCACTATCCGCAAAGTCTCTCGGTTTTTTACTCCCTCCGCACTCAAACTCATAGTCCTGGCGATGGTTACTTCCCGCCTGGATTACGGCAATGCCCTTTACTGTGGCATGCCTGCGTACAACGTGCGACATCTCCAGCTGGTCCAGAACCAAATGTGTCCAAATCACACCACGTCACGCCCCTTCTTAAGTCCCTACACTGGCTCCCCATACAGGAACGAGCCCAGTTCAAGCTGGGCTGCATCATTTTCAATGCCCGGTCCGGCTCAGCCCCTGCTTTTATCACTTCTGAAATTCACTCCTATGTTCCTCCCAGGGAGCTACGCTCATCTACCCAACAACTGCTCGTAGTTCCCCGTTTTAAACGCAAAAAATGGGGAGGCTCCAAATTCTCCACACTCGCTCCTGCTTTTTGGAACTCCCTCCCGGCGCACCTGAGATCCTGCCCCCAGTACACACTCTTCCGCAAGGCACTCAAAACCTTTCTCTTTACACAAGCCTTCTCACCATAAAGCCTCTTTCTGTGTTCCTGTCTTTCTCCCCCTCAGGCTTTTAGTACTTTACAGCGCCATGAAACTGCTCGGTGTACGCGCGCTTAAGTAATATTTTAAACTCAAACTCAACTGTACGTCACTACTTACATGGACCAACCACTACATCATCAACTTCCAAATCAACACATTGCAAGTCAACACACCCACCAACATCAGCCTACTCTGCCACGGCAAAATCTCTGAGGCAGACTGACTCAACACGGATCAAACTAACCTAAGAGACCACCTCAACAAGGGCATCACCAAATTGATCAAGATCTATACAGATGCCCTTGAATGCATCAAACCCAACAAGCAAAGAAGAACCAACAAGCAGGTCCTCAGAGCACCTTTGTGACCTAAAACGGCACTGTACACAACTAGAAAGAAAATGGAGAGCCAGCCACAAAACCAGCGGCTTTACTTACATGTTACCTCAAGCAATTAAGAGACACCAAGAAAGGAGAGCTAGCTGAATGCATTGAAGGGAGCTCCAACAGATCTTCTCGATTGTCAAGGAAGTTACCACATCCTTGGCCTCCATCAACAGCATCCTTCCCTCTCAAGAACTCTGCAATGGCCTATCAAACTTCTTCCACAACAAAATTGCAAACATCTATAGCAACTCGCACACCAACCAAACCCCCGCAATGCCATCACAAACCAGCTCCTCACCAATGAAGACAGACACCTGACCAAATAAAAAACTTACCAGAGAAAATACAGCGACGATCATGCAGACCATCCACTCGGGAGCCCTAACAGACCCTATAGCCTCACCACATCTCCAACCTTGAAACAGCACTCATCAGCAACGCTCTAACCCACGTCATCAACACCTTCATCACATCCGCCATATGCCCGAAAGTCTGGAAACTTGTAGTGGTCAATGCCGTTCTCGAGAATCCATCGGCTGACTCGAGCCAACTGAGCAACTTCTGTCCTCTTTCTCTGATCCCCTACCAAGCCATAATAATAGACAGGGCCATCCAGAAGCATACTCACTTTGAACAACGCCACCTACGGGATAAGACTCAATCAAGATTTTTTTAAAACCACAGCACTGAAGCAGCACTCAACGAAGCCACCAACAACATCTGGACCATTCTGGACCAAGGAGAAACAGCAGCCCTCATCCTGCTCAACCTCTCTGAGGCATTCGACATGGTCTCCCACAACACACCCATAGAAAATTCACAAGCTCGGCAACCAGGGAACTGCACTCAACTGGATCTGTTCCTTCCTCAGGGGAAGAACAAAAAAAGTCAGACTGTTACTCTTCACATCAGAGACCAAGAGCCTGATCTGCGGAGTCCCCCAAGGATCATATCTGCCCTTCCCTGTTTGATGTCTACATGACTCTGCTCGTCAATATCAATGCCAAGGCATTACCCGCAACTCCTACTCTGACGACAAACTCACATTCTCCCTGAAGAACAAGACAACCATCACCAGAGACGACATCACCAATTGCATGGCCATGGTAGCAGAATGGATGAGAACCAACTGCTTGAAGCTCAACTCTGACAAGACAGAAGTACTGGTCTTCGGAAACAGGACCTCCCCGTGGACGATAGAGCTAGGACCGACACCAACACCTACCGACCACACCAGAAATCTGGGGATCATCCTGAACAACAGGCTCACCGTTAACGACAAAAGTCACTGCCTGCTTCTACATCCTACCTATGCTATTAAAGATATTCAAGTGACTTCCACAGAACACCAGACGCACAGTAACGCAAGCATTCATCACAAGCAGACTCGACTATGGAAATGATTTCTACGTAGGGAATCTCCAAACAGCTCATTCACAGACTTGAGGCCATCCAGAATGCTGCCGCAAGACTCACACTTAACATTCCATATCGCACCCACATCTCATCCCACCGGCTCTCAATTCACAAATGTAGCCAATTCGAACTCCTCGCACACATGCATAAAAAGTCTTGCACAACACTGTGCAGCATGATAGAGGTCGGGGAACATGGTGGCCGTGAGTTAGTCGCGGTCGCGAGCTCTCGATTCCCCCGATGGGAGGACGCTGTTTGAAGCGGTAGTTGTGCCCTTAAAGCCGACTAATTATTTTGTAAACACTTTAGGACCCGTTTGGGTCTTTGGAAATATACTTTTTCGCTGCCTTGTGCCCTTTTAAGTATTTTTTTTCAAGGCTACTCGTGGCGGCTGCGGAAAACTGGGAGGAGTCTGGGCGGAGGCGGCAGCGTGGCTCAGCTGGAGCCGCCACCCCGCAGCGAGAATCGGCTTCCCGCGGGAAGGCAGCGGGGAGCTCTTTGTTCTCCCATCCAGTCCGGGGAGCAGCGAGGTGAACACTTCACGATTGCAAGTTGATACCGGGAGGTCCTTACATATGAGTCCGGCAAGGAGGAAGGGGAGAGAACTGAAGGAACTGTGTGGGGATTTGAAGGTGAACTCAGACCTGAGAGCCCTGAAAGTTTTCCCTTGTGTAGCTAAAGAGAACAAGCATTTACAATGCAATGGTTTCGCCTTTGGAAAAGTTAGAGCTATTGGCATTGTAAATGACAACATTTGTATTTATGTGTTGGTTTTGAAAACAGATAAATAAATGGCATTGTCATTTACATTGCCATTAGCTTAATCTCGGCAGTCACTCTGCACTCCCTAGCATTCTGCAGTCACTCTGCACTCCCTAGCAGTCACTGTGCACTCCCTAGTCACTCTGCAGTCACTGTGCACTCCCTAGTCACTCTGCAGTCACTGTGCACTCCCTAGTCACTCTGCAGTCCCTAGCACTCCCTAGTCACTCTGCAGTCCCTAGCACTCCCTAGTCACTCTGCAGTCCCTAGCACTCCCTAGTCACTCTGCACTCCCGAGTCACTCTGCACTCCCTAGCACTCCCGAGTCACTCTGCACTCCCTAGTCACTCTGCACTCTCTAGCACTCCCGAGTCACTCTGCACTCCCTAGTCACTCTGCACTCTCTAGCACTCCCTAGTCACACTCCCTAGTCACTCTGCACTCCCTAGCACTCCCTAGTCACTCTGCACTCTCTAGCACTCCCTAGTCACTCTGCACTCTCTAGCACTCCCTAGTCACTCTGCACACTCACTACTCTGCACACTCACTACTCTGCACACTCACTACTCTGCACACTCACTACTCTGCACACTCACTACTCTGCACACTCACTACTCTGCACACTCACTACTCTGCACACTCACTACTCTGCACACTCACTACTCTGCACACTCACTACTCTGCACACTCACTACTCTGCACACTCACTACTCTGCACTCTACACAAAGATCCGTTACAATTAAAATAAAATAAAACGAGGTGTAAAAAATGATATGAACTAATCTTCCTCGAGTTTTTCTAGCACCCGATTCTCTCCCTTCCTTCCCTCTTCTAGCTCCCCACCTCACCTTCTGCCCACACTTTTTCAGATAATGCTGTGAATGGGTGCAAGTATTTATTTTACTTAATGCAGTTTTATATAGCGTAAACTTTTCTAGCACCCGATTCTCTCGCTTCCTTCCCCCTTCTTGCTCCCCACCTCACCTTCAGCCCACACTTTTTCAGATTATGCTGTGAATGGGGGATGGCGGGCAAAAAGAGATGGGGTGAAGGAGGGACGAGGGGGTCGTAGGAAGGGGGTGGAGCGCCAAGGACGGATGGTGAACGTGGTATACAAGGACGAGGGAGGGATAGAGTTATTGGGTGTAGGGATAGGGAGGGTCGTAGGAAGTGGGTACGAAGGGAAGGGGCCGGAATGGAAGGGGGGAGACGAGGGAGGAGATGAAGAGAAGAAACGTCAGGAGAGCTGAAGGAAGGGGGCGGGACAAGCTGGCTGCAGAGGGAAGAATGGCTGAGTGAAACCGGGTAGTGGAGAGAAGGAGGGACAAAGTGAAGGAGATGTGAGAAGGATAGGATGAGAGGGTTGGAAGGGAGCCTGGCTGAGGCTCGGCAGGGGCTGGAGCTGAATAACAGACGGGATGCAGCGGGGGTCTGTGTGGAGTGATGGAGGGGTAGGTGAGGCGAAGGGTCGTGAACTGATGGTGGGAAGAAGGGGCACCAGAGGAGAAGACGGACTCAGGAGAGACAGGCAGGGAGGAGGAAATGAAGGGGAGGTGGACTGAGAGATTGGGGTAACAGGAAGGCGTCTTGGAATGAAGGTTTGGCAAGTATAGAGCCGAGACAAGAGTGAAGGGATGGGTGAAAGGGGCTTAGGGGGTCGTAGTAGATGACACTGGTATAACAGGCTGGTGGGCCCCTGCCACTGGGAGGTCCGAGTGCAAAGTGCAGGTCTTAGCTTTGAGTGCCCTGAGGGGGTTCAACTGCGTCAGTGCAAATCAAGAGTGCCAGCTGCAGAAATGCGTGCACCATTTGCGGGCCCAGTGCTAGCAAGGTAGTTCGGCAGGTTTGGAGCTTGCAGTATCAGCTCCCAGGTTTCCACTACATTCAGACCGCACAACTGTTCACCGCAGAGGTCTGAATGCCACATGTAAAACCATTCCAGTCCTGGTAAGATAGCCAAGTGGGTTGTGCACCTGATGCGGACCTCTGTCCGCTAACTACTTGTAAAAAATTCCAATTCAGATAGCTGAGCGGGTTGATGCACGGACTGCGGAGATCTGTGCATGTGTAATATGCCGGTCCCAGGTTCGAATTCCAGTAAAACAGCTGAATGAGCGCAGGGCCTGCAGTGCACATCTGGGGGTCCCCTGCAGGTCACTGGTGGGAGTGCGTTCCCGGGCTCTTACTCTGTCGAGGCGGGTGGGGGTGGTATTGTGGGGGGGGAGGTGCGACAAGGGGGTGGGTCACAGAGGTCAGGGGAGGGCTCTATGCAGCGGCGGCAGGGGGGTTGCTGAGGCAACAGGTGGGTGTTGTGCTATTGGGAATGGTGGATGCTGGGGCGGGAGGGGTGATTGTGGGGTGTCAGGGCTGCGGTACTGGGGGCCAGCGAGGACAGATAAAGGGGCAGCGGGTGCCCCAGTGGCTGGGTGGGTGCTTGGGTGATAGCGGATGGTGGTTTCGGATGCGGGGGGAGCTAGGAAGGGGTGGGGGCTGGGGCAGCAGGGGGTGCTTTGCTGCAGCGGGACGGGCTGCTGCTGGGGAAGCGGGTTCCTTGATGGCTCCTGGGGGGGCTGATGCCAGGCTCTGCTCGCTCGGTCAGGGTGGTACAAAAGGGGGTGGTGATGGACGGAGCATCTGACCCAATCAAACACTCACACCCAGTCAAAAGATCTGGGTTTGACCCATTGCCGTTCTTTAGCCCACTCTGCCACCCCAGTTCAGACATGGCTATATGCAAATCAGTCTGACCCTGTGCCTCATGGGAACAGTCCAGCCCGAACTGCCAAGCCATGCCTTCCCTGGACCGGAAACAAGCTTCCGAGGACCGGTTTCTGGCATTACAGCCGTCTTCAGCCCGGCTTGCTTGAATCCAGTGGCAAAGTGAGCAAGGGACTCACGTCTGAGCATACCCTGCCACACTTACGGCGGCCAAAGCGGTACAAAAGGGGGTGGTGATGGACGGAGCATCTGAACCAATCAAACACTCACACCCAGTCAAAAGATCTGGGTTTGATCGGTCAGGGTGGCAGCGCCGCCATTAATCACCGGCAGCCTCCCTCCCTGGCAGTGATGGATGATGGGCGGGTGCGTGGAGGGGGCTCCCTCCTCTTAGGCTGGGCTTGGCGATCCGTTCAGAGGGAGCTCCTGCACCCGAGAGCTTCTTCTCAGAGAGAACAGGTGCTTTTTAAAGCGCCAATGCACAGTTCCGCTTGTTTTGGGCGCTATAGAAATCATTAAAATTGCTCCTTTCTGTGACAGGAGTCTTCTTCATGATGCCGCGTCCCCATTGCAGGTGTTTGGGGGGGGGGGTCCTAGATCTCTTCAGGTGGGGGCTGCTCAGTGACCCCCCGGGCCCTGCTGGGGTGCATGCAGCGCCGCCTCGGATGGATGCTGCCCGGTCCTCGCCCTGCCCCCGTCCCCAGGGCCTTTAGACCCTCGGCAGAGGCCCATTCTACTGCCCTCCCTGCTTACTGTCCTCCCTCCCTGCTACCCCCACCCTGTCGGTGATGCCTGTGCGCTGCAGGTGCAGGCGGGCTGGAGGAGGGGGGCTGGGGGCAGCCCGGCTTTAATGGGACAGTGTGCCTGTGAACGGATTCTGTGGGTGGCAACTGGTCAGAGGGGATGGGGGCAGCCCGGATTTAAAGGGACAGTGTGCCTGTGAACGGATTCTGTGGGTGGCAGCTGGTCAGAGGGGATGGGGGCAGCCCGGCTTTAAAGGGATAGTGTGCCTGTGAACGGATTCTGTGGGTGGCAGCTGGTCAGAGGGGATGGGGGCAGCCCGGCTTTAAAGGGACAGTGTGCCTGTGAACGGATTCTGTGGGTGGCAGCTGGTCAGAGGGACAGGGCGCCGGGGATCACCGGGTTAAAGGGACAGGAAGTAAAACAAGGAAAGGCACGGACAGCGGGAGGGGGGGGCGGGAAAGGCTCGGACAGCGGGAGGGGGGGGAAAGACTCGGACAGAGGAAGGGGGGCGTGAAAGACTCGGACAGCGGGAGGGGGGCGGGAAAGACTCGGACAGCGGGAAAGACACGGACAGCGGGAGGGGGGCGGGAAAGATACGGACAGCGGGAGGGGGGGCGGAAACGGCAAGAAAGGCACCGACCTGGACTTCCTCCGGCGGCGGTCGGCCGCAAAATGACCCAAACAAACGTTGACGACCAAAAAAATAAACCCCGCCCACCGCCGCACTGACGTGACAAAAGGGGCCGGATGAGTAAAAGTCTCAGAAACGCCCACGAGTCGCCTCGCAGGATGACGGACGCCTCTGTTTGCCAATGGCTAGCGTCCATTTATGGAGCTAGCCAATGGGAAACAGAGGCGGGACGAACATCCATACTGTTGACAAAAGTTTTCGCCTGGGCGGAGCACTGCGTGCTCTCGCCAGGTCGAAACCTAAACAAGCATTTACAATGCAACGGTTTCGCCTTTGGAAAAGTTTGAGCTATTGGCATTGTGAATAACAAACTTTTTATTTATGTGTTGGTTTTGAAAACAGATAAATAAATGGCATTGTCATTTACAATGGCAATAGCTTAATCTCTCGCAAATGCGATTTGTATTGCAACTATTTCAGTTATCATTTTGCACTACGATGAAAACTGGCTTGTGCATTTACTCCTGCCGAAGAGTATCAAGAGGAGCGTCAGCAGGCGTCCCTGTAGGAGGTAGTGTATTCAAGACTGTGCAATACAATACATGCTCCCTTCCTAACTCACTTGGTCTCGAAACATTTACAATGCAATGGTTTCGCCTTTGGAAAAGTTATAGCTATTGGCATTGTAAATGACAAAATTTGTATTTATGTGTTGGTTTTGAAAACAGATAAATGAAGCATTTACAATGCAACGGTCTCGCCTTTGAAAAAGTTAGAGCTATTGGCATTGTAAATGACAACATTTTTATTTGTGTTGGTTTTGAAAATAGATAAATAAATGGCACTGTCATTTACAATGCCAATAGCTTAATCTCTCGCAAATGCCACACACAAACACACAGACCCACACAGAGTCCCACACACATACATACCTACAGAGCCACACGCACAGAGCCACACACTTCCAGTAGTCGGTGGGCAGCGTGGAGCAGACCAGCACCCAGCCCGACAGGGCCAGCAGCAAGGCCACGATCTCCCCCGCCATGCTGGCCATGGTCACCAGTGAGGGTCACAGGGCACAGGTGTCAGAGCTGAGGGCATGGGTGAGGGCAGAGGGCACAGGGGTAAGAGCTGAGGGCAGAGGGGTGAGTGCTGAGGGCAGAGGGGTGAGTGCTGAGGGTGAGAGCTGAGGGCAGAGGGGTGAGAGCTGCGGGCAGAGGGGTGAGAGCTGAGGGCACAGGAGTCAGAAGCGAGGGCCTAGGAAGAGCTGAGGGCACAGGGCAGGGTAAGAGCTGAGGGCACAGGGCAGGGTAAGAGCTGAGGGCACAGGGCAGGGTAAGAGCTGAGGGCAGAGGTGTAAGAGCTGAGGGCAGAGGTGTAAGAGCTGAGGGCAGAGGGGTGAGAGCTGAGGGCAGAGGGGTGAGAGCTGAGGGCAGAGGGGTGAGAGCTGAGGGCAGAGGGGTGAGAGTTGAGGGCAGAGGGGTGAGAGCTGAGGGAAGAGGTAAGAGCTGAGGGCACAGGAGTCAGAAGCGAGGGCCTAGGAAGAGCTGAGGGCACAGGGCAGGGTAAGAGCTGAGGGCAGAGGGGTAAGAGCTGAGGGCAGAGGGGTAAGAGCTGAGGGCAGAGGGGTAAGAGCTGAGGGCACAGGGGTAAGAGCTGAGGGCAGAGGGGTAAGAGCTGAGGGCACAGGGGTAATAGCACACATCTCCCCCTCACTCGCCCCCCCCCCGCACGAACAGTAGCTCAATAAAGTACAAGAACATAAAAGGTACACAAGAAACTGAATACATAACAGACAAACTAAAGGAACATAACACTGAAACAATGAAAGTAAAATAGAACTTCATGAACCATGCATACACCGTACAGGAAATAAGCTTTGAGCTGAACACCACCAATCACACCTTCACACAGAGCAAATAGCAGCACACACAATCTCACACACCCCCTCACACAGGGAACTCAAGTACACACCCATAAAAGGCACACACAACCATAAATAACCTCAACACCAATACTCTGCATGGCCATCACACCCAGTAAAGTATGCACGTTCCATGCAAACAGGAGTACACACACTATGGAAAGAGAAAATAGGCTTTCGCCGTGATGGAGTATGTACCTGCCACGCAAAGAGCACACAGGCATTCAACCCAGTGGAGTATGTACCCTCCAGCAAACAGGCATTCAATGCAGTGGAGTAATCACTATCCACGCAAACAGCATATGGGCATTAAAACCAGTGGAGTACTCACCGACCAAGCTAACCGCATATGGAACTTCAACCCAGTGGAGTATGCAGACTCCAAGCAAACAGGCATTCAGTTCAGTGGAGTATTTACCCGCCACGCAAACAGCACACAAGCATTCAACCCAGTGGACTACACACACACCCCACGCAAACAGCACATGGAATTTCAACCCTGTGGCTTACGCATCCTCCACACAAACAGGACGTCTGCATCAGAATACCCTGGGGCCCGCCCTCCCATCCATGTGGCCGACAAACAAAAGTATGCAAAAGGATGACATTTGGGCACAAACATCACACACCAAAGTGCACTCAACACCTCACACACTTTCTTCCCACGGACCCACACACTCTTACATGACACAGTAACACATTGCAAGTAACTCGGCACCCAAATTGCCAGTGAAGTACGTGTTAAATGATGCAGAAAATGAAACGGACATTTGGATTACCATTGCATTGTAATTCTGATCGGGACCCCGCTGCTCCTCCTGCCAATGATCTTTGCACTTCCACCCAAGGTATTGTGCCTAAGTTTATTGACATTGCTACATTTTCAGATGAAGTTCAGCAAGCTGCCCTATATTAGACGTCAGCAGGTTGATCTTTCCTGTGACTTTTCATTGCCTTATGGGTCCTGTAGTCCTAGTGTTATATAGGAGAAAAGAAAAAAGTTACCAGAATGCTTGTGTAACTAGGGCTCAATAAACTACTTGCGCATGACTTGGAAATGGATTGAGAAAGGGTGTTTTGTGTGGGGGGAGGAGGCGGAGGTGTATTGCTTAAATACATTAAATTAACCCATGCTGTCGCTGCTTAATATATATTTGTTCGTCCTCCCTGGTTTTTCTCAATGGTGCACGCTTTCTCTGGGGGGGGTGTTGGTGCTGGTGTTTGTAGGAGGTAATCTGCTTGGGGAGGGATGGGGGGGGAGAGTTGCACATCTGGCGGTTGTACAAAAAGCAGACATTCGAGACTTTTTAACCCGACTGCCCTTCTTTTCCACCGGGCAGCAACACCGCGCATTTTGAAGAGTTAAAGAAACGTTTCGACCGCTGTTTAAATTGCACCTCAGGCGCGAGTCAGTGCGGCCGGCTGATTTGCTCCAGGTGTCCTTGGACCACGCAACTACTATCGGTGACAGGGGCCAGGTTGGACATGATCTTTTATTTTTTTTATGCGTTTTTATATAGCGCGGACTTTACCATGCGTCAGAGCGCTTCACAATAGGAACAGTAATGCTACATGTGGTGAACATTACAAGTGAGCAAGTTACAAAAGCAAACGTTACGTTACATGGGGCAATAGTGACAATTGTGCATGTATAAAGAGCAAACAAAACACAAGAGGTAGCAAACGGTACGTTACAATAGGAACAAGTCGCTGAGCCGCTGTATGTTGATAGGCGCTTCCGGCTGCAGGCTACCCAGCACCGTTTGCGGACTCCCGGCCATATCTGGGGGGGCTCCTGCTGGGTCTCGCCTCGCAGTCTGCAGCCGAAGCGCGGCGTTGGGGCAAGAGATAGGCTCCGAAGCGATCCTCGCACCCGTGTCCAAGCACGGACTGCTTCTTTCGACGCGGTGGCGGGATCGAAGCATGCTTTTTCGCCGGGGGGTCGCTGCTCACGCGCAGCTGGCGGCTCTCTATTTCTGGCATGCCTGCTGCCTCAGGCCGCGCGGCTTTGCACAGCTGCGGGCTCAGGTGGAGGAGGTCTCGGAGGAGGCGAGCGAGGCCTGCTCGTGCCATTCACCTCAGAAGCCCGCTTCCCCGGAGCCCCGGTTGTGCACCTCGATGAAGAGGGGATTGATTAAACACAGCGCCCTGTTGCTCTGGCTGCAGTCCAGCTCCGAGGGCGTCCGGGTCCTGATGGAATGCACTCCATTGATATGCGGCCCGTGACACGGGCCTCCGCTTGCAAAGTCCGAGAGGAGAGGCTTCGGGGGAGGAGGCGGTTTGTTGTGTCGGCTCGGAGTAGGGAGCGGGTCAGGTCTGCGTCCTCACAGGGAGAGCCGTCCGGCTGGTGTGAGGAAGGATGCCGCAGAAAGAAAAAAAATAAACACACCCACCGCAGCGATGACGTAGGAAAAGGGGTGGGATGAGTAAAAATCGCGGGAACGCCCACGAATCTGCTCCGGCCATCAAGGACAGATGTCTGTTCCAATGGCTAGCCTCCATTTATGGAGCTAGCCAATGGAACAGAGGGCGGATTCCCAAGCCACATACTCTAAACAAAAGATTTCACCTTGCGCAAAACGCTGCTTGCGCAGCTTTTCGCCAGGTCGAAACCTAAAAAGGGAAGCAGAATTGTCTTCTAAGCCCAGAGGACGAGATAAATAGGTACACTCTACGAAATAGAGGGGTCTGGGGGAAAGAGGTACTGGAGAGTTTGTTACCTAAAGAATCCCACACCAGAGCTCAAACAATAACTCCTGCTTCTCTAGATCAGTCAGGCCAATTAAAACAGGCAGTCCCCTGTGTTAAGCAACCAAATGTGGTAAAAGCAAGCAGAAAGGTGGTAGAAGCTACTAAAACCCAGTTTAGTGCAAAGAAATTGTTAAAGAAGGAACCAGGGAAAATAAAAGTCACCCCCCACTCCGCTTGTTCTTTAAAGTGAAAGAAAAGGAAGATTCCAGTACTGTTTCTTCCCAGTTGGATAATACAAACATAAACTGCAAGGTGGCTTCTGGTTCTGGCTCCAAGGAACCTTCCTCTAAACTGCTTGTACTAAAAAATAGATATGACTCCCTACTCAGCATTGAGGAAAACAACACCTCTCCCTTAGTAGATAATGTTGATAAGGTTAATAGCCATAACCCAATAAGTGACTCTGGGCAATTAACTGCTACGGCCTCCCACATATCAGTCAGTAGAGAGTCGAATTTGGCAGAGCTCGAAAATACAATGGCGGTAATGCTAACAGAGCTAAGAGAGAGGTTTGCAACATCTGAGCTCAATCAACAGAAAATACAAGGATATTGTGAGAATATGGAGGCAAAAATCAATAGTCTTGTAGAAAGGGTAGGGGAGATGGAAACGAAACAAAATGAGATCTCAAACAAGGTGGTTATAAACCAAGAAGAGATTTTGACACTGAAGAAAAGTGAAAGAGACCTTAGAGACAATCTGGAGACGTTAGAAAACAACGCCAGAAGAAACAATATCAGAATTTTAAATGTCCCGGAGGGAAAGGAAGGTGGGGATATTAAGTCCTTCGTGATTACTCTTTTTTTAAAAACTTTATTTTCAAGTTTTCAAGTTAATTTCACAAACATTATGTTGAACAGTGTATCAATGATACAATACCCAGCCACCACAAAGCTGTTCCACCTATCAGTTCCATGCTTAATATGTCAACCAGTTAGCATATAATGGAGATGTACAGGCATGTCTCTATAGTGCTCCCAATGAGGAACACGACACTAAACAGTAAATAATATGTGACTCACACTTGATCAGAGGCCAGGGCAAGTATTCTACTCATTTATAGAGATGAAACTCATTAATCCTTGCAAAATTCGTCATCTGTGTCCGCATCATCCTGTAATCGGAGATAATCCTGCAGCGGCCCCCAAATATCTTTGGGCTTAGAGGCCAGTGGCAGTAATTCAGCATACATGGTGTTTTGTTCTTGACAATAAGTTAAGTCCGCTATCCACTCCTTAAATTTCGTGGTCCGCTCCCTGCCCCATCTGCAGGCCACCCTATGTTTGGCAAGTAATAGTGAGATAGCAACAAATTTTCTATACTGTGTAGGTATCTGTGCCGTATACCCCAGCAATGCTAAAAACAGATCCCGTTCCAAGACTTGACCAATCATTGTGCCCAGAGCTGCTAGGACTTGTTCCCAGTATTCCCGTATAGACGGACACTCCCACGCAAAGTCTGCTTACACCATAGGCACCTATCGGTATCTGCCATTTTGAACCGCAATTTCTTTGCCGGTGTATAATACAATCTATGCAGAAACTTATAATGTATAACTCGCAACCTGCAGCTAGATGAAATTTGCGGCGTCTGCACATAACAGTATCGCCATTGCTCGTCAGTAATCTCCTGCTCTAACTCTTCACCCCAATGTACCTTCGTGATTACTCTTTTAAAAGAGTATAACCCGAGCTTAGATTCTGATATTATAGAGCAAGACCCCCATAGAGTCCACCGTGATCCTTTTGTCGTACGCCCCGGGAGAAAAACAGTGAGGAGGATTCGGGTTGATTTTAAAACATACTCATTAAAAGAAACTATTCTTGCGGCAGCCCTAAAACTAGGAACGTACTAGAAGGAGGACTGGTCCTTTTGGATTCGATCTGATGTTTCACGAGAGACTTTGGATAGGCAGTGAGAATTAGGAAAATATATTCAAGATTTAAGAGATCTAGGCGCCACTACAAATATACACTTCCCAGCAACTTTAAAGGTCATGAGGAACAATAAAATGTATACTTTCAGAGACCCAGATGATGCAAAAACCTTTAATGAGCGGACTAGGGCTCAACCATAATAGTGGGAAATTGTCAGCCAATCAAGGGGCGTGAGAGCTCATAGGAGGTGTCAATATACCTCGTGCTAGTAGGGAGGGAAGGCTGGGTCACACATTGGGCGAGGAAGCAAATGGGAGAAAAATCAACAACAAAAAATGTCCTACAATGTTTGATGCAGATATCCTGGTTTATCTTTTATTCCATTGTTGTTTTGGTTTATAGGGGGTACCGTTCCTTAAGGACAGTTGAATGTAACATGTTAATGTTAATAGACAGCAAAAAGGCTACTGTAAATAATCCATGGCAGCGTTAGATAATATCAACTCTTTAAGAGTATTATCATGGAATGTGAACGGCCTGAAAGTGACTTCAAGGAGGAATAAAATACTGGAATACTTGAAATTGAGGGAGGTGGATGTTATATTTATTCAAGAATCTCATCTATTAAAACAGGAAAGGTTTGATATTCTTAAATCTCAAACTTGGATAGAGCACTGTATACAGTGACAGTTGAAGGGGTAGCTATAATTTTTAAAAAATCAGCTGATTGTACTATCGCTGAAGTTAAGGTCGACCCCCAAGGTAGATGGGTGATTGTCAGGGCAAGAGCTAAGGGCACATGGTTAATTTTTGTATCATATTATGGTCCTAATCTGGATGATCCTCTACCTCTCCGTACACTAATGCTTCATTTACTTGAATTTAATGACACAATCATCATGGGAGGTGATTTTAATGTTATTCTTGACTTAGATAAGGACACCACCTCAAAAAAACTCAATACGGTAACTTCAAAAATGAGAACCGCACTGAAATAAATAATCCAGGATCTTGGCCTAGTAGATATATGGAGGATAAAAAACTCAAAGGGGGGGGGGAACGCCGAGTAACTCTATAAGGGATTTCACAATAAAAAGCATGGGCACCGGTCTAGGATCGATATTTTCTTGACATCCAGTAACATCAGTAAGTTGGTCAAGAAAATTACCCATGTACCGGAACACCTATCAGACCACTCAGTAATTTTTTTACAGTTTAAGCTTATTGATAAATCTCCAGAGTTGGGCTGGACATTAAATCGATCTCTCCTTTTGGAGTGTTCGATAGTTGAGTGTGTGATAAAACAGACAAGAGTTTTTTTTCTTTAATCTTGATACGGACCCCATAAATAAGATTTGGGACACGTATAAAGCATATCTTTGAGGTGTTCCAATTGGCCAAAATACCAGGGAAAACACGAAAAGGAAAAAATAACTTAGCTCTTTAGAAATTCAGATAAAAGAAATTCAAGAAGTCCTGGCCCAAACCCTAGAGTACATGAATCATACAGGCCGATATCACTGCTTAACAGTGATTACAAAATGTATACACTGACTCTGAATAAAAGGCTGGAGCGAATGGTCGGCTCAATTATCCATAATGATCATAAGGGATTAATGAAGGGGAGGCATTTAGAGAATCTGACCCACAAGTTAATTGGCGAAGTAGATCTTGCCATCGAACATGAAAACCCGCTGTCTATAATAACCTGTGATGCTGCAAAAGCCTTTGACAGTGTTAGCTGGCCCTTTTTTATGAGGTAATCCAGAGCTTTAATATGGGGGGATGTGTTCGGGTCAGCAATTAAGGCCCTGTACAGGAATCCTATGGCCCGGGTTTTAGTAAATGGCTCCCTTTCTGAAACAGTACAAATAAGAAGAGGGTCCAGACAGGGCTGTCCACTTTCCCCTATTCTCTTTAATATATATATCTCGAGCTGTTGGCCCTTAAGTTAAGAGCCTGTAAAAATGTTCCTCCATTTATATGTAATGATTGGGAAAAAAAGATAGGGCTTTACGCCGACGATTTAATGATCTTCACAACTATCTTGACCCAGTAATATCGGTCATTTGGGAAACTCTAGATAAATTTGGGAAACTATCAGAATACGCTGTAAAACCCTCAAAAACAGAGATTATACAGTGGAACACTACTTCCCAAAGTAAGCTTATTACAAAGAAGATCAGATATCTAGGGATTGAGGTGGTTCAAAATCTGGAAACCTTAGCGAAGGTGATTTTTGACCTACTCACCTCAAAAGTAAGAAAACAACTGCAGCAGTGGGACTCTTTACGTTTATCCTTTCTGGGTAAATCAAACCTACTAAAGATGTCTATTTTACCTGGGAAACAACATTTACAACGCAACGTTTACAACGCACTACCATTACAATGAAACTTTTACAACGCAACATCCATTACATCGCATGCCATTACAACGCAACCATTACAACGCATACCACTACAACACGTCATTACAACGCATACCATTACAACGCATAACATTACAACGCATAGTACCCTTACATTATCCAACACTTACCCTACGGTTGCATCCCCTGGAGTTAGAATAGTAATTTTTACCCCTACACTATCCAATACTTACCCTACTGTTGCACCCCCCCCCCTGGAGTTAGAATAGTAATGTTTACCCCTACACTATCCAATACTTACCATACATGCAATGTAATGGTATGCGTTGTAAAGGTAGTATGCGTTGTAATGAAATGCGTTGTAAAGGTAGTTTTTAAAAATTCGTTGTAATGGCATGCGTTGTAATGGATTTTGCGTTGTAAAAAATGCGTTGTAAAGGTATGCGTTGTAAAAGTATGTGTTGTAACGTCATACATCCATTTTACCCAAAATATACATATATTTTCAATACAATTCCGCTAGAATTCAAGACCGAATGGAAAGTTCAAGGAGTCTTTTCCAGCTTCATCTGGGGAAAAAAGGCCCAGAATTGCATGGAGGAAATGCAGGGAAAAAAAGGAAAATGGGGGTATAGCAAGCCCAGATCTTCTACAATATCAGAGAGCCTTTCATTTGAAAATTTTTAGACAGTTATTAAAGGACTCCAATAATTTCACTCCTATGTTTCGTGCGCTGACATATGGTCCACCAGACTTAGCTAACCACTTTCTCTATAAGTTCGTAGACCCTACATTTTTCAAACAAATTTAGACTAAAGTCTCTTCATTGGGGCTGTAAACTGTAGTACCAAATTAGGAAGATGCTACAGATTCCATATTACAGCCACCAGGCGCCAATATGGAGGTCCCTAGGAACTCCTACATGTCTGCAAGACTCTTTAGCGATCCCGATAAGGGAAAAGGGAATTTGTAGATGGGGTCAGTTATTGGATGGCATTCAGCTAATATCTTGGCAAGACTTTCAAGAGATTACAGAAGGTGCTGCCTCTCGTTTTAAATATTGCCAGTTACTAAGGGCGAAAAAACGAACTGTAGGAGGTCAAAATAGCGCTACAGCCAGGATTACGGAAAGAGATCTCGGTATGGTACTAGTTAGTGGTACAATCATCAGAAGATTCTACTACATGGCACATGGAGACGTGAAGGAGGAAACTACCGGACCTCGATCTTGAAGCACTAAGGCAAGTATCTATATCTCTTTTGTGGTATTGTGTGAAATCTGAGCCTTTAAAGAAAAAACACCTTTTTACCATACATAAGGCGTATTGGATGCCCCGAAAACTGGTGAAAACGGGCCAGCAAATGGTGAGGAAGTGCCAAAAGTGCGGTGAACCCAACGTAGATGAAACACACGTTCTGGTAGTGTCCTTCCATCCAAATGTTCTGTCCTGTCAGGTTTGGTGGGTCAAGAAGGGGAGTCTAGCACTGGTAATAATTGGGGTGATTCCAGAAGAAGAATACGCTGGTAACATACCTAAACATCTTAAGGCTCTTATATTTATTTTAATCTTATTAGCTCGTAGAGAATTGTGTATTAAGTGGATCTTACCTATTTCACTCTTAGAATCTGAATGGATAGATTTGATCCACAGAATAGCCAAAACGGATAGAGAAACGCGCTCTTATAAGAGAACGAAGCACTGGAGTATTTGGGATAACTGGATTGAGACTGCTTGCCCCGCACAGTAGTCTAAATATTTCTTCCTCTTTATACTTTTACTTTTCACCAGTGGGAATTTATTTGATATTAATATGAATTTTCATAATCTTATTGGAGTAGTATTGGTACCCCGCTTTATAAAACATGTATTGTATAGCTTTAGTTAATTTCTAATTGGAAAAAGTAACTACTACTAATCCAATGATTAAGCATCAGTAAACACAGGATATTCTCAACAATCTAGGAGATTCATCAAGACGGATTGGTGAACCTAGAAGGAGAATCTAAGCAAGAACCTGTAATATAGGAGAAAAGAGTAACCCAAACCTGTAGAGAAGTCCAGTGATGGTCACCATCGCCTCCAGAGTGGAGAGAGTGGGTATTGCTTTGTCTGGACAGTAAAAAAATTGGTCGGTAATCTCTTCTTTCTCCATATTTATACTGATGAAACATATGAGGACAAAAAGAAACCACTGTGCAGCATACCCCGAACAGCTGCATACACTTTCAGCCGGCCTGCCAGACATTTAAGCTCAGCCTCTCTCATTCGCACACATCCGCATTCACAGAAGGAGAGCAGGAAGCTGCTTGTTCAAGTACATCACACCCAAAACATGGAACAATCACCCACAACACATCAGAGCCTGCTACTCATTTCTGGACTGCAGCAGGAACCTGAAGACTTGGCTCTTTGAATAACTCTAAGGGGACTACATGTGCCTACACACCTTCTCAAACGCATAGATACCCTCACGGATGATTAGTGCGTTATACAAACTGACATAACATAAGTAAATACATTTTATCTCTGGATAAGACGAACTGGAATGCAACTATTTAGGCACTATAAACCCTGGATAATCCGGTAGCCCACGCTTTAGCACTGGTATAAATTGAACAAAAATATCTTTAAGTAGAGTCTTCGGTGACAGAGTCTCAAAGGGTTTTACACACAGAGGTAAAAATTAAACTATCAGGGATAGAAACAATAAGCTATGCTACCGTAGGTTTTAGGGTTAGCATATGATCCTGATGGCTCCACTTTTGTGAAATACTACTCCTAAGTAACTGCATGAAGAGTCTAACTTAATCTCCAGATCTTGTTGTGAACAGTAAAAATAAAAATCCTTTTCTTGGGACTTTTTTTTAATTTTTTTTTAGATAAGTACAATACACTTTGAATTATTAATCACCAGTTACTTTTGGGAGTATGACACATCCAACACTTGTCAGCATGTGCTGTAACCCAATGCTTGTTATATTGAAAAGGACTTTGTCATCTGTGTATCGTATAACATAAACCAGACCACAACTACACTTTGTCAGGTTTAAAGTCTATTATGCATGTGGATAGTTGTGTATTAGAACCACTGATGGGCTTTTGTATGCTAATAATGCATGGTACATGCAAGACCGACCTGATGGCATGTCATAAGAATGCATTAAACATAAGAGAATGTCCGTATCAGCATATTGCCTAGGAAAATGCAATAACTGTTTACATGCTTAAATTAACAAACGTGTGCTTGACTGCCATGTTTTTTGTGTAAAGAAACTCCATGTTTTGGTCACCATTCAAGCTCACATGACAGAAGGAAAACTGACCACTTCTCTGGTTCATGTGTTATAATCACATCTGCAGGGGAAAGATGAACCTGCATAGATCTGACTTGAGCTAAAAGTAGCATTAGCTTCCGTAGGCTTCTATGAAGCAGCATTGTTTGGAAATGTTCATATCAAAGCAATAGCCAAGAACAAGTGACCCATCCCAGTCCCATAAGTCACAATTAACAAATACGGTATATAAGGTACTGGTGCAGGGGTTGGGATTTGACATTGGGTAGGTTGCTGAGAGGAGATGCTGAAGTACTGAATTCTGACAGCTGATCCAATTACACCATAATGTATGCGGAGAAACTATCCAAGGACTGGAATAATAAAGCTTAATGAAATCATACAGTCATTTTAGGTTAGATGGCTGAAAGCATCTAGGGGAACACACTAATAGGATAGGGATGTGTGTTGAAATGTGATTCAGGACATACATGTTTATCTTATCTGGATATAAAATACACACAGATTGACTTTTTTCTCACCACTAATACTATCCTGCACAGCACATTAATTTATACTTCTCCCAAAAACATAATCCTATAGGTCTCGAAATTACTGACAATAAAATAGAATAATATATAGTGAGCAACTTCAGAACTACTGTTTAAGCCCCTGTGGCCCTGCTCCATGGTCTCTCAGACTCCAACTCAGCTCCCTGTACAACTATCGTACACACCACACCACATCTTATCTTATCAAGGGCCTGAGGAGACTGGACCAATCTTACCGTAATTCACTTGTTGTCAGCACCCACACAGCCCCCACCCTCTTCAAAGCCATGTGCATCATATACAAAGCCATCAACAACTGCCCATTTTGCTGACAAGCTAGCCACCTCTGATGGCTTTTGGTACACCCACAGTCAGAACACCATCAGATAGGAGACAAAGATATGCAAAAAAAATAAAAAAGAGAAAAACAGGCGTTCTCCATTTATGCACCCTCGATCTGAAACAACATCCCTGTATCCATCAAGATTGCCCCAACCATGTTTCAATTTAAGATTGAGGTTAAGACACAGCTCTTTAAAAAACACACACTATAACACAAAGTAAGAGTCCACCTCCACTCCTAGAACACGCGTTCCCTCTCCAATTATCCATTGACTGTATCTTTGGCTTTTACCTTCTACAGCACTCCTCTACCTTTAGGCTATGTTTGAACTACACATAATGTGGGATGCATTCCTTTATGTCCTACTCTATGCCCCTCACGCTACATTCCTGGGTTTCCTCTTAAGTGCCCTTGGCTCTCTAGTTACTGTTTTTTAAATATTGGGTCTTACTGGTGTACGTTTCTTTCTCCTTGTTTTCTTGGCACCTTTGCCTGCCCCCCCCCCCCCCCCCACACCCTCCACCCCGCCCTCTTCTCTTGTACTTCCTATCTTAATATTAGAAAGGGCGGGCGTCCCGGATAGCTCCCTCTCCCTTTGTGTTCTACCTAGAAGAAGGTATGAAAGGAGGTAATGCCTGGCGCGGAGTGCTGGAGGGCATTTACAGAGAATTCTACAATTGATAGGACACAGAGAAGGTGATTAGGATCAAGGAGTTCCCTACAGCATCATCAACTACCTTCTGCTTTGGCATAGAATTAACAAATAACTCATGCTGTGGATGAAAAGTGTTCTGGCACCATGATTTTTTTTAATCTACTGGGCTTTGATACGACCTATAACGTCCAGCATTCTATAAATCTTTAGGGCCATTACTTTAAGCTTCTGTGCAAGATTCTAGAGTGCATCCTTTGCTAGCTGAGGAGGAAATCAAAAGACATTCTCTGCCCCCCCTCCACCACCCAGGGCAGCCCAGCAAGCATTGCTCCCTGGGAGCTATCCTCCCAGAAGTAGAGACATCCTTTCATAGCTTAGGTCTCATCACAACTCTGTAACTGTGCTCATCACAAAGAACAGAGCTCAGGCTCATACCTGTTGAAAATGCACAGCACAACCATCTTAACTACATTTGTAAATTGTATATTTAAACAAAAGAAAACCCATAACAAGTATCATAAGACCGCTACAGCTTAATAAACTCTGTAGTGCGTTTTTCTGGTACACACCTGTTAGGCGCTTTCTCAGTCGGTGAGGCGTTGTTGAAACAAACTCATTCTTTTTACCCTAAAGGAAACACAGCAGTTAGGACACACACGCTGAAAAGTCTATTCATTTTTATTTTTTTAATGTCGCGTAAAAGCTTAATATTAAAAAAGTGAGACGCAAGATATGAAAAATATGAAGAAATATTTTAAATTAAATTAATAAAATGATATGCTAACTACATCACCTATAAATTGTGTTTGGGTCTACAAATTCAATACCACTGTTTGGATTTTTACTTCCGTGTATCCCCACTTAATTATTACTGGACCCCGCAGTGAATCATAATTGGAAACTGGGGGCCCGAGTAATTACGGAAAGCCAGTGACTCCAGGGCAAGTATTTTCGATAATTTGAACAGCAAAACAATACATAAAAAACACAGAAACAAGTATACATCAAACATATATAGAAATTATGAAATATTTTATTTAATACACAAAAATACAAAAAACGTAATCTGAATGGGAAAGTTGGAGCTTTTCTAAATTCAATTGAGGCCACTGACCGCCCGATGCTATATTCTGTTTGGTGCTCTTCCACCGCTCCCATAAATCAATCTGAGGACACTACCTTCATTTTTAGCTTCCAATTTCAAATGTCTTCACATCTACAGAATGTTTTAAAATGTTACGACTGTTCATCGTGCTTAATGTTTACATAGACTTTAGTAATCTGTTACTATTAGTTAATTTTCTAAGCAGTCCTGGACCTCTTAAGTAGGTTTCGCAGACCCGAGGGGACCCCAGACAACAAGTTAAGAACCACTGGCCTAAACAGCTGGGGCCAAGGAGAAAAGCACAATGTTACAATGAGTAGAAATTGGGTACATGGATGTAAGCCATGCGAAAATAGGAGTTTAACAAAAATATTTATTTCATTTCTTTTTTGTTTATGACAGTATAGAGCCAAACGTGAAACATATGTTTGTGCCATTCTCTTGTGGCTTTAAGATGAAAAAAGTGCAGGATAGTTTGTCCCTAGAGCATATACTCACCTCTAGTCTAGACTTAGTGACCTCTACTATCAGAAACTGTGTTACATAAACTATGACTTTGGCATAGTTCTACAAGGTTTGCTTACCGACCCATGGGTCACACAGGTGAACTCTGTTTAATGCACCAGCGCTCAAGGTGAAAGACTGATTATTGTAGCCCTCTAGAACCCCACCAAAACACTGTTGAAGTAGAGTTATTGCTTTTGGGTTACTAGCAATCTCTGTAATGGGATTAAAGGCACCATGGTAACAGAAATAAACCAATTTAATTATTCACAATATAACACACACTGCACTAAGAAGAATAGACGCTTAACTAAAAGCATTTATTACAACAGGGTGACCCTGTTCTTCAGAAGATACAAAATACCTACACAGGATATCATAAAAACAGCAAAAAGGCACGATGTGAGCAACAAGTTAAAATACAAATTTCTAACATTGTTAAAATGTCACCTAAACCCTAACACCCTACCACCTTCGTCCATGCGCTACACTAAGATCATGGAGAGTAGAACAACTAGCAGTCTAGAGTTTCTTAGGAGGAAGCAATACACTGCATACTCTATTGACAGCAAAAGCTGTCATAATTTTATTTATTTTTAGTGTTTTCTATAGCGCGAACATGACCCTGCACAGGGTGTCAGAGCGCTTTACAACACACCGACCCTTACATATTACGAGACATTACTGGTTTGCGACATTTACACTTCCGTAAGGTATAACTACATATATAGTGTTCAACAGGTAGATTACCATAATGCCTCTGGAACTATACAACACAATAAGACAAAAACGAATATACAAGTCCAAAATTGTACAGTGAGCTGGTTGCCTGAACGTTCGAACAGCATGACAGAATGACATATAGATTGTTCAGCTGTAAGGTATTAGGGGATACATTTCCTCATATAAAACAATTTTGCTTCCTTTTTGAATGTTGCGATGGATGGACTTCTTCTCATGTCGAGGGGGAGGGCGTTCCAAATTCTCGGTGCTGCCCCTGAGAATGCTCGGTCATAAGTTTATTTCTTACAGAAACGAGCCGGTTTCAGTAGCAGATCCCCTTTGCTCCTGGAGGAACGTATCAGCAGAGGGATGAAGGCCGTGTTCCCTGCGAAGGGCAAACATATGCTGAGGTAACGACCTTCCTCTGGGACTCGGCTTTATCAGCATCAGGGTACTTGCAGCATCTTCTTAGTGCCTGTAGATATAACAGTCTCTGACAGAATCTTGTGCGATTATCTGGGCAAAGGACCTATCCAGACAAGTGGCAGCCATTCCATAGTATATCTTATCAGAGATTGGAATTTCTGATATAGGTTTAGGAATGTCTGACATAGATTATGTGCAACAAGGTGTATGTCCCAGATGTTTCCTTATGAAAATTTAAGGATAAAGGACATCATTTCAGACTACCACTTTTATCTATGTCTATATTTGTTCTCATTTGATATTAGCATGGTGATAAGTACACGTGTCCAAGACTGATGTCCTATCAGCTGCTATATATCTATGTCATGAGCCGAATGGCTTGACACTTTCAGGGTTCTTAGAAAAATAAGGTCATACTACATCTGCAACAGTGGCAGACATGGCAATGATTCTGCATAAAAGTTGGAATATTGCGACTCCTGTTACCTAAAATGGTGTTGGGCCTACTCAAAAAAGGAATTGGACTCTATGGGCTTTATGTCAATTGCAGATTCAAAGAATGCATGGGCATTCAAAATCACAGAGCCGTTATAACTGCTCCTGTAGTTCTTCCTAATACTCTTAATCACTCTGAATGACCGAAATAAACACAGAAAGTTACCAACCAATTGATGAAGATTAGGTCATCCAGAAACAAAGGTGAACTCTAGACAAGGCCATATGACCATACAGTGTGATATGTTGTAAACTACTTGACTCCAAATGCTTCTCTCCATCATGAAATAGAACACGAAAGGTGCTGTGCCACATAGGACATTCCAAAATCTCGAAGATTATCTGTAAAACAGGAAGTGAGGCCTGCTATGTTTACGTTCGTAGAACACGTTGGTTGTGCTGGTCAATAGGAAAACGTTTGTTTAGAGAACAGGGGAGATAGAATTTTATTTGCAAAAATATCTTGCACACGGATGTGTAACATATTGTCATCTTCTGGTCTAAGCCAGATACGGTGCTGCAGAGGACTCAACAGCAGAATAGCGTCAAATAAATGATAGTAAAAAGTTTGAGGGTCAGACTCTTGAAGGGGCATGCAACAGAGTTGGAAGTTGACTTGGAAGAAATCGGAGATATTTATATTGTACATCTGGGTTCTAATCATCCCCAGAGTCTGATCTGTTTCCGCCACCATCCACTTACAAAAAACATGGATGCATCAAACAACAATCTACTAGACCATGAATGTGAGGACTGAATCTACCATGCCTGTACATGCTTGAAAATAAGCAAGTGTATGTTATTTGGCAAGAACTCCCTTATGGGAAGTAGATGCAAAGGTCAGTGTGAAATTGTTACATTTATTTTGGACATTTGCAATGCACAACCTACCACAGAAGCCTGAAGAAGATGAGAGGGAGTAAAGAGCGGGAAGGAAATAGGGTTCATGTATTGCAGAGCTTGTCGAATGAACTCAAGCTCATTTGAGAGCTAAATATATTAGATAAATCAACTTGCATAAATTGAGAAAGTCTAGAATGGGCCAGAATGAATATGCTACTTACCAGTATGCATCTGTTCTTGGCATGTAGGGCTGCTGACATTCATATCTATAGCATAGATCGCCACCTAGTGTTGGGTCCGGATGATTGCACATTGTTGTCCTGGAAGAGTCTTCGAAGTATCACGAGATAGGTGGCTCCTCCCCTGGACTACAGTGTGCATGGGCATCGACTCCATCCCCAGATTGTTTTTAGCCATTGTGGCGAAGATGGAGTGTAACAGTGTGAGTGACGACCATGTCTAAGAGTCAGTGTAAATTCTGCAGCCGCTACAGGCGCCGGGGAGGAGGGTGGGCGATATGAATGTCAGCAGCCCTACATGCCAAGAACAGATGCATACTGGTAAGTAGCATATTCAGTTCGAGGCATGTGGGCTGCTGAATTCATATCTATAGCATAGAATATACAGCACTCCCTCCATTAGCGGCGGCCGCCTGTGCCAGCTGCAGACGTTTGAAAAAGTGTTTTTAGAACAGCCTGCCCTACAGCCGCTTGCTGCTTGGAGTGCACATCTACACAGTAGTGTTTTGTAAATGTGTGTGGGGTAGACCATGTGGCTGCTCTACAAATGTCTTCTAAAGGGATATTTCCAAGGAAAGCCATGGAGGCCCCCAAACTTGCGGGTGGAGTGGGCCCTTGGGGGGATTGTTAAAGTGCTCTTAGCCTTGTGATAGCAAATTTGAATACACTTAACGATCCACCTGGCTATACCGGCTTTGGAAATGGGGTTGCCCTTGTGTTGTGCGGAGAAGGCAACAAAGAGTTGTTTCGTCTTCCTAAAATCTTTGGTCCTATCAATGTAGTACATCAAAGCCCTTTTGACGTCAAGAGTGTGGAGCATTCTTTCTGCCACCGACTCAGAATTTTGAAAGAACACAGGCAGTTCAATAGTTTGATTGACATGGAACTGTGAAACCACCTTTGGAAGAAATTTAGGGTTAGTGCGCAGCACCACCCTGTTGGAGTGAATTTGAATGAATGGCTCCTGTACAGTGAGCGCCTGGAGCTCACTAACACGTCGCAGTGACGTAATGGCTATCAAGAAAGCCACTTTCCATGTTAAGAACTGAATCTCGCAAGAATGTAGAGGCTCAAAAGGTGGACCCATCAGTCGGGTGAGGACCACATTAAGATTCCATTCAGGAGCAGGCGGGGTCCTGGGAGGAATGACTCGTTTGAGCCCCTCAAGAAAAGCTTTAATGGCAGGCACTCTAAAAAGGGAGAGATGCTGCCTGTTTTGCAGATAAGCCGCTATGGCGGATAAATGAATTCGAATGGAAGCATATGCCAGATTGCATTTGTAAAGATGTAACAGATAACAAATGATGTTGTGCGTGGACGCGTCAGGCGGGTCAATGTTGTGGTCTACGCAATAAATGACAAACCGCTTCCATTTGGCTGCGTAGCATGCTCTGGTGGTGGGCTTCCTGGCCTCCCGTATGATATCCATGCAGTCAGGAGGCAAGTTGAGGTAGCCAAACTCTAAGACCTCAGGAGCCAGATCGCCAGGTTGAGCTGTTGCGGATCTGGGTGCTGAATGTCGCCATGGCTCTGCGTCAAAAGTCTGGGTGTGAGGTGCAGCCTTTGATGCGGTACCACGGAAAGTTCTAGAAACGTGGTGTACCATGGTTGGCGTGCCCACGTTGGAGCAACCAGGATGAGCGTCATCGAATGTTGCTTTAGCTTTCGTGCCACCAGCGGTATTAGAGGTGCTGGGGGAAAAGCGTACGCAAATTTGCCTGACCAGTTCATCCATATCGCATTGCCCTGCGACTGTGGGTGCGGGAACCTGGCGGCAAAGCTTTGGCATTTTGCGTTTTCCCTTGTGGCGAACAGGTCGATCTCTGGATGACCCCACTGCTGGAAGTACGGGCGGAGTACTGATGGATGTATCTCCCACTCGTGCATTTGGTGGCTGTACCTGCTGAGCAGATCCGCCATCTGATTGTCCTTGCCGGGGACGTGTTCCGCCAAGAGGAAGATGTTCCTCTGTATGGCCCACTTCCACATGCTTTGAGCCAGATGAGACAACTGTGGAGAGTGTGTACCTCCCTGCTTCTGAATGTAGTACATGGCCGTCATGTTGTCCGTCCGGATCAACACGACCTTGTTGCACAGATGTACCTTGAATGCCTTCAGTGCCATGAAAATTGCCATCAGCTCTAGGTGGTTGATGTGCATCTTCTTTTGCTGCGTTGCCAATAGTCCCTGCACCGTATAGTGGAGCACATGAGCTCCCCAACCCTGGAGAGATGCGTCCGTTGTTAGTATGATCTGTGGCACAGGCTCCTGGAACGGTCGTCCCTTGCAAAGGTTGTGTGGATTCCACCAATGCAGAGAGTTGTATGCACGACCGGTCGCCAACACTAGGTCTTTTAACTGTCCGTGAGCCTGATTCCACTGACGTGCTAAGCACTCTTGAAGCGGACGCATATGTAGTCTCGCGTGCGGGACTATGAAGATGCAGGAGGCCATCATGCCTATCAACTGCATGAACACTCGTGCGGGGAGCGAGTGTTGCGGCCTGAACTTCTGTATCAGCAATTGAATGCTGTTGATCCTCACAGAATTCGGCTGTGCTGTGGCTGCCAGAGTGTTTATTGTTGCGCCTAGATACTGCCGCACATGGGCTGGCTGAAGGTGCGACTTTGGGTAATTCAGTGAGAATCCCAGATCGTGAAGAAGGTGAATGGTGTGGGACATGCTGGCAGCGCACTGCTGGGCCGACTTCGCTTGGACAAGCCAGTTGTCCAAATAAGGGTAGACGTGAACGTTTTGTCTCCTGAGGTGCGCAGCCACTGTCGCCAGGCACTTTGTGAACACCCTGGGCGCTGTAGTCACTCCGAAAGGGAGGACTTTGAATTGGTAATGCTGATTCTGAATGGTGAATCTGAGGTATTTTCTGTGTGACGGATGTAGCGGAATGTGAAAATATGCATCTTTTAGATCTAATGTTGCGAGGAAATCCCCCTGATTGAGCAACGGAAGAACCTGCTGCAGTGTGAGCATATGAAAGTGTTCTGATAGAATGTATAGGTTTAGGGGTCTGAGGTCCAGGATGGGTCTGAGGGACCCGTCTTTCTTTGGGATTAAGAAGTACAGGGAGTACACTCCTGTGCCTCTTTGTTCCACTGGTACGATCTCGATTGCCCCTTTTTGCAGCATGACGAGTACCTCTTGCTGCAATAAGTGCAAATGCTCTGTGGACATAGGACGGTGTTTTGGGGGTATGTTGGGTGGAGTGGATGTCAACTCCAGACAATAACCGTACTGGATAAGCTTTCTGACCCACCCGTCTGTGGTGATGGATTTCCAGACTGGCAGGAACTGTTGGAGTCTCCCCCCGACTGGTGTTGTATGGTCGGGGGGCAGTGACAAGGTGTCACTGTTTGTTCGCGGCGGAGGCTTGGGAGTTGTTGTTTCCACAACCTCTGCCCTTGGCGCTGTTTCCGCGATAGCCACCTCTACTCTGTTTGTTGTATGAGGTTTGCGCACCACTCTTAGTGTACTGTGTTTGCTGGGACATTTGACCTCTGGAAACACCTCTATTGCTTGAGCGACGAAAGGTACTACCCCTGAACTGCTGGGACTGGAGAGCCCCCATAGACTTTGCAGTCTCGGTGTCTTTTTTGATTTTTTCCAGGGTGGTGTCCACCTCAGGTCCAAATAAGTGATCAGGGTTCACAGGCTGATTTAGGATGGTGGTTTGTATCTCCGGTTTGAACCCGGAGATTCTGAGCCAGGCCTGACGCCGCAACATTACACTGGTGTTAATGGCCCTGGCCGCGGTGTCCGCAGCGTTCAGTGCACACTTAATAGAAGCATTTGAGATGAGTTTCCCTTCCTGAATGAGCATCTCTGCTGCCTCCTTATATTCGTCTGGCAAGCGTTGTAACAGGGTTTCAAGTGTATCATAATGTGCCCTGTCATATCTGGCCAAGAGTGCCTGCGTGTTAGAAATGCGCCAAATATTGGCCGCTTGAGCCACCACCCTCTTCCCTGATGCTTCTAGCACCTTAGATTCCTTGTCAGGGGGAGGAGCATCACCAGTAGCTTGTGAATTTGCCCACTTCCGGGCATTAGAAACAACTAGCGAGTCCAACGGCAACTGGCCCTTGATGTAGGTAGGGTCGCCAGGTGCCGGCTTGTATTTTTTTTTCAATTCTGGGGTTTATAACCCTGGCACGTGGGGTTTCTTTAAAAATGTCTGCAGCATGTTTCAAGACACCCTTCAGCATTGGCAGAGTCTTAACGGTCTTTTCAGAGGTGGAAAAGGTGTCAAACAGAAAGTCTACATCAATAGGGTCAGCATGAAGCTGGACGTCATGATTCTTGGCTGCCCTCTCAATAAGCGCATTAAATGCCGCAGAATCCTCAGTAGGGGAGGTTTTGACAGCATACACTTGAGTGTCCGGGGCAGTTTGTTGATCCCCTGGGTCTGCAGCATCTGCCAATGTGTCATGCTGATCTTCAGGATCAGTGTCGGCAGGGTAGTTGTATTCCTCATAGTCACCTTCCCCAGCCTCCACATCCGAGTAAGTGGGCGAGATTGGAGCAGTGTCCTGAGCACGTGGATTAATCAGTTCAACAAGAACTGGGGAATCAGTGGAATCCTTTTTCTTCTTCAAAGGAATTGTGTAGGACTCCATAGGCTGTGCTGGTGTGATCTTTCGCTTGTAAATGGAAAGTTTACCGGTGTTGGCGTCGATAAATTGTTCCGACTGCTCCTCGAGTAGGGGTTGTCGATGCTTTGTGCCTACAACTGCAGGGGTAGGCTTCGGCCCGGTGGACACCGTCATGGACGCCTCGACGACCTTCTTGGGCGCGAACGCCTTCGGCGCCACTTTAGGCGGCAGCGTGAACTGAATTGGCGCCGTTGACTTGTGCGGTTTGGTGGCTGGCTTCGGGGTGGAAGTATCCTTCGGATCGACCGCGGAAGCCTTGTCCTTAATGCGCTGCAACGAGTCCGACACCTGCTTCGTGAAGGATGCGGACGGTTTCGTCGACTCAACTGGTGCTCTCGAGCCACTACCATGAGCGGACTCGAGGGTAGCAGTACTCTTGGCCTTTTCGGACCGAAGGGTAGGATCGACAGCTTTTGGAGCTCCGAGTCCTTTGACTGTGTCGACGGCCTTTGGCGCCGACGGCTTCGGGTCGGCGGCTTTGGCAAGCGCTGTCGGTGCCCCAGTCTTCGGCTCGACGCCCTTGAGCGACTTCACCGATTCGACAACCTTCTTTGGCTTCGTCTGCACCGACAGGTCCGAAGACATGGAGCCGACCAAGGCGACAGGCGCTTTCTGTTTCGACGGCGCCTCTATCACTTTCGGTTTTGTCGAGACCGAAGCTTGTACCTTTGGTTTCGATTTGACCAATGGCGGCTCCGTAGAAGCGTCTTTCGAGACCGAAGCTTTCTCTTTCGGTTTCGATTTGACTAATGGCCGCTCCGCAGAAGTGTCCGTAGCCGGGAGACCGTGGACTTAGGTGTAAGATCTTGGGTAAGGCCACGTGGCGATCCCTCGACCTGAGCCTTAGTTAATGTCCGAACGGGGCATAGCTCTTCGTCTGAGCTATCTTCCGTGGCCCCATCGTCGTCTCCTACCTCGTCGACGACGTATTCAGTATCGAGCATTTCTACGTCTGCGTCGTAGTTGGGGTCGATCTCTGCCGCTGGAATGGAAATCGGCTCTAGAACTTCCTGCTCGTCTGCTTCCTCTCCCTCGGCATCGAAAATGTTCACCGGGTCAGGTGCCGACTGCTGGGCCTCCTGGCGCGCCAAAGTCGAATCGTCTTCTTGGAGCGAAAACGAGAACAAGCCATACAGTTGGCTTCATCGTGATCCGGCGACAGGCACTTGTTGCACACCGGGTGGACGTCGATGTGGGGATACTTGGAGTTGCACACGGGGCACCTCTTGAACGGGCTCCGTTCCATGATGTGTTGTCGAATAAGTCTCGTTGTGTTGACTGGGCCTCGAGCACCGAAGAGCCACGCGACTCCTCTGGATGTCCGACTCGGGAACTGAGCCGGAACAGAGCTGGGCACCGAACGCAAGACAATACCGACGATATAGGAAAGGCCAGTGGGCTGAAAAGAAAGTTTTTATCGAATCCGAACTTGAGTGATCAAATATGCATCCGAACCCAATGGCGGAAAAAAACAATCTGGGGATGGAGTCGATGCCCATGCGCACTGTAGTCCAGGGGAGGAGCCCCCTATCTCGTGATACTTCGAAGACTCTTCCAGGACAACAATGTGCAATCATCCGGACCCAACACTAGGCGGCGATCTATGCTATAGATATGAATTCAGCAGCCCACATGCCTCGAACACCCGTTTATACACCAAAGTAGTAGGGGGTAAAACTTCTGCTCCTGGAGTTTCTTTAGGACCTTGCTTGGGGTGTAATTAGCGAAAATGTTTTGTAGAACATGATCTATCTAAAATCCTTACGGTCAGGCTGGTGGAATTCTATAGGCCTTTTTTATTTTATAATGCTTGCAGGAAGCTGGCGCTTTATATGATAAAGCAAAAATTAAGTATCGTGCAAAGAGTCCAGGGGTTCCCTTATGAGTAGACAGGGACTTTCTCCAGCAACCCTAAGAGGCTCTTCAAGGGAGTAGTGTGGTCAAGCAGTCCTAGGTTTATCGGAGTGTTCGATATCTGCAAATACACATAATAGTCAATAAATGATGCACACAACTCAAAAAGGAGAGCCACACCAATTTATAAAAATAACACAAATATTTATATATGTTTAGGCACCAGAATCCATACGATCAGGTAAGTACATTTTTCTAGAAAAATACTTTTGAGTTTAAATAGTCGAGACAGCATTTTTCGGAAGCTGCAATGTTATCCTACGGGAGGATGGGTTTTGGGATAGGTCCAAGGCAGCACTGACATGTCACCTCCAGCTGCACTGGGGCGAATGGGTGTAGGATTGCAATACAGCGTTGGGAACTCATTGTTAGTCAATAGGGATCGGTTTGTGAGAAAAGAGGTTGTAGGTTTGGACTGGGATGCACAGGGTTGAACCGACCAAAGGGTTCAAGTCTTGCTGATGCTAATGAACGTGGGGACACCTGTGGTCCTCTTCTTCTCAGGCTGAGGCGGCGGGTTCAGGGTGTCCTTGGGGTGTCGGGTTTTTTCATCCAGAAGAGCTCACGGTTGAGGGGGCTTGCAAACAGAGCCTGCAGGCGATGACAGAGTTCACGAGGGGTGAAACCAAAGTGGACTCTGTCTCTTGAAGGTTTGGGGACTATGCTGGTGCCGTTGCTCTCTGGGTGCCGGAGACTCCCCTAAATACTGAAATTAGGGGCATTAGGTGATTGTAAGGTAGTAGCCCATGGCCACCTACTCCTGGGTTCCTACACCTCCCCCATATGACCACTTGCATCACCAAAATGGCTAACTCTGGAAAGTCACCTCCACTTCAGGTAGCCCACCGTAGTGGTGGTGGTGGTGGTACTGGCCTGGCCTGGCTAGCATATTTTTCTGTCAACCCCAGCCAAAGTCTCTGGACAAAGGAGGTCAGCTTTCTGTGAGAGAAGCCAGGTTCACATACCAAAAGCGATGGGCTATTTGAAGCTCCCCTGCCTTTGAATGATAATCGGCAGGTCATCCTGTGCGAAGGGGTGTAAAACACCCTGTGCCCGAGCAAGCTTCACTTCTGGACTCTTGAGAGCAAAGGCCCTAACCCTTGGGGGTCAGAAACTTGTCTCTGGTGACAAGCTGGCAAAACCAGTCACCCAGCGCACCGGTCGCTGGTAGGTTTTCAGGGGGAACCTCTAAGGGGGGCCCTCTATATGCAGGTATTAATAAATCCATCACTGGTATCAGTGTGTGTTTGTTAATACGAGATGTTTGGTTCCAAAACATCCCTATTTTCAGTGAAGCCATCATGTAGCTGGGAAACTTGTTTTCACCAGTGCCCAGCACATGTATTTAAAATGGCTTCCCTGTTCACTTGTACTTGAACCAACAGAGCTGACCAGAACACGAGCATATCTGCTCATGCAGGTATGACCTCACATGTAAGGTTCAACAGGTTTGTCTGGGTTTTACCCCCTGTCAAGGGCAAGAACCAAAAAGAGAATCTACGCTCATTTGCCAGCCAGTAAGGGATTGGGACCTTTTTACCCCTATCTCAACAAACATGACCTCACATGTAGTATAATGCACCCTGCCTTAAGGCGCCTGCCGTAAGGGTGACTTACCTATACTGCATACAGTGTCTGTAGACATGGCACACAGTGATGTGTGCCATGTTGTATTTTCACTTTTGTCTGCACCAAGACACACAGCCTGCAAATGCAGTCTGTATGTGTTTGGTGAGGGGTCCTTTAGGGTGGCACAATTCGTGCCACAACCCTTAAGGACCCTCTTCGGACTCAAAAGTATTGTCAATTGGAGAAACAATTGCAGTTTTGAGGAAAGAAATCTGGCACAGGGGACCCGGTGAGCAAGAACCCAGTGCACTTGCAGTTGAAATCACAACAAATTCCAGGACAAAAAGTGGGGTGACCATGTCAAAAGGGCACTTACCTACAATGCTCAAACCCTAGAATTACAGAGTTACAAAGTCCCTTGAGAAATGTCCATGCATACTACTGGACATGGATGGAGATGAGAGCTAATATTCCTTGAAGAAGACTGTATTACCCCTTAGATGTCAAACTGGAAGCATTATGTTCCTCAAAAAGAAAGTCTGTCAGTATGATGGAGTGAAGTCAAGCATGACGGACGTTTACATGAGCAAATAACATAGTATAAAAGCTTAGTTCTGGTGCATGCTAAAAAGATGGTTCTGAAACAAATTCAAAGTTATTAAAAAAACAAGATTTCACTAAAAGAATGTGTTTGTTCATTCTTTTGTAAAGAGAATAAAATGGCCAGCTTTGTGATAATAAAAGAAAAATAAAAAACGTGAAAACAATAGTGAAAATGTCTCAAAACAGGTTCCCGTTCGGTCAGTATGAAGCAGATAACCGAGGTGAGTGTGCAGATGCTGTAGTGTGCAACAAGGATGCACAGTACTACAGCTACAGTTTTAAATAATCAGGGACTGCACCCATTGCAGGATGGAGATAATACCCACAGGTTGGGAATAGAAAAAGAATTGGGCATTAATATTTTTCTGAAGCTTATATTCATCTATGGCATTGTAGTGCTGGCCAGTTTGCAAATGGCCAACATAAATGCATATTATTTCTCCATGTCTAGATCTTCCTCCTAATTGAGCATTTGAGAGCCATAATGCATCTATTCAATAGTTAGATGTACACCGTACTGCTCGAAATGTCATATTGAAACATTTTCGACCTCAGAAAGAGTCTAGTACCAGAAGTGCAATGCACAAAGCTATGATACTAACACACTTGTCTATTAACATCCAATGATAAGAGTATTAGGCTGTAAGAGCAGGCCAAACGTCCTTAGTTTGAATGTGCGCAGCTACATTCTGCTCACATTGCTCTCGCATATTCTTTTTTACTTAATTCCATATACACACCACTGCGGTTGTATAGCTGTGATGCTAAACAAATATATTTAAACCGGACACTTGGTATTCGATATATAGTAGTAAAATGAGCAGTACCCAAGTCGATGGTAACAATTTGTCTTTACCTCTGTTATTTGAGGTCTTCTGGATGAAATTTCAAGAACCACAAACTTTCATTCTAATTAATCAACACATTGTTTTGTTCTGATCTGGAGTATGTTAAACCTGCTACTAGTATACACTTATTAAATCCTTACACCATCTCCTCAATCATGATCTATTGTCATCCGCATATAATTAAAAGTCAAACATGGGGACAGCTAATCAATTCATATGTAATGTACTGAAGAATAAATAATGGGGAGCATGAATTTAATGAACCACACACTAGATTCTTGGGATTTGACACCAAATTCTCAATTTCATGGCATTCCCCCTAATATTTGCCTGCTGTAGGTGTTTTATTCGGTTCAGGGTGTTCAAGACGCCGGCTGCTGTTGCTCTGTCCTGAAGCACCGGAATACCAGACACCAATTTGTCACGAAAGGCAAGGACCAATACCGTCGGTCCAATAATATGAAAGGATTATTGTTGGCAAAGTAATTGTTCAATGTATCCCTACAAAGAACCCCTTTTATCTGTAACATTATTAGATGCCCAGGTTCTAGAAGGGTTCATCAGACTTTCCCGTTTTTCTAATCTATTTATTTAATCGTTTTTTTATAGCACGGACATGACCCTTGCTTGACCCTTGGATATGCTCAGACGTGAGTCCCTTGCTCACTTTGCCACTGGATTCAAGATAGCCTGGCTGATGAGGATTATGAATCCGAAACCGGTCCCAGGATGCTTGTTTCCGGTCCATGGAAGACATGGCTTGGCAGTTCGGGCTGGACTGGTCCCATGAGGCACAGGGTCAGACTGATTTGCTTATGGCCATGTCTTAACTGGGGTGGCGGAGTGAGCTAAAAAATGGTGATGGATTAAACCCAGATCAGTTGACTGGGGGTAAGTGGTTGATTTAACAGAGTAAAAAAATAATAATCTAAGCTCATTTACATGCATAGGAACATCTTAAATGTAACACTATCCCATGGGGATTAAAAGTCTGTAAGGTCCCAGTAATGTTTACTGATGACAAACAATATTTGACTCAGATTAGTAGAGTAGGGACTAAGGGGCACATGCGTCATTGTGTGCAATTGCGATTTCATAATTGCCATTATTAAGGAGTAGCAAATATGGAATCGCAATTGCCAATGCATGTAGGTTTCACAAAATTTTTTGCAATTCCTAAATATTCCTTAATTGTGAATTGCAAATTGCGATTCGCAATTAAGGAATAGCTTAAGGCCCATAGGAATAAATGGGAATTGCATGCGCAATTTGCGAGTACCAAATATGGACTTGCAAATTGCGCATGCAATTTCAAGAGTGCCAGGGTGCCAAAAGGACACCCTGATGCACCCCTGAAATTAGCATGTGACCACATTTTGCGCACACAAAGTGTGTGCATCATGAAACTTTGAAAAATGCACTTTTGTGCATTTTTCAAAGTTTTCGCAAATTACCACCAGCTTTGAATTGATGGTAATTTGCGATTCCTATTTGCAAAATTGCCACTTTTTTCCATCATGCATTGCATTTAGGGAATTGCAATTTGCAATTCCCTAAATGCATCCACAATTCAAGTAATCGAAATGAATATGCTACTTACCAGTATGCATCTGTTCTTGGCATGTAGGGCTGCTGACATTCATATCTATAGCATAGATCGCCGCCTAGTGTTGGGTCCGGATGATTGCACATTGTTGTCCTGGAAGAGTCTTCGAAGTATCACGAGATAGGTGGCTCCTCCCCTGGACTACAGTGCGCATGGGCATCGACTCCATCCCCAGATTGTTTTTAGCCATTGTGGCAAAGATGGAGTGTAATAGTGTAAGCGATGACCATGCTAAGAGTAAGTGTTAAAAAGTCTGCAGCCGCTACAGGCGCCGGGGAGGAGGGTGGGCGATATGAATGTCAGCAGCCCTACATGCCAAGAACAGATGCATACTGGTAAGTAGCATATTCAGTTTGAGGCATGTGGGCTGCTGAATTCATATCGATAGCACAGAATACATAGCAGTCCCTCCATTAACGGCGGCCGCCTGTGCCAGCTGCAGAAGTCTGAAAAAGCGTTTTAAGAACAGCCTGCCCTACATCTGCTTGCTGCTTGGAGTGGACATCTACACAGTAATGTTTAGTAAATGTGTGTGGTGTAGACCATGTGGCTGCTCTACAAATATCTTCCAAAGGGATATTACCAAGGAAAGCCATAGAGGCCCCCAACTTTCGGGTGGAGTGGGCTCTTGGAGAGACCGTTAAAGTGCGCTTAGCCTTGTGATAGCAAATCTGAATGCACTTAACGATCCACCTGGCTATACCTGCTTTGGAAATGGGGTTGCCTTTGTGCTGGGCTGAGAAGGCAACAAAGAGTTGTTGTGTTTTCCTAAAGTCTTTGGTCCTATCGATGTAGTACATCAGGGCTCGTTTGACATCAAGAGTGTGGAGCATTCTTTCGGCAACTGTTTCTGGGTTTTGAAAGAATGCGGGCAGTTCAATGGTCTGATTGACATGGAACTGCGAAACCACTTTAGGAAGAAATTTAGGGTTAGTGCGCAGCACCACCCTGTTGGTGTGAATTTGAATGAATGGCTCTTGTACCGTGAGCGCTTGTAGCTCACTAACACGTCGCAGAGAAGTAATGGCAAAGAGAAAAGCCACTTTCCATGTCAAGAACTGAATCTCACATGAATGTAGAGGCTCAAAAGGTGGGCCCATCAACCTGGTGAGGACCACATTGAGGTTCCATACAGGAGCCGGCGGGGTCCTGGGAGGGATGACCCGCTTGAGGCCTTCTAGGAAGGCTTTAATGGCAGGCACTCTGAAGACGGAGAGATGCTGCCTGTTCTGGAGATAAGCCGCTATGGCGGATAAGTGTATCCTGATGGAAGCGTATGCTAGATTGCATTTGTAAAGATGTAACAAATAGCAGATGATATTGGGAGTGGATGCATCTAGCGGATTGATGTTGTGTGTAGCACAGTAAATGACAAACCGCTTCCATTTTGCTGCATAGCAGGCTCTGGTGGTGGGCTTCCTTGCCTCCCGTATGATATCCATGCATTCAGGAGGCAAGTCAAGGTAGCCAAACTCTAAGACTTCAGGAGCCAGATCGTCAGGTTGAGCTGTTGCGGATCTGGATGCTGAATGTCGCCATGGCTCTGCGTTAAAAGCTTGGGCGTGAGGTGTAGCCTTTGATGCGGTACCACGGAGAGTTCTAGAAACGTGGTGTACCATGGCTGGCGTGCCCACGTTGGAGCAACTAGGATGAGAGTCATCGAGTGTTGCTTTAGCTTTCTTGCCACCAGTGGTATGAGAGGTGCTGGGGGAAAAGCGTACGCAAATCTGCCTGACCAGTTCATCCATATCGCATTGCCTTGCGACTGTGGGTGAGGGAACCTGGCGGCAAAGCTTTGGCATTTTGCGTTTTCCCTTGTGGCGAACAGGTCTATCTGTGGATGACCCCACTTCTGGAAGTACGGGCGGAGTACTGATGGATGTATCTCCCACTCGTGCATCTGGTGGCTGTACCTGCTGAGCAGGTCCGCCATCTGATTGTCCGTGCCTGGGAGGTGTTCCGCCATGAGGAAGATGTTCCTTTGAATGGCCCACTTCCACATGCTCTGAGCCAGATGAGACAACTGTTTCTGTCCCTGCTTCTGGATGTAGTACATGGCTGTCATGTTGTCCGTCCGGATCAACACAACCTTGTTGCACAGATGTACTTTGAATGCTTTCAGTGCCATGAAGATTGCCATCAGTTCTAGGTAGTTGATGTGCATCTTCTTTTGCTGTATTGTCCATAGTCCCTGCACTGTGTAGTGGAGTACATGAGCTCCCCATCCCTGGAGGGATGCGTCTGCCGTCAGGATGATCTGTGGGACAGGCTCTTGGAACGGTCGGCCCTTGCAAAGGTTGTGTGGATTCCACCAATGCAGAGAGTTGTATGCCCGACCGGTGACCAACACTAGGTCTTTTAACTGTCCCTGAGCCTGATTCCACTGATGCGCTAAGCATTCCTGGAGCGGACGCATATGTAACCTCGCGTGCGGGACTATGAAAATGCAGGAGGCCATCATGCCTATCAACTGCATGAACACTCTCGCAGGAAGCAAGTGTTGCGGTTGGAACTGTTGGATTAGCGACTGGATGTTGTTGATCCGCGCTGAAGTTGGCTGAGCCGTGGCTGCCAGAGTATTGATCGTTGCACCTAGATATTGCCGCACATGGGCTGGCTGAAGGTGCGACTTTGGATAGTTCAGGGAGAACCCCAGACTGTGAAGAAGGTGAATGGTGTGGGACATGTCGGCGGCGCACTGCTGGGCCGACTTTGCCTGAACCAGCCAGTCGTCCAGATAAGGGTAGACATGGATGTGTTGTCTCCTGAGGTGCGCCGCTACTGTCGCTAGACATTTGGTGAACACTCTGGGGGCTGTGGTCACTCCGAAAGGAAGGACCTTGAATTGATAATGCCGATTTTGAATGGTGAATCTGAGGTATTTTTTGTGTGATGGATGGAGTGGAATGTGGAAGTAAGCATCCTTGAGGTCTAAGGTTGCGAGGAAGTCTCCCTGATTGAGGAGCGGAAGAACCTGTTGCAGCGTTAGCATGTGGAAGTGTTCTGAGAGAATGTACTGGTTTAGGGGCCTGAGGTCTAGAATAGGCCTGAGGGACCCGTCCTTCTTCGGGATTAAGAAGTACAGGGAGTAGACCCCTGTGCCTTCCTCCTCCACTGGCACAAGCTCTATAGCGCCCTTTTGCAGCATGACGAGAACCTCCTGCTGCAATAAGTGCAAATGCTCTGTGGACATAGGACGGTGTTTTGGTGGTATGTTGGGTGGAGTGGATGTGAGCTCCAAACAATAGCCGTACTGGATAAGTTTCCTGACCCACCTGTCTGTGGTGATGGTTTTCCAGACTGGCAGGAACCGCTGGAGCCTCCCCCCGACAGGCGTGGAATGGTCGGGGGGCAGTGACAGGGCGTCACTGTTTGTTGGAGGCAGAGGAACGGGAGTTGTTGTTGCCTTTGCCTCTGCCCTTGGCGTTGTTGCCCCGATAACCTCCTCTATTCTGTTTGGGGTAAGAGGATTGCGCCCCACCTTTATTGAATTGTGTTTGCTGGGACATCTGGCCTCTGGAAACACCCCTATTGCCTGAGCGACGAAAAGTGCTCCCCCGAAACTGTTGGGATTGGAGAGCTCCCATGGACTTGGCAGTCTCGTGTCCTTTTTTATTTTTTCCAAGGTGGTATCCACCTCAGGACCAAATAATCTGTCAGGGTTAACTGGCTGGTTGAGGATGGTAGTTTGGATCTCAGGCTTAAATCCAGAGATTCTGAGCCATGCCTGTCGTCTTAACATCACACTGGTGTTAATTGCCCTGGCTGCAGTATCGGCAACGTCCAGTGCACACTTTATGGAAGCGTTGGAGATGAGCTTCCCTTCCTGGATAAGCATCTCCGCAGCCTCCTTATATTGGTCTGGGAGATGTTGCAACAGAGTCTCTAGTGTATCGTAGTGTGCCCTGTCGTAGCGCGCCAAGAGTGCCTGCGTGTTAGAGATACGCCATATATTGGCCGCCTGAGCTGCTACTCTCTTTCCCGATGCTTCTAGCACTTTGGACTCTTTGTCCGGGGGAGGAGCTTCACCAGTGGTTTGCGAATTCGCCCTCTTGCGGGCATTAGAAACTACCAGAGAATCCAATGGCAACTGGCCCTTGATGTAAGTGGGATCGCCAGGTGCCGGTCGGTATTTCTTTTCAATTCTAGGGTTGACCACCCTTGCCCGTGTGGGCTCTTTGAAAATGTCCGCAGCATGTTTGAGGACCCCTTTCAGCATTGGGAGGGTTTTCACAGTCTTTTCAGCTGCTGAAAAAGTGTCAAAGAGGAAGTCCACCTCCACAGGGTCAGCATGGAGTTAAACGTCGTGGTTCTTAGCCGCCCTTTCAATCAAGGCATTGAATGCCGTAGAATCCTCAGTGGGAGACGTTTTGATATTGTATATCTGAGGGTCGAGAGTGGGTTGCTGATCCCCCTGGTCACCCTGGTCACCTGTGTCCACCCATGCGTCCTGTTGTGCATCAGGATCAGCGTGGGTCGGGAAGCTGTATTCCTCATCTTGATCCCCAGCATCCTCGGCATTGGAATAAGTTGGCGAGGGCGTGGCAATTCTTTGAGTCCGAGGAGTCAATGGTTCGACCAAGACTGGTGCATCAGAAGCAGGCTGTTTGCGCTTTAAAGGAATGGTATACGACTCCAAAGGCGTCGTCGCCGTAATTTTCCGCTTGTAAAGCGTAAAGCGTAAGCATCGATGAAACGTTCCGACTGTTCCTCCAGTAATGGTGGTCGATGCGTCAAGCCCCCAGCCGGGAGAGTAGGCGTCGACCCCACAGCACTGTGCGTTTTCGCTTCGGGCGCCGCCCGTGGTGCGAAGGCCTTCGGTGCCACCTTCGGCGGCAACGTGAAGAGGAGTGGCGTCGATGACTTGGAGGTGGGGACCGACTGTTTCGGCGCGGAAGGCGTTTTGGGGTCTTCCGCCGAGGCCTTGTCCCTGATACGCTTGAGGGAGTCCGAGACCTGCTTCGTGAATGAAGCGGAAGGTTTCGCCGATACGACAGACGACCTCGGTCCAGCAACGTGGGAAGACTCGATCGTCGACGACTTTGGCTGGTCGGTCCGAGGCGTGCCCGTGTTGGTGTCCTGGGCAACCGCTTTAGGGGCACCAACCTTTGGCTCGATGCTCTTGCTGGTCTTCGGCTCGACGCCCTTTGCGGCCTTTGGTGCCGCGCCCTTGCTCGGCTTCGGCTCGATGCCCGATCCGGACTTCGGCTCAACGCCCTTGCTTGACGGAGTCTGGACGGCCTTTTTGGGCTTCAGCTCGACGCCTTTAGTCCGCTTCGGCTGGACAGATTTCACCGACTTTGCCGGGTCGACAGGCTTCTTAGACTTGGGCTGTCCCGACACCTCGGAGGACGAGGGTGTCGACGGTGGATCAGAAGGTTTCGGTTTAGATTGTGCCTGAACCACTTTAGGTTGTTTGGACACCGAAGATTTCACTTTCGGTTTCGATTTCTTTAATGGCGGCTTCATCGAAGTGTCCGTAGCCGAGCCTGGAGGCGGGGCCGTGGATCCTGGTAGAAGGTCTTGGGTAAGGCCGATAGGCGATCCCTCGACCTGAACCTTTGTAAGTGTTCGAACGGGGCATAGCTCGTCCTCTGAGCTATCTTCCATGGCCCCATAGGCCTCATCGTCGTCTCCTACCTCGTCGCCGACTTCTTCTACGGGTAGGTCTTCGACATCCACTTGAGGGTCGTAGTCGACTTCTTCCGCTGGAGGCGAAATCTGCAGGTGAACGTCGTGTTCGTCTGCTTCGTCGCTGTCGAAGATGTCCACCGGGGCCGACTGCCGGGCCTCCATGCGCGCCACGCGCCGAAGCCGAATCGTTTTCTTCGAACGAAACCTGGAACAAGCCATACAGTTGGCTTCATCGTGGTCCGGCGACAGGCACTTGTTCGCATAGAAGTACAGTAGCCTAGGTAGAGCGATCGCTTTCACCAGTGCGATGCGGCTGGGTACATTTTGCGGAAGAGAATTCCAAAATGATACTTGAGCTGTAAGTGACGATATTGTTCTCGTAAGATTACCGTCTAGCAAATCGGCGGGTTCACGATAAATTTGAATTCCCAGGTATCGAAAAACCGTTGGATACCAAAGGAGTCGTTCACCCATCACCGTAATCTCGCACTCTAGGGTGTCTGCAGCGAACGAGTATACACCTGATTTCGCCCAATTAACACGGAGCCCTGACACATCACCGAAGGTGCTGAATATGTCAGTGAGCGCGCACGGAAAGCAGGTTAGATCTTTAACATAAATCAGTAGATCATCCGCATAGAGGGACACTGAGTGTATCCCATCAGCCAAGAGGATGCACCAGGTCTCGCCAGAAGCACGTAGTTGTGCCACCAACGGTTCCATCATGAGTGCAAAAATTAAGGGGGAGAGGGGACACCCCTGTCTGGTGCCCCTACAAACACGTATCAGGGCAGAGAAAAGCTTTCCCGTTCGCACACGCACCACGGGAACAGAGTAAAGGAGTTCCACCATACGGAGGTAGGCTGCACCCAGACCAAATTTCTCCAACACTAGCGCGAGGTAGGTCCATTCTACCGAATCAAACGCTTTCTCGAGATCAAGAATCACGCACCCCGAGCGGGGCCACGGCTAGGCTCTGCACACAAAACAGTCTCCTTATATTGTAAGAAGTGCTGCGGGTGGGGACAAATCCATTTTGGTCTGCATGGACTAAGGTAGGGACCAGGGGCGCTAATCTCTGTGCCAGTGCAGCTGCTAGAATCTTACAGTCTGTGTTAAGAAGGGCGAGTGGCCTGTAGGACCCCATGTTTAGTGCGTCTCTGCCTGGCTTCAAAAGCGATATCACATTCGCTTCATTCAGTGATAAAGGGAGGGCAGCATCTTGAATTGCTGCCGCATACACCCGCAGGAGTTCCGGGACGAGAATGGTAGAATATGCCTTATAAAACTCCGCCAACAGTCTATCGGGGCCTGGGGACTTACCGTTGGAGAGAGAGAATATAACAGCACGAAGTTCCTCTGCCGTAAGCGGCGCGCCCAGCTCCTCACACTGTGTATTGGTGATTGTCGGTATTGGGAGGTCTGACAAGTACTCCGAGATATCATCACTAGTGGCTCGCAAACGAGAACGGTATAAGCTTTCATAGTGACTCGTAAAGGCCTCATGTATAGCCCTCTGTGTGTAAACAACAGCACCATGCGTGGTGCGAATTGATGATACCGTAGCGTCTGGGAGTCTTTCCTTATCAGCCAAGTCAATAGCCTACCAGGCTTATCCCCAGCGTGGTGTGTACGTGCCGAGTGTGCAGCGTAGTTTACGTTTTTTAATCTATCTAGGAGTTTCGCATGTTTCCCACGGCTTTCCACTAGTCTCGCATCATCTCCCTCCACTGCTTCGCGCTCATCTGCTAGTAGTTCAGATTGTACCCGTGTCAAGTCTCTATCCACCCGACGCCTCAGTCCCGCTTGTGCGCCCAGACAATGTCCTCTCGTGACTACTTTAAATGCGTCCCACTCAACTTGTGGGGTGGATGCAGTATCAGTGTTTTCCTCAAAATATCGTAATATACAAGTCGAAAGCAATTCCCGGAATGGGGCATCTAATAAGACATCTGGCTGGAGTCTCCACGTGGGGATTGGGGGGTGTGGGCGTTCCCAGGCAAAGTCAAGGGTATGAGGGTTGTGATCAGAGTGGGTGCGACCCAAATAGCAGGAGTCGGTGACAAGGGGTAGTAGGTCACTAGTCAACATAAATCTGTCAAGTCTAACATGTTTTTTCAAAAAGGGGGTGGTGATGGACAGAGTATCTGAGTTAATCAGAACACTCCTACCCAGTCAACAGATCAGTGCTTGATCCATCACCGTTTTTTAGCTCACTGCACCATCCCAGTTCAGAACCTGGCTATATGCAAATTAGTCTGTCCCTGGACCAGTGCATCGTGGGAACAGGGCAGACCAAACTACCAAGCCAATTCTTCACTGGAAAGGAAACAAGCTTCCGGGGACCGGTTTCTGGCATTACAGCCGTCTTCGGCCCGGCTTGCTTGAATCCTGATGGTGCAATGAGCAAGGGACTCATGTCTGAGCATACCCTTCCACAGTGAGCTAAAAAACGGTGATGGATCAAGCCCTGTTCTTTGGACTGGGTAAGAGTGGTCTGCTTAATTCAGGCACTCTGTTCATCACCACCCCCTTTTCTGAATCATTTTGTCCACCATAAGCGTGGAAGGGTATACTCAGATGTGAGTCCCTTGCTCATTGCGCCATCAGGATTCAAGCAAGCCGGGCCGACGACGCCTGAAATGGCAGAAACCGGTCCCCGGAAGCTTGTTTCCTTCCCAGTATAAGAATTGGCTTGGTAGTTTGGTTTGCCCTGTTCCCATCATGCACTGGGACAGGAACAGACTAATTTGCATATAGCCAAGTTCTGAGCTGGGATGGTGCAGTGAGCTAAAAAACGGTGATGGATCAAGCCCTGATCTTTGGACTGGGTAAGAGTGGTCTGCTTAATTCAGGCACTCTGTTCATCACCACCCCCTTTTCTGAATCAAGTCTGACATGTAGCGCATGGGCTCACGAGTAATACGAGTAAGTCCTCGTGTTGGGATTGTGACTGCGCCAGGTGTCAAAAAGATCCCATTGCATCACCCAATCAGCGAATGCTCTCGATGTGCCATGCATCGTCACATTCGCCAGAGGGGGGGATGACCTGTCTAGCGTGACATCAACAACACAATTATAGTCACCTCCTAGTAAAAGTGGCACACCCGGCCATGACGCTATCGCTGTCGACAGTCGTGTGAGAAATCGCCCTTGGTCAACATTGGGAGCATAAACAGAAGCTATGAGTATGTCTTGTCCATCTAGCCTTCCCTGAAGTAACACATATCTGCCCTCATCATCTATGCTGCTGCGTGTGAGTGCAAAGGGGACTCCCGGGCGAATCCATATCAGAGCCCCACGCGCGTATGCTGAGAAACTTGTGGCATATAATTGTCCCCTCCACCTGCGGCCTAGTGTATGTGCCTCTGTGTCTGTCAAGTGTGTCTCTTGTAACAGTGCTACCTGCACCTGGTGCCGCTTGAGATATGAGTATACTTGGTAACGGCGTGAGGGGGTATGCATACCACAGACATTCCAGGAGCAAAATTTAATTGCAGACATTTCGATTTGTCTTCCCCATCCCCCAAGTCCATCCCCCGCCCACAACCCCATGACCAGTAGCACAACAGATCAGATCGACATAAAGTGCATTGCGTTCGAACCATACCATCCCACCATCGCGCCAACACACATCAGAAGGAAGAAAAGGAAGCACCAGACCCATAACTATGGAAAACAGAACTACAATGCAAAAAGGTCGACTGCGGAACATGCCGTCGTTCAAACGCTCTAGTGAGCTCTAACTGTTCTTAAGTTCAAGGGGGGTTCACTGAGTGTTTATGTTAAGTGTACAAAGGGTTCATGCAGGTAGGGTGTGGGTGTACTCCCACCACCACAGGCAGTTAGTGTCTTATAGTTCATCCCCAGCAAGAGTTCCCGATGGCTGGGGCTGAGTGTTCGAGGGGGTCGAGGGACAGGCGACCAGCAACTATACCAGGCGAGTCACAGGCAAGCACTTACCATCGGGAGGGCACGTCCGCTTCCCCCGCATAAAGTCTGGACTCACCCTTGGTAGGACTGTTCATAGCAGGGCACCAATGGAAGGCCCAGCATCCAGATCCACAGCTCTCGAGTTTTTCCCTCGCCATAGTGCCTGCAAATCACTTTCAGCGGCTCCCCTGCTCATCAGTAGTGCAAGTGCGCAGAGATCGCAGGCGGATATTCTCGTTTCTCTGTACTGGTGGCCAGCAACTCTGTGACAAATTCAGTGGAGCAAATCAGCCGTCTGTGGCGTGACCTCTGGAAGATCCGTTGACACTTGGGAATCGGGCAACCCATATATGTATTCGTCATCACTCACCTGACCCTCAGGACTTGCTCCCGGGGCAGGGATTTTTGTCAGCGAGCCACTGATCTCCGTCACTCTGCGGATAGCCTCCTGTTGCTCTTCATGTCGGTGTTCAGGTGTAGGGTCCACATTTGCTTCCTGGCGCACCGAGCTGGTCGTTGAAAGTCTCCTGCGCCTGTGCCGTCTAGCACTCCCGCCGCGACGCGTCCTCGGGGGCATTCCACCAGGCTCCGTGTCAACACCCGAGTCAAGCCAAGTTTCTGTGGCCTCCGGGGTATTGAAAAAATGTGTCTTATCTTGAGCCATGACTCGCAGACGTGCAGGGAATTGCAATGAATATTTGAGAGCCAGGCGGCGGAGTCGTTGCTTCACTTCCAGAAAGGAGTGTCGTTGACGCTGCACCTGTATTGTGTAATCTGGAAAGAACATGATGGTTGCATTGTCAATCCTGACATCTGGTAATTTTCTAACCTCACGTAGAATGGTGTCACGATCGCGATAGTTCAACACGCGAATGAGCATGGGTCTCGGGTTTGAGCCCTCAGGGGGAGGTCGGGTTGGCACGCGGTGGGCGCGCTCCACTACAAAGTGTTGCGAGAGGGTACCTTCCGGCAGAATGTCTCTAAGCCAACGCTCCACATGTTCCGGCGCTTCTCTCGGTTCCCATCTCTCCGGCAGGCCCACTATGCGGATGTTGTTCCGTCTCGCCCTCCCTTCCGCATCTTCCGCGCGATCTTCTAGAAACTCCACTCTGTTGAGAAGGTTTTGAACGTGTTTGTACATCTGGGTGATTTTGGGGGACAGCTCTGTCACTGTAGCCTCCAGAGTTGTTGTGCGCTCAGAAAGTTTTTTGTGGTCAGCTCGGAGATGCGTCATATCAATGGCCACGCTATCAATTTTAGTCTCCAAAGAGGTGCGGGTCAGCTGCATTGATTCCTCCAGTCTCTCCATAGCCGCCAACATCGTGTCTAGCTTAGAGACGGTGTGATCCGCGTCAGTCTGTTTCGCCATTTTCCCCTTCACCTGTGCGCCGCCTGTCACAGCTTTTGTTTTAGGTCCCACAGACATGGGAGGCCTCAGAGTATCCAGTTAAGGGTGTGTTCCAGGGGATCTCCCTATGTTTCCGCCAAAGTGAGGCCCTCTAGTGGGACACCGCAGGCCCCCCTCTAGGAACCCAGGGCCTCCGTGTTTCGCTGAACGCCGCTGCTGCACTTGGTGTGGGGACGGGCAACTCAAATGGGAGTAGCGATCACAAAGTAGTGTAGCAGGCCTCAGGCGCAAGGAGAAGTCAATGGTTCAGTCAGCCTGCACGGCTTATGTAAAGATGTAGCGCTACAAGAGGTGTAGTCCAAGCAGGGTGTTCATGCTTGTAAGTTGCACACCTCTGCGCCGTTACTGGAAATGTCTGTGCTGCAGTAACGAGGTCCGCCAATGAGTCGCACTTGTTCTCCTCCTCTGTCGTGGTCTCCGGATTGGCCCCTCCACGTGTCTTGCAGTCACTCATACATGAGGATGTGCGTGCACGTCAATCGTGAGGGGGATCACCCTGTAGGGGGGCCAGGTGTATAGCAACGCCACAGCAATATCCGGGTCCGTCCCCGTCGCTCCGAGTTCCCGGTGTATCGGGCGCTACTTGGGGGCCGCGTCCACTTCCCCCAGGCTGGGCGATTCTCTAATCTGTACCCGGGTCTAAGGTCGAGTACGCGGGATGTATTGCCTCATAGGCGCATCAGCAGCAGGGATGGGCAGGCGTCAGGGCAAGGTCCACAGAGGATCACCGCCTCTCCCCCTCAATCGTGTCGTGGTTTATTCCTCTGGAGCGCGCGGAGAATCAGGACCAACACCTCCCGGTCAGTAGTCAGCGGGGGGAGTCAGCTACGATGCCTCCCCCGTCGTACTCCCCCCCCCAGCGTGAGGCACAGGCGGCTCGGGTCCACGCCGCGGCAGGGGGGGGGGACAGCACGGACACCCACCTCCAGGCGTCAGAATCAGCAGGGCTCCAGCCGCGCGCTCGGGAGGCAGCAACTCCCCCGCGTCTCACCGCCGCAGTGCCCAGCCGGTAGGCCGCGTCCCCGGCCTCAATTATCCGCTTCTGCCCAACGGAAGCAGCCCCAGCCCGGGGTGGCTCAGTCACAGCTTAGCGGGGCCGGTCAGGATAAGCGGTCGAGTGTTGCTCCCAACAAAGAGGAGCGGCGCGCCTCCGCGCCATTCGTCGCGTACGGCAGGCAAAGTCTAACGGCCTCTACGCCACAGCAAATCGTGGCCGAGGATCTCCAGCCGTTCTCCTGCCCACGCGGCTATCAGCGGAGGGGGGCAACCGCCACCCTGCCCCCCACAAGTTCACCACCGCTCCTCGACGGGGGCGGGTAGGGCTCGACGGCGCTTCTGGATCACCGTCTGCCTCCGTCGGGCCCAGTAGGCCTGCAAAGTCCCCGATCTCGAGTGACACCACTCGCCGGCAGGAAGCGTTCGTCGGCGGGCTGCCCGGGGCTACACGCCGCCGGAGCAGTTCGCTCGGGGCAAAAGTCCTCAAAGTTCAGCAGCCAGGAGTCAGGCGTGTCGGGCTCTCCCGCTGACGATTCCGAGCCAAATCAGAGAAAGGTGACGGAGAAATAGCCTGTGGTAGGGGAGCTTCTTACGGAGCTCTACCCAGGCACGTCCGCCATTGTTGCGTGCTCAGCCACGCCCCCCCGTCACAGGTACCCTCATGATTCGTATACGGTGCTGCGGCACTTCTTTACGCGGTTAGAGGCGCCGTCACATCCTGCAGCGAAGGAGAGGCCAGTTCTGTAGAGGGATGCGCTGGGATCGCTCCTCTACAGCGCCGCAGGATTCTAAGCGCTATGGTGGACATGAGCGCCCTGAGGACAGGTGCGCACAGCCCAGTGGGGAGGGCGGGGTGACCTGCCCCAGGATGGCATTACAAGGATGACATTCAGTGGTGAGTCAGAATATATGTAGGTGGTAGCCATTACGGCCAGTGGCCGTATCCCGCCCTGCCTAGTGTGAGTGAGTGCATAGTGAGTGTGCAGAGTGAGTGTGAGTGCAGAGTGAGTGTGAGTGCAGAGTGTGAGTGTAGAGTGTGAGTGCAGAGGGAGTGCAGAGTGTGAGGGAGTGCAGAGTGTGAGGGAGTGCAGAGTGTGAGGGAGTGCAGAGTGTGAGGGAGTGCAGAGTGTGAGGGAGTGCAGAGTGTGAGTGCAGAGTGTGAGTGCAGAGTGAGTGCAGAGTGCAGAGTGTGAGTGCAGAGTGAGTGTGAGTGCAGAGTGAGTGTGAGTGCAGTGTGAGTGCAGAGTGCAGTGTGTGTGAGTGCAGAGTGACTGCAGAGTGTAGAGTGACTGCAGAGTGTAGAGTGACTGCAGTGTGAGTGAGTGCATAGTGTGAGGGACTGCAGAGTGAGTGCAGAGTGAGAGTGACTGCAGAGTGACTGCAGAGTGAGAGTGACTGCAGAGTGTGAGTGAGTGCAGAGTGAGAGTGAGTGCAGAGTGAGAGTGAGTGCAGAGTGAGAGTGACTGCAGAGTGAGAGTGAGTGCAGAGTGAGAGTGAGTGCAGAGTGAGAGTGACTGCAGAGTGAGAGTGAGTGCAGAGTGAGAGTGAGTGCAGAGTGTGAGTGAGTGCAGAGTGTGAGTGAGTGCAGAGTGAGAGTGACTGCAGAGTGAGAGTGACTGCAGAGTGAGAGTGACTGCAGAGTGACTGCAGAGTGAGTGTAGAATGACTGCAGTGAGAGTGACTGCAGAGTGACTGCAGAGTGAGAGTGAATGCAGAGTGACTGCAGTGAGAGTGACTGCAGTGTGTGAGTGCAGAGTGAGAGTGACTGCAGAGTGAGTGCAGAGTGTGAGTGAGTGCAGAGTGAGAGCAGAGTGTGAGTGAGTGAGTGCAGAGTGAGAGCATAGTGAGAGTGACTGCAGAGTGAGAGTGACTGCAGAGTGAGAGTGAATGCAGAGTGACTGCAGAGTGGGAGTGAATGCAGAGTGACTGCAGTGAGAGTGACTGCAGTGTGTGAGTGCAGAGTGAGAGTGACTGCAGAGTGAGAGTGAGTGCAGAGTGAGAGCAGAGTGTGAGTGCAGAGTGAGAGTGACTGCAGAGTGTGTGTGAGTGAAGAGTGAGAGTGACTGCAGAGTGAGAGTGACTGCAGAGTAACTGCAGAGTGAGAGTGACTGCAGAGTGAGAGTGACTGCAGAATGAGAGTGACTGCAGAATGAGAGTGAATGCAGAGTGACTACAGAGTGACAGTGACTGCAGTGTGTGAGTGTGCAGGGTGCACAGTGTGTGAGTGTGCAGGGTGAACAGTGTGCGAGTGTGCAGGGTGAACAGTGTGTGAGTGTGCAGGGTGAACAGTGTGTGAGTGTGTAGGGTGAGCAGTGTGTGAGTGTGCAGGATACGAACACTCTAAGTCCACCACACACACACACATAATACCACACATAATACCACACATAAGACCACACACAAGACCACACACAAGACCACACACAAGACCACACACAAGACCACACACAAGACCACACACAAGACCACACACAAGACCACACACAAGACCACACACAAGACCACACACAAGACCACACACAAGACCACACACAAGACCACACACAAGACCACACACAAGCCCACACACAAGCCCACACACAAGCCCACACACAAGCCCACACACAAGACCACGCACAAGACCACGCACAAGACCACGCACAAGACCACGCACAAGACCACGCACAAGACCACGCACAAGACCAAACACATAAAACCACACACACCACTCACACTACACACACCACACACACACTACACACCACACACACACCACACACACCCCACACTCTCACTACCACACTCTCACCACCACACACTCACCACCACACACTCACCACCACACACTCACCACCACACACTCACCACCACACACTCACCACCACACTCACCACCACACACTCACCACCACACACTCACCACCACACACTCACCACCACACACGCAACCACCACACACGCAACCACACACACAACCACACACACAACCACACACTCACACATCACCAGCCATAAGTGCACGCTTTCACTGGGCAAAAACACCACCAGCCGTCAGTGCACGCTTTCACCGGGCACAAACACCACCAGCCGTCAGTGCAGGCTTCCACCAGGCACGCAACACCAGACGTCAGTGCACGCTTTCACCAAACACACACGCACCACCAGCCATCAGTGCACACTTTCCCCAGGCACACACAACACCAGCCGTCATTGCATGCTTTAACCAGGCGCACTCACCACCAGCCGTCAGTGCACGCTTTCACCAGGCACACACACCACCAGCCGCCTGTGCTCGCTTTTACCAGGCACACACACCACCAGCCGTCAGTGCACGCTTCCACCAGGCACACACCTCCAGCCGGCAGTGCACGCTTCCACCAAGCACACACACCACCAGCCATCAGTGATCAATTTCTACAGGCACACACACCACCAGCCATCAGTGCACACATCAATTGTTAACGCATCCACAGTTAACTATTGTAGCAATCGCAGTATGGTGCACTTTACTTTTAAACATATTCATCTAAAGCGCAGCATGCCACTATTGCTACAATTCCAATCCAACCCACATAATTCCACTACACACCACATGCATTCACTCCATAACACATGGCTAAAAGACATTGCCATTTACAATGCCATTAGCTCTAACTCAAATAAATCCGAGACCTATTGCATTTCCAATGCATGTTTACAGTTGCTCGGAGCATTTTGGATTCTTGAAGATACACAAATTTCTACGTTCTCATCGTGTTTTAGCGTTTCTACACACGCATATAATATTAGTGACTGTTGTTTTTTTATGAAAACATTCTGCACTATATCTCAACTCAACTTAGACAAAAGGAAAACAGCTAGCATATTCTTTACTCCATAGAGTGTTCTCTGTGTTTGTCAACTGGTATTAATAGCAAGATGGACAATCAAAATTCAATAATTACACCCCCCATCTTTTTACCATCACCAGGTCCTCTTTCAATTGAATGGGAGGACTGGCTACCAATCTTCGAGAACTATATAGAAGCTATGGATGGTTCCGAATTCAGTGCTATAAGGGAAAAAGCTTTATATTAAATAATTTGGGGAAAGAAAGGCAACGCATTTTTAAGTACTTGCCAGTAGCCACTTTACCTGATGGAAATGTTATTGAAGATGTGTATATAGAAGCTAAAAAAAGGCTAGAAATCAGATTTGCTAAAGAGATAAACATTGTTATGAACCGTTATCAGTTCTATACACACAGACAAGAAGCAAATCAGTCCATTGATGATTTTGTTTCAAAGCTTCGTGAATTATCCCTAAAATGCAAATTTGGAGCAATGACAGACGAGTGGTACGAGTTCAATTGATAGTCCAATGCAATTGCAAGAAAAGAAAGACTATGGGCAGCCAAGAACCCATCACTAAAGGATGCAATAGATATAGCCAAAATACTTGAACAATCACAATATTGTATGCGAGAATTGAGTAAGAAACAAGAGAGTATTTTTGAGAATGTCTCAGTAGTCTCTAGTGAAGACTCTGAAGTAGCAGCCATAAACAAGTCAGGGAAATTTACTCGAAGAGGCAGGCAACAATTCAGATCGTGCTATAGGTGTGGCGGCTTATCTCATAATGCTGATTATAGGAAATGTGCTGCAATTGATAAGAATTGTTTGAAATGTGGGTGCAAAGGCCATTACTCTAATATGTGTAGAAAATCATTCAAACAAAGGGTAGCCGTAATTGATTTATTTATTCAAAGTTTTATATAGCGCGAACAAGATCCTTACAGATATCAGAGCGCTTCACAGAGACAGGGTAGGGGCAGTAGGAATGAACAGCGGTAATGGGAGCAACGTAGTAGTCACTAACATGATAGGATAGTAATAACAAACTTAGAACATATCAATGTACAATCAGGTAAAGCAGTATCATGATAAGATAGTAATAATATACATAGAACATATCAATGTACAATCAGGTAAAGCAGTAATATAAGACAGCACAGGTCATTGATCCCACTACAGAGGTGTTCAGGTACACCTTGGGTGTGTGGACGGTTTATACCAATGTTCTGGTATAGAGGGAGCACTGAGTGGGGGCATCGGGAGGGTGAATCAGTGATCCACGTGTATCATATCTTGGTCGGTAGTATGAAGGTAGCGTAGTAGTGCCCCATCAAGTAGAGGTATACTGCCAAAAGACAAGGTGTGCATTGAAACAGTGCAATGCTGGGTCTGTGATCCAGCACCTATAAGGTTCAGGAGATCTTGGCCAGTAGGATGGTTTTCACCTCTTTCTTGAAGAGTGCAGTGGAGCAGATACGCCTTGTTTCAGGAGGGAGCGCATTCCAGATCCTGGGTGCCATTCCTGAAAAGGAGCGCTTGTAAGTTTTCTCTTTCCGGAATCTACGAGGTTTCAGAAGTAGATTTTTTGAGCTTCTATTGGATCTCGAACCTCCTGATATAGACAACTTTTGAGCGAGGTAGTTGGGTGCATTGTGGTGCACCGCCGCGTGTGTCATAACTGCAATTTTTAGCTGTATTCTGGCTTCAATAGGCAGCCATTTTAGGGACTTTAAGTCTGGGGATATATGCGAATGTTTTCTTGAGCCAGTAATGAGTCTTGCGGCAGCGTTCAGGGAGGCTCTTAGGGGTGCTGTTGTGGATAGCGGGAGTCCGCTGAGGGCCACAATTCCGTAGTCTATTCGAGGGATGACTAACGCTTGTACAGCAGTTTGGAAGTCTTCAGCAGGGAGGAAGGGTTTAATTTTCCTCAGTGTGTTGATTTGGAAATTAGCTGCTTTTGTGGCTTTGCTGACATGCTGCTGCATGTTGAGCTTGGCATCCAGTGTGATGCCTAGAGATTTCGCTGAGTCTACGATGGTGGGTTGGACATTGAGTGCTGTAAGGTTGTTGAGCCATGTTTGGGTGGTGGAAATTTTCTCCGGGGGTGAGATGAGTAGGAACTCAGTTTTCAGAGCATTTAGTTTGAGGTGGTTATCGGCTAGCCAAGATTGAGTGTTAATAAGCGTGGAATTCAGATGTTTGATATCTTCCGGGGATTGAAGCTTTAGGTACAGTTGTGTGTCGTCGGCGTACATATGGAATTGGACATTGGAAGCTTGGAGCAAGGTGGCGAGCGGTTCCATGACGAGGTTGAACAATGTGGGGGAGAGGGAGGATCCTTGTGGAACACCTAGATCTGCAGGCACAGGTGAAGATAGCACATTGTCGATCTTGAACTTCTGAGACCTGTTGTGAAGGAAGGACGAAAACCATTTGAGAACAGTTCCCGATAGACCCATTCTAGTGCTTAGCAGCTCCAGCAAGTTCTCATGTTTGACCGTGTCAAATGCTGATGAGAGATCAAGAAGGATGAGGAGGCAGGACTCATTGCGGTCAAGAATTTGGAGGGCATCATCAATTATGTGTGTCATAGCTGATTCCGTGCTATGTTTCGCTCGGAAGCCTGATTGATGCGAATTGAGGAGGTCAAATTGGTCAATGTGTTTCGTTAGTTGGAGTTGGACACATTTCTCCAGTAGTTTGGCCAGGGTGGGGATGTTGGTGATGGGTCGGTAATTGTTTAGGTCAGACGGATCAGCTGTAGGTTTCTTGAGTATAGGCGTGACTTGCCCAACCTTGAGGGAGTCTGGAATGAGGCCTTGTTGCAGGGAGCAGTTGACGATTTTGGTCCAGAGAGGGAGGAGCAAGGGGATGAAGTCTTTTACAGCATTAGCAGGTAGAGGGTCTGTGAGGTGATTAGAGGGCTTCAGGGTGCAGAGCAGTTTGTGTATTGTTTCTTCCGAGTAGGTATCGAAGTGCAGCCAAGATGCCTTGTTTTTAGGTTGAGTGTTGGCCATTCTGGTGTGGTTGGGGAATCGGCTTACATCCATGATGAGGTCGTTTCTTATGTTGTCTGTCTTTAGCTTAAAGAAAGCAGAGAAGGCTTCACAGTGTGGGGTGTCGCTTGTTGTGCTGTTTGATTGTGAGGGTTGTGTTTTAGTTTGGGTCTTGATTAGTTCGAACAGTTTTCTTGGCCTGTTTTTTGCTTGATCCAGCTGGCGGCTGAAGAAGTCCATCTTTGTGCGCTTTATTTTCCTGAAGTAGGCATTTCTCTTGTTTTTAAGCCTTTTGAGGTGCAGTGCTGAAGGGTCCGATCTCCAGGTGCGCTCTGCCAGTCGCATAGTACGCCTGTCGTCATTGAGTCTGTCATCATACCAGGGGTTAGAAGTTTTGGTGGAGACTCTCTTCAGTTGCAGTGGGGCGACTTCATTGACTATTGTATTCATAGATTCAAGGTAGTGGTCGGTCAGTGAATGGACATCCGTGGCACCAGAAGGGGGGAGGAGGAGATTGCCGAGGTGGGGAGGCAGGGTAGAGGGGTTAAGATTCTTCATGTCCCTTTTCCATGTTTTGGATTTGATTGGTTGAGCCGGGTTAGGTTTAACTTTTTCATTGATAAAGAAGGTGATAATGTGGTGATCAGACCAGTCGCAGGGTAGGATCGCCTCCAGTTGTGTAGAATTCGCTTTGGCAATGATGAGATCAAGTATTGAGCCTTTGTCGTGTGTTGGGCTGTCGCATATATGGGTGAGGTCAAGCGCATTAAGGAAAGTTTTGAGACTATTCACCACTGTGTCTTTCTGATCGTTCCAGTGGAGATTGAAGTCCCCCAGGTAGACTTGGGTGGTCTGCCGACCGGCATTAGAAGTGATCATGTCCATGAGTTGTTGGGTGAATATGAGGTTGTCACCAGGCGGGTGATAGATGAGATGTAAAGCACAGACTTGTTTGCCCTCGCTGGTGATGTCGAGGCAGAGGAGTTCACAGGAGGAGAGGGAGGGGGAGGTGACTTTAGTAACGGAGAGGTTGCTCCTAAAGATGCATGCAATTCCCCCGCCCGTTTTGTCTGAGGACCTGTCTAGCCTAATGATGTGATAGTTGGGGGGGACTAGTATGTCCATAATCGGGGTAGAGGCTTCAGTAAGCCAAGTTTCTGTTAGAATGGCTAGGTCCAGATCCCTAGCTGAGACGAGATCAGCGATGTCGGAGGAGTGTCTCTGGGCTGATCTGCAGTTGAGTAGGATGCATTTGAGTTTGGGAGAGAGAAGGGTGGTCGAGCTTTCTAGAGTGAGGGGAACTTTCCTGAGATTGTTAGGGACGGAGCCTCTGTTGTTGAGTGTTGGGAGCCTCAGAGGGTCTGTAAGAATAGTGGGTATGGGGATGTGTGTGTTGGATAAGTGTTTTACCGGGCCTGGGCCATAAGAGCGTAGGAGAGAGCATAGGTCGCGGTCCGACAATGTGTTGAGGACACGACGGGGGCGGTGGGAGTTATTGCGAACGGGGATAGTCGGCCAGCGCGGGTGTCGTTGAAGGCGAGGGTATGTAGTGCGTCGTTTGTAGGGTAGAGGGATGATGGGTGGTAGTCTGGGCTGTGATGAGAGAAGGTCTTTGATTGCGTGGACATCTTTTTTGATTTGTCGAAAATCCTCTTTGATTTGTTGGAGGTGGATAAAGTCAGGTTAGGAGGTGCATTGGGGGTGGTGTTGGTGGTGAGAGCCATTGGTGAATGGTTGTGTAGGAGCTGGAAAGCGGGCAGGGTATCGAAGGAGGGGATAAACTAGCGTTGTTGGAATGTTCTGCGGTGCTAGTGAGTGGGATGTCCTTCAAAGTGTGGGCGTGTTTGTGGGCGAGGGGTGTAGGTGAAGTAGGCGGTGAGTGGGAGGCATAGGTAGTGAAGTCAGTGGGAGAAGGTGCCGGTGAATAGAAGAGTGAGTGGAGGCTGGAGACAGAGGGGGAGACTGGAGGGTAGTGCGGGCTGAGAATAGGAGGAGGGAGAGAGGGGGATGCTAAGGTAAAGGAGACGGTATGTTCTGTATCTTTTGTTGGGAGAGTGTCGTGGGTGGGAGTGGGGAGGGAGCTGAAGAGGGTGAGGTGACCGCCGTGGGGGGGAAGGGAGAGGGGGGTGGATAAACTCCGGATGGTGGTGTGTTCAGATGGTGGCGTGTTGTGGGTGAGAGATGTTGTGTCAGGTGTGAGAGACTCGTGGGTGGGAGTGGAAAGGGGGCTGGGGAGGGAGCGGGGTTCGCCGTGGGGAAGGTGGGAGGGGGGGGTGGATACACTCCAAGCGGTGGTGTGTTCCGATGAATGCCCCATGTGGGTGGGAGTTGTTATGTCAAGGGGGAGGGGGATGGAGGGAGTATGAGTGGGGATAAGAGGGGTCATGTTAGAGGGGCGGCTAGTATATGAGGTGGGGAGATTTGTGACTGTCCTAGGGGAGTGAGGGGCGTTAACAGCAGGTGGGCCATTTACTGGGGTGCTGGGGGTAGAGGTGTAGTAGGTGGAGGCGGCGACGTCAGGGGTGATAGAGCTGGTGCGTTTTTGGGTGGGGGTCCTCAGCTTGGAAAGGTGCTCTTTGAACTTTGGGAGCAAGTTGTCTAGCAGTTCCAGGTTCTTGTCCGTAGATTGAATTAGGACAATCCCGTTGTTGTAGATAGTAATGGTAGTCCTGCCAGGGAAGAGGCGGGAAGGTGTGATAGAGAGAGTTAGGCCATGAGTTGTTTTCCTGGTGGTGGAGACGGTGAGTAGGGATAGGAACACTTTTCTCCATTGGGCTCTGCGTGCGGTGTGGAAGATGATATCAGTATTCAGGGCTCCCTTACCCGGTGAGAAATAGGTGTCAGCAAAGGGTATTTCAGGGTGCTGCCGCAAGAAGTTATGTTTAAAACGTTTGGTGGCTTTTTTGGAGAGTGTGGAAGGGTAGGGTAATTCTAAAAGTGTTCTTGCCGTTGAGCTCCATTTTGGAATGAAGTGAAGTTGGGTGTGGGAGATAGGACGACAATAAAGAACTGTCAGCCGCTAGTTACAGGGCAAAGGAGTGACATTAGGGAGTGACATTAATGGGTGACAAATGTATAAGAGGTAGAAGTCGGTGCAGTTGAAAAACAAAACAAAACAGTGCGTAGGTATGTCTTTCCTAATGTAGCCTATATGCGAGGTAGCTGTCAGCTTACACCATGTACAAAATATGAGGTAGAACCGGTTAGGTGGAATCAGACTTTACACATCAGAATGTATTAGGTAACAGCAGTGTAGTCTAGGTGTAGAAAGTGGCTGGGTGCAGCTTACATGACTAAAGGAGTCAATGAGGTAGTAGTAGTCAGTGCAACATCGTGAGGTAGCTTATAACGAAGAACCAACAAATAAATGAATGAGGTAGCGAACAAAGAATGGTGAGTGATAGGGATGAAGGTGAGATAGGTGTAGCTTACCGCATATACAATATACAAATGGGGCTAAGCTAATATTGAATTACTGAATCCGAGTCCGAGGGGCATAATAGTAATACATGTGTGCAAAAGCAAATGTCAACCGTAGCTTACATAGAATGAATAGGACACTAGTGAGTCGCCAATTATCCAATATGTGGGGTAGCAGTCGGTGTCGTCCGGGAGTAAACAGTGAGTAGATGCAGCTCACCGCGAAGTAAAGGAAATATGAGGTAGCAATCAGTTAAATGGACCCCACCGTGATGCTATTGAGTGTCCAGAAGTACCCAAAATGTAAGGGTGGCGTCAATGTAATCCAGTAGTATAGTGACTGGGTGTAGATTACAAATTAATGAGGTATATGAGGTAGCAATCAGTGCATAATAGGGATAAAAGTGAGATGGGATCGGCTTACAAAAATGCTTACAAAACAACAGCTTACAAAATGTACACTATGCAAATAGGGATAGAGTACTAAATACCTGCTGGACTAAATGCTAACGATATACTAGTACCATTATAGGTGCAAACTTAGGTTACAATAGATACTAAGATTCTAGTGCTTAACCGGTAAAACATGAGAGCAGGTTATATACAATGTGTAAAATACCATTAAATATATAATACTGCAATAAAAGGCAGACAGTTAGTCACATGAAGAATTAGATGCAGCGCTATGCAAAGACTGTGATGGGTGGGATTGGTATAAATGGCCAGTTCTTAGGTTAGTGTTCAACTGGTGGGAATGACTAGTCCAAGATGGCCGCCAAAGCGGCCGCCAAGTAGGGGGGTTGAGTCATTAGTCCTCTTTTGGTTGTTGCTGTTTTCAAGGCAGGGAAAGCAGTTTCACATTCTATTCCAGTTGGCTTGGACCTTGCATTCCAGGGGAGTGTTATCTTCAATCTGGTTATCTTAGTTATCTCAGGATGCGCTGCTGAGGGGCCTCGTGGACTCAGGCGGTGCGAGGGGGCAATTAATTGCAGTTTATGGCTCCGGCCATTTTGAGCAAAGATGTCTTGCACAAAAACAGTAACGAAAAAAACGAAAAACGAATGGGGCAAAGTAAATACCTTTTTCATCAAACGAATGGGGCAGAGTAAGCACCTTTTCCAAACATTCGCCTGTCGAGTTAGCCACCTTTTCCAGCTTACGCCTGTTGAGTTAGGCAGCAAAGAGTAGTTATAATGCTGACGACAGTTTACCGCATCAGCCGATCAGCCGCTGCAGCCGCCACCTATTCTGCTGTGGAGCCGGCGGTTCTGTTCCTATGTTGTTCTATTTCCCGCTGGTCTCAGAACGACCCCCTCAGCCAGTGGCCCCCCCGCAGGTAGTACAGGGCTGATGATAATACGGTTTCCACGTCTCAAAATGTATGTTCACCTTGTACTCCTAATGACATTCCCTTACAGGCTGACAGGATTTTGAGTGTTGAGGACCCTGATGATCCAATTGGTAGAAAAGGAAGACCTAAGGCGGAGTTTAAGATTAATGGAGAACTTGTACATCTAATGGTTGACTGTGGTTCAATGTACACTATTATTCCGAAAGATATCTATGACAGACTATGGTCCAAGATTCCTCTTCTACCTAAAGATATAAATCCTGGAGGGTACCAGGGAGAAACGATAAACCTCATAGGATATATATGAACTCTTCTATTGAGTTTAGTGGTAGACCTACTGAGGGAAAAGTTTACATTGCCATAGATGGTCCGCCTATACTAGGATGGATGCATCAGTTTGATCTTTCCATAATCATTGATCGTAGAGCACCTACCCAAGTATTAGTGGTTAACAATCCCTCGTTGGAAAAGATTTTAGATGAAGCTAAAGACGTCTTTAGGGACGAACTAGGGTGTTTCAAAGGGTATATACATAAAATCATTTTGAAATCGAACGCTGTTCCTATCCAGCACAAAGTACGAAGAACACCTTTAAAATGGCTAGAGAAGCTGTTAATGAGATGATACGAAAAATACTAGTTTCTGGTATAATTGAAAAGGTTGAGAGCTCGATGTGCAGATAGTTATTACTGAAAAATCTGATGGCAAGTTTAGGATCTGCATTGACCTTAGGTCACTAAATCAAAACGTAATAGTGGATACTTTTCCACTCCCGAACATAAATGAATTGATCTTGGCTTCGAGTGGTGGTAAATTATTTTCCAAATTGGATTTAAGGAATGCGTATCACCAAATTAAGTTACATGATGATTCTAAACCACTCACAGCTTTTATCACAACAGATGGCATTTATCAATTTACAAGGATGCCATTTGGATTATGTTCTGCAGCAAGTGTATTCCAAAGAATGATGAATGTGATTTTAAAGAATATTGTTTATTTTCAAGACAACATTCTAATCTTTGGTGATACTGTTGACAAGCATAGTCATATACTTCGAGAAGCACTATTTTAAAATCAGAGAATCAAGATTGACTCTCAGACGTGACAAGTGCTAATTTTTAGTGGATAAAGTAGATTATCTAGGCTATGAAATTTCAAGCTGTGATGTGAAACCCAAACAGAATCTTTTAGACGCTATTCGTTTAGCTCCCACTCCTTCTGATAAGGACAAATTGAGATCATTCAGGATTAATAGAGAACTATTCCAAGTTTGTCAAAGATTTTTCTACCAAAACTACTGAATTAAGAGTTCTATTAAAAAAAGGTGCAAGTTTCTTGTGGACCACTTCACAACAAACGTGTTTTGACAATATCAAGAATGATATTTGCAATGCAGGAATTCTCACACCATTTGACACTAAACGACAGTAAGTACTCACGGTAGATGCCAGCGCAACAGGACTTGGAGCAGTTTTAGCTCAAGTACACAATGGTCAAGAGAAGACTGTAGCGTTTGCATCTAGAACCATAGAGAAAAATTATAGAACGGGAAACCTTAGCTGCTGCATGGGCTTGTGAATATTTTAGGAATTACTTGTGGGGATCTAAATTCACATGCACAACTGCGGCGACTCCTGAAAAGATCTCCGACAAAGAGCCCTCTTGCGGGGCCCTTGGAGGACAGCAGCACCACCCCCACGAGGAGCAACGTCCTATGATAAAGCATGACACTCGCAAGTGTGTGTGAGGTTACTAATTTCTAAAGGAGAAGAAAACAAGTTACTTACCTGTAACTTTGGTTCCCCAGTATTGGTAACTTTCATAGATTCCCATGCTTTTGTATCATTCCCCGTCGTCGGAATGGGAGTCTCGGTAATAACAAAATACCATAGAGTAGGTACAAAAGAGAGAGGAAAGGCCTAGGCCTCATTCCCTTTTGTAGCATATCAGCCTCTTTTTGTAAAAGAGACCAAATATCAGGCATCAGCCAATCAGAAGAGCCTCACCCTTGGAACCTTCCTGAAGGAATCTCTGAGCCTCAGATTTTTGTAGCCGTTGTGTGCTAGACACCCTACTTGCTGAAGGCTGAGCTTTCCCCGGGGAGGTGGGTGGGCGCATGGGAATCTATGAAAGTTACCAATACTGGGGAACCAAAGTTACAGGTAAGTAACTTGTTTTCTTGCCCCAGTATTGGAACTTTCATAGATTCCCATGCTTATGTATCAGAATAGCAAGCAGTAAACCATCATAAAACACATTTTGTAAATAAGAACTGTATAGCATCACAAATAAAATTACAAAATGTGTTACCACTGGAAGGTGGGATAGAAAGGAAAGCTCACCAATCACTGGAAGAGGTTCCTCAGGACAGCCTGGCCCACCGCTGCATCATCCTGCTGCAATGACTCTAAGCAGTAATGCTTAGTGAAAGTGTGCACGCTGCTCCAGGTAGCAGCCCTGCAAATGTCTTTTAGGGGCACCCCCGCAAAGAGGGCCGTTGAGGATGCCACTGATCTCGTAGAGTGAGCACGTATCCTGCCCACCAGAGGTTTTCCTGCTATGTTGTGGCAATGCAGAATAGCACTTGAAATCCATCTGGAGATCCCCTGTTTAGACAGAGGAAGACCTTTGCTTGGACCACCAAAGGCGATGAACAATTGCGAAGTCTTTCTAAATTCCTTGGTACGGGCCAAGTAGAACTTAAGACATCGTTGTAAGTCCAGAGTGTGCAATGACTTTTCAGCTGGAGTGACTGGGTTTGGAAAAAATGTCTTTAGAATTACTGGTTCGTTCAAGTGAAAGTCTGTGGGAACTTTAGGAATAAATCTTGGGTTTGTTCGCAAGATGACCGTGTTCTTCTTGAACTGTAAAAACGGCTCTTGGATAGTAAGGGCTTGTAATTCTCCCACTCGCCTAGCCGATGTTAGGGCTAAAAGTAGGGCCAACTTCCATGACAAATATTTCAGGTCTGAGCGGTGAATTGGCTCAAACGGTTCCTTCATCAGTTGAGCCAGGACCAAGTTCAAATGCCAAGTTGGAGGAGGAGGTCTCACTGGTGGATAGACCCTGAACAGACCTTTGAGGAATTGCTTGACAATTCTTGAAGACCACAATGAAGGACCAGAGTCAGCTCTCCTGAATCTGGAAAGTGCCGCCAAATGAACCTTGATCGTAGAATGGGTCAGATTAGACTTTGCTAGTGAGAGTAGGTAAGGCAAGATCTGATGAGGTTTTGACGTAAAAGGATCAATCTTTTCCTTCTTACACCAAATACAGAACCGTTTCCATTTTAATCTGTATGTCTTGTTTGTTGAAGGTGCTCTTGCCTGGGAAAGGATGTCCTTGATCTCCTTGGAAAGAGGGACATTCATGAATTCTCGCTGGTCAGGAGCCATGCCGTCAGGTGCAATGATCTTGGGTCTGGATGCCACACCTGTCCTCCGGACATGGTCAGAAGATCCGGAACCTCCTCCAGCTGCAATGGAGGGACTAGTGACAGCAGATGTAGTTCTGTGTACCAAAATTGGCGCGGCCATGCTGGCGCTATGAGGATCATTTTGCATGGTTCTGTTTTCATCTTCCTGATGAGGCGCGGAATCAGGGGAATCGGTGGAAACGCATAGAGAAACCTCCCTGTCCAGGCTAACGACAGGGCATTGCCCAATGAGCCTTGATGGTGGAACCTGCTGTCGTAAGAGCAGCACTTCTTGTTGGTTGGCGTTGCAAAAAGGTCCACCTCCGGTGTGCCCCATGTTTGAAATAGTCGAACCAGAACCTGCTGTTTTAGTTCCCACTCGTGACTGACTGATGACAATCTGCTCAGTCTGTCGGCGCCTTCGTTCAGCACTCCTGGTAAGTGCTCCGCCTTTAGCGAAATTCTCTGGAGAATGGACCATTCCCATATCTGCTGAGCTTCCCGCGACAAGAGGAGTGATCTCGTTCCTCCCTCCTTGTTCACATAATTGATAGCTGTGGTGTTGTCCGTTCTGATGAGCACCTGTGAACCGCGGAGTCGCGGAAGAAAAGCTTGAAGAGCTAGCCTGATCGCTCTCAGCTCCAACAGATTGATATGCAGTTTTCGTTCGCGAGGGGACCAATGGCCGCTGACCTGCAGGTCCTGCATCACTGCTCCCCATCCCTCCAATGACGCATCCGTCGTCAGTATTTGAGGCGATGGGACGTTTGCGAAGGATAGACCTTAGCACAAATTGTCTTGAAGTGACCACCACATCACTGCCTCCTTCATCTCCCGAGTGACAACTACCTTGTCCTCGAACGATCCGTGCACTTGTTTCCATTGGAGGTCCAGTTGTTCCTGCAGGGGACGCATCCGAAGTCTGCAGTGTGGAATTAAGGGTATACATGAGGACATCACCCCTAGCAGCGATTTGTAACTGCGGACAGAAAGACACCTTTTTACCCAAAGGTTTCGTGACAACCGTTGCAGTTTCTCTATCCTCTCTTGAGTAGGAAACGCCCTCGAGAGCTTTGAATCTAATACTGCTCCTAGGAACCGTGCTCTTCTTGAGGGCATCAGCGTGGATTTTTCTCTGTTCAAAGTGAGTCCCAGATTTTGGAACAGATTGGTGCAAGCCTGCACAGCGTCCTGCGCTAACCTTCTGGACGGGGCCTTCAGTAACCAATCGTCCAGATAAGGGAAGACCTGGAAGTGGCTCCTTCGCAGAAATGCCGCCACCGGTGCCAGCACCTTCGTAAAAATCCTGGGGGCAGAGCGAAGTCCGAACGGCAGAACCTTGAACTGAAAATGGCTCTTGGCTACTGTGAAGCGTAGGAACCTTCTGTGTGCTGGGTGAATCGGGACATGGAAGTATGCATCCTCCAGATCGAGCGTGGCCATGAAATCCCCCGGGCTGACCATCTTCAATATATCCTGTAGGGATACCATCCGGAAGGATAGGGAGACGAGATAGGTATTTAGCTCCCTGAGGTCTAAGATGCAGCGCCATTTCTCCAGCGTCTTTCTCACCAGGAAGAACCTGGAATAGAAACCTTGGCCCCGTTGTTTGGAGGGAACCGGCTCTATCGCCCCTTTGCGGAGCATGTGTTGCACTTCGAGCCTGAGGAGACGCAGATGTTTCGACGGAACGGCTGCCGGGGGCCTGGGTGGAGGTACTTCCATAAATTCCAAAGTGTGTCCTCGCCTTATGATGTTGATCACCCAACGGTCCGATGTCATTTTGGACCAATTCTGAAGGAATTTTGACACCCTGCCTCCAACTGGAGATTTCTTGGAGGAGGGAACAGTAGGCAGAGCCAGGAGGCCGCTATTGGCGCTTGGACGTGTCCCGTCCACGGGCAGCTTGCTTGCCCTTATTGTAAGGCCTCGAATAACCTGAAGATTGGCCTTGCCTTTGTTGGAATGACTGGCGATTTTGCTGGTATCCAGAGCTGTTCGAAGAATAGCGTTGTTGTTGTTGTTGGTATGAACCCCTATAACCACCTCCTCTGCCTCTCGAACCTCTGAAGGGAGATTTGCGATACTGGAGGGTACCTAGAGACCTGGCTGTTTCTGTGTCTTTTTTGATCTCTTGAAGAGTATCATCTATTAACTTCCCAAATAGGGCTTCGCCATCGAAGGGCAGATCAAGGACCTTGTTCTGAATCTCAGGTCTAAACCAAGTCGCCTTCAGCCACCCTTGGCGTCTCAACACTGCCGCTCCTGCTAACGTCCGAAAAGACGTTGTCGCGATGTCCATGGCACAGTCTATAATTTCCATGGAGACTGCCTCACCCTCCTGTAAAGCTTTCTTCGCTTCCGCCCGTGACTCCGGTGGAAGGAGTTCCAGATATGGGGCTACATCACACCATAATTGGCGATCATATCGTCCTAATATTGCCAAAGCATTGGAGGCACGTATTAGTAGGCTAGCCATCGATGAAAATCGCTTGCCCGTGTTATCAAGTCGTCGCCCATCCTTATCAGGAGGAGCCGTTAATGGAGCCGAAGGGTTCCGCGACTTCCTCTGTGCTGCTTGTGAGATGACAGAGTCAGGTTTTGGATGGCCCGTCAGTGCTGCCGGTCCATCATCTGGTGCTTTATATTTTTTATCCAGACGCGGTAGCACAGGGACCACCGTCACTGGGTTTTTCATAGCTTTCAAACCTTCATCCCACAAATGATCCACAATTGGAGTCGATCTTGTCGTTTTACGATGAGTTTCTTTGAAGTCATATAAGAAACATTCAGTGGTTTCCGCGGGCATTGCCAGTTTAAATCTTCCTGTTGCCCGTTCCATCAGTTGGTGAAAACTGCCGATGTCAGCAGGAGGCGAATCTACCAAGTCCTGATGAGGTGAAGCCTGGTCTGGGATGATGTAGTCATCATATTCATCCCGATTCTGATCCGAATCTTGGTTACCATCAGATGAGTCATCATCATCATCATTATCCCCCTCTGGCCGATCGGCTGGGTCTGATGGAGCCTGAGGTGTAGGCCGCTGAGGTTGAGGTGACGTCCGCGCCGGAAGCACCAAAGGGACTGCCGATGAGGGGTTCCTGACTGGCGTGGAAGGAGCAGACCTACGTGGTGTTGGTCTTTCCGCTTTCGACTTATAGTCCTGCAGCATCTTGTGGAGGTCATGCAGGAATGTGGTAGGTACCGAAACCATGTCCTGTGGCACATAGCCCTTAGCGTGGGCCACTTGATGATATCCCCCCTCTCCTTGGTCATACGCCCCATCCGAATCCGTGTCCTGACTCTTGATTAGTAGCTGAGACGGGCTATTGGCATAGTCATAGACATCCTGACCGTCTTCCTCAGAGTCGTCTTGATTCAACAACAAAGTTGGCGGTAATTCGGTCACCTTTCCTGGGGATGTCATTTCCGGAGTAATCCTCGTCAAGGAAATCGTCACTCGTCTCTCCGTAGCCAGAATCGTCGATGGTTCCGTCAAAGCCGGAGATATTCTCGTCGACGATATTGGAATCACAGATGTCGTCGTCGACACCGCCGTCGACGAGCCCGCAGACGTAGTAGATATTGTTGTCGTCGTCGATGCACTCGTCGACGACACCACCGTCGTCGATACCGTCGACGACGCCGTCGTCGTCACTGCCGTCGACGATGATGGTTTCTTCGTCGACGATGGTAATGAAACCGTCAACGACGTCTTCGTCGACGATGTCGTCGTCGTACCTCTCGTCGACGCTGCCGTCGGCGGTACCTTCATCGACGATGACGAAGTCTTCGTCGACGATTCCCCCGCCGACGAGCCCGTCGACGGGACCAATTGGATCTTGGGCTTAGTCTTCTTCGTCGACGGAACCGCCATCGACAATGTCTTCGTTGCAGAGGACTTAGAGCTCCTCTCAGAAGAATGTGATGAGGGTTTTTTGAAGGCTGGGTCTGTCTTCTCACCCCTTGGAGGCGAAACCAGTTCTGCCTTAGTCTTCCCACTGCGGTGGGGGGAACTTCCTGAACCCCGGCTCTCAGACTCTCTGGGGGTCTGTTTGGAAGCCTTTGAGGGGCGCTCAACAGAGGAAGATGGGGAACCTCTACCCCTTTTCACTGACCTTTTTGAGGAAGCAAATGAAGACGATTCCTCCTCATCACTGGAAACTCGATGTTTCCTGTCCTTTTGCTTCTGTAGCCATGTAAGCAGTCTTCCAGCACGATCTCTCAAGGTCTTGGTGGAGAGAGTGCGGCAAATTTTGCAGTCCTCTGCCTTGTGATCTGGATAAAGGCAGTAAATGCAATCCTTGTGTTTGTCCTCTACAAACAGCCTTTTCTTCCCACAGGTGGAACAGGGCTTGAAAAGAGCTTTCTTTTTCTCAACCTCAGACATCTTGAAGAAAAGGAGATATTTCTGAAGTAGAACTGAAGAAATCCTGAAGAAAAAACTGTAGAAATCTACCTGAAAGAGTTGAAAAAAGAGCAGAGCTCAATGGAGACTCCCTAGCACAACGTGCGGTAGAAAATCTGAGGCTCAGAGATTCCTTCAGGAAGGTTCCAAGGGTGAGGCTCTTCTGATTGGCTGATGCCTGATATTTGGTCTCTTTTACAAAAAGAGGCTGATATGCTACAAAAGGGAATGAGGCCTAGGCCTTTCCTCTCTCTTTTGTACCTACTCTATGGTATTTTGTTATTACCGAGACTCCCATTCCGACGACGGGGAATGATACAAAAGCATGGGAATCTATGAAAGTTCCAATACTGGGGCAAATTCCCCCACCTTCATCAGGTTGGAACCACACATAGAGTCGCCTATCTTTCTTCCCAAGTTGGTTATGGCTTTTCGTTTAGGAACAGTCACCAATCAGTGAGTACACAACATTTATAATACCACAATGGTGTAAATATATACATACTTCCACAATCTCCCTCCAGGCACTTCCAGAGCCTCTAGGACCTTTCACTGTTGATCAATTGACGATCTGGCATGAACAATCCCTGGAGACACGGTGGGCTGTCTCTTCCAAAATGCCCAACGACTCACATTTGACCAATTACAAGATTATGATGTTCCCCCAGGACAATTCCTCCTACATGGACAACTACAGGCAACACTTCAATCACTAAGGGGTGCGATAGATGACTAACCAGCTCTGTGGAACTTTCACAGGAAAAAAAAAAACAGAAGTTCCGAGCGTCCTTCGCTAATCTTGAGCTCCCACTGGCTGAGCGCATGTTAATCCTACACTGGAGAGACCAACATTCCCCAAATCTGCCCTAGTGGGATACAGCAATGCTATTTTGGGGGAGGCAGAAAGCTCAGCATTACATTGGGATGAGGCCCATACAATCTCCCTATCATAAAAGATCGCAGAGCAAGTGTATGCCCTCCATCCTGAATTGGCGATAAGCTAGCCAGGATCTGAAGTGTTTGAGGTTCAAGACCAGCCGAAAGCCGCGGTCCTTCTTTTAAACCAATAAGATTGTGCTGACAAAGCCCTGCGGATGAGGTGCGGTCGGCACCACGTGTTTTTGGATAGGAGTGCCTGAAGTTCTTAGTCTATGAACTTGCTCCCTACTTGGGAAAAAAGAAGGAGTGGGGTGTGCCTCCACTGCTGGGGTGTGGAGTAAGACTTCAGGCTGAACCCCGGAACCATCTGTGATACCCACGGATCTTGCGCAACAACCCTCCAATTGTCCAGGCACAACTGCATCGTTCCCCCACCAAAGCTTCTGAGGTAAGGGATAATTCTTACGTAAGTGCCATTGGAGACGTTGTTAACACCCCAATATCTGCCTCGCTGGGAGCGGCCATGAACTCCTCGCTTACAGGTGGGGTAGAAGTTGGAAGATCCGAGGTGGCACCTCTGCCCCTCTGATAGTAGCTTCTGAAAGCCTGATTGAATCCATCGCCTGTCGCTCGGCCTCACCTTCTTAATAGACGTTTGGGCCTGTCCAATCCAGAGAATTTGGCAACACACCACTTATATCTTTAACAAATTTGTCTCCAAATAGCAATCCATTCACCACAGTGCCTGCCTCCGTAGAAGCCAACTCTGGCAATTTTGGGTTGCTCTTCATTAGGAACGATTTATGACGTTGAGTCTACATAGTGTAGTTAGCGTTGCCGAAGAGGCACAACGCCCTTTGGGCCAATCCCAGGATATCTACCAGATCCAATTGGGAATTTGCCTCTTTCACCGGGGCGGCCAATTCAAAAATCTGTTTGAGCGAGCCGGGGAGGTCCAGTAGCTTATCGTGGCATCCATGCTATGCCCTGTCTAGAACTTTTTAGGGGTCCTTGGTGAACTTTTGGAGGAAAGTCGCCATGCCAGGATATAATTCTGGGTTTCCTATACTTTGCAGAGAAGAGATGATCGAGGGCATTCTGACCTCAGAGTATTGCGGACCTCATGCTCAAGGCCTTTGCGTAGTCTGTCTTGAACATAGTGCGCCACCGCCGTACAGGGCACCCATACTGTGAAGCGCACATAAACAATATTTTCAGGGTCAAATAGCAGATTTTTAGGACCTACTGGGGGTACATCCACAGTGACATGGTGCGCCTTGCATTTTGGCGCTGGTCATGGATTGTCCTGGGGACACTCAAATCAGATGGTGGGGATGAGGACGTAGTAGACAAGTTTGTCAAGTGGGGCGTTGAACTCACCGAGATCCCTGAGGGACCTCGGGACTGAGCACAGCAATATACATAGGCCCGAAGGACTGAGGCAGCAATCTAGGAGAGGACGTCTGCAGAAGAAGAAGTAGAAGAATTACCATCGGAGACACTCTGGTCAAAGTCCACATCATTGGTCGCAACCTCGCTTGAGAAGGAATTCCGAGGGTTCTCACCGACTCACGCCGTCAATATAAGACCAGTGGTTGAGTAAAAGGCCTCAAAGCCCTATTAACAAAATCCTGTACATGGGTATCCAGTGCTTCCACCAACCTCTATTCCACCTGGTGCTCATAAGGCACTTCTGTATACTCCATATATCCTTCCTCCTCTTTAGCGCAGTACGCCATGCTGCTTGACAGGAACAGGCAGCGACGGTCTGGAAGAGGTATAGCAGGGCCTTACAGGCAACAAATAGGAAGCCAGATTAATTCAATGGCACCCCCCTGAAACAACGTGAAATCACCCCATCTGGCATGTTGTGGGGATAGGAGCAACTGGACCCCTATGCGCCGTGTGCGAAGCCTTTCAGAGATTTGGAGGACCCGGATCAGCTTCGCGTGCATGTGTGAGCACAAAACAGAAAGAGGACTGTGTCCTCAATTCAAGCAATCAAAGCACTCCAATACCCCTATGATCGGTTGGGACATTAAGCTGTTGGAGCTCATGGGATATGCAGTTTAAATTTTAAGTGTTTTGATTGGCTGCTGTGAATTTCTCAGTAAAGAAAGTGAAGCATAGCCTGCAGCATCCGGTACTGCCAAAGAATTACTGTTGGATATGGGCTTGCTGCCTGTAAGAACATAGAATATTATTTCTGTGCTGTTTTATGTATCTCTCACCATTTAGTTGAATATATTCCTTGTAAATATGTAAAGAAGTATTTTGTGCTCGTCAACAGATTTTCACTGCACTTCACACCCACAGTTAATAGTAATATAATTCTCAGTAAAAATGTGGAGTAATCATAGTACCACACCTTTTAGCCCTTCTAGTCTAGTTGTTGACGAGCCCACAATGTCACAATCACATGACCTGTGAGATGCTCCCACTTAGGAGGAGAGGAGTGGGGGCAATGGTAGTTGTAGTCACAATAGCTGTTTATGTGTGATTGTGCTACTTATGGTGCTTTTTGTTCCTACGCCGGAGTGAGTCATGGTTAGGACCTAGTCACATGCTTTTTGGCATGTCGGTGACAAGTCGTTCGCTCTTGGCAGACACACGGTCGTCTCCCCATTTCTCTCTGTGCGATTTGCGGTATGCGCACAAGCGCCCCCTCATTCTAGGGGTTCCCTTAGTGAGCAGACATTTTGTGAATCTTGCATACAGGAGCACTTTTTAGGTTGAGCCTAGGCAGTGCATGCGCTACCTCTTGGCATGCTGTACCTTCTCTATGGGATTTCAGCACAGCCAACAACTTTTCATTGGTTCCTTCCTCGGCCTTTTGAAATTCCTTTGGTGCGCAGTTTACCCTTGTCCCACCTTTTGGCTGTTATGTTACCTCCCTAGAGACTGCCCCGGTTACATCGATCCGTTCACTATTGTTCATATGTTAAGTTTCAGCACACTACTTTTTTTTAAAATTTATTCAGCGTTTATTGAAACTTTAGATGTTCTCTGTCTAAAGTCGACGCCCTAAATCCAGTCTTGTTTAGCCTCCTTCCTTTTACCGGTCGGGCTCTTTCTCCCCTGCAGCTGCGCGGCGCTACTGATCCCCCCCAACCCTTTCTGCAGCAGGCGCAGCGGGAGCCTCCCAGCATAAAATTTGATATTTTCAATGCTTGAAGGTGTCCAAGCCAACCTTAAACACCAGTAGGGGTACTGGTCTGGCCCCTCCCGCTAACATACAACCACCAGAGATAGCGGCTGTGACGTTTGAGGCGGGAGTGTACCTGAAGGCTGCTGCTGTCTGTAGAGGGGTGCCTAGCTTTCTCCCCCGCCGCTACCTCCTTGTAAGATTTTTTGTTTGTTTTCCGCAGTATTTTCTTCTTCTTGCCCCCTACCCCTGCCGAGGGCCTTGCACAGGCTGAAGGGAGCTGGTGAGCAGTCTGGCACATTATTGTAGTATTCCGGGGTAAAGCAAGCCAGGGTTTTCCTCAGCTCTCCTTCTCAAAGAGGAGAGAGAGGGGAGGGCCGGAGGTATCCCAAAAGCCACTGTTGCCATTTGTAGAAACCAGCATTAAAGCCTTGTACCATTCCCTGGTGATGAATGTTTCTGTATCAGCTGTCACTTCATGCAAGTTCAAAACCAGGGAGTCTGAAGCATGGCTGGGCATGAGGACATAATGACTCTGTGGTTGGTTTCTGTTGTTATCCAGCTGTGGAAGAGCTGATGCTAAGTGGGCGCGTGCATTCCGTATATTCTTGTGCAAGTTTTAGAATTGAAATTGCACTGCCTTTTTTACAGTTCCTTTTTCGCAGTCTCCAGAGCTGTCCCCGTACAGAGGTCACTGTGCTCTCCTACCACCGGAGGGCTGATTATCATTTTGCTCTGCTATTTCGCTTGAATGGAGATAGTAACTATCTTGATTAGACATTAGTCAATGACGTCATTATTATTCGCCGATATAGATATTCCCATTATGTACATTAATGTTGCACAGGAATTAAGCATATTTCAGTACACCAGCAGTTTTATTTCTAAAATAAAAACATCACCAGCATTTCACCTGTGTAAGTAATGCTTTCTACTGAGCACCTATATGCATGCCCAACCTCTGCTTCCTGTTCTGTGAACCAAATCCACAGTTTGTGCCGCTGTGGGCAGTTTGACATTCCCCTTTTGGTGAGATCTTTGACAGCTGCTCGATATTACTTTAATGTGACATTAGTCCTAGATGTAGAGATGAATGTTGATGTATTTGTTGGTATTTAATGTAGTGTGGTCATAAAGACCCAAAGAGCAGTGGAATTTGGTTGAGACAGGTTTATAAACACTAGGGGAGAGGAGAATGGTAACAGCTTATTGAATCGTTCACTATACATTTGCTTTTTGCAAATGTACTTTTTTCGTACAATTTTGTAAGCATGCTAGGGGAGTTATGATTGTATGTTTAAATGCTGTACGTTAGCCCTACATATTTCGGGTAACAACAATTTGATACGTACTATTGGTTAAGTATCTTAATTGTGTACAACCAGACTGGACAACAGAAATCAGTTGATATCAGATTTTATCATCTGGGTTCAGACCTTCTTACCTGCGTTTAACCATTTCTTCCTGAATGTGGAGAAATGTGCATTACCACCAAACTGTTGGTTGTATGGTATTATAATCCTTAAGCGCATAGAGTCAGGCTCAATGTGCTTAAGGATAATACCAGACAACCAATAGCACTATAATAACCAGTACAACAGCATCCTCACATCTTTCAAAGACTAGTAATCAGGATAATGTACTGCATGGGTAAACACTTATAAGGTCTCAAAAGCAAGACCTATAGGCTATACCAATGCTTGTTCTGTTTTGTGACAGAATATATTTTGTTTGCTACAATTAATTGCCGGCTTCTCAAGAGGCTGCCTTGCCCATTTTGGCCAGGGGACATACTCGATCTTTAGATTATCACTTGTGAGCATAAACTGGCCAAGTGGCAACCGTATGTATGGTGTTCCAACAGCACGTTTTTTTACACCCTTGTATTTTACTGTTGCCTTGTTGGTTGTGGTTTCGCCCCATAGATGTACTAACCCTCATACAAAGGTCAATGATAGCTCTTGGTGTCACCCCATCCCTTGGTGCACTACCTTCTTAACTGGTTTGACTTGGTTTTTCACTCCACCATGGGCATGGAGTGGAGGTGACATATTAACAAGGGGATAGAGCACACAAGAGACATGTTCTGTGTATAGTCAAATTATGAAAATATGTAGTGATTTTATTTTTCACTTTTATTTATACATAGGGATATTTAACCTTGTTGTTTGTCCCGAGGAGGACATTACACATAGGCAGAAACCCGTCAACATATACCCACAGAAGCAAGAATACTAGTAATCAACTACACTAGGGTTTATACCTTGAGGAGATTACTTTTACCATTTATTGGATATTGTTAGTCCCTCAGTACTTGTAATCGTGCAACCAATAGGTCGTACTGAAACTGTGAAGCTATTACATAGACACCCCCATATTCAAATACAAGACAACAAGGCTAAAGTGTTAATGTATTGATAACTGTTTACATAATACATAAAATGAGTTGGTGATACTACAGAACGGCGGTATGAAAAGACTGAGTTGCGATGATACTTGGAGGTGAAAAAGTGTACGCATCAGAAATTAGACTCAATGTACTTTGGCTAAAGAAGTATGCCGGACAAATAATATTATTATTGTTGATGAAGTCATTGTTCAGTTTTTCCCTACGAAGAATACCTTTTTCCGTAACATTAGCAAATGCTCAGGTTCTTGAAGGATTATTCGTGTCCCCTTTTTCTGATAGCAAAATACTGATACAGCTTCGGTTCCTCTATTGGAGAAAGCCTACTTTCCGATCACTAAAGACTCTGTCGCTTTCAATATAAAGTTGAAGTTGAGCATTTGGGGTTTTAAGAGAAGTACAAGTATGAATGACAGCAGCATGAGGACCCTCACCCAATCCCTTTTCATTTCACCCATTTCTATACACCATGCCGTCCCAGGGCCACTCGAACAAAGATATACAACACAGCAGGACAGTGGATTCTTGGTTCAGTTTAATTCATTCTACAATGAAGCACAGTGCTCACAATGGAGAAATTATGTAACTTCCCTTACACAGCTTCCAAATCCACCAGTCTCCCAACTAGAAAACTTGTCTGAATTAGTTTTGTCTCTCTTCTATCAACATTCCCACTGATGCATGGATTGCAATCTTTCTATCATTTTACTGTACTACTGCATTTACATTTTTTTAATTTTTTTGTTTTAGAGATTTATGTAGTGCAAACTCGACCCGAAGATATCAGAGCACCCTACATGAGCACCAGTTTTGATACAGATGGACACATTCATCATTTTTGTACGTGATTTGCCCCGAATCACAGGATGTTGAGCGACCCTGCAGAGACTCAAACCTGGTTCCCCAACTTCGAGGTCGACCGCTCTAGCCGTACACCGTCTCCCCCAGATACCTCCCTTAACCCCTCTCACCAAGCACAGTGATGGCCAGGTGAAAAGGATGAAGTGTTGGAGTGACCCCACCAAGCCACTGACTTCAGAAGAGCACAAGGAGGTTCCATAAAAAGCATTCGGCAAAGTTGCTATCACCCCTTGACTAGTGAACTCAGAACAGAGTACGAGTGCAACCCAGACTACTTTCCCAGGTTAAGACATGTTTTCCTATCACTGCCTCAATGGGTTATTGTTCTGGCTATGAACTGCTCAATCCTTTCATTATGGATTGCTTTGCTCAGCTCAGAGTTCCTCCCACATGATAATGATCATTAAGCTGTGTCTTAGAAATGATAATCCGTCTACACACTCAAAACCGGTCAATTGGTCTGCAACCAATCTGCCTATCATTTCATTCAAGATTACTAATTCTTCCAATCCCTCCAACCTTAAATTACTACTCAATCCACAGCTGCTTAAATGGTACTCTCACTCACGGAACGCCAGCCTGAGATTGCGCACGCCCCAGTCCTTGCCAAAAGTATAACCTCGGTTAACAAAAGTGTAGCTTCAGTTCCTGGACAGATGCCTCAGTCACTGAATGAAGCCTTCGGGATCAAACACAAGGCTTAATCAATAACTGGGAGACTCGGACACACAAAGGCAGCAGGAATCAACAGCCACCCTCACAAGAGACTGCAACTTTGCCAGACGTAAATTCAATATCGCTAATGGCCGTTGTATTCAACTAATTGCAGTCTTAAGGCCTCATTTAAGGTATGATGAGTGGGAAGCCGAATGTGAGGGGGGCAGAGGTAATTACCTCCGTCATCCTGGCCAAAATCCTACCCGTCATATTAGAGAATGCTCCCTCCGGCCCTCATGTAACCTTGGTGTCTTCAAAAAAGTCCTCGCTATGGTGGCTCCTATGAAGGCACAAAAGGTTTGCTGCCCGTTTGCCATGTCACTTTTTTGTTTTTCAAACGACAAGCTCTGAAAGCGGAAGCTGGTTTCTGAAAAACAGGGAAAAAACTAATGGAACCACGCAGAGTTTTCTCGCACGATGTGGGGGTTAATATTTTATGTTCGTAGTGGCGGTGAAAGACAGATAATCATACATGTCTTTTTTCTGACTTCAATGGCTCCTACTCCGAGGCAGATTCAGGGGCATCCCTTCCGAAAAACAGAAAATACACCAGACCAGGGGTTTGGCGAACCCTGTACCCCCAAACTCTGAATAAGGCCCTTCGTTATCCTAGTCTACAATGGCTCCACATTCCATCCAAGCGTTATCCTATCATTACCAATAGACTTTCATAATCCCGCTTTCACGGTTATGATGTGACACATGTCCACAAAAGAATTCAAAGGGGCAATCCCACTTCAAATGACTCTCAGCTACATAAAATGGCTTTTTAGATGGGATTGACCCCAAGGCCACCAGGATGGCAGCACAATGCAGTCACCCTGCAGCAGAGGCCTACCACCCATCCTGGCAGAGATTAGAAGGACACTGCAACCTTGATACAGAACAACAGCTTGGAGCTCACCCTTTATTGACGTGCATGTGAGGCTGATTCCTGTACTTGTCTCCAACTGGTGCCGTCTTGACTTGCATTGTTTTCATTCCCTTTTTCGGGGCCTGAACTGACCGAGCCAACATCCCTCTGTGCCCACAATCCCATTTCGGGAGCTTAAAGTCACAGCCTGTCCCATGGTCTCATCTGTGGTGGATGTAAATTGACTTTGTTCCAGATAACTGGGACCCACAGCCCAGATGTCATTGGATTTAATGGATGCTCCTGGAGGGAATGCGAACTGTGGAGCGAGTGTGGTGAGAGCTGTACACCAGAAGACTATCCGATTACAGGACTATAAAGGGGCGGCGCATAGAGCGAGGGTCTGCCATTAAGGCACTTGCCAGACCAACAGTTGACCATCTTGGCTCGAGGGGAGGGCAAGCATGGTAACTGAAGGCTCTTTCTTAAAGGGAGAGCAACACATGTTTTAGTTTTTTATGCCTGATTATATGCGGAAGATTCGGTCAAGAAAGTGTAGAGAAGAAATATGTAACCAGAACCGAAAAACATAATAGGTATGCAGAAAGCAAAGGAGCCCATAGCAAGCAAAACTCCTCCTTTAATAGCCCTTTCAGAGCCCTTAGAACTCTCAAGAATGAATTGTTGCTATGGTTACGCTTTAAATGGTTGAAAAATAGCATTAAATACACAATCCAGGCTTGAAAAAAATAAAGAAATATTACATAGCTTGACTGTGGGGTCAGTCAAGTTGAAGAGGAGGTGTGGTAACTACAGATTAATTTCATGGAGCGCTCCTAAGGGGTTAAAGGTCGGGAATATCTCTACCAACCTTAGTAGAGAAGAGCTGCCTCTTAGGCAAAAGAATTCGAGTTTCTTGAGAATTTGATAAGAGACCGTTTCCTAGGGTTAGTCCGTTTCACACAGTAGTGAAGGGTGGTGGGATTAATTACAACCCATCTTTCCAAGACTCTTGTGTGAGAAGTTGGCCTGATATATAATGTTCACTATTCTAGTGAGCACTTTGTATCAGTCCAAACAACCCTTATTGATGATTGGTTGTAAGTCAACCTTATAGACCAGCTATCCTAGTAGCATGGATACGAGCAGTCTAAGGCTAAGACTCTAGAGGGCGTGTTAAGCCAGCTGTTTTACCATCACATTACCCCTTGAACACCAAGTGAAAGGACACCACACAAGTTGTTATGAAAATAAACGTATATTTATTTATAACAAGACTACCCTGAACTCTTTATGAGTCAGGGAGCTAAGCACACAACAAAACTCTTACGAAAATACTTTAAGTCGCACAATTTACACAAATGCCCTAGGGGCACGAAAAACCATATACACAGTAAGTGGAATGCGAACTTGCTAGCAGGTAAGTAATACTTTTCTAGACTCAGGAATCGCTAGGCCTACAATTCTAAACACTGGGATTAGATGCAGGAGGCCTGTGGACGTCGTGTGCAGAGTGGGAACTCTCACGCGTAAGGCGGGAAAAAGTCTATGGAGGCTAGCAGTTGCAAAGTTACTGTTCTCGGGCGAACCCGACTAGGTGGGTCGAAAACAAGAGTGGATCCGAACACTTAGGGTGTTGGACTATGCTGAAGCACCGGAGTACTCAGGTTACCTAGCCCAGGGGCTGCGGCTGCATAGGGTTGAAGTTGCGTCGGAAACCCTCGTTAAAGATCCAGGAGCCTGAAGAAAGAAGTTGCTGGCAGGCGACCAGTGAAGAAGTTCGAGGTGATCCAAGCCTGGATCAGGGAAGAAGAAACCTGTAAGCAGAGGGGACCAAGTTCTGAATCACTAGCCAGTGATTTGAGTGGGCACCAGGATGGCACCGGACGAAGTCACCTCAGCCAGGTGAGTGGACGCTGCTGGGCTCTGCAGTCTCTCGGACCAAGAGGCGTTGTCGGCGACCAGGATGGAGGTGCGAGCTGTCCCACGAAGGTTCTTGCTGTCGACGTCGCTGGACCCAGGATTGGGCAACAAGTCTTGGCAAATGCAAGGTCCACGCGGTGGACCTAAAATGGCGTCTTGAGTGGACCAGGAGGGTCCAGGGTGCTCCTCTTTTGGAGGGGAGCAAGGGCTAGTCTGGAGCAACCAGACCAGCAGTGTTTGTCGTCGTGGAGCGTCGTGAGAGGGCCACTAGCCAACGGGCAAGCGACCTGGACAACGCGGTTGGCAGCAAAGAGCAGAAGGGCCCCACGCAGATCTCGTGGATGCAGGGGGGCTGAACTTCGGTGCTGGAGCTGCTCAGGGTCGGGGCTTCTCTTACCCCAAAGCACTCAGTCGAGGGTCACTCGGTGGTCGTGCTGGACAAGCGTCGTGCAGTTCTGAAGATGGCCGGTCCCTTGAGGTCTCGTTGCACCCACGGATCACAGCTGGGCTGATGATGTAGGTTGAGGTCAGAGGTGCCAGGGAAGCCGGTTCTCGTCGTGCTGGAGCAGTCTTGATCCGAAGGAGAGACTGGCAACAAACCGCGATGCTTGGTTGGTGCCTGCTGCTGCAGGGTGACTACTCCTTAGTCACAAGGGAGAATCTTGGGAAGAAGTCTTGAGTTCCTTTCGTGGAAAGTAGTTTCAGGATTCAAAGATGATCTGATTTGGAAGGGGGACAGTTCCTACCTTTATCCTGCAAAAAGGGGCTGGCACGCGACTAAGTCCTGCCCTATGGGTGGGACTAGGAGGGGGGTGGTTACACCCCTCTCCTTTGGCGGGCTTTCCCCAGATCAGGGGCTGGAGTGCCCCTGGAACTGGTTCCAGCCGGCCTATGCACAGTGAGCACCGGGGTGCCACTTGCAGTCACCTTCCTCTAAAGCCCTGCCAACCTAGGATACACAAAATCCTGTCTGGGACGGTACTGGCACCGCCCCTGGCAGGAAACCCTTTGTCCTTGCCTCCTGGGCTGGGAGGACTCCCAGCAGCAGTAGGGCAGACTTGTGTCTCGGTGGCAGCATCCATTTTGTGGAGCTAAGGCTCTGTCTGCCTTTAACCGGGGTTACAGGTTACATACATGTCGTGTCCCTCTAGAAGGGTGGAATGCTAACCCCGTCGCCAGAATTGGCGAGGGGTTAGTATTCCAATTCGTATGACACCTTACTCGACATGTTTTGATAAAGCGATACCAGAGTTGGCATATAACCGCGAGGATTATAATGCACTTAAGAGTATATGGTATGCGATATCATGGAAACGGCTAAGGGATGGATCCCGAAAGCCGCAGACAGGCTCAGCTCATGCCAGAGCACTATCTCACACGATTCCAAGCACTCTGCCTTCAGGATTGTTAAGGCCTGCCATAGGAGTGACTGATAGGAGATGTGTGCCCATTTAGGTTTAGATATAGGAATACTATATCTAAAGCAAAGGGTGATTACACCACTTTGCCCCAGCTGTCAAGCAGCCAGTTGTGTCTGATTTAGTTAGTCAGCCCAGGGGTGGCATAATACATGCTGCAGCCCCTGGGAGACGTCTGGGTGCACCTCAGCCCTGGGTACAGGGACTTGAGAGGGTCAATTCAGTACCTGGGTACAATTTGGAGTAGAGAGAACAGCTAGGCTGTGGGTCTGATTAGCAGGCCCACAGCCAGGGAAAGTCGTAAACCAGTGAAGCAAAAAGCAAAAAATCTGGGTGATCATAGGATTGCAGACCCTACTCTCCTACATCTTGCATCAGCTGGGATGTTTCTGTGCTGTGCATCTTGGGATGCTACCCAATAAAGATGAGGATAAAGATTTGCAGAGAAAAAAGGGATCAAATGAGCCAACAGTGATCACAGGTATGGACAGTACTGACAAAAGAGGGCTAACATTGCATTTCAGAAATCCTGGCCTCTCCTATTTCCAAATGAAATGAATTAATGAAATAAGCATTTATAGAGCGCATAGCTACCCTAAGGCATCCCAGCGCTATCTGCGGACGTGGACCTAGAAGCCAGCTCTGCTAAGTGGTAAGTTAGAATAGCCAGGTTTTAAGCTGTTTCCTGAAAGACAGATCATTGGTTTCCTGTCGAATGTCAAGGGGGAGGGTATTCCAAAATGTAGCCACATTATAAACAAAGGAGTGGCCACCGCTTCTTGCCCTCTTTATTTTTGGAACTGTAACAGCCAACAAAGAGAACAGAGGCATAACATGCCATGATTATGGGTGGAATTGCTCCAAAAGGGGGCAACGGTGAAGGATTAGTTACTTACCTGTAATCCTAGTTCTCTTCCAGGGGTATACTCATTAAAGTCATAAGCACTGAATTATCTCCGCCCATGAGCGGGAACCCGGAACACATAACAATATACATATATATGTGTAAATATATCAAAAAGTACATAGTACTAAACTAATTATACACATATACATGTATAATAACCATAATATGCAGCCTAACATATATACATAGGCTAATAAAGCCAACATTACACACGTTCTGAAGCATGAAAATATGCTGTATATAAATGCAATAAACAGGCATGAGCCCAAAATGCATTTCATAACCATGAAAAACTTTTATTTTCATCAAAGAACCTGTTGTAAACAGTTATTAGCCTAAAAGGCTGCATATGAAAAATTGTCTGTGTACAGAAAATCAGACTGGCACCCTGCCTTTAAGGCCCCAGAGAATCTGCACACTTTGCCTTTAAGGCCTCTAGGAGAACTCTGTTCCCATCATGCACCACAGGTGACAGTTAGGTCAGTTCTTTTGTACGGTACAGTAAACTTGTAGCAGGAATCTGCACATAAAAACTTCATAATACATATTGAAAAACCTCAATGCTACTGCTCGCCCGGGGAGGCGGGAGGGTGCTTATGACTTTAATGAGTATAACCCTGGAAGAGAACTAGGATTACAGGTAAGTAACTAATAATTCTCTTCCAGGGGATACTCATTAATAGTCATAAGCACTGAATAGAGTAGCAAGCTCATACCCACTAGAAGCGGGCGAACAGAGAAAAGCATAGCTGCACTTTTAAAAATACAGTGTTTAACTAGAAACAGCAAACAAATTTCTGAGTGATGCTTGTCCCACTTGTGCATCAGTCTGCGCATCAGAATCCAAACAGTAATGGCGTGTAAACGTATGCACTGAACGCCAAGTAGCTGCTTTACATATCTCTGACATAGCCACATTCCTAAGGAGAGCTGTGGTAGCAGCTTTCCCTCTAGTAGAATGAGCCCTAGGTCTACCTGATAAAGACTTGTGGGCTAGCTGATAAGCCAGTAAGATACATGACACTATCAATCTAGAAATGGATCTCTTGGATGCTGCCAAACCAGTATTCGTAGGACCATAGTTCACAAACAAACGGTCCGTCTGTCTCAACGACTTCGTTTTATCTAAGTAAAATTTCAAAACCCTCTTTAGATCTAATGAATGCAAAGTCCGCTCAGCCGGACTCGAAGGGTTTGGAAAGAAAGTAGGGAATGTTATGGATTGGTTAACATGAAAATCCGACACCACCTTAGGCAGAAAAGCCGGATGAGTCCTGAGCACCACTCTGTTTCCATGAAAAACTGTGTACGGTTCCTTGCAACACAGAGCCTGAATTTCGCTCACTCTACAAGCAGAAGTGATGGCTACCAGGAATGCTACTTTCCAAGATAAGTGTTGCAAGGACGCTTTATGTATGGGCTCAAATGGTGGACCCATCAACTTAGTCAACACCACATTAAGCTCCCAAGGTGGATAAGGAGACCTGACTGGAGGAAGGAGACCTGACTGGAGGAAACACCTTTCTTAAACCCTCTAGAAAATCCTTCACCACAGGCATCCGAAAAAACGATATCTGTGTTGGCGATTTTCTATAAGCAGTTATTGCAGCAAGATGGACCTTGATAGAACTAAACTGCAAACCAGACTCAGCAAGGTAAAGAAGATAAGGCAAGATCACCTGTTCTTGACCATGAATAGGGTCAAGACCTTTACTCTGACACCAAAGGTAAAAGCGTTTCCACTTAAATCCGTAGGATTGTCTTGTAGAAGGCCGTTTTGCCTCCTTAAGAATGTTCATACACTCCGGATTCAACTGTAAATGTCCGTACTGGATGACTTCAGGAGCCATGCTGCCAAGCGCAGGGAGGGCAGATTGGGGTGAAACACTCGCCCCTCCTGCTTGGACAGAAGATCCGGGCGACAAGGCAATCTCCTGTGTGGCCTGATTGACAACTGGAGGAGATCTGGGAACCACCACTGGCGTGGCCACTCCGGGCAAATCAGTATCATTCTGGAGTTGGTCCTGTACATCCGGTTGATCACTGCTGGTATCAACGGTGTCGGTGGAAAGGCGTACAGCAAATTTTGACACCAGTCTATCAAAAGGGCATTCCCTTGAGACCCTTTCTGGGAAAACCTGGACGCGAAGACGGGGCATTTTGTGTTTGCCGCGTCTGCGAACAGATCGATGTCTGGTGTTCCCCAAGCCTGGAAAATGCTGTGCGCGACGTCTTCATTGAGAACCCAGTCGTGCGCTTCGACGAAGTCTCTGCTGAGGCCGTCCGCCTCTGAGTTGAGACTCCCTGGTAGGTGAAGTGCTGTTATGGACAGGTCCCGTGCAAGTAACCAATGCCAGATGGTCTGGGCTTCTATGGACAGAGTCCTGGATCTGGTACCCCCCTGCTTGTTTAGATAATACATTGTTGTTGTATTGTCTGTTTCCACCAGGAGGGACCGAGTCTGTAGAGATGGAGCCAGGGACTTGAGAGCAAGATGGACCGCTCCGAGTAGATTGATGTGATATCCTTTCTCGAAGTCTGACCATAGCCCTTGTACTTGAAGAGGGCCCATATGTGCCCCCAACCTAGGAGAGAAGCATCTGTGATTAGAGTCTGCGTTGGTGGGTCCTGATGAAACGGAACTCCCTTCATCAAGTGTGCCTTCTTCATCCATCAACGAATGGAATCTCTTGCAGACTGTTGGAGATGAATTCGATCCTCCCAGCATCCCGTCCTCTGCTTCCACTGATCTTCCAGACACTGCTGCAGAGGACGCATCTGCAAACGTGCGTTTGGCACGATGAATATGCACGATGCCATGGACCCCAGGAGAGAGGATACTTGCCGAACTGTCGGACGTGCATGCTGGAGGAGAAGCACGCACTTCGCTTTGATAGATGACCATCTCTCCTCCGAAGGACACACGTTTTCTTTTTCTGTGTCCAGTCGTGCACCCAGGTAGTGGATCTTCTGGGTGGGATTCATTATGGACTTCTTGTAGTTGACCTGCAGACCCAACTTGCACATGAGTTGGAGGCATATCGATAGATGTTCTTCTAGTAGCGATGGGGATGAACTCTTCAGAAGCCAGTCGTCTAAGTACGGACATATGAAAATCCGTCTCTTTCGAAGACAAGCCGCAACTACCGCCATACATTTTGAAAATGTTCTGGGAGCTGATCTCAGGCCAAAAGGGAGTACCGAGTACTGGTAATGATGAGCCCCTACTTGGAACCTGAGGAACTTGCGATGCTTTCTGGATACCGGAATATGAAAGTAAGCATCTTTCAGATCGATGGAGCACATCCAATCCCCTTGGTGTAATTGAGGGAAAATCTGATGAAGAGCCAGCATTCGAAATTTCTCCTTCCGAATGAATTTGTTCAATCTTCTCAGATCCAGAATGGGTCTGAACTCCGTAGCTGGACCTTTTTTCTTTACAAGAAAAAATCGAGAGTACAGGCCTTGACATCTCTGTTGAGATGGCACTGGTTCTATGGCGTTCTTCTTCAGAAGGACGTTCGCTTCCTGTTGCAAGCGCCTTATTCCACTGAACCATCTTTAGAGGACGTATGACAGGAGGTGGCTTCTTGAATCTCAAAAGGTACCCGTTCTGAATGATACTCAGCACCCATCTGTCCTTTGTGATTTGCTTCCACTCGTCCAGATACCACACAATACTTCCTCCAACCAGAGTGGCACACGGTTGTGGCGGAAGCATCTGTTCATTGTTTTTGAGGCTGCTTGGTAGCAGAGGATTGCTGCCTGTTTCCATTGCCTCTGCCTCGTCCAGGTCGTCGCTGTTGGAATTGCGACCTCTGCTGATTCTGGCCTTGATTTTGCGAGGACCAATTCGACTGTTGGCCCCTCTGCTGAAAAGATCTCGTCATAGGGACGAAAATTACCCCAACGTCTAAATTCTTTTTTCTTTTCAAGACCGACGGCCTTCAGAGTGTCCAACTCCACTTTCATTTTAGACATCTCGTCGTCAGCATGAGATCCAAAAAGAGTCGAACCATTAAACGGTAAATTTACCATTTTCCTCTGAGCCTCCGGCTTTAGCCCCGTAAGGCGAAGCCAAGCCGTACGTCTAGCACAAACACCATGTGCATAACCATGAGCTGACAGATCCGCTGCATCAGCAGCCGCACTAATACTCTGGTTAGCCACCAATCCTCCTTCTTCCACTATTTCCAGGAAGTCTTTCTGATCCTCCTTAGGGAGTTTATCTGCAAAACGAGCCACTGAGTCCCAGAGCAGACGATCATAGCGGCCCAATAAGGCTGACGCACTGGCCACTCTCATGACCGAACCTGAGGTGTTGCACATTCTTCTCCCCAAGGAATCCATACTCTTACTATCCTTTTCAGGTGGAGCAGAAGAAGTAGATGCTGCAGAATGTGCTTTTCTGACTGCCGCCACAATAAGTGAATCTGGAGGAGGGTCAGAACGCAAAAATAAAGGATCTTCTGATGGAGCCCTGTACTTCTTCGCAATCCTAGAAGGACCTGAACCCACCGTGGCCAGAGTTAAGAATGTCCTCATTGCTGGTTCTATCAACCCGGGCACTAACGGCAGAAGAGGCCTACCAGTCGTCTTGTGATGCAGGGTTTCAAAGATGACTGACGTTGACATTTGAGGAACTGCCATCTTGATCTTGAACTTATTCGCCCCACGACACAACACATCATTAAATGTGCCCAAATCATCCACTGGAGACACTCTAGACGGAGGAGTAGATGAAATTGTGGGAGAATAGTCTCTATATGAAGATCTTAAAGAAGACTTAGATGACGTAGAAGATGGTGAAGGAGTTCTACTCCGCCTCGGAGGAGTTGCCGATCGCTGTCTCCTTCGTTCCCTTGAACGTGATTTCTCTCTCACTAAGGACCTCGAGCGTGATCTTCTATGCAGCTTCGTCTGAGGGACCGGAGCCCTTATACCCATCCGTCCTGCATCTGGACGCATCTTCCAATGTCTCAGGCTTTCCAGCCACCTCGGTGACAAGTTAATAGGCCGCCCTACACGCTCAGGTGAAGCCTCAGGTGACACCTGTACAATATTCAGTCCAGTTGAAGACTTGGAGGTTCTGGAAACTACACTGTGCTCAGAAACCAATGAGCCAGATGGAGTCCGTTGTCTGGGCACCAATTGTCTGTCATCCGACACCTGCCCTGAGGTTGAGCCCGAATGAGCCACCACAGACGAGTCCTGGTTCACTATCTCTTGCCCCACCGCAGACCTGTCGTCTTGCTGGTCTCGCGGAGAAGACATATGTTCTGGGCTGATGTCTGACCTCGACAAAGACCTAATTGAGGTCCGAGAGGCCGGTCTTGATAGTCTCGACGCCGACCGGTGTTCAGGTGGGGGAGACCTAGACACTCCATGCTTCGAGCCCGAAGCAAACTTCGACATCGACTTATGTCACGATGGAGACCTTGATCTTTTCTTTTTAGGTCTCGACGTTGAATCCTTCGACGACGCCCTTTCTCTCCACGTCGACCACTTCTTCGACGACGCCGTAAGTCTCTCTCTCGACCTTGGTCTATCCTTCGACGTCGACACTTTCCTCGACGTCGACACACCCTCCTTCGACGTCGACACGACCTCCTTCGACGTCGATACACCATCCTTCGACGTCGGACGCCTCTCTTCCCTCGACGTCGACTTCTCACGAGTCTTCGACGTCGAACGTGGCACCCCCGACGTCGTCTTTACAGCAATCGACACCAGATGTCTCGACGTCGAGAAGGATTTCGACGGTGACTGCCGAGACGCTGAACCTTGCCTCACCGGCGAAGTTCTCAACGTCGACGTAGCCCTCTTCGATGCCGACAATGCTGACGGCGATCTGGATCTCGACGTCGACCGCACCCTTTTTGACGGCGACGCTTCCTGGAGTCGATTTGTCTTAGTTCTACCTTCTGGAGACGCTGATCTTCGACGTTTAGGATAAGAAGATGGCTTAGCAGATGATAATAAGCCCTTGGAACTCTTCTCACCACGGTTTTCTCTCTCCAGAAGGCCCAGCAACCTCATTGTCTCCCTTTCTCTTAAAGTCCTACTAGAAAGGTTGAGGCAGTGATAACAATCTTCCACCTTATGAGAAGCTGGAAGACACACCACACAAACAGAGTGTGGATCCGTTTTTGACATCTTCTTCCCACAGGAAGGACATTTGTAAAATAAAGGTGGCATTCTGACTAAAAAATCACCAACAGTTAGTCAGAACAAGATATAAAAACACCACCAAAATAATCTTTTGTCAAGAAAAGGTAAGAAAAACCAACTTCTGACAGAAAAACACTACAAATGAGCAGAGCTCAAGTTCCAGGTTCCTCACAGAACAAGCCGGAAAAAAGAACTGACCTAACTGTCACCTGTGGTGCATGATGGGAACAGAGTTCTCCTAGAGGCCTTAAAGGCAAAGTGTGCAGATTCTCTGGGGCCTTAAAGGCAGGGTGCCAGTCTGATTTTCTGTACACAGACAATTTTTCATATGCAGCCTTTTAGGCTAATAACTGTTTACAACAGGTTCTTTGATGAAAATAAAAGTTTTTCATGGTTATGAAATGCATTTTGGGCTCATGCCTGTTTATTGCATTTATATACAGCATATTTTCATGCTTCAGAACGTGTGTAATGTTGGCTTTATTAGCCTATGTATATATGTTAGGCTGCATATTATGGTTATTATACATGTATATGTGTATAATTAGTTTAGTACTATGTACTTTTTGATATATTTACACATATATATGTATATTGTTATGTGTTCCGGGTTCCCGCTCATGGGCGGAGATAATTCAGTGCTTATGACTATTAATGAGTATCCCCTGGAAGAGAACATGATGTGCCCAGCAAAACTGAGGGTAGTTACTGTGGAGAGACAATTAACTTTTGGAACCCAAATATGGCAAGTCAAGGATGGACTCGAGGATTGTAGGAAAGAGAGTGTCCTGAATATGGTACCTGATGAGGGAGGCTGGACAGATGGGGAGGGTGCTTGTCGACTACAAAAGGATCAAGGAATCAGTGCAGCGCTTACTTAGGATGGATCCACGTGCATAGTTGGTTATACAAACTTAGGGGAGGTGAGGGCGAGAGTGCCTCAATAGACAGGCTAAGGGAGGGCTTTCAGACTGAGGTCATTAGTGGGGTATTAGACGCTCATTACTATAGACATCATATTGATGTTATCGCCTTGTGCAGTTTTCACACTTGAGAGATAGGTGGTATATTTTTCATCACTTTTGTCTCCAGCAAAGGAACCGAAGGATTGCTTCGGTGTAAAACTAACAACAAACAGATTGCATTGATGAGGAGGGATTTAGTTTAACAACAAGCATTTGTTTTATTGCTGTGACATTTATATATAGGTGAATATGACATTTTTGTAAAAGACTTGTTACTTACCCTGGAAGGAGTTTTATTGGAAGTTGAGGGCTCTGTTAGAAGACAGAAAAACAGAAATCTCAGAAGGTGGGAACGCTACATACCAACCATTTGTGAGATAGTGGAATGACAAATAAATCAATATCGCAAAAACTGCTGTGCATCATATGTTTAATCAGACACCAAATCAAAACTTGACTGTGCAGTGTTTAAATACTTTGGCTTTTGTTTCGGTCAAATACATTCAATACTTTTTGGTTTTGCTGTGCCTAAGAAGCCTCCATATCGGGTTGTGTTGGTCTCTAGCACCCCTGTACGCTACTCACTCATCATTTCAGACCCCGATAGGGCCGAATGCTGGTGCATTAATGGTACAAAGGATTGAATGTTACGTTTTCATGGACATTTGAGTGATGAATTGTGAAGCACAGAAAGGCAAGTAGAAAACATTAGGCCTGTTCGTAACCTCCGTGAACTTTAAAAATACTCCTTGTTACCAGCTTTCCGCTCCTGTCCCATTTCCAATTCCTGTTTCCTCTCACCCCTACCCAAGATTTTCTTTTTGTTCCTACTCAGTTCTGAGGTTTTTTTTGCTAAACTATTGTGTTCTGAGATTTCATATCATGCTCCATGTTACACTAATGTCCTTCACTACACAATTTCCTGTTTTACTCATACATGTTCCCTGTTCTTCTCCCCCAGTTTCCAAGCCAAATCCTCCACATAGCTTTATTGTCTGTCCCATCACACTTTAGATGGGTCTCCTTTACCATGTTCTGTTTCTCAGTCCCTCTACAATATTCCTTGAATTCCTTTTTCTATTCGATCTACCCTTGTTGCTTCACTTACAGTTCTGCACGTTTCCTGTCACACTATTTCTTCTTCAAACCAATACAATTTCATTATCGACAACCAAAAGGAGTGAAAGCGTCAAAACGGTAAATATATCTGAAGCACAGTATATGTATATGCCTGTACGACCCTGACATCTATTCTCAGTGTTTAATATAACTCAACAATTCGCTTGGTTTTGTTTAAATAGTTAAGACAATCTTTTATTGTTCATTAGTAGTGTAATACGTAGTGTAATGCGTAGTATCGCGCAACGGTTAAGTTTGCCACTCAATCTACTCTATGTTAGACTGACAATATGCCAATATATGCAAGCTTATGCAATGTAAAGCACATAATGGCGGAAACAGTAGAAAACAGTAGACAATACATAGACTAGCAGTACATCAGGTATTGCAATAGTCCACATCACATCTTGCTCACACTCAGTTCTTAGTTTTTAGACTCTGTAGTCTTCCTTTATTCCTTACACCACAAGTAACCATTATGCGTTCAAGATATTTTACCTGGCTCCCATGGGAGGGGAGCTCTCTTCCCTTCTCACCACGCCAGTCATCTACTGTCGGGGTAGGGTGGGTGGGTTAGGGGTGCGGTTGGGGGTTTTAGATCTTGTTTTTCTCATTTTACTTATCTTTATTTGCTATTTTTGCCATATTTTCCTTTTTTCTCAAGTGCCTTGCCTCTTTCCTCATGTCATGTTTCTTGTAGTAACTGTCGCAGTGTTAGCCCTTCACATACAGGTGATACTACTTTGGAAGGTACTACACTGTAAGGTATGTCCTGTATACACGAAGCAAATGTTGTAATCATCTTATCTAAGTTCCAGGATAATTATTCAAGTACATGGTGCTACTTTACAGTACATAATGCTACTCTATTCATTTTCTATGCAATGTACCTATTATTCCTGTATGCGAAGTTCCGCTACGATTATCCTGTTTGCAGAAAATATAACAAAGAGAACAACGCTCTGAATGGTAGACCATGTTATATGTTACATGTCACAGAAAGCGAATCAACTCAGTGCAACTGTGTCCACTAACTTCACGGCAAGCACAAGTGAATAATCTATTCTCTTCCCACATAGTGAGTAAACTTCAGACACCTCATAAACCGCACAAACCTTACTCAAGAGTAAAAAAATCAATAGCAATCTTTTTAATAGAATTATGATGTCGCAAAATTCTCCAGGTACTCCAAGCCATAATAGCCTAAAGATAGTCTCACTGAATGTTAAGGGCTTAAACCACCCTATCAAAAGGAGAAAGATCCTAGACTACATCCACAAACAAAATAGTTTAATTCACTTAGAAATGGGTATTATAGTGACGTCGCTGGCTCGGAGGCAATAGGGAAGAAAAACGGTGTCCTGACTTTAGTAGCTAAAATATCTGTGAGAAGTTGGCCTGATGTGCAGTGTTCACTATTCTAGTGATCACTATATATCAGTCCAAACAACCCTTATTGATGATTGGTTGTAAGTCAACCTTATAGACCAGCTATCCTAGTAGCATGGATACGAGCAGTCTAAGGCTAAGACTCTAGAGGGCGTGTTAAGCCAGCTGTTTTACCATCACATTACCCCTTGAACACCCAGTGAAAGGACACCACACAAGTGTTATGAAAATAAACAGTGTATTTATTAGAATCACAACAACCCTGTACTCTTTATGAGGACAGGGTGCTAGGCACACAACAAAACTCTTACGAAAATACTTAAGTTAGCACGTTATACACAAATGCCCGAGGGGCACGAAAAACCATATACTTTAAAAGTGGAATGCGAAATTACTAGCAGGTAAGTACAGTACTAATAGGCTTTGGAATCGCTAGGACTTGACTATAGAATCGTTAGATTACTTCTAGGAGACCTAGGGGACTCGGGTGCAGAGTGTGCACCCTCACGCGGGATGCGGGACAAAGTCTATGGAAGCTAGTAAAGGCAAAGTTAGTGTTCACGGGCGAACCCGACCTGGTAGGGAGAAAACGACAGTGGATCCTGACCCTAGGCTAGTGAGGCTATGCTGGGACACCGAAGTGCCGAAGTTACCTAGCCCAGGGGCTGCAGCTGCATAGGTCTGAAAAGACGTCGGGAATCTCGTTGCCGGACCAGGAGCCTGGAAGAAGGAAGTTGCTGGCAGGCGACCAGTGAAGGAAAGTTCGATGGATCCAAGCCTGGATCAGGGAAGAAGAAAACCTGAAAGCAGAGGGGACCAAGTTCTTGAATCACTAGCCAGTGATTAAGTGGGCACCAGGATGGCACCGGGCGAAGTCACCGCAGTCAGGTGAGTGGGCGCTGCTGGGCTCTGCAGTCTCTCGGACCAGGAGGCGTTGTCGGCGACCAGGATGGAGGTGCGAGCTGTCCCACGAAGGTTCTTGCTGTCGACGTCGCTGGACCCGGGATTAGGCAACAAGTCTTGGCAAATGCAAGGCCCACGCGGTGGACCTAAAATGGCGTCTTAGCCGGACCAGGAGGGTCCAGGGTACTTCTCCGATGGAGGGAAGCAAGGGCCAGTCTGGAGCAACCAGACTAGCAGCAGTGATGTCGTCGGGCGTCGTTCAGAAGGCCACAAGCCAGTGGGCTAGTAGCCAAACAACGCGGTGAGCAGCAAAAAGCAGAAGGGCCCCACGCAGATCGTGGAGATGCTGGGAGGCTGCACTTCGGTGCTGGAGCTGCTCAGGGTCGGGGCTTCTCGGACCCCAAAGCACTCGCCAGGAAATTACTCGGCGGGCTTGCTGTGCAGAAGTCGTGCAGTCTTGAAGATGGCCGGTCCCTCGAGGTCTCGTCACACCCACGAATCTCAGCGTGACTGATGATGTAGGTAGAGGTCAGAGGTGCCAGGGAAGCCGGTTCTCGTCGAGCTGGGCAGTCTTGATCCGGAGGAGAGACTTGCAGCAGACCGCAGTGTTCTTTAAGATGGTGCCTGCGGATGCAGGGTGACTACTCCTTAGTCACAAGGGAGAAATCTTAGGAAGAAGTCTTGAGTTCCTTTCGTGGAAAGTAGTTTCAGGATTCAAAGATGATCTGATTTGGAAGGGGGCCAGTTCCTACCTTTATCCTGTAAAAAGGGGCTGGCACGCGACTAAGTCCTGCCCTAGGTACCTAAGGTACATGGAATCCATTTTACAGAGAGAGCAGTAGGCCTGGTGCCCTGAATAGCAGGGTCCCAGGTCAACTAAGTCAGAAAACCAGCAAAACACCAGGCAAAAAGTTGGGGGCAACCATAGTCAGGGATCTACCTTCCTACAATATCAAACATTGATATAGAGACAAGCATATCTGATACTAAAGGGACAATACAGAATTTTACATTACTAATATTTATGTCTGGGAGGACCTAAGTAAACAAACTGACACAATCCCAGACACTGCTATGCACATACTAGCTGGAGATTTTAACCTGCCCATGGACCTGGCTTTAGATAGGGACTCACACTGCCCTTTTTGCGCCAATAACTCCCACAAAGCCCTTATAAATCTCTGCACCCGCTTCAATTTGATAGACACATGGAGGCTACAAAACCCCACTGGGAGAGAATATACTTTCTACTCATCCCCACATAACTCCTACTCACGCATTGATTACCTACTTATATCAAATAACGCCCTAAACAGGATCGAACAAACCTCGATAGAACCAAGGGTGATCTCAGGCCACTCATGCATTAGCCTATCCATTTCTGACCCAAAGCCTTCCAAAAAACAACCTCTGTGGAGACTCAATAACGAAGTCCTAGAAAAAGGGTATCATAGACAATTGATAGCGCGATACAGAACTTTCTTACAGTTAACAAAATAGGAGACACGTCGGACTTAACAAGGTGGGAGGCTTTGAAGAGCGTCGTCAGAGGGGAGATCATTAAAATTAGATCTGCCATGAATAGGGACAGCAACAGTAATCTTGAGAAGTTGGAGAAAGATTGCCATGTTAGAGGAAAAACATGTAATGTCCAGAGATTCGCAAGTAATGAATGAAATAGTGAGGAAGAAATACGAGTATAAAAAATAGTCAGTGATAGAGCAGGAATTTGGTTCACTAAACAAAAGAGCATCAGGTTATGTGAATCCAATAAAGCAGGAAAGAGCTTAGCCTCATACTTAAAGTTTAAAATGCAAAAGTACACAATTAAAAACCTAATAGACAAAATGGTATGGCACACTCTGACCCTGACAAAATTACAGAAACCTTTAAGGATTTCTATAAAGACCTGTATAGTGAGAACCAGGATACAGATAACACAAAAACACATGAATACTTAGATAAATGTATATTACCTGCCCTCTCTGAAGATAAAAAAACTGAAATAAACAGCTCCATTACTACGTCAGAAATTGAAAGCTCAATAAGGACCCTGAAAGTAGGGAAAGCTCCGGGACCTGATAGCTTTGGTGCCAAATTCTACAAGTGCTTCTCCTCTACATTGACTCCTCCACTGTTAAATCTACTTAATTAATTTAGTGACTCTGGTCAGATTAATGGGACACCAGCAGAGGCCATTATAGGCATAATTCCCAGAGAGGGGAAGGACCCTACGCTACCTAAAAATTACAGACCGAGGGGAGGCGCCTAGTGCCGGACAAAGATGGCCGCGTGAAACCTCGGCTCTGTCACTACCATCCCCTGGTTCCGATATCCTGTCCATTATCCTGCCCCTGAAGAACGGCAACCGGGAGAGAGACGATAGCGCTGCCACTGGACGAAAACCCGGTTTCGCAACATTGCTGGGAACCATTGCTGGGAACCGGAGCTACGGGTCCCGCAAGATTGGACCTGGTTGGAGGAAGAAAGCGAGAGCCTCCACAGAGGGAAACGATCTCGGCAGCCCTGACCGGAAGCTGCCGGTCGAGCCAGTATCACCTTCTATCAACACCCTGAATCCTGTTGCCCGTAAAGCGAAAAGAGTTCCCCCCTGATATCCCCCTTCTGGCGCCTGCTCCCCTCCGGAGCCAAATTTGAAAAGTACCTCTGTGACGCAGCATCGCCGGAGCCCGCCGTGTTGCGGCGGCGTGACCGGAGCGGAGTGGCTCTCGCTGTCCCCCCACCCCCTGGGAAGCAGTGGGACACGGCGCGGCAGAGGCCGTGATTATACACCTTCCCTTTCCCGCGACGCTATACCGGACGCACGACAGTCATCCTGCCCGATTTCACACAGAAGTGAGGTGGACCCGGTGCCAGTGAGAGGCAGTGGCGGCGCTGTCATCGTAAGTGCAGGGGTAAAAGGCACCAGGCGCAATGCAGAGAAGCAGTCAGAGATCCCCCTACCAACAGGTATCTGACTAGTGTGAAGAACTTCTCCCCCCCCCCTCTACTGGATAATCCACTGCAATAAAAAACACTGCCTCCCGAGCTGAGGGTGAGACGCCAGATGCTCGGAACCTAGGCTCTATTGTGCGATCCGAGGTGATCGGAGACACCCTCATTCAGCGCATTTGCTGGACTCTACCTGTGTCACCAGAGTGCTACCGGTCTGGTCGCCGCCCTGGGCCAGTCCCCGCGTGAAAGGCACCCCGCGTGAAAGGCACCCCGTGTTCTTGCAGGCAACAGATCGTGAAAACGGGGACCCCTGAGCAGGCGCCACTGGTGAGCATTGGGACATGGCCTCCACATGGCGAACAAGCCTGATATACATAAGAATCAGTCTAGAATGACCAAGGGCATGCAGCAGGTCCAGACTAACAAACTAGATCATTATACTCTGCCTAAAGGCTCACCAACGCCAACGGATTCTCCACACGCCACTGCGGGGGGGGGGGGGGGGGGGGGGGAAGACTCCATGAGCCATTCTTCGGAATTGACCTTGCAGGACGTTATGGAGGCCATTGACGGGGTCAGATCGTCTTTAGGGCAAAAAATGGAGTCCTTAGATCATAAACTAGACACGGTCTCCATAGAGGTGAATCTTATTCAAGCTGACCTTACCAAGGTCAACGAAAAAGTCAAATCACTAGACATAAAGACGGCTAGCTTGATGGAGGATGTGACACAGCTCCAGCAGGAGGTACGAGACCTGAAATCTTTCTGTGATACAGCCGAACGGAAGCTAGACGACTAGAAGGCAGACAAAGGCGCAATAACATCCGCATCCTGGGAGTGCCCGCCCAAAAAATCAGAAGGCCCGGCCCCTGAGCTGTTCTTGGAGGAGCTTATCTTAAAGCACCTCAAGCCCAAGGGACGTGGTAAATTTTTCAATTGAACGTGCGCATGGGGTCCCAGGTGGGCGACCTAACCCCGGGGCACCCCCGCGACTGATGATTGCATGGGTCCTAAACTTTAGAGACGGAGACGCTATCCTGCAGGCCGCCAGTGCTGCGCCCCCTTTCGCTATGAGAATGCCACCCTCTCCTCCTTTCCCGACTTCAGACAGTGTCGAAACTTTCTCGATGTCAAGAAGAAACTTAGGGACAAAGGACTGAAATATGCCATGATGTTCCCAGCGAGACTGCAAGTTGAGGTTGAGGTTGAGGGTAGAGCATGGTTTTTCGACAATCCAGAAGTAGCATCTGACTGGCTGGACAGTCGTCCCCCCAGTAGTTTGGGACACGTGATCATGGAGGGGAGCGGGCGACACAGGAACAAGAATGAGAACCAGCGGAGATGATTGATGAACAATGGTCAGGTATAGGGGCCAGGAGCCCCACGATTGGACGCAAACTTTGTACGATCTTCAGGGAACAATTTGTTTATGTAGACACGGACTTGGGGGGTGGGGGGATAGAGTGCCGGCCTTCCTCCGCTTTACTACCTTTAGTTATTAGTTAGTGTTTGTATGTAGGACAACAGGCACTCTGCCAGTTTGTAATGGGCTGACACCGTGAGCAGGGGTACAGGGAGGGGGCTTGGGGGGGGGAGTTGGGAGGGATGTATAATGTTTCTCGATCTCGATTGTAATTGTTTATAATTTTAATTGTTGCAACACCATCAAAGGTGCATGCAGTGCAAGAGCGACTTTCACAGAGACATAATGACGAGCGGTAGACAGGGATCGGGGGTTAGCGTTCTCAGTTGGAATGTGAATGGACTGGGGAACAAAATAAAGAGAGGAATGGTCAACCAGTCCATCAGAAGACACCCCCCAGATGTGATCCTTTTACAGGAAACGCACCTAATTGGAAACAATTGCATGGCCTTACATAGGGGAGGGTTTAAACTGGTGGCACAAGCAGGATTTACCTCTGGTTCACGAGGGGTGGGCATACTGATCAAAAATTAATTCCCTTTCACAATACAGGCCACATGGTCGACAAGTGTGGTACGTATATAGGGGTTTCGGGGCAATGGGAAGGGAAGACAGCTACGCTCGTCTCAATCTATGTCCCGCCTGACCTACAGACGGAAACATTTAAAGACCTGAGCTCGACCGTCTTGATATTTCCACTGGGACTCTTGGTGCTTGGTGGAGACTTCAATGCGGTGATGGCTGGGGAACTGGACCGACATCTGCCTTGTGCAATTAGACCCGCTCAGAGGTGGCTACCTGACTTCTTAGACACAATGGGACTGGTAGATGGCTGGAGGACACACAACCCAGGCAGAACACAACACACCCACATATCTGGCGCTCACCACAGCTTGTCACGCATAGGCTATATCCTTGTCCCGGCTGCGCAGGCCCATGCCTTCCTTGAGGTGAGTCATCTGGAGCGGGGCATTTCAGATCACTCCCCGGTGTGGCTAAGGATGGAATTAGTTGCAAGTAACAAGGACCCCTGAAAATTGGATCAAATTCCTGGGTCAGGGTAAAACATGTAATAGTAAATAACAGGCCCAGGCAATTAGAAACACAAGACAATGTAAACAAGTAAATAACAAAAGTGAACTACTAATTACAAAAAGTCATGAATTTTAATACATTTCATAAAAATTGGGTTAAAAACCGTTGTACAAATTTTTAAAAAACAGCATATTAAGCATATGACATCTTATACCAATTAATACAAGAAAAATGATTTTTCTTGTATTAATTGGTATAAGATGACATATGCTTAATATGCTGTTTTTTGAAAATTTTTCTAATTGCCTGGGCCTGTTATTTACTATTATAAGGATGGAATTAGACCACGTTAGCATCGGTAGATTAGCCCCCATTAATCCCTGGTACTTGAAAGATCCGACTACACGGATGAACATTGCAAAAGCCACTGATAGCTATTTTTAAGAAAATGAGGGTACGGTTGACTCCGCACAGACCTTGTGGGAGGCATACAAAACAGTTATCCGGGGAGAGACGCTCTCCTTGATTGCAGGGAAAAAGAGGGAAAGACAAGCTGAACTTGAAAGAGCAAAGGAGGACGTGTTAAAATCAGAAGAGGAAATAGCCCGAGCGGTAACCCCTGAGGGCCTTCACCTCTTGTGGTCAAGGTAAGACGAGTTCCACAGCATCGCCAGGGATAGAGCCAGGACGCAGAGTAGAGAGGTACAGGGTAGAATCTACGAGCACGGAGATAAGGCCGGAAAGCTGATTGCTTGGCTAGACAGATGGGAGTGGCGTTGAGACTGGTGCACGAGGTGCAGGGAAACGATTCCAGTACTACTACAGACCTGCAGGCCATTGCAGACGCGTTTGCTGATGACTATTGGACGGTATATAGTACGACTGGCTGGGTCACTGTAGAAGAAAACAGCGAGATGATTAGGGATATCAAACTACCCACGCTCTCGGGCGAAAACAGTGATTAACTGGAATCCCCATTGACGGACGATGAGGTGGCACAGGCGATCAGATGCGTGCATTCAGGGAAAGCTTCAGGACCCAACGGTATCCCCATTGAACTATATAAACTGAGATCTAATAAGCTCGCCCCCTACATCCGTTCCATGTAAGGAGAAGGGAATGCTCCCATATGACCAACAAGTAGCCAACATAGTGGTCATATATAATAAGGCAAACCCAGAAACATCTGCGCATCCTATAGGCCAATATAGCTTCTGAATGTGGAGCCCAAAGTTCTTGCAAAATTTCTAGCGACACGCTTGATTAAAGTCATTACCACCCAGATCAGTCGGGCTTTATGCCTCATCGTAACACAGCCCTCAACCTGCGCCGATTACATGGAGAGCTGGGTAGAACCCCAACAATACTGGAGCCGGCAGCCCTAGTATCATTGGACGCCACCATGGTGTTTGACATGGTTGAGTGGCCCTATTTATTTACGGTTCTGGGCAAATTGTACTTCGGTCCGGAATTCATGGGCTGGATTCGCCTCCTGTACTCTGACCCGATAGCCCGGGTGGTGGTGAATAATCGCAAATCCCAAGACTTCCAGCTGAGCAGGGTCACTCGACAGGGTTGTCCCCTGTCTCCGCTCCTTTTTGCACCGGCACTGGAGCTGCTGGCAGCGTGGATCAGGCAGGACCGATCCATACGTGGATTGCAAGTGGGAAGACAAGATATCCCTATAAGCGGATGACATCCTGCTTTATCTCACCAATCCGAGAGCATCATTGATCTGCCTTCTGGAGGTGCTAGCAATCTTCGGTAGATACTCTGGTTTCACAGTAAACTGGTCGAAATCGGTACTTTACGTCCTTCAGGATGACCCGCCTGCCATTCCGAGTAATTGCCCGATCCAAATTGCACTTAAAGGTTTTAGATATCTCGGTATTTACATAACACTAGATTCGAAACTCCACTTTACCTGTAATCTGGACCCACCCATGCAGAGACTTAAGAACGACATCACTCATTGGAAATCCCTTCCACTCTCCATGCTGGGTAGAGCGGTCCTTTTTTAAAATGATGGCTCTGCCTAGGTTCTTGTATGCACTCCAAAATACAATGGATCCGGTCCCGGCATCCTACTTCAGAGAAATTGAGAATCTCCAGAGACAGCTTCTCTGGGATGGCAGATCCCGCATAGCGTTCTCAAAGTTAACTCTCAACTGGTATGATGGGGGAATAGGTCTGCCCTAAAGAATTACTACTGGGCGTCCCAGCTTGCGGCTATCAACCACGGGATCTATGGCCACCCAAATGATCCCGGATATGCCATGGATAGGTGGCAGCTCCCATGGTGAGAGTATACTAGAGCACTATACGCTGGGCCCCATAGATTCCCGCTGACCGGTCCAACGGCACAAACCGTCCAGATATTGCATGCAGTCAATAGACACCTGAAGTGGGAAAAACAAACCCACACTCGCGATCTCGCGAATCAAAGATGTTTAGGTGGAGGGAACAGTCCACACATTTCAGTCACTCAAAATACACTTCAGCTTGACAGATACGGAGTACTTTCATCACACACTACTCACCCAAATCCCTAGTCATACGACACTTCCAGAAGCATCCCCCCTGGAAGATAGGATGCTGGACAGGCATCTCCCAGAGAAGACCATTTCCCTCATGTATAGGAAATTAATCAACAACATGGAAGATCCATTGCTGAGCATTAAAGGAAAATGGAACGAAGATGGCCTAGAACTTGATGATGAAGACTGGCAGGAGACGTTCTCTTCCCCACGAGTGGTTGCAATCCAGGCCAGGCTGAGGTTAGTGCAGCTTAAAATATTGCATAGGATTTATGTTACGGGACCCTGTCTGGTTCGAATGGGTCAATTAGAAGGCAGAGAGTGCAGAAGGGGGTGTGGGGAGCTAGGAACATTCATCCACATACTGTGGCACTGCCAACATATACAATCATATTGGAGAGATGTCCATCACACATTGCGGGCGGTCCTGGGGACTGACCTGCAGCCGGAGGCTCGGAGGTGCATACTAAATGTCTGGGAACCCACGGATCTCAACACTTACATCACGCAATGGGCAACGTTAGCATTTATGATAGCGAAACGAAACCGCTCAACAGTGGGGCACTAGTCAGCCGCTACAAATAGGGAGGTGGAAGGAGGATCTAGACTGGTGTATGTTCAAGGAGAAATCAGTCTACATAGCCAGGGGCTGCCGTTGGAAATGGAATAAGGTATGGGAAGCATGGAACCGTTACAGGGGCGATGTTTGTCTCCCGCCGGATCGACAGTTTGATACTGATGCACTTGAAACCCCTTGATCTAAATAATATAATAACTGTGTAGAATGTTGTACTGTATACAATGTCACTGAGAAATGATGAAGTTGCCTGCTTGTAATCAACTGTGTTTTCGTCTAACTGTTTAATAAAAAGAAATATATATATAAAAAAAACTACAAACCGATTTCCCTAATCAACCTAGATTGCAAAATTTATGCTATGATCCTCGCCAAACGCCTTCAATTTTTTTTACCCAAACTCATTCACCCGTCACAAGTTGGGTTCTTAAAAAACAGACTATCTAGTGAAAATACTCGCATCCTCGCTCATGTCCTAGAGAAAGCCAAACTCACTGACTCACTAACAGTCGCTATTACATTGCATGCAGAGTAGGCTTTCGACAAAGTTGACTGGGCCTACTTGGGAGCAACACTAGACAAATTTAATTTGGGTGAACATTTTAAACGCATGGTAATGGCACTATATTTTAACCCCTCGGCCAGGGTAAGAGCGGGAGGATGCCTCTCATCCCCCTTCAAAATACATCAGGGCACAAGGCAAGGCTGCCCTCTCTCACCCTCTCTATTCCTCCTTGCAATTGAACCTTTCCTTTTCCACCCTAGGAACAATCAACAAATCACAGGAATTCGCTTCAACGAATGTACGGTTAAAATTACTGCTTATGCCGTCGACGTGTTGGTTGTCTCTGAGAATACGGAAGGTGCTATCCCAGCACTTATGTCCTCAATCGATGACTTTGCTACAGTATCTGGGTACAGGTTGAATAAAGATAAGACGGAGGTGAAAAGCAATTATGGGTAACTCTGGTCTCTTATGGCAGCCAAAGTGCTTTAACTCCTTGGACGCTCATGACGAGCTCAGCTCGTCATGGAAATGCCATTCATTTCAATGGAAATTACATGGCAACGATGGAATAGGCCTTAGCATCCAAGTGGTTTTAAATACCTAGGTTTGGATTTCACAAAGGACCTGATCACTACCCTTCAGACCAACGAGAATGCCATCTTCAAAAAAATCTCTTTGTTGTTAGATGGCTGGTCACCTACATTTTTAACATGGTGGGGAAGAGCTGAGACTTAAAAATGATGATTACTCCTCTTGTCAACAATCTAGCCAGCATTTTACTTATGACGTTCTCAAATGAGTTCCTATGTAAAATCTATAAGCTTTTTAACACATTCCTGTGACAAGGTAAGAAACCCAGAATATCTATGAAAAAACTTCAATTACCAAAATACAAAGGTGATCTGGGCCTTCCGAACTTCAGGAACTATCAAAACGCGGATCTCTGTAAATAGGGATGCAACTGGCTGATTCCGCCGACTGATTACACAACAGTTTGTGTCATAATGGTTGGACTTAGATAGATCAATCATCAACGGTGTGCTCTTGTCTGCTCTCCTCACCATGGATATATCCCCCCATGCTATGACTGGAAAACCTCCCCACAATAAAAATTAATAATAATTATTAATAAATCAAACCTGTCCTCTCTCAGGCGCAACCCGAGTTTGAAGATCGAAGGAGGGATGTTCCATTGGGAACGTTGGTCCAAAAACTGTATAAATCTAGTCAAAGACCTCTTTGAGGGAACCCTTCCCTTGTCTTTCTCCACACTTCAGTCACGTCACAGACTACATCCAATAGATTTTTATACATTTTTAAAACTAAAATCTCTCCTGACGGCGCGCTCTATCAAACCCTCCAACCCGTCCATACTCTCAAAGATGTCACAGCTGCTAAAGTCAGGACACACAGATTCTAAAATATATAAACTCCTATCACCTCAACCTCGCAAATCTCAAAAGAAATATGAAGAAAAATGGGAATCAGAAGACAACTCTAGTAATATGCGTGTAACAAGAGGGAGAGAGAGGACTAGATAGCTAGTCCGAGTCCCCGAGGGTTTATATATGATTAATCAAAGAGGACTAGCTTAAGTTGACCAAAGTGTTGCAGTACTCTAATTAGTTCTGTCACGGGCACCTTGTTGGTGTATTCATGAAGCCCTCACCCACCAACCTAGTTGGTGGCAACTCTAGTAATATCCCATTCAACTGGGCAAAGATACATATTACCCCCTTTTCGAATAAAATATCCCCAATACTATCACAAACCAACCTGATGTTAATAAATAGGACATATTGGACACCAAAAGGATTTTTAAACTTAATCTCAGTGAGAGTCCCACCTGCTGGAACTGCAACTCTCACGTCAGTAACCTGGCCCATATGCTCTTCAATTGTCCAACACTAAAAGTATACTGGGATAAGATTTATGAATGTATAGGCAGGACTTTCAACGTAACCCCTCCTAGGGAATTTTCCTGTGTTATTCTAGGCCCTCTGGACCCTAGGATCACGGACCTAAATGACCGTTACTTGTTGGATCTTATATTAGCATGTAAAATTGTTTTAAATAAGTGGAAAAACTCCAAAGAAGTCTCATTTAAGATGTGGCAAGAATGGTTATCCTTCCTAAGAGGAGCAGATAACGTTGCTCTCCAAGCCTCTCCATGGCATAAACCACAAAGGAAAATGTGTAAGCCCCTTGATGCCTTCTCTTTCTCATATGACCCTCCGTAAAAAGCGGACTTATTTCCACATATCGTAATTCTTAATGTAGCCTGTACTTGCTTAATCCAGTTGTACTGTAGTATACTCACATCACTTCTTATGTGATAACAGATGCTTGTCCAACACCGACTCTCTTTTACACTAGGCAATTCTTAATGTTTGCATTATTTGTATGATATTCCTGTACTGTATCACACTTTCCTCTACTGCAGCTGTACAACCTATACTTGCTTATATTTGTACTGCAAAGTGCTCGTACTACCACTTGTGTGATACCTATGCTTGGCTAACCGCTTGTACATCACTGTGACGTCAATGGACTCACCATGGCACGGCACTTGAGGAAACTACCTATTCACTTAGTTATTTATTATTATTTTCTTTATTTACTTTGTATTCTTTGTAATTCTTGTAATTGTGCTTATCAGTTTGCAAAATTTATTAAAAAAGACTTGAAATAAAAAACGACAAGCTGAACACTGAAAAGGTACATCAACAAAACCAAAGTAAGAAAAGTGTCACAATGGGATAGTATCAAATAAGCTTGAAAACCAAAAAGGAAACCAGGCTACGAATAAAAGAGCAATGAGAGACAAGTCTAAGGAGAATTCTGACCTCACATTGATCTTGTGTACAAGCCCTAACACAAAATGTTCCCTCAGTGTTTAAGGAACGCGAGAGCTTACTTTGCGAGGGACCATGTGATTGGGAGTTCTGCCCAATAGGCAAAAAGCCTTTAGAGTAGTCTGTAAATATTTACATCAGGTACGCAGGAATATTTCAAAATGTTTAGGATCCAGCCATGCTAAAAGGTGGAAACCTAACTTGATTACTGAAAAGAGGAGTCACTGGACATTTTGATTTTTCACTCAAATTTATTTTGTGGGCTAATGACTTGATATGTATCAATGTTTTGTGTCTATTAAAAATTGATAATGGTAACTTTATAATGTAATTGTAAATGTATGTGTACTAACAAAAAAATAATTTTACTGTTTTAGCTCAGAAGTGGACAGAAATTAATTTTTTAATATATCTAGAATATTATGCAAGAAAAAAACAAACCAAGTGCAAAGCTTCCCAAAGGATCAGTGCATTTTCTGGTCATATAGCTTCCAGTTCTTTGCTAGCTTTCAGGAGAAAATACGTTACATATCTGCCGGGAGAATCATAGCAAGAATTAATCTACATGAAAATGGTACAGCTATTACGACAACACAAAGTGGCTTTTTAAGGATTATGATCCTAATAGCTACCTTCTTAGCTGATGGGTCACAGTCAAAAGGCCTCAGAGGTATATTTTGTTTAACATGGACAATTCATTTAACTGAAATTATTTTGTTTCCCTAGAACTAGTTAACCTCCCTGCTGAATCTGCAAAAATCTCTATGAAATCAACCACTTTAGCAGGTTCCAAAAGGACTAATTTAGATGGAATTGGTATGGTAACTTGAGTGCTCCATTTTATTTTAAAAGTTGTTTCTCTGGGTGCAAACATTCACCCAAAATGAGGTCTCCTGGCGTTACTGAAAACAGTTTACGAGACCACAGCCACTGCAGATTTACAAAGCAGATCGAAAGTTTCCAATTTTGCCAAAAATAGGTTACACTAACAACAAGCATTTGCAATGCAATCGATCACGCCTTTGGGACCTTATATGTATTTAGCTATGCAGCACATTAGCCTGGGTGCTGAAACATTTAATGTTCTTTAACATGGAGGGAAAGTAAGCTCCAAACTGCGTTACACACCAGGTATGGGAACACTTGGAGAGAAATATTGCCGTTCAGCAGGAAATGGTATAGTCCAAAGCTCTGTTTTCAAAATAAAATCAGGGCCTTCGGTGGTCATATCACTGAAAATACAAGATTTGAAAAAAAAATTATTGGCTACTGGTGCTTGTGGAAAACAATTTCTATGAACTGGAATCTAGAGAATGCTAAAGTGATTCTGGTATTTTACTGACCTCTGCTGGTCGTTTTCTATCCAGACAGTTGAATAGAGGCAGTTGAACAGAAAAAAAAATCCCTAAGCGGAAGCATACAAGTCCTAGGGGTGATCTCTGGAGCCCACACAGTACATACAGATATAAATATATACTAATGTATATACAAGAGGTCTTGAATGCACGACCTAAAAAATTATGTAGGCTGTTGTCTCTGCATTGTAATTTTATCTGAGCCGGATCCATAACGCTTGAGGAGCAGAGGCTGTTTATAGCAGGTACAAAAGGTCTACCATTACTCGTCACTGGCCAAAATGTACTGTGCTGTTGAAACCCAAATTGAGCAAATTCCTGTCCTGGATTCTTAAATTTAGCACAGCTTTGTGTTTGTGGTCTATTTCTCAGCTTTGAGTCTTCGATTGTCCTTGTACAGGGTCAGTTGTATAAATGTTGTGCATGATTGCGGAGCCAGGATCATTTCATCTCAACTAAGCAGCCAATAAAAATGAAATTGCCAAGTAAAGACCCATTTTAGAGCATTGCAAAAGCGACCGGGCTCTAATAGTATAACAGTACTGAAGCCACTACTAGCTCCTTTCTAAAGTGATACTGACTTCCAGCTGACCCACCGACAGCAACACTAAACTCTGTCTAGTCAGCGCTTTGGAACGGCCAGACGATGGCACAATGAAAGCTGTCAGTTCTACACTCGCACAGTACTAGGAGAAACCATCCCGTAAACACTTGATTCATGCTCTGCAGCAGTTCTAAATCACCAATATTAGCGGTGAAACGTTTCGGAAAGTCCAAAAAGTAGTAACATAAAGAATTTGAAGGTATGAACTAGCTCACGTTGCCAACCCGTTCTTACCCTGTTCTGTTCTTTGATCAAATCCTTTCTAGATTGGCGAGAGCTTTTTCTTCTGGATTTACAGCATTGAACTGTGGGTCGTGAACAGGTGTCTAATATTTTCACATAAGTGACTGGGGAATATACGCAATTTCCCTCTTTAATTACAGCTGGTTTTGTTATATGATTGCATATGATTAAAAACAGGCATGCATTCGACCTACTCTTTTCGAAGTTGGATGAGAGTTCCAGTGTCATGTTTGACCCGTACATTTTAACAATACTGGTTACCGTGTTGCCTGAGCTGCGTGAATGATTCCAGCTTGAGCAGGATACCTGGTAATATAGCGTGTTACAAGTCCGTTCTATGTTAATCATAGGCGGTGATTTCAATGTTCTTCTTGACCCCAGGCAGGATCGTTCCAACCACCGTCAGGTGGTAGTGGCTCCAAAGACACGACATGCAATGAAGAATATGATCCTAGACCTAGGATTAATAGATGCTTGGAGAGCGAAAAATGGCCCGATCCCAGGTTATACCTATTTTAGTAAAAAACATGGCCATGCTTCGAGATTGGATTACATTCTATTGGACCGAGAAGGTTTGGAGTCAACGAAGAACATGGCAATTTTACCTAGTGTGTTATCCGATCATGCACCAATTCTGGTTACCTTTAATTTTGGAGGAGATAGGCCGAAAGTAAACCCTAGGTGGACTCTTAAGCGAGGGGCCTTATACGATCAGGAAGTTGTCTCTATGATAGATACCTCCTCTGTCAGTTTTTTTACTGACAATTTAGGCTCGGCATCCCTTGAATATGTATGGGACGCTTATAAGGCGTTTGTTCGTGGTCAATTTCTTAGCGCAATAAGCTCCTGTAACAGGAAAGAGGCTGCTAAGTTCAAAATAATAGAGGATAAGATCTCCTCTTTAGAAACACTAAGAATGAGCCTAAATGCGGAAGATGCTCCCCGAATTTCATCTGAAATCGATCTTCTACGCCAGGAATATCGGGGGCTCCTAGACCAGAAGGTTAAGGCTCAATGGGCTTCATACTCTATGGAGAATTATGAATTTGGAGAAAGAGCAGGCGCAGTGTTGGCAGGCAAAATAAGAGCCGATTGAGTCAAGAATAACATCAACAGGTTGATTATAGATGAACAGGGCACGATATCATGTCTGCAGATAGAGATGGAAAAAAAAAATGTTTCTCACTTCTTGGAGCTATATAAAGAAGAGCCTTCCAGCAGCTCAGTAAACGCCATGCGCTGGTTGGAAGATAAGGAACTACCAACGCTATCGGAGGATGGTCGTAACCTGCTGGATAGTCAATTTACAGAAGATGAGATTAAAATACAAATCAATAAAATACAAAAAAATAAAGCAGCCGGGCCTGATGCTTTACTGGGCAAGGTCTATAAAATATTCATAGATCTTCTAGCACCTAGACTGGGTGAATTATTTAACTTTCTTTATAGCCCGCATGGTAAAATTCCACCTTTTTGAAAAGATTCCACTATTGTCTTGTTATTAAAACCTGGTAAAGACCCTCTCAGGGCGGAGTCTTATAGGCCAATCTCCCTGCTAAACGCCGATAATAAGATCTTTACTGGAGTTTTGGCCGGGAGATTGGCCAGGCTGGCCCCGTCCCTGATTAATTCAGACACAAAAGGTTTTATTCCAGGGAGGCACATTCATGAGCTGACCCTCCAACTCATAGGCTGTATTGATCTGGCGGTGGCACCGTCGGAGCCACTGGCGGTGGCACGGTCGGAGCCACTGGCGGTGGCGGCATACGACGCTGCCTAAGGCGTTCGACCGCGTCAATTGGAGATTTCTGTGGGATGTCCTTAAAACTATGAGGTTTGGGGGGACCTTCAATAATACCCTGAGGAGTTGCTACGAGGGAGCCTCGGCAGCAATACTGTTGAATGGTCTGTTGTCTCCTCGATTAAGTGTGGGGAGAAGAACTAGACAGGGGTGCCCTATCTCACCCCTTTTGTTCAATCTATACATTGAGCCCCTGGCACAGGCTCTTAGATTGGACAACAGAGTCACCCCCTTTAGAATAAATGATTATTCCTCCCAACTGGCTCTTTATGCGGACGACTTAATGATTTACACCAGTAATCCGGCGGAGGTCTTCCCTAGAGTGGAGGCGATCATGCTGGACTATGGACAACATTCTGGTTATTTAATAAACAACACTAAAACTGAAATAATGTGCTGGGGAGTCGAGAATTGGGACGGCCCGCAAAGTAACCAGTTTAGATATCTGGGAGTCTTAATTACCTCCGACCTTAATAATATTGCAAAGGTCAATCTGACGAAGGTTATGAAGGATATTAGTTTGCTGTTTTTGAAATGGCAGAGCATCCCCTTGACGATTTATGGCCGGGTTAACTTGGTTAAAATGGTTATTTTGCCCAAGCTAACATATCTATTCAATGCTATACCCTTAACGTTCCAAAATAAACTTCTGGGGAATATTCAGGGGAAGATAGGTAGCTTCATTTGGGCAAACAAGAACGCCCGGATCTCATAGAAACAATTATAAAGGAGTCTACTAAAGGGAGGAATGGCGCTTCCGGATGTTCTTTGGTATTCTTTTTCTTTCCAATTAAAAAATATCCGTACCCTTTTAACCACCCCAGACGAAACTCATTGGGGCCAGACATTAAAGGCGATGCAAGATCTAGAAGGGGGGGGGGGGGGGGGGAGCGGGTTTTTTGTATAAATTCGGGTCCCCAAGATTCTTCAAAAAAGTCCGTCTAAAGGTCTTAAGATCAGCCTTGACTCTGTGGTGCAGACTGAAGCAATGTTGGGGTATAAAATATTATTCAGATCTGGCCCCCATCTGGGACTCCCCTGGCACGACAATATGCCTTAAGGACAGTCTTTCTCAGGCTGTTAGGAGTGCAGGTGTAGCTACCTGGTCAGACCTTGTCACAGCGGAGGGTGTTCTTCCGTGGGAAGTTCTGCGAGCTAAGATAGGGGATTCTTTTTCCCGATTTAAATACATCCAACTCCGCTCCTGGTATGTTACAGAGAAAGACAACATCGGTGGAAATTGGGATATTGAGGTAGCACTTCAGTCTGTGGGTGTTAGGAAGAAAGAGGTAGCCCTCTGGTATAGAGAATTGCTGAATTCGGAAGAGACCACAGCCACGCCTTTAAACCAGGTATGGAGTTCATCGGTCTTTGAGGCCTCTGCTGCTGAGCTTTATGAAAGATCTCTTAAATTCTTATATAGGTATGTTAAGTCGGCTTCATTGAAAAAGAACCACTATTTTGTATTAAATAGGCTGTATTTTACGCCAAAAAAAATAGCAAAGTTTGTGAGTCCCTCTCCTTTATGTCCAAGGTGTGATTTAGCAGAAGCGGACGATATTCACATGTTCTATGATTGCCCTGTGATTGGTCCCTTTTGGATAAAAGTGGGAAAGACACTGGATAGTGTTTTAAAAGTAAACATTGCATTGAATGGGGTGAGGGTAATATTTGGGTTGGATTTGGAAACTACTAATGAGCTCAGTGAGGAACAGACCGCCTTATTTTTCACTCTAATTATTATTGCTCGCAGAGAAATTTGTATGCTGTGGAAAGATCCAGCCCCCCCACTGCATGATAAATGGCTACAGTCTGTTCTAAAAACTGTACGGCTAGAGTTGGGGGCTATACATAATAGAAACACCATAGTCTGGCTCCCACTTTAGGAATGGGCACTCGAGCTGAGGTTGGTATCCGATTCTGAGATTGTCCAATGATTACACCGGGCCCCGGGATAAGGGGGTAGCCAGGTTGGCTTCGGGTGCAGCAAGGACTCCAACCCTGGGCGCACAGGAGAGAAAAAAGGGTCGCTGGTGTCTTTCTTTTGCAAGTGCCAATGGTGAGATGAGGACAAAAAAAAAAAAAAAAAAAAAAAAATATAGCGTGTTACTACTAATCACCTGTATTATATGTGTTTAAGTAACTTTCTTACTGGTGACCTCTTCAGTGTACCCCGAGACACCGTAATATTACAGAAATGCACAAATTGTGTGGCATAGCTGCGTATATCGGCTCTCCTAATGCCATGAGTTGAGTTCTTGCTTCTGTGTGCAGCTGGGATCCGATTTGTACCCCCGTTCGAAGATACGGGAGGCGCCAGGAGACAGCGCGCCAGCCGCGACCTGTTCTACACTGGCTGCCTGTATCGCATTAATGTATGTCCTGCTCCTAGATGTGAAGCTGGGCTCAAAGGGGGAGGGGCATGCCTCGATAGTGTGCTTGCTGTGCGTAAACTTGGTGGGCAAGGTTTAAATCCATACAGCACTCGCCGCCGGCGTAGGCGCTCGAGCTTCCAGGAACCCTCGCGGGACTGTTGCAGCCGGGATCCGCGGGCTGTTGCTGCCAAAGCCTCAGGCGAACCTAGTACTGAAAGAAGCTGCAAACGAACCCGTTCCTCAGACCGACGGCGAGCGGCTGGTAAAATAAAATGTGTCCTTAAAGTAGCACCAGTCCTTGGTGCGGATTCTTTCCAAAACTTTTCATTACATTGTGAGTTGCAGTACTGTCACCTTAAAACACTTAGGTTGGCAATTGTTTTGACACGAAGCTTTCGCTGAATATAGTTAATTTAAGGTGTCTTGCTCACACGCATGCGCACTTCGTTATTCCCACGCAGCGAAACAGACGAAGAGCCGCCAAAAAATATGCATTTTGTGGAGATGTTGCAGCCTCCGAACACGCTCTTCTGCTTCAAGATATCATCTCTTCACGTTACATTTAAAGGGAGGACACGCATCAGGCTCGTGATGTACAACGGGATCAAAATACAGCAACAAGCACGGTCTGCTTTCACTTTCGTCCGGAGCAAAACGATCTCTTGGCTGTACGGGGCCATGTGTTTAAACACATAGCTCCATAAAGATAAGAAATCGTTTACGACGAACGGAAAGCAGGCGAGCCCATCCAAGTGGGCCGTCTGAAAAAGCCAAAAGTACACAACACAAAAAGCTCTTTTCCAATGGCTGGCCACCGTTTAGCATAAACGGTGACGCCAGCCAATGCAAAAGAGGGGCGGGGCTTAAATCCCTTTACTGATACTCCTCCAAAAGAACATTAGTTACTTACCTGTAAACTGTGGTTCTCCAGTATTGGTGTCTTTCATAGATTCACATGCTTGAATATTCCCCGTCATCGAAGTGGGAGTCCCACGGTACATAAAATAGTAGTAAAATATATATATATATATATATATATATATATATATATACACACACACATATAGAAAATATATAATTATACATATACATATAAAATGTAATACATATAAAATATAGAAATAAAGTTAAAAGTACCATAGAACTAAAAAGGCCCATAGAAGCCTTAAAGGGAGAATTCACTTTAGTAACACATCAGAGTCATTATAATAGTCCACATTCCAGCCAATCAGGCAGCAGCACCCTCTAGAACCTTCTCGTCAGAAGCTCAGGCCCTCAGATTTTCGTAGCACCAAAGTGAGCCATAGTGCATGAGGAGAAGAGAGCCTCTGAGGGAAGGAAGGGTGGGTCGCATGTGAATCTATGAAAGACACCAATACTGGAGAACCACAGTTTACAGGTAAGTAACTAATGTTCTTCTGTGTCTTTCATAGATTCACATGCTTGAATAAGAATAGAAAGCAGTAAACCAATACATGAGTCATAAAAGGCAGTGAAAACCAAAGTAAGTAAAGTCAGTGCACATATGAACATAGCATACATTTAGACATATATATATATGACAGGAGGCGGGAAGCAACAGAGGCTCACCTTAGTTGAAAAGATTTCGTAGCACTGCCTGTCCCACAGCAGCATCTGCAGCGTCCACTGAATCCAGACAGTAGTGCCTCGTAAACGTGTGTCTGCTCGACCACGTTGCAGCTCTGCAGATCTGGAGCAGAGGCACTCCAGCAAAGAGGGCGGTAGATGATGCCACAGCCCTTGTTGAGTGTGCTCGCACCGGAGCAGAAAGAGGCTTTCCAGCCCGTTGATGGCAGAAGGAGATGGCAGAAGAAATCCATCTAGTAATGGATGGTTTAGTGACTGGTTGTCCTTTGCACATTCGGCATAGGCCACGAAGAGCTGGTCTGATTTTCGAAAAGGAGCGGTGCGCTGAATGTAGAATTTCAGGCAACGGTTTAAATCCAAGGAATGTAGAGAACGCTCAGCAGGAGACTGAGGATTTGGGAAGAAAGTCTTGAGAATGACAGGCTCATTAAGATGGAAATCCGTAGGAACCTTGGGGATACATTTTGGATTTGTACGCAAAGTAAGAGCGTCCTTGGAGAATTGAAGAAATGGAGGTTGAATTGTGAATGCTTGAATGTCACTTACTCGCCTGGAGGATGTAAACGCGAGTAGGAGAGCAACCTTCTACGTGAGGAATTTTAAGTCCGCTGAATGGATGGGCTCAAAAGGAAGTAGGAGGAGCTGAGATAAAACCAGATTCAGGCGCCAAGCAGGCGGCGGACGACGTATGGTCGGATACATTCGAAAGAGGCCCCTGAAGAAATGCCGGATAATTCGAGAGGAATACAGTGATGTGGAACCATCATGACGAAAGCGAGAAATCGCTGCCAGAAAGACTTTAAAAGTGGAATGTGAAAGTCCTGACTACGCTAGAGATAGGAAAAAAGGCAGGATTTGCTCTGGCTTGGCGTGCATCGGATCAAGGGCTTCCTTGTGGCACTAGACACAAAACCGCTTCCATTTCAATTGATATGTCTTAATGGTGGAAGGAGCGCGTGCATGAGCCAGCACTTCCCTGCACTCCGGAGCAATATTCAAATGTGAGAACTCATTGTGCTCACGTTCCAAGCATGCAGTTGGAGATATGCCGGATCCGGATGGCAAATCCGTCCCTGGTGAGCAGGTGAGGCAGAGGGCGAAGAAGAATCGGATCACACTGGGAAAATAGGAGGAGATCCGTGAACCATGGGCGACGTGGCCACCTGAGCGCAATCAGTATGATGTGACAGAGTTGAAGCCTCATCCTGTGCAACAGGCGCGGAACTAGAGGGAGCGGAAGAAAAGCGTAAATGAATTTGTTCGACCAATTGATCGAAAACGTATTCCCGCTCGACTTTCTGTGGGGATGCCGACTTGCAAAGCGTAGGCATTTGCGGTTGGTCGAAGTCGCAAACAGATCCATCTGTGGTTGGCCCCACTGACGAAAGAAGTACTCCAGAGTTGGTTGGTGGAGTTCCCACTCGTGATTGTCTGCAAGTGATCTGCTGAGAGAGTCGGCAAGGGCGTTGGAGACACCCGGCACGTGAACTGCTGTCAGGTGGACCTGATGGTGAATCGCCCATTCCCAAATTTCTTGCACCTGCTTGGAAAGCAGAAGAGACCTCGTACCTCCCTGTTTGTTGAGATAGTGCATGCTGGTGGTGTTGTCTGTGTGCACCAGCAGCGATTGGCCTTGTATTAGCCTCCGGAAAGATTTTAAGGCGAGGAAGATGGCCAAGAGTTCTAGGCGATTTATATGCCATGTGCATTGAACTGCAGTCCATTTGCCCTTGACCGACATCCCGTCGAGGTGTGCCCCCCAACCCTCCAAGGATGCATCTGTTGTGAGGGTAAGCGTAGGAGCTGTATCCTGGAAGAGCCGCCCGGCGGCGATGTTTGGAAGGTGAGCCCACCATTCCAATGCTGTTTGAGTGCGGGGGGTCAGGTAGAGTTTGTCGTTGAACGACCCCGAGACTTGTTTCCATTGTTTGTCCAACTCCTCTTGTATGACTCTCATATGAAGTCTGCAGTGCGGAATCAGATGGATGCAAGAGAAGGCCATGCCCATAAAGGATTTCAACATCCGGACAGAAACTGACCTTTTTGACCATCTTGAGTATGCGAACTCCTGTGAGACAAACACCTGTGCCAGACGAGAATTGATCAAGGCTCCTAGAAAGATTCTCTGTTGTTATAGGCGAAGATGAGACTTTTCCTGATTGATAGAAAGGCCCAAGGTGCAAAAAAGTGACAGGCAAGTCTGAGTGTGTTGCCTTGCTGCTTGATAGGTCTGAGCCTTTATCAGACAATCGTCCAAATAAGGGTAAAATTGAATGCCCTGCAGGCGAAGGAAAGCTGCGACCGGAGCCATGACCTTTGTAAAACCTCTCGGTGCCGAGCGAAGGCCGAATGGCAACACCTTGAACTGGAAGTGCTTCGATCCGACAGTGAAGCAAAGATATTTTCTGTGTTTGTGATGTATTGGCATATGAAAATATGCATCTTGGAGGTCGACAGTTGAGAGGAACTCCCCGAGATTGAGGTACTGTAAAATTTCCAGTAAGGTTAACATCCGAAATGTTTGTGATTTGATGAACTTGTTGAGGGCTCGTAAGTCCAGAATGGGACGCCACTCTCCCGACTTTTTCTTGATTAAAAAGAAGCGGGAATAAAAGTCCTTGCCCTGTTGGACTCGAGGAACCACTTCGACAGCCCCTTTTTTTATCATGATCTTGACTTGAGCCAACAGTTCTTTTAGATGAGCTGGGGGCGGGCCAGAGGGTTGGCGGGTGGGGGGAAATTTTGTAAATTCGAGAACGTGTCCCTTTAAGATGACATCTAGGACCCAATGATCCGAAGTGATATGTGACCAATTGTAGAATTTTTGAGAGATTCGACCTCCAATTTTCAGAGTCGGAGAACACTGTATCCTGGGGAAGTCACTGCTTTTTAGAGGTGGTACCACCTCTTCAGTTGTTTTTCCTCCGATAAGGTCTTGAATCGGATTGGCGATTTTGAGACTGGTAATTGTATCTCTGCTTGTTGTCGCCATAGGAACGATGCTGGGAGGAGCCACAAAAATTTGACGAGTTGCCTCTGCCACGTGCTCCCCGAAAAGGCCGCTTCCTGTATTGGAGGGTTCCCAAGGCACGAGCAGTATCCATGTCTTTTTAGATGGATTCCAGGGCATCGTCGACATGCTTGCCAAAAAGGGAATCACCATTGTATGGCAAGTCAAGAACTCTCGCCTGTACTTCAGGGCGAAAAGCTGTAGATTTGAGCCAGCCTTGGCGTCTTAAAACAGCAGCTCCAGCAAGTTGCCTGAATCCTGTTGAAGAAATGTCAACAGCACAATCAATAATCTCCGAAGAGATCTTCTCTCCTTCTTGGACAATTGTCTGGGCCTCAGCTCGGATGGAATCTGGAAGCTGGGTAACCAAAGCTGCAATTTCTGACCACATTTGACGGTCATATCTTCCGAGGATGGCCAGGGAGTTGGCCGCTCTGACCGTCGTGGCAGCCATAGTGGTGAATTTCTTTCCGATAGAGTCTAATCGGCGCCCTTCCTGGTCCGGAGGAGAAGTTAGCGGAGTGGCAGGATTACGCGACCGTTTCTGGGCCGCCTGCGTAATGACTGAGTCCGCCTTAGGATGTGAAACAAGGCATGCTCGTGAGTCTGTAGGCGCCTTGTATTTCTTGTCAAGGCGTGGCAGTACAGCCGGGATGGAATTTGGCCGCTCCATAAGTTTAAGACCCTCTTTCCAAATAAAATCAATAATTGGTATGGTATGGGTCTGCTTTAGAGGCTGGTCCTTGAAATCATAGAGGAAGCAATCTTGTTTTTGCACCTACAGGGTTAAATGGAAACGCTTGGCAGCACGTACCATTAGACTGCGGAAACTTCCGATGTCCACTGGCGGGGAAGCCAAGGGTGATGTCAGTGGCGTAGACGGAGTTTGAGCCCTATAATTATCCCAATCCGTGAGGACATCATCGTCATCTTGATCTGTGTCCTGATGCACATTTTCATTATTATCTGTATCCGGCTGTGGACGAACCGGTGATCTTGGCGTTACAGCAGGTACTGGAGCTGGCGCCGAAGGTTGAGGAGCAGGTGAAGTAGGCGCAGACGGAGGGAATCTGCGATTGTAATCGTCCAGCATATGTTGGAGGTTGGACACCAAGGAGAACGGTATTTGAGTCATTGGTTCCTCCTGAGGTGCATCAAACTGATCGACATGGACGGGAACGAGAGCACTCCCCTCCTCCTCATCGTCATCCTCATCTTCTTGGCACTTTATATTGAGTTCAGAGGGACTGGACGCAGGACGAAAAACGTCATCCACATAAGAACCATCATTGGAGTTCTCTTTTGCAGACTCAAATAGCTGTGCTGGAAGACTAGCACCACTTGTAATAGGACTCAAGTGTAGTGGAGCCGGGCGTTTGACCACTGAAGCTGTTACCAAAGCTGTTACCACTGTGAAAGTAGTTGCAGTAGCAAGCGAATGGTGCGTCGTAGATGGTATTGTCAAAGCGGGACCCGCTGACGAAGGTTTTGGAGCTGTCGACGGTGACAATGTTTTCCCCTTATCTTTCGTCGACGTAGATTTTTGCGCCGTCGACGGCGTTGTCGACGAAGAGGATGCTGTCGTCATTGGTTACGCCGTCGGCGAGGCAGTCGTCGACGAAGGTGGTATCGTCGGCGAAGACGGCACCATCGACGAGGTTGTCGCTGTCGACAGGCTGGCCACCGTCGACGATGATGTTGTCGTCGACTTGGAACGCGTCGACGAAGTCTTCGTCGACGAATGCTTTTTAGTCAGAGCCGTCGATGAGACAGGTTTGACGGTCGTCGGCGAGATTTTAATAATGGAGGAGATCGGTCTCACCTCTTGAAGCGTCGTCGACGAGGTAGAAGTCGTCGTCGTTGTCTTCGCTGACATTGAACATGTCATCGTCATGGTCGGTACAGCGGCCATGGATCTCGTAGTCGTCGACGGACGCGTCGACGAGCCGGCGCCGTTTTTGATGACGAGGGCACAGCTTGGGACTGCGATGCCAGAGAACCAGGTCCCGTAGGCATAGAGGCTGGCAGATCCCGTGGGGAGACAGTTTTAGAGACGTCGACGAGCTTCTTTCTCTTCAGAAAAGGAGAAGGCATCTCTGTCTCTGACCCACGCGTAAGAGAGGCCTTAGAATGGAATGAAGACACACTCTCCATATCAGAAGCTGGATTTTCTGAAGTCTTCAACTTCTGTAGCCACAGAAGGAGACAGGCCTCTCTGTCTTTCAAAGTCTTTGAAGAGAAAGTCCTGCAGAACTTGCAGTTCCTTACCTCATGATCCGGGTAAAGGCAGAAAATGCACTTACTGTGAGGATCTTCATGACAAAGGCGAAGCTTTCCACAAGAAGAACATGGCCTGAATAAAGATTTTTTAGCTGAAGACATCTTAAGAGTTGAAGTAAGCAAGAAAAGTAGAAAACTGAGCAGAGCTCAGGGAGACTCCCTTCACACGACCTGCGGTAGAAAATCTGAGGGCCTGAGCTTCTGAGGAGAAGGTTCTAGAGGGTGCTGCTGCCTGATTGGCTGGAATGTGGACTATTATAATGACTCTGATATGTTACTAAAGTGAATTCTCCCTTTAAGGCTTCTATGGGCCTTTTTAGTTCTATGGTACTTTTAACTTTATTTCTATATTTTATATGTATTACATTTTATATGTATATGTATAATTATATATTTTTCTATATGTGTATATATATTTTTCTATATGTGTATATATATATATATATATATATATATATATATATATATATATATATATATATATATATATATATATTTTTTTTTTTTTTTTTTTTTTTTTTATTTATTACTATTTTATGTACCATGGGACTCCCACTTCGACGACGGGGAATATTCAAGCATGCGAATCTATGAAAGACACCCCTAATACTGGAGAACATTAACTCCCACTGAGCGAACTGCGTATGTGCGCAGCCACGCCAGCCAAGACCTAAAAAGGATTGTTTTCCTTACAATTCAAAATGTTAAAAAATCATTTGCATGAATGGTCACCAAATTATACTATTGAACACATTCTCATCATGTTTCACAGGTAGACAGTTTACAATGAAAGGTGGCGTTTATGTTTTGGAAAGATATAAATACGGAAAACAATCTGTAAAGCCGAGCAGATATTAAACATTTGCACACCACCAAGCCCCTCAAGCAGCGTCTTTACACTCTCAATTCTCTTATAAAACATTGGTTAGGAAGAACGCATCTTTTAAAACATGGCCTCACTAAAACAAAAGGGCAAAATCATAACAGCTTTATATTAGCCACAAAATACTAGCACTGGGTAAGAAACAGATTCTATACGTGGTCACAATTAATGTGTATTTGTACCTTTTATTATGTGATCTGGATCACATGCAGATTTGGCGGGGCAGAGGAGATTTCAAACCAGTCTTGATCAAGAAGAGCACGGGGTGAGGGGGGTCTACATTTCTGCTTCATGTCGTCAGTACTTTCTAGATTCGAATGAATGAGCTAACTGGGCAGTTCTGAAAGGCTTGTAGGCCACATCGATCATCTCTTCTGGAATGGTGACCACAGACGGCATGCAAAGTTTTAAAACCACAACATTTCACCAGAGGTTCCACTTACTCTTGCCGCTTGCAGGAGGGGTGGTTGCCTCCGTAGGGCTCTCAGGGTTGCTGAAGGTCACGCTTTTGCCCGGTGTTCGTGCCAGCTCCGAAGCTGCAAAGCACATAAAATCTGTTATTACATCATTTTCATCCTCACCATACTCACTGAGAAAATGGCAGGAAAGGGAGAGCAGAATAATGCTTCACGAGCTAGGTAATCAAGCAGTAGAAGGCAACAATAATGAAAGCCATCAACTATTTTCCCCACCTCAGACAGGAGCTTGTTGGATCTGTACAGCAAATTGAGCAGAGTGAAGACCCTGACAGACATTTGGATAATAGAATTTACAACTCACAGAATGTTTTGTGCAGTGCACTTATGTGATAAAAGTTGTGAGTGAGGTCACGGCACACAGCTCTGGCGATGCTAACAGCTAAGAGCAGCAAACAAAACCTTTCATCATGACGACCTGCGAGGCCCTTGAGAGTTTTTTTCTATAGCCTGCAGTGCTACTTCGGCGTTTCTTTGCTTTACAATGGAGAATTTTGTTTTGTTCACAGAAAAGAAAAGCAGAACTAAGGGGCCAAATACTGATGGTAGTAGCAACACATAGCACTGCCCAGGAGGACGTTAGTTTCAAATGAGATGGAAATAACTTGGTTTCAACCGTTTCCAGATGGAGAGGGGTCTAGCTTTGTCCTGCTCAGGGGTGGCGGGGATGTCCGAAGGCTGTATCAGTAAAAGATTGTTGTAAGGGATGGCATTTTTGAAATGTTGGGATTTATAAATGAATTATTTCTTTAGTCGTTAGACCCCCTGAGATGGTCAAAGGTTTCGCTAAGTAAGGAGGGCCACTCAGAAGCAAGACATTACAAGTTTACTTTGGCTTGGACTAGAAGCCAACATAGTTAATTTAGTACAATGTGGTTAAGTCAGCATTGGCTAGATTTGCATTTTCTTTTGATAGAAAGAGTGTATAGTAGGCATCAACAAAATCTACCCTTACGAGAGAGTGTCCTCTAGTAAATAACAATAAAGCTCCCATTTTGGGTTGCCCATACGGTCTAAAGCACCAGTTGCTATTTCTGTATGGGGGATGATTTCAACACTTTGCCAGCTGTAGCAATATCTATTGTGGTACCAAAACTCAATTAGTACTGGCCGGATGTAAAGGAAATATGATCAAGAAATTATACAGATGTCTCGTTATTCAGTCTATTTCCTCCGATCAATAATGTTTTAGCACAAGGATGTTCAGGTGTCCAAACTCACTTATTTTAAAGTGTTTTATATAGTGCTGGCAAGACCTGAGGGTATCAGAGCGCTTTACAACATTGTCAAAGGCAGTATCAGTCAAGATTGATTACAATATAAAATCTTGTTGAATGACGAACCAAAACATTTCCTTGAGAGAGACAAACATATATATATATATATATATATATCATTCAAAGTTGCTCCAGAGCAAGGGAAATGCTACTCCACGAAGATAGGAAAACATTCCTTTTTATTGCACACAATCACGCTGGCAGCCCCAGTTCGAATCAGTTGCTTTTCCTTGACGCGTGGAGTAGCGTTTCCCTTGCTCTGGAGCAACTTTGAATGATTTAATGCGGCAGGCTCCGTGCCGCGGGAGAAGCACCGTCTGCAAACTGGAAATCAGGTCTGTGAGGCTGTGTCTTACCATAGCCGGTCAGCGCGAAGATATGCCTGAATGAAATCACGAGGGCAGCCTTGGAACCCACTGGAGGGCAATAAACAATTGTGCAAAATGATGGGGCTGAAAAAAAGTTGGGCAAAAATAACGGACCCTATTGAAAGGGATTATTTTGGACTTCAAATCCCAGCATACATCTTTATTGGAAGCAGATGCAATATGGGTAAAATGTAAACTTTTAAATACCAACCGAATCTTACCTGTGTCCCCTTCTCCTTAGGAATAAGCTGCAGGTGCAGCGAAACGCGTCAAGGAAAAGCAACTGATTCGAACTGGGGCTGCCAGCGTGATTGTGTGCAATAAAAAGGAATGTTTTCCTATCTTCGTGGAGTAGCGTTTCCCTTGCTCTGGAGCAACTTTGAATGATATATATATATATATATATGTACGCTCCCTTTCACACCAAAAAACGAGTCACTCTCAAAGCGGGTGCTTCAAACCGCGTTGGTGTCCGCAGTTAAACATGACAGCTCCAAGATCCCAAAAGATGCCCAGCCGGGTTACTCAGGAAAAATAGCACTCACAAGCACGGCAGTTGCTATTAGCAGGGGGTAGATTTATTCAGATAGACGCGTTTCGGGAGAGAACTCCCCTCGTCAGTATTTACATCTGAGAAACTGAATACTGTGCCCTTATCTATGTTTGTCATTATAGTAGACATAAACGAAGGACTAGGCAAAGCGCGTCGTAAGCGCCATCTTAAAATGTGCAAATACAATGATTTCAAAACATTGCTAGCAAATACATTACACCATCAATTAAGCCGTGTATCGGCACAATCATCATCTTGGTAATCATCCACATCGCTTCTAAATCAGGAGACCATTTGTATCCGAATAATGTGGCTAAGATGACTAAAACACAACTCCAGCCCAAGAATCAAGTCATAAGTAGGACATAAAACATCAGGCAAATCTCGCCGTGGATCGGCAATGGCAGCCCCTTAGGACTGCCAAACTTAAGGTGCAACAAAAAATGCAGCAATGTATGTTACATCTGTCAACAAAAATAACATCTTCAACCCCAAGTCACAACTACTGAAATACAAGAATACAATTCATCTCAAAATCATGATTTCATTACAATTTCAATGCACTATAACCAATCTTTGTCAACCCAAATGTGAGGCCAGTTCTTCTCCCATGTTCAATCCCTTGGGTGCTCTAGTCTCTAAGTCTATAATGTACCGGGACTCGAGTCTCCTTAATGCGAGCAATCTATTGCCCCCTCTCGGATTTTCTTCAACTCGGTCCAAACAAAAATACCTTAGAAGGTTCCTGTCACTATTGTGTCTGATGGAAAAATGGCGTGCCATGGGATATTTGAAATCCTTGTTTGCTATGGCCCGCATATGTTCTAATACCCTCAACTTGACAGGATTGATCGTGCTGCCTACATATCTCATCTTGCAGGGGCATACAAGACAGTAGACTGCATGGTCAGAGTGGCAAGACATAAATTTGCTAATCTTTTTCCCTCCAATGTGGCCAGGGACCTCATAGCTCAATGTTCTTTTGCTAGATACACAGGCCTTGCACTTACCGCAAGGAAAGAAGCCTTTGGCATCCTTTAAAGTACCCTGTCGCTTATCAATGGGTCGTAAATAGCTATGGACTACTTCGTCACGTAATGATCTCGCCTTCCTGTACGTGATTAATGGCATGTTGGGTATATCAGAGCCAATGATTAAATCTGATTTCAGAATATGCCAATGTTTTGACAGTACTGATCGCAATTTATAGGAATCCGCAGAATAAGATGTGATCATGCGGAATTTTCCTTCTGTGGTAGAAGCTGTTTTTTTAGCAAAAAGGCTAGAGCGAGGAATAGTTCTGACTTTATTCAGAGTCTCTCTGAGAAGATGGGGACTGTATCCTCTCGTCACAAATCTCTCCACACACTCCATGGCTGCTTTTTCAAAACACTCATTCTGGCTACAATTGCGCTTGAGCCGCAGAAATTCCCCGTACGGAATGTTGTTAATCAGTTTACGGGGATGGCTACTGGACGCATGTAAAACGCTGTTCCCAGCAGTAGGTTTGCGGTACAAATTAGTGCAAATGTGCCCATCATTTATGCTCACTTCCAGGTCCAAGTAATTAACTTTTTCCCTATTTACTTCACCAGTGAATCTCAAATGATGTTCATTATCATTGAGAATTTGAATATACTGATTAGCTTCCTCAATCGATCCATTCCACACTAGGAACAGGTCGTCAATGTACCTGCTCCATAACACCACCTTGGTGTTCCAGGTGGAAAGTCTGGGGGCCCACGCTACCTGCTCCTCCCACCAGCCCACGAATAAATTCGCGTAGCTGGGGGCGAAGCAGGAGCCCATGGCCGTACCAGTCAGTTGGCGGTACATAGTGTCCTGGAAGAGAAAAATATTATTATGCAAACAAAATGCAATTAGTTCTAGTAGCATCCTGTTATGCACTGCATATTTAAGCTCTCTCTTGTTGAGGAAGTACTCTATAGCATGGAGGCCCTGGTCATGATCTATACAAGTATACAAGCTTGTTATGTCCAGTGTAATCAGTATATAGGATGGTTGCCAGTCCACGAGTTCCACCTTCTCTATAAAGTCTGTGGTATCTCTGATATATGATCTCAAAGACAGCACAAAACTGAATAGATAGTGGTCTAAGAATTTGGAGAGGTTCTCCGTCAGTCCTCCCATAGAGGAGATTATAGGTCTCCCAGGGGGGTCATTGATGTCCTTGTGGACCTTGGGAAGGTGGTAAAAACAAGGTAACGTGGGGTTGGTAGTTTTGAGAAAAAGATATTCCTCCAGATCTAGCATCTGTTTGTCAAGCCATTTCTTGAGTAAAACATGAAGATCATTAATACTGGATAGATAATCTTGTTTCTTTATTACGGCATAGCAGGAAGCGTCCTGCAATTGACGCATAGCCTCAGCCACATATTTGGGCCTGGACATGATGACAACGTTGCCTCCCTTGTCGGAGGGTTTGCATACAATAGTTTTATCATCCATGATGGTCTTAATGGCTAATTGTTGTTCCTTGGTGGTATTGAATTGTGTTCTTCGGTTCCCTTGTGTAGTTCTCATGGCCATCAGGTCCCAGGTGACCACTTCGGAGAAAATGTCAATCGAATCCACCGCAGTCTGTGGAACAAATTTAGAAGCCAACTTGAAATTGCTCTTAGGTGCTGTCTGATCGATGTCAACATTAGCCAGTCTCTGAGTGAGGGTATTGTCTGTTGTCTCAGTTTCCATATTACACTCTTGCCTCAAATTATGTAAGACTTCACAGGCAGTGAGATCATTCACGGTTAGAAGGTCCGTATCCCTTTTACTCTGTCTCAGATGCTTGACTTCTTGAACCGTGGGTTTAGTTTTATGGAACTTATGCAATTTGATCTTCCGGACGAATTTGAACAGATCAATACGGGTCTGTGTATACTCCATACTTTTGTTTGGACAGAATGTCAGTCCTAACTTTAGAACAGACTCTTCTGCTGGAATTAAATGTCTCTCTGATAAATTCATAATGGTAAGTTGTTCTGAGGTGCCTACCACCTTCCCCTTCTTTGGCTCCTGGTAACCCTCACAGTTGGTTTGTTGTGGGTGTTGCCTCTGCCTCTTCCCTTTCCAGCCCCCTCGTCGGGTTTGTCTCCCGCTTCTGGGGGTTTGTTCTTGCCGTCTCTTAGCCAGCTTTCTCGGATGACCTTGAACTCCTGCTGAAAAGGGGTCTTCTTTGACAGGGGTTCAGGAGCAGTTGCCATGCCTGTTGTTTCGTCCCCAGATAATTCACTAGCAGTGACATCAGAGTCCGATGTTTCCACTCTGGCTTCTCCGGTCACATTTGGCATTTGATCTTTTCTAGCAACTTCTTTTCGTGGTTGATCGTATTTCTTTGAAAATGTCAGCACACTTCCCATAGCATAATCCCGTTCGTCACGGTCAAATTTTTCTTGTTTTCTTAGTTTGATTTTGGTTTCATATTTCTGCAGTCTCTTCTTCATACTCGCTCTGAGGAGATCTTGTTCCTCCTTATTGGTGTTCTGTGCAATAGAACTCTCCAATTCTTCAATTTCCTTGATTGTTTTGTCGCGATCACTCCATGCAAATTGGACTAAAATTTCTAACATGCCCTTGCATGATTTGGCTATATGAGTAGCCCAAGTTTCTAGCAGGAGGGGGTCTGGGTTCTCATAAGCAGGGACAGTAAAAATTCTCAATCCTCGAGGGACCCTCTGCACCTCAATATAGCCCTGCAATGAGGTACCCTCCCACCACTTGCGAAGTTCGCGTTCGTATAATTTTTCCAACTTGTGAAACTGGGAAGTTAGAGCGCTCGGAATTGTCATGGTATTAGTCGGTGGTGGCTTGGAGACATCCGGGTGTTTATTTTTGAAGATGTCAACAGCTGCGTCCCGTCGTTCAGACATATTAAACATGATTCAGTGGTTCAGTTGGAGTGGTATCTGATCCCAAAGTCCAACTCACACCCCCGCTTTCCAACAACTGCCGGCTCTCGCTTAACCGCTTAAAACAAAATATGAAAGTACTTTAGGGTCGCGTAATCAAAAAGCAGGCTTACCGCTCTGAAAGATAGCCGGCAAGACGCGATCCCTTCGTCTGTCAATCCGGAGTGTGGCTGAGGCTATGCGTCAATTGCAGGACGCTTCCTGCTATGCCGTAATAAAGAAACAAGATTATCTATCCAGTATTAATGATCTTCATGTTTTACTCAAGAAATGGCTTGACAAACAGATGCTAGATCTGGAGGAATTTCTTTTTCTCAAAACTACCAACCCCACGTTACCTTGTTTTTACCACCTTCCCAAGGTCCACAAGGACATCAATGACCCCCCTGGGAGACCTATAATCTCCTCTATGGGAGGACTGACGGAGAACCTCTCCAAATTCTTAGACCACTATCTATTCAGTTTTGTGCTGTCTTTGAGATCATATATCAGAGATACCACAGACTTTATAGAGAAGGTGGAACTCGTGGACTGGCAACCATCCTATATACTGATTACACTGGACATAACAAGCTTGTATACTTGTATAGATCATGACCAGGGCCTCCATGCTATAGAGTACTTCCCTCAACAAGAGAGAGCTTAAATATGCAGTGCATAACAGGATGCTACTAGAACTAATTGCATTTTGTTTGCATAATAATATTTTTCTCTTCCAGGACACTATGTACCGCCAACTGACTGGTACGGCCATGGGCTCCTGCTTCGCCCCCAGCTACGCGAATTTATTCGTGGGCTGGTGGGAGGAGCAGGTAGCGTGGGCCCCCAGACTTTCCACCTGGAACACCAAGGTGGTGTTATGGAGCAGGTACATTGACGACCTGTTCCTAGTGTGGAATGGATCGATTGAGGAAGCTAATCAGTATATTCAAATTCTCAATGATAATGAACATCATTTGAGATTCACTGGTGAAGTACATAGGGAAAAAGTTAATTACTTGGACCTGGAAGTGAGCATAAATGATGGGCACATTTGCACTAATTTGTACCGCAAACCTACTGCTGGGAACAGCGTTTTACATGCGTCCAGTAGCCATCCCCGTAAACTGATTAACAACATTCCGTACGGGGAATTTCTGCGGCTCAAGCGCAATTGTAGCCAGAATGAGTGTTTTGAAAAAGCAGCCATGGAGTGTGTGGAGAGATTTGTGACGAGAGGATACAGTCCCCATCTTCTCAGAGAGATTTTGAATAAAGTCAGAACTATTCCTCGCTCTAGCCTTTTTGCTAAAAAAACAGCTTCTACCACAGAAGGAAAATTCCGCATGATCACACCTTATTCTGCGGATTCCTATAAATTGCGATCAGTACTGTCAAAACATTGGCATATTCTGAAATCAGATTTAATCATTGGCTCTGATATACCCAACATGCCATTAATCACGTACAGGAAGGCGAGATCATTACGTGACCAAGTAGTCCATAGCTATTTACGACCCATTGATAAGCGACAGGGTACTTTAAAGGATGCCAAAGGCTTCTTTCCTTGCGGTAAGTGCAAGGCCTGTGTATCTAGCAAAAGAGCATTGAGCTATGAGGTCCCTGGCCACATTGGAGGGAAAAAGATCAGCAAATTTATGTCTTGCCACTCTGACCATGCAGTCTACTGTCTTGTATGCCCCTGCAAGATGAGATATGTAGGCAGCACGATCAATCCTGTCAAGTTGAGGGTATTAGAACATATGCGGGCCATAGCAAACAAGGATTTCACATATCCCGTGGCACGCCATTTTTCCATCAGACACAATAGTGACAGGAACCTTCTAAGGTATTTTTGTTTGGACCGAGTTGAAGAAAATCCGAGAGGGGGCAATAGATTGCTCGCATTAAGGAGACTCGAGTCCCGGTACATTATAGACTTAGAGACTAGAGCACCCAAGGGATTGAACATGGGAGAAGAACTGGCCTCACATTTGGGTTGACACAGATTGGTTATAGTTCATTGAAATTGTAATGAAATCATGATTTTGAGATGAATTGTATTCTTGTATTTCAGTAGTTGTGACTTGGGGTTGAAGATGTTATTTTTGTTGACAGATGTAACATACATTGCTGCATTTTTTGTTGCACCTTAAGTTTGGCAGTCCTAAGGGGCTGCCATTGCCGATCCACGGCGAGATTTGCCTGATGTTTTATGTCCTACTTATGACTTGATTCTTGGGCTGGAGTTGTGTTTTAGTCATCTTAGCCACATTATTCGGATACAAATGGTCTCCTGATTTAGAAGCGATGTGGATGATTACCAAGATGATGATTGTGCCGATACACGGCTTAATTGATGGTGTAATGTATTTGCTAGCAATGTTTTGAAATCATTGTATTTGCACATTTAAAGATGGCGCTTACGACGCGCTTTGCCTAGTCCTTCGTTTATGTCTACTATAATGACAAACATAGATAAGGGCACAGTATTCAGTTTCTCAGATGTAAATACTGACGAGGGGAGTTCTCTCCCGAAACGCGTCTATCTGAATAAATCTACCCCCTGCTAATAGCAACTGCCGTGCTTGTGAGTGCTATTTTTCCTGAGTAACCCGGCTGGGCAGCTTTTGGGATCTTGGAGCGGTCATATATATATATACACACCAGAAGAGAAAATTGACGGCGGACTAATGCTTCTGCACCTCACGCTAGTTTCAAATGTAGTGAAAGTCCAGCGCAACAAGCCTGGGCAGCAGCAGTCAGGTGACGCCTCTCTGGTTCAGATCCTAAATGAAGTAAGGGATGGGTGTGCGCCAGGTAGTACACTACAGAGAATTGATTGATTGATTGATTGTACACTTATACCGCGCATACTGTCACCCTACGCCTACGGGCATCCTGGCGCTTCAGACAGCAGACTTAGACCCAGATGGAGCAGGTCGCAACAGAACATTATGGGAAGGGCAGAGCTTACACCTTAGGGAATAGCCAGGTCTTCAAGTTCCTACGGAACTCAAGCAAGGAGTTGGCTTGTCTAAGGCTCTGGGGAAGTTCATTCCATAACCGTGCGCCAGCCACACTAAATTCCCTGCCTCCTAGCCTCGAGCGTTTGAACCAGGGAATCGTCAGCAGGAGCGGAGGAGCGGAGCTGTCTCGTCGGGCGATACCATGAGAACCTTTCCTGAAGGGGGATGGGACCTTGCTTATGCGCCGCTCTAAAGACCAAGCATAGGGTCTTAAAGTGGACCCTCTCCCTGATCGGCAGCCAATGAAGCTCTTTCAAGGCCAAGGTAGAGGAAAAACTCCGTAACCTACCAAGGGCCAGTTTGGCTGCAGCAGATTGGATTCTTTGCAGACCCTGAAGAATGTAAGCAGGGGCCCCCAAATAAAGGGAGTTGCAATAATCCAGCCTGCTTCCCACAATGCTACTTACTACTAGAGAGCGAGCCTCTTTAGGAAGAAAAGGGAGTATTTTCCGTAACATACAGATTAAGGCAAAGCATACACTGGCGGCCTTGCTAGCCTGAGATCATCACCCCCAAATTGCGAACCTTCCTGACCGGTGTTAAAGGTTCCTCCCCTGGTGTAAGTTTAAAGTCGGATGAAAATGGTTTAGCCAACCTGCCTGCAGAACAAAATACTACCTCGGTCTTTCCGCTGTTAAATTGTAGTGAGTTCCTCCTGAGCCATTCAGTCGTCTGCCGCATGCAATGCTGGAATGCCTCTAGAGATAATGCATGGTCCCCTTCCAAAGAGAAGGCTAGTTGTGTATCATCGGCATAATTGACTAAACAGACCCCGAAGGACTTTATGATGGAAAGCAAGGGTTGCAGGTAGACATTGAATAGAATGGGGCTGATTGCAGAGCCCTGTGGCACCCCATGGGTGACTAGCGATTTACCTGAGGAGAATGGAGCTAAGTTTACCATCTGCTGTCAGCCTTCGAAATAAGATTGAAGCCACAGCAACGCCCGGCCCTTCACTCCTATCCTCTTCAATCTTTCCACTAGTATGAGATGGTTCACCGTGTCGAATACGGCCGACATATCGAGAAGTACTAAAACCGTGGCATTCCCGTTGTCGGCACGCATCCGCAGGTTGGCCATCATGGAGGTCAGAGCTGTCTCAGTCCCATGTCCAGGGCGAAAGCCAAACGGGTCTTTATCTAGAAGACTGTTCTCCTCCAAGAAGCGAGACAGAGACCCACCGACCACCTTCTCTAGTATCTTCACCGGATAAGGGAGAAATGAGATCAGTCTAAAATTCGCCGGTATTGACGGGTCCAAAGAAGATTTCTTAATTAGTGGAGGCACCACCGCCAGTTTCCAGCACTCCGGGACTATTCCTTATACCAAAGACTGATTGCAAATCTGCCTCAGCCATGGAAAGGTATTGCGCCAAAGAGATTTCCATACCTTGTGGGGGAGAGGATCAAGGGGGGAGCCGGAGGATACTTTGTCTCCCAAACAGGCAAACTCTTCCTCTGTTAAGGTCTGAAAAGTATCTAGATATACAGGTTGTTGTGAGACTACCTCAGTCCCTAAATCAGGAGGAGGTAGTACACCTTTATCGATAACATGCAAGTTGCTCACAATTTTAGTGATCTTATCCTGAAAATGTATATCTATTTCCTCGCATAGTTTTGAGACGCAACCACTTTATTTTCCATGCAGGTAGGAGAGGAGAGATCCTTAATGATTTTAAAGAGTGCTTTAGTGCTATTCAGCGCCTGTATAATAGAGCTGGCATAAAAAACTTCCTTGGCCCCAAGGATTTCCTCTTTGTATCGCAACTGTATTCGTCTAAGATCTTTCTTGTCGTTCTCATCATATCCTTTCCTCCATTTTATTTCTGCCATCTTCCGGCATACACGGAGCGGTTTAAGCTCCTCGTTTAACCATGGAGCAGACATTTTACTTCTATTTTTTATAACCTTAATGGGGATTGCCTGGTCCAAGAAATTGCCTATGTGTTTTGTGAATACATTGTAGTTTCCTTCTACAGACAGCGTGGGTTCGAAATAAGAAACGTCTAGATCGTGAATTGGAGTACCTGACTTAATTAATTTAACCCATTCCCTGCCCTTTCTATAAGACCTTTGCTGGCCAGTACTATCCCCAGAAATTGCCAACGTTGTGTTGAACTGGACAAGATAGTGATCGGACCAGGTCCGAGGTGTTAAATTTAATAACCTAGTATTTGATGGATTAGAGAATACCAAGTCTAGGGTGTGCCCTCCCTGATGTGTAGATCCTTCCACAAGTTGGGAGAGATTCAAATTTACGCATGTTTGCCTTAAGTCACGTAGATGACTATTAACATTCCCATCTTGCCAGAGATTAAAATCTCCTAAAATAATCATATCAGAGTGTGTCAAGGCTAGATTAGTAACGAAATCAAGAAACCGTTGAAAGTGTACAGGCCCACTTGGAGTTCAATAGCACAGCAGTCCTGTGAGGAGGTTCCCGCTGGGGGAGTGTAGAGAGAACCCCAACGTTTCTACTCCCTCCACCTCGTCTATCTGTGGGATTCTAAAATCCAGCTCCTCATTAAATATCACCCCCACACCTCCTCCTCTGCCCGTGGTTCTAGGCTTATCAAGGTATTTATAGCCAATGGGGCAGGCACAGCTAATATCAACAGCTGATGCAGCATTAGTCCACGTTTCTGTCAAAAACAGAGCGTCAAGTCCCAAGTCTTCTAACAAACTTGATACCTCAGCAGAGTGTTTAACCAGGGACCGGCTATTGATCAAACCTCCAAGAAGGATCTTTCCAGCCTTTCTCCCACAAGTCCGAGCTGGAGTTGCTGTACATTCTATCTTACCAAGCTTTATCAGTAGATCTCTGTCATAGGTTATACGTCCATGGGCACTGTCAAGATGGGCAGCATTGTCGATGCCGGACACCTCCGGGGCGCGGACGGGCGCAGACGGGCTTTCCTCTGGCGCGCCCGCTGCGCGCTTGCATCTCCCCGCTTATAAATGATGTCCTAGAGGAGCTGGCAGACAGCTAGAGCGCTACTCAAAATGGCACCCGCAGATGTCAGCAAGCCCGGCCCTCCCTCACACAAGATGGCGCCCACAAGAGTACTAGCCACGCCAAAGCGGCGGGTGATGAAATAATTCCGTTTTTTAAAGTGCGGGTATGCGGATTACTATGTAGTGATGTTGTAGCATCAATCAGGGTTTATTAGCAAAATAAAATAACACTTTTTAAACTAAAAATTGGTATTAGCTTTTCAAAAAAAGTCTTTATTTTAAATTGCTTATTTCTCACGATATGGGAGCCTTACACTCAGCCAATGTGTTTCGTTCTCACATGGAGAACTTCATCAGGGCTGAAAGTGACATAAGGTTACATTTACTATACGGAAATAATAACAAGAAAGATGAGAGGAAGAAAGAGAAAGACATGAAAATAGAAAGACATATTTAAACAACATTGTACATAAAAGCAAAGACATCGTGTCAACAGAAAATAACCAAAAATTATATTACTTGAGACAAGGAGGACAAGAAAAAGAATTGAGACAAGGAGGACAAAAAGATTTTTACAGACATTAGTGGTACACAGGAGTTTTTTTAAATAGTTAAAAAGGAACTCTCACTAGAGATGGCAGAGCAAGCATGTGGACATTTGTTTAGGATGCAGAAAGATGCTTACTTAAACAGTAACAAAAGCTCTCACTAGAGAGGGTAGAGTAAGCATGTTAACATTTGATAAGATACAGATAGAGGCTTAAGTAAAACACATGCATATAGGGATAGCGAGAAACGAGGGGAGAGAGCTGAAAGAAAGTTGAGGGAGAACTAACATGAAGAAGCAATCGAATGCGTGGAAAAAGGAATGCGTGAACTAAAATCCATGAACATGGACGTGGTATCCTTGCAAAGTAAAAAGAGAAAGAAAAGAGAAGAAATTCTATTAAAATAGGCCCCACCAGTGAATCAGAGGAAGGACAATGCCAGGAATTGAATTATCCATAAGTGGAATGTGATCTCACCTCAATAAGGCGAGTATCCTCACGAAACTGAAGTCTGGCTACACGTAAGGTGCGCTCCAACGAAGTACATCGGGCGCATTGTAGGGTGTACAAAAGGCCCGGTCCGGCCTCACATCTGAAAGCCAGAGGCACACGAAGAGGGTGGGTCTAAGTAGTGTAGATGGGTGAAGAGTATGTAAAAACAAAACAAGATTGGAATGTTAAATGACCTAAGTAAGGGCGGGTATCCTTAAAATAAGGAAGAGATTATGCAAAGTTCTTCTCCAGAACAGTACAGCAGGGCACAGTGTGGCAAGTATCTGGCCTCTGAGCATAGAGCTGCCATCCAACAGTCAGAAACAGTCGGTCAGAAATTTAAAACAGGTTAAAGGTCCAAAAATCCCAAAGGATATAAGAATCTGGAGTTGTGTGCTCTCACCTGTGTAGAATGAAGAAATAGTAGGAATGTATGGTCGATGCTCCAGGCAATAACACTGGACGCAATCGGGAATTCCCAGGGCCAAATTTGGCCTAAAAGCAAAACACAGAAGTCAGGAAAGCTGAAAGAGTGTGCAAAAAAGGTTAAACATGCCTACTAGGTGTGTAGGAAAAGTTGAAGGGCCTCCATGATAATGAGTAAAAATGCATGAATCGAGCATCAGCAAACATAGTGTATTGTAACACTAGCAAATCATAGACATCGGATAAGGCATATGCCTGATTTGAATCCTCTAAATTAAGTGACCCCAGAGCATGGTGTAGTGGAACTAAGTGCTTGAACATATCACAGCGCCCAGTGACAGCCCACCTGGTCAGGACACGCTTGGAAAATACCATACGCCCAAAAGCCTTTCAATGAACGGAGGACGTGAATAAAAAAAAACACTAGTATCTATGTCTGACCAGTGACATGCGGGAAACAATAAGGGTGTCCTGCGTTGTGATGGAAGTGTGACGGGAGCCCCGGGAAGATGGGGTACAAACCGTGCCAATGTAGCAAAGGGAGGGGGGTGAAAAAAGTGAGCGGTGGGGAAGGAGGAGGTGAGATAAAACCTCAGACGGGCGTGAGGTAATACATATAGGCGTTGCCCCCTGTATTGAAACCTCCATCGAGTTTAAAAATAAAGAGTAGAAATTCATGACGCTGCTTCCCGAGGCACCAAATGGTAAGAACGGGCTACCCGTAAACCCCATAGGAGAGACATCCCTGCGAAGTGAAGCCTGATACTACGGACCCAAGGTAGAGTCCGGTAGCCCCTAATACTCCTTACCTCTCAAAAGCAATGCAGCCATCAGAAATGTGGAAGAAAGTAATTCGCGCCATTATGACTTAAAACACCATCGGAAGGGGCTTGGCCAGAGGGACGTCCCATACGTAAAAGTAAACAATCTACAACGTCAAGTTTGCTAACGGCCAGGGAACTGAGAAAACATGTCCAGGAAGGTGGGATGTCTCACGTGTGGGTGTGATCACCAAACGGGGAATGGTGTCTAGGACGACGCTAGCATGACTGACATGTTGGAGAAATAAAACCGGGGTGAACTGTGTGAATAAGGAAAAAAGGAAAACCTTCGGATTGTCTAAAGTGGGGCCAGAAATAACCATAGGCGAAAATGTACTGGTAGAAGCCTGTGAATGGAGAGAAGAAATCAAAAAGAGTAAGGAAAATCTAGCTGATTAGTAAGGTGGATTAAAATGCATGTTGAAAATCCAGAAAGTGGGGTATAACACTGAGAAAGGACCCCCTGTCGCAGTGATATGCAAGTGCTTAGGGATGACAGAAACGTAACAGTGAGAATAAATAAGCCCAGATTACATAATGCGCTAATTCGTTTTCACTTGGGATTCTTTTAGAAGAGCATTAGCGCAACAAAGACATTTTACATCAATGGCCAGTGTATCACAGAAATAGATCGTAACATATACTGTGAGTTACACGTGGAATAAAAACAGAGACTTGGTAAACAGCACATCAGGATAGCTGTGGATACGAAAAGACATAAGGAATGAAGGCAAATCAAATTGACATTGTGACAAAACATAAAATGAGGAGTCAAGGGGTATCATGGGTTGTCATTAAGAAAGAAATGCATCTCATTGTCGGTGTTCTGACCATGTGTGATAGAACGTAATTTGCATATCCACTTGTCCTCGCATTGTCTTAGGTTGAGTTCCCTGTTACCACCCCTCTGTCCTGTTTCTATACGGTCAATACCATAAAACCAGAACGTACTTTCTTCAGGGTGGGTTTTGGCAAAGTGTTCTGCCAAGGGCTATTTCATGTCGCCATTCATAATGGCCCTCCGATGTTCTTGGATACTGAGTTTCAGATTGCTCCTTGTGCTTCCAATGTAAATCAAACCACATGGGCACCCAATAACATAAATCATAAAACTTGTATCACAGTTGATAAACTGTGTGATTGTGTGTGAGCTGGATCGGTTGTGGCTGAAATTCTTAATCTTGTTGACCCCAAATTTGCAGATGTTGCATGAACAGCAAATATAGACCCCATTAGGCTTCCCAGGGAGCTGTTTCTCTCCTAGCAGTGGTAGTGACATAACTGGGGCAGACTTGGTTTTTAAGGGTGGACCCTACTCTGTATGTGATTGTTGCAAATGGTGCCCTTCAAGCTGGGGATTGCTTGTAGGAGATGCCAATTGCATTTGAACAGCCTAAAGATCTCATCACTGTGGGTTGTGTACTGTGTTATGAAGCGTACCTTCCTGTTGTTCCCACATTCACTCTTGCTTGTGGTATGTTCTGATAAGGTGGTTTCTCGGTTGATGGTGTGCACCCTTTTCTCTGCTGTGTCCAGGGTCTTAAAAGAATAGCCCCTAACCCCAAATCTCTTCTTTGCCTCTGTGATGTTCCAAGTGAAGCTCTCTTCCTCACTGCAGTTGCTCCTGATTCTTACCATCTCGCCATAGGGTATATTGCAAATCACAGAACTGGCATGGGCCCTGCAATACACTATTGCAAGGAAATTAATTTTTTCAGGGTGAAAGTTCATGGTAAGATTAACGTTAAAAGGATTTTGGTTGAGGTATGCGAAGTAGTCCCGCAGGGAGGCCTCTGATCCTGACCATAGACAGATGATATCGTCAATGTACCTCCTCCAGAACACGTGTTTAATCCAAGGGGAGGCACATTAGCCCCAGGCATGCTCCCTCTCATACCACCCCATATATAGGCAGGCATAGGAGGGAACAAACCTGAAGCCCATGTCAGTGACCTGTTTTGGATGGTACCAAGTACCGACGTGGAGAGAGTAGTTCCTTTTGAGGATCAACTCAATCATCTCAAGGACCATTCTGTTGTGTTCATAGCAATCAGCACCGCCCTTGTCAAGGAAGGACCTGGCCACCCAGAGACCATATCAATGTTCGATGCAGGTGTATAACCTGACTACATCGAAAGTCACAAAAAGTAGGTCCTCAGACCAACTGAGGTCTTTGAACTTAGTCAGGATGTCCTTAATGTCACAAACATAGGAGGGTAAATTCAGTACATATGGCTGCAGTTTGAGGTCCACATATTCAGAACGTCCCTCAGTCGGGGAACCCACACCTGATATGATTGGCCTACCAGGGGGAAAGGTCCCTCCCTTATGGATCTTGGGTAAAATGTAGATAAAAGGGTATTTGGGACATTCCTCTTTCAGATACCAGTATTCATTGTCGGATAACAGGCAAATGTCTTTCCATTCTGTTAATTTCATGTTGATGTCCCTGGTGAGTTCCTCCAAAGGGTTGATTCCAATCTGTTCATACCAATGATTGTTGTCCAGTTGTCGTGCAATTTCACCCATGTAGTCTGGTGTGTTCATCACAACAACATTGCCACCCTTGTCCGCTCCCTAATCACAATGCTGTTATCATTCTGTAGCCTAGTGAGGGACTTCCTTTCACCAAAACTTCTCCAACATGTCAGTCATGCTAGCTTGGTGTTAGACACCATTCCCCGTTTGGTGATCACACCCACACGTGACACGTACCTCCTTCCAGGACACATTTTCTAAGTTCCCTGGCCGTTTGCAAATTTGACGTTCTAGATGTTTTACTTTTACGTATGGGACGTTCCTCTGGCCACACCCCATCCGGAAGGATGGTGTGTTAAGGCACAATGGCGCAAATGACTTTCTTTCTGACAGCTGCATTGCTTTTGAGAGGTAAGGAGTATTAGGGGCTACCGGACTCTACTTTGGGTCTGTAGTATCAGGCTTCACTTGGGAGGTATGTCTCTCCTATGGGATTAAGGGTAGAACGTTCTTATTTATCCCACCGCCTCCTCCTCCCCCTGATCTCTTTTTTCGCCCGCCTCCCCTTGCAACAGTGGCACTGTTCATCCCCTGTCTCTCTGGGGCTCCACTCACACATCCACTACAACACGGGACACCCGTGGTGTTTCCCGCATGTTACTGGTCCGACATAGAAACTAGTGTTTTTTTTAATTCACGTCCTCGGTTTATTGGGAGGCGTTTGGGCGTATGGTATTTTCCAAGCATGTCCTGACCAGATGGGCTGTCACCGGGCACTGTGATATGTTCAGGCACTTAGGTTCCACTACACCATGCTCTGGGGTCACTTGATTTAGAGGATTCATATCAGGCATATGCCTTAGTCGATGTCTATGAGTTGCTAGTGTTACAATACACTATGTTTGCTGCTGCTCCATGCAGGCATTTTTTTAAAAATTATTTTTATATTTACAATCATTGACTACAATCAGGAAATAGCACACAGTATATTCATACAGACATTTCAATCCGGCACACAGAGTTTTGAATCACATTATAACACATCACAGTCATTGAGATAAATCAAGGAGAGTGCATGTCATCCTGGGTTGGTTGCAATGGTGGGTTGCAGATGTCACCTCTATAATGGTTCCACTGCCCCCATATCCGGGACCACTTCCTAGGGCAGCCTCGGGCCACATAGACGTTTTTTTCACGGAACATACTCCAATCCATATTGGTCTTCCAGTCTTTTAGCGAAGGAGGAGCAATTGCCCCGCAAGCTTGGGCTATGTTACTTTTGGCCACCATAAACCCAAGCTTGTCCCATTGTGCTTGGTGAGTGTTCAAGTCCGTGGGTTCCCACACATTAAGCAAGCACCTATGTGCCTCCATGGGCAGGGGGACTCCCAACATCATCCCCACTACTAGGTGGCTCTCCCTCCAGTAGGAATGAACAACTGGACATTCCCAGATGATATGTAGGAACGTGCCCAACTGACCACACCGCCTGCGACAATCCCCCGTAGGTGCCCTGCCCATCAACACCAGTCTAGGTCCGGTCATGTATATTCTGTGTAGGATTTTAAGTTGGACCAGGCGCAGTCTAGCAGAGATACCCACAACTCTGGGGGAGGATACTGCCTCCTGCCAGTCCTCGTCATCTAGCTCGAACCCGTCCGCCGTCCATTTTTGCAGGAGCTGTCATGCATGCATTTTTACTCATCATCATAGAGGTCCTTTAACTTTTCCTACACACCCAGTAAGCATGTTTAACCTTTCTTACACACTCTTTCAGCTTTCCTGACTTCTGCTTTTTGCTTTTAGGCCACATTTGGTCCTGCGAATTCCTGATTGCGTTCAGTGTTATTGCCTGGAGCACCAACCATACATTCCTACTATTTCTTCATTCTACAGAGGTGAGAGCACACAACTCCGGATTCTTATATCCTCTGGGATTTATGGACCTTTAAGCTGTTTTACATTTCTGACCGACTGTTTCTGACTGTTGGATTGCAGCTCTACGCTCAGAGGCCAAATGCTTGCTACACTGCGCCCTGCTTTACCGTTCTGGAGCGCGACTTTGCATAATCTCTTCCTTATTTTAAGGATACTTGCCCTTACTTAGGTCATTTAACATTCCAATCCTGTCTCGTTTTTACATACTCTTCACCCATGTACACTACTTAGACCCACCCTCTTCGTGTACCTCTGACTTTCAGATGTGAGGCCGGACCGGGCCTTTTGTACATCCTACATTGCCACCAGTGTACTTCATTGGAGCGCACCTTATGTTTAGCCCGACTTCAGTTTCGTGAGGATACTCGCATTAATGAGGTGAGATTGCATTACACTTATGGATAATTCACTTCCTGGCATTGTCCTTCCTTGGATTCACTGATTGGGCCTATTTTAGTAGAATTTCTTCTCTTTTCTCTCTATTTTTACTTTGCAAGGAAACCTCGCCCATGTTCATGGATTTTAGCTCATGCATTCCTTTTTCCACTGTTTCGATTGCTTCTACATGTTAGTTCTCCCTCAACTTTCTTTCAGCTCTCTCCCCTCGTTTCTCGCTATCCCTATATGTATGTGTTTTAATTAAGCATCTAACTGCATCTAATCAAATGTTCACATGCTTGCTCTCCAGTCTAGTGAGAGCTTTTTTTTTTACTGTTTAAGTAAGCATCTTTCTGCATCCTAAACAAATGTCCACATGCTTGCTCTGCCATCTCTAGTGAGAGTTCCCTTTTAACTATTTAAAAAACTCCTGTGTGCCACTAATGTCTGTAAAAATATTTTTGTCCTCCTTATCTCAAAAACAATTTCTTGTCCTCCTAGTTTCAAGTAATATAAGTTTGGTTTATTTTCTGTTGCTTTTATGTACAATGGTGTTTAAATATGTCTTTCTATTTTCATGTCTTTCTTCCTCTCATCTTTCTTGCTTTATTTCCGTAAATTAAATGTAACCTTATGTCACTTTCAGCCCTGATGAAGTTCTCCATGTGAGAACGAAACGCGTTGGCTGAGTGTAATGTTCCCATATCGTGAAAAAAATAAGCAATTGAAAATAAAGACTTTTTTTGAAAAGCAAATACCAATTCTCTGGACTTTACTACCTGGCGCACGCCCATCCCTTGCTGCATTTAGGATCTGAAACATACATATATATTCCCAACTCGGGGAAAGAGAAGACAGCTGTGCGCTAGGCGTTAAAGCACGAAGGGTTAAGGTGCTGATTGAGGAAAAGCTCTTTTAATTGTCTTTTAAAGCTCATGAAGGAGGGTTGTGTCCTGATATATACTGGCAGGGTATTCCAGATTTTAGTGGCATTACCTCAGAAAGAGCGGGATAGGGATTATCGTTTATGTTTTTTTGGGGGGATAAGAAGCAGTGTTGGTGCTTCTTAGATTTCTTGTCTGCCTTTGTTAGTTTAGACACGAGGTAGGTTTGTTTCCTGGTGTGAAGGACTTTGTCAGGGAGACAGTCAGTTTTAAAGCAGCAACAAGCTTCTTTAGTCTTTGGGAGAGGGGAAGAAGGGGATAGATGTGATTGTGTTTGTTGACCAGTGACAATCCTTGCAGCTGCTTTTAGTGTGGCTTCTAAGGAGGCTAAGTGAGATGTTACGGTGCCAGCGAGGGTGGAGCTCCCATAAACCAATCCGGACACAACCAGAGCTTGCGCTGTGGTTTTTGGATCATTCAGTGGGAGGAAGAAATTGATTTTGTGTAGGTGTTTTAGGTAGTAGAAGGCATTCTTCCCTGTATTTTTCATGTGTGAGCTCAAGTTCAGATTTCGTCCAGGGTGATCCTCAGCCAGAGTCAGAGTGCAATTAAAAGCGTTAAAGGTATTTAGCCACTCTTGTACCTGGGGCGTGGGGGCATCTCATTTGTCGGTCTTAGTCTTATCTTGGTTGAGTTTCAAGTCGTTGTGTGGCAGCCGGTTTTGGACATTTTTGACAGTAGTTCTTAGCCGTCGTAAAGTCCTCTAGTGAGGATATTTCCAAGTAAAGCTGGGCGTCATCCACATAAAGGTGGTAGGGGATGTTTGCTTGTTTCTTTAAAAAAAAAAAAAACATTTTTATTGTATTTTCTTTTTTAGTTTGGAGATGTTTGCTTGTTTGAGTAGGACAGTGAGGAGTTCCATGTAGATATTGAATAGTGTAGGTGAGAGGACTGAGCCTTAGTGGACACCAGTGGTTATTCCTAAAGTATCTGAGGTGGAGTTGTTTTTATATGTTGGGAGCGGTTATGTCGATATGAGGTGAACCATTTCAGAACCAAGCTGTCTTCTCTGATCCATTGTTGGAGGTATTCCAAAAGTAATTGGGGTCTTGTAATAACTTTTGTCTTGTAATAACTTGTGGTCTTGAAATAACATCACAGGTTGGCTGTAATAACGTATTAAATGTTTCATCTTATGCCAGAAGGCCTCACTCCACCATGGTGGCACAACTCATTCCAGCCTTCTAACAACAAACTGGTGGCTTTGTTTTTGGATGCCACAATGGGCACAGGGATTTAATATTTTTCTCTGCAAGTCTGCAGCTCAGAAACAACAGTCTAAACATTCAAAGATTTTGCAGTTTCGCTTTATTATGAAAAAGCAGCAGTGAGTTTACATGTTTGCCACACAAATTGACAAACAAGGTATTTGAAGGGGGTCTTCAATCAATAGTAAAATGAGAAAACATTATATTATATTGCAGCTCTTAAAACAACTGATGAACAGAAGACGATACATAGTTCTAGGGATATTTCATTTTTGATAAGAGGGGGCAATAACCCCAACAATTAAACACTGAAAAGAAAGTTGTAGAAATAATTGCAAATACCTACACTGTGTATTTAAGGAGATGGGAGAAATGACAGCAGAGCAACAGAAATGCAAGAACAGGGGACTTCTCATTTGAGGGCCACACTTTTACTTTTTATTTATTGAAATAAGAGTATTTCATAAAGCAAAGCTGTATATAAACAGTTATCAGGATGACAATATACTAGGGAAGAAATGGATACGCCAGTGGTGGAGTGTTACTAAGACCTAACAGTGCAAACAAATATCACAAGCATACATATTTACAGTGCTAGATTAAATGTAAAAGTGAGTTTAGGATGTGGAAATGGTTTCTTATAACATGAGCTGTTGCTTAGGAGAAATCTTGCAGGAGGGGAAAAGAGATGTAGAGCACATTTTTGTCGCACAGTGGTCCCAGTAAATACAAAGACCAACATCGGGATGACACACCAAGGAGGTTTGGGCATGACCAGGTGATTAAGGATGGCTAAGCATACATTAAGAGATGAGAGATATTTGGTTAAGATAAAAGACAATAGATGGGGATGTGCCATACATAGCGCAGAATGCCAGGCCCAGTACCTGTCGAGAGATCTGTTTTTGCCGACAGTAAAATACCTTGGTGAAGGTAATAGGAAGAAAGATTATTTTTGTAAACATTATAAAGGGTCCATGTGAAGAAGTTCATGGCCTTGTCTATGGAGATAAAAGAGTACAGCAAGACGCCCACATAAAAACTGCTGCAATAGTCAAGTTTGCTAAGCACAAGTGAGTAGATCAGTATCTTGGTTGTGTGAAAAGAAACATATGGACCAATATAACACTGTCTCACACCCCATCCTCATCAGGCGCCTGCATCAGACTGGCATTCAAGAACACGTTCTATGCTAAATCTGGCACCTTAATCCTCGGAAGCCCGCAAACTCATCTGTGGGGTGCCTCAAGGTTTATTGCTCAGCCACTACACTCTTCAATGCATACATGAAGCCTCTGGCCAATGTTAACAGTGCACTTGACCTCAACATCCTCTTCAATGCCGACCACATGCAACTCATACTTTGCTTCTCCGACAAGACCCTCAACACTAGAAACAAGCTCACCATCTGCATGACCAAAGACGGTCACTTGGTGAAAGCCAACTGACTAAAGCTCAAAACCGACAAGACAGAAGAAGTGTTCTTCATCAAAACCACCCCACCATGGGACTCCAACTGGTGGCCGGATGAACTCGAACCCACACCCAGCATCGACTCCAGGAACTTCGGAATCATCATCGACAGCAAACTGGACATGACTGCACAAGTCAACACCGTAACAGCATCTGGGCTCCACACCCTGACAATGCAGATGAAGATCTTCAAATAGCTACCAAGCAACACTAGGAAAACCGTCAGACAAGCACCAGTCACCAGCAAGTTGGACTAAGAGAACACCCACTATGCCAGGATCAGCTTACCAGAAGACTACGAACCATCCAGAACTCTGCAGCTAGACTCATCCTCAATCTCCCACACAGACCTCACATCACACCACAGCTCAGGGAACTTCACTGGCTCTCAATACCATGCACTAATTTCTAACACCTCTCACACACATTTAAGGCACTACACAACTTCTCTTCTTGAATTCTGCAAGAAGCTCAAAACCTGGATTTTCAGTTAACCAACGTACCATAGGTAGGGCTAGGCACACACACACCTGGTGCTCAGTGCTAGAATGCCCTCTGGGGGAAAGTGAGTTTTACAAATAAACATAACATTTTACGAATGATTACCAATTGAAACCTAGCTGTCATAGCTGTGCAGGTTATGAATGGTTCTTTGTTCATAGCACTGTTTGAGTGTACAATGATTTTTCTGGATTAGGGTGTGAAAACTAGGATATTTGAGGGGAAGAGGTTATGATAAGGGAGATAGATTTGGGTGTCGTCATGATAGTGATCATTTGACCCAGGAAATAGCTGTAGATGGAGGGGAGGGCCAGGGACTGAGTGCTACACAACAACTGTTGGTTGAGAAGAGGTGGTGCACAGCAAGGAGGACTAAGACTGAGAAAGCACAACCACAGAGACAGAATGAAAATCAATGAAGTGCCAAGTCTGTGATACCTAGATGGGATATGTAAAAAAGGATTTGTCAACATTGGAGGAATCATGATGTCACACACGCATTGTGCGAAAAGTTCCTTGGGGTATCATTTCACCATACTAGCTGGGCACCAAGTATCATGAGCAATAAAAGCCTACCTTCCTCACCCTCTAAAATGAGGAGATTGCAAGCCACCTCAGAGTACCATGTCCTTATAAAGGCAATCATTCAGGGGCCCTGTACCTCTGTTTGGTCCTGGAACTCTTCAGTATCTAGCAATCTCCCAGTGCACAGGGCTATGGCACTTTACAGGAATAGCAGCATCAGCTATGGTTCTTGGTGCATTATGAACAATACTTATAAAATAGTGTCATTGAAAATATTTTGTGATTAAAGTAACAATTTCATTAGTGACATATGATGAAAATAACTCCACAGCTCCAGTTCTCCGTACATTATATATACCAAAAGTAACAATGATTACTATTATCGTAGCCATTATGCCATGTCTTTGATGCTATATAAACTAGTAATAATAATTGATAATTATAATTGCAACCTATTTTTATACATTATAAGACATTTATGAATTTCAAACTTTATTTATTTTGGTGCTTTAAAAAACTCCAATCTTCCTAGACTGAAGACATTATAAAGTGCTGTGTTATCATGTGAATGCCCAATGGATAAATGCGATCAAATGGGTGAAGAAGAGTGCATCATTATCATATGGCATACATGGAAAACCGGAGCCAGAGTAGTGTCATCATTATACAGCTCATTGATATTGTTGTTATTTCATAATAAAGGTATATCGTACGAAAACGGATAGATCAATGCACTGACAATATGCCAGCAAAACAACTCTAATGGAGGAGCTAAGATATCTAAACTTGTCCTTCAGATTTAGAGCAGGTGTTAATTGTACTATTAAACAATAAAGAATACTATCAGGGCCATTTCAGGGTTACTTCTGTTTTTAATCAATCAACACCAAAAGCTTACCCAGCTGTGCCATCTTGTTTGAGCGTTTCACCGCCTGAAATGTGTAAACGTCGCTGCCTCCGACAACAGGCCCAGCCTTCTGCGGATCTATTTAGGGATAGGAACAAAATGTCTTTTTAGAAAAGAAAAAGAAAAAAAAAAAAAAGATATCCAAACATCAGCACTAGGCAACTGAAAGAAAACAAGCGTTGGCAAAGCCAATAGGTCTCGCCTATGACAGCTATTTGCTTTGGCAATGTTTTGTAGCCATGCTGTACAGCCATGCAGATGCTTTGTAATTTGGCTAAAAAAAATGTTAAAAGTACTATAATACAGCCAGGCCTATTGTGCCTTTTTTCTGTAAGTACGCTAGAGCTGGATGCATAACAGTCTTTTTATTATTTTTAGCCATGCTGCACTGCAGTGCCGCGATTGCTTCAAAAGTAAATAAATAGCAAACAAGTCATATTTTTTCCTTAATACAATGGCGGAACCCGAGATTTAGCTTTAGCTGGTCAAAGCTAAAGCTTAAGAAAGTTAGGTGGCCGTGTTTGGGCAGCAAATAAGAAAATAAAAGCAATTAAGCTTCCCGCGACTTGTCCTGCTGGATACATGAAAACGTAAGCACTGAGGGAGAGCATGTCCAGCTATTTAAGAAAATAGTGCTTTGGAGGCTGTACTTAACGCATATCTAGCTACAACAAGTAAAACAGCAGGTGTCCTAATGGGAGTTTACAAGAAGAGAAACAGTGGTACTAAGGAGGGACTACTAAGCCTATTGGCCAATGAAAAGCCACCATTTACAAAAGACAGGGACAGGAGCCAATAAAAAGATGGGCGGAAAGTGGGTGGGGCTTCTTGCCCTTATCCTGAATACAGCCTGTCTCAAAGAGACAGAGGAATCGCTGTCTGGATGAGACATAAAAATAAAAGTAGCACCTCAATCAAAGCGCACTCAGGGGAAGAACAGCAATCAAGCTTTGTCCTTGCTCCAGCCGAAAGAGGAGGACATGAAGTCATTACACACTGGCAATTCAGAAGGTAGTAAATGAGAGTGACAGTGAAGCCATTGAATGTTAAGCAAATGGAAGTCTGTAAGCCTCTTGCTGTATGTAATATCTCTCACAAGCAAGAACACATGTGCTGTTGCAAGCAAGATTTGAAAAGGAGGAGAAAATTCAAGGCTACCATGCACCCCATGTATGTGGGAACGCAGTACTAAAAATAAAATGTAAACAAGCATTGAATTTGTTACTTTCAGACATTGGTTGATGTGGCCCTTATTTATTTATTTTTTTCAGTACCCCTGAAGAAGAACTAAAAGTTCGAAATGCATTGGGTGATTATAATGGTTTGCTCGTAACAATGTTGGAAGCACATGTCTATGTAAAAGCCTCGGCAACATCAGACATTTGAAAATGCAAAATAAAACATTTTAAGTACCACCTGGCTGTCTCCGGAGTGATCCTCTTTTGAAGCATACTTGAAACAGGAGAACGTTAAAATCATACAAAAATATGGATTACCATGGATTACATTGTTGAATAAGAGCTGAATAAATTGATATGCACGAGGAATGGTTCCTTGGCTATCCGCAGTGCAGCAGACGGGGACGCAAAACGCGAACCCCCTTCCTTTGTATTTGTTCTTCTGGAAAAGGGCAGGTTGGAGCAAGAGGTCTCTGGCGGACCGAGAGTTCTTGTTTCTTCCAGATACCACTAGTTTCTGTGCCAGATAAGCAGGGAAGTTTGTGTATAGAGCCTTGTGTGTGATGCATGCCAGCGTAAACTGTATTCTGGCCTCGAGGGGGAGCAGTTCAAAGCTTTCAGATGTGGAGAGATATGGTCAAATTTACTGGTGCCAGTAAGTAGTCTAGTGGCTGCGTTGAGGCAGGCTTTAAAGGGTGCCAGGGAGAGCTTGTGTAAACCGGAGAGGGTGGAACAGCCATATACCAGCCTAGAGATGACTAGTGCTTTGACTGACATTTTTAGGTCGGGGGCATCGATGAATGGTTTCAGCTTCCTTAGGTAGCTCAGATGGAACCTGGCTGCCTTGGCCATCGAGTTGATGTGGTCCCGCATGTTCAGGTTGCTGTCGAGGATTATACCCAGGGATTTGGCCGAGTCCACGATGGACGGCGGGCAGTTTAGGGCTGTGATGGCCATGATCCACATCTGCATCTCAGGGTTGGCTTTTGTGGGGAGATTAGGAGGAATTCAGTTTTCTTTGCGTTGAGTTTGAATTGGTTAGGGGCGAGCCATTGGACGGTCAGCTTCAGGGCCTCATTCAGGGAGAGGATCTCCTCGAGCGAAGAGATTTTAATGTATAGTTGGGTGTCGTCCGCGTACATATGGTAGGAGATGTTATCGGTGCAAAGCTGATAGCTTGCCGTTATTTAAGAATCTCGGTGATCGGTTGTGGAGGAAGGACCTAAACCATTGTAAAACAGAGCCATCCAAACCCATCCTAAGTTTGAGGCGTTTGAGTAGATTTTCATGGTTGACCGTGTCGAAGGCCAAGAATAGATCTAGGAGGATAAGAAGGCAGGTTTTGCCTCGGTCTAGGGCTTGGAGGGCATCGTCCACGATGTGGAGCATAGTAGTTTCAGTGCTGTGCCCCGGTCTGAATCCAGATTGGAAGTCGTCAAGTAGGTGAAAGTTGTTGATGTGTTGACTTAGTTGCTGTTGTACACACTTCTCTACCACTTTGGCTAATAGAGGGATGTTGGAGATAGGCCTGAAGTTGTCTGGGGAGGCAGGATCCAGTGATGTTTTTTTTAGAATAGGGAGGACTTGGCCGGCTTTCAGAACATCAGGAATCGATCCTTGCTGGAGAGAGGCGTTGATAATTGCAGTCCAGCTAGGGACAATGGATTGGGAGGCAGCAGCGAGGCAGTTGGATGGTAGAGGGTCATTAAAGTGGTTATTCGGGTTTAAGGAGGATTTTAGTGACTGAGTCTTTGCATAGTATTTGAATCAGTCCTTTTAATGTTAAAAGTAAAGTGCGGGTGCCGCGATTATAGCAAAAGTAAAGAAATAGACTTTTTTTCTATTTCTTTACTTTTGCTATAACCGCGGACCCCGCTCTTTACTTTTAACATTAAAAGTAAAGCGCGGGTGCCGCGATTATAGCAAAAGTAAAGAAATAGAAAAAAAATCTATTTCTTTACTTTAACTATAATTGCGGCACCCGCGCTTCACTTTTAATCTTAAAAGTAAAGCGCCGGTGCCAAGATTATAGCAAAAGTAAAGAAATAGAAAAAATTCCCCTTCAAAGTACAAGAGGCAAACGCCACAGCCCTTTCTTTACCTTCGTGTCCCTGCATCGCGTCCGCCGAAATACTAGTTTCATCATCAGGATCGAAAGATTTCAATGTAACCGCACTAGCTATGCTTTTCTTTAACTCATCAGAATACCGTTGACAAACATCTGCCCACTCAAATTTGACACGTTTTTTTCATTAACTTCCTTAATTCTTGCACTTTATCAGAAACATGGTAAACAAATTTGGAGTTATATTCCGCAAGGACAAAGAACGACCAAAGTTGGTCCTGGTCTCTTGGGGAAGGTGCATTCTCAATGACATCCACCAGACTACGCTTGGCTTGGACTCCATCACAGGTTAAAGTATGACCAAAATACTCCACTTCACTTAACCCAAATTTGCATTTTTCCAGACCAATCGTGAGGCCAGCATTAGACAGCTACTTTAAGACTTTTCCTAAAACCTCATCATGTACGCTCTTGTCACACCCCACACCAAGACATCGTCCTGAAAGACCAGCACATTTTCTAGATCTGCCAAAACACTCTATATAACCCTTTGGAAAACCGCTGAATGGCATACGGACAAATTGAAATGCCCCTTCAGGGGTGATGAAAGAAGTAAGGTGTCTCGATTCTTCGTGCAACAACACTTGGTAGTGGCGATTGATCCAGGTGTTGTCATTCAAATCTCTCAAGTCCATGCACAATCGAATGCTTCCATTGGGTTTCCTAGCAATAACGATTGGACTTAACCACTCAGATGCTTATATGGGCTCAATCAATCTCTGTAATTCCTCCTTCAATTTACCTCTTAACATTAACAGGACATTGCTTACTTTATGCACTTTGAGAATAGCATTCGCTTTAAATATTATACGGTGTTTGAATTTCTTTAAACACCCTAATTCTTTTCTATAAAGATCAGGAAATTTCTCTACCCAAATATTAGTGTTTGGAGATAACATCAGTAAAACTTGTTGTGGATGATCTGGGTCCAAAACTATGTCCGACGCACGTTGTTCCCTCCAACCTAGCAGAGATCTTCCTTTATCCATCACACAGAGTTTTGCAACAGTTTTCCTGGCTTGCAAGCACATTTCAGTTTTGACAAAACCAATTACAGGTAAGTTGTCACAATACCCTTCAGGTGTCACATCAGTGGTTTGCAAATCTTGTAGATCACCTCCCAGACCGTTCCAAATATTCTTATCAATATTGGTGAAAGGGGAACAAGAATTTGCCCAGACAAGTACTTCCTTACGCTTCATCTTAATTGCACACTTAAGTGATCGATAACTATCATTCTTGCCTTTGTTACAATTAAAAATATTGTTAGCTTCGATCATTAATAGTTCCATTACTTCCTCCTCACTTCTGCTTGAAACATCATCCTTCTCAGATGACTCTACAGCTTTTACTAAATTTACAGATTTTTTGTAAGTGGTAGGCTCAATGCATTTGCACACCCTCGCAAAATGTCTTAATTTTCAGCATTTATAGCATCTACTTTTTGCTGCAGGACAATGACTAGCCTCAGAAGTATGTCTCACGCTAACACACCTGAAACACAACTTAAATTTGTGTTTCACCATCTCTTGTTTCTTTTCGGTTACCTTTGACTCATCACCTTTTTTAACTCCTTTCTTGATATTATGAATCGCTTCCCCTTGGTTGTCCTTTTTTAAACTCATACTACCCAATTCCTTCACATACCTAGAGGTATTTTCCATTCTCCTAGCAATGTCTATGGTTCTTTCTAAGGTAGGATCTTTCATACCAAACAATTTTTCTTGAATCTTAATGTTAAACAATCTATTGATCAATTGATCCCTAATTATCTCATCCCTCACATCCTTAAATTTGCATGTGACCGCTAACCTTGTTAAATTTGCCACGTACTATTCAATGGACTCTCCCTGTGACTGGGCAAGTGAAAAACATGTGTGTCTTTAAACAACCACACTCACTTTCTTCCAAAAATTCTCTTCTAGAGCATTTAATGCAATTTCATATACATGTATATTGCTATCACCACCCTCTCCTTCCAAATTTACTTCAATATTGTTACCCTGAATCATAGGTAAAGATTTTATTACATTCTTTCATTCCAACCCCAAACAATGTTTAAGAATGGCTAATTTTCTTCTCGCTACATATACATCACCCTCTATGGCTTCAAGGTATGTTTCAAAAGTTTCCTTCCAGTCTTCCCAACCCATGCACGGTTGGCCAGGACTCTGTACAAATAATGGTGGCACAGGAATTGCTTGTGTCGTCATAACAGCCCCTTATATATGCACTTGAGCTTTAAAATTAAAGTAAATTGCAACACAGTCAAAGGTGTGCGTATCACTGATCAAAGGAAACAGTAAAGTGCATGCTATCTCTTGCTCTGGATTCAAAACGCATATAAATAATTCCACAATTTATGTATCCAATAACACATGGCTTCAAAATAATGGTGTGCGTGTCACCGATGAAAGACAACTGTGTGCAGAATGTTCCCCTCGAAACAATAGTTGACACACAAAAGTGATGAAACTGACTCACCGATCACACTTGCACAAAGTCGTAGGATGTGCAGAAAAGTATGGAACATGCACAGCAAAAGGAATAAAAAAAATTTAAATGCTCACAAGGGTGTGCGTATCACTGAACAAAAGATACGCTGCCTACTGACAGTCAACTCACACAGACAAAATGTAACTGCAACACCTGTAAAGGTGAGCGTATCACCAATCCAAGGATACGCTGCCATTGTCTCCTCTCACAGGAAAACTAAATCGCAGTGGCTAGTTGCGCATTGCAGGAAATGACATCCAATATGGCGGCACGCTCACGTTAGACGTCAACACGCACTCGCCGGACTTCGAGATGGTGGCACGTCGACGCACTGACGTAGAAGGTTGCGTCATCCTTCACACACGAGCAGCTTAAGGAAAGTCCTCGCTCAGCAGGAGTGAATGCGCGCGGAGCACAGAGAGGGCTCGAAATCGCAGCGTGTGCCTCTGGACCGTTGCCCAAGCAGATAAGGACAAATTGGTCCCAAAATAACAGTATATTAATGATGCAGCACATACCTCTGTCCGAGGGGTAACAGGACGTTGGGCATCAGCCAGCCGTCAAACTCAGGTGCTTAAATCTCTTCCAGAGGTCGCATTAAAATCACAGACCAATAATTCAAAACTCGTTATGAAGCATTCACGTCTACCCTCCCATTTTCGTCACGTCTACCCTCCCATTTTCGTCGCCAGTTTTGTGAAGACAGGACCCCTTTTATGTGAGGTTTAAGTAGATTTATTAAGTAACATCAAAGACTCTTGGAAGAACACCAGCCACTCTCCCCAGCAATTGCTCCTCTCTGATCAGTAAGCATTCCACAACCATGAGCAAAGAGAAACCGGTTGCCAAGGAACCAGGATGTTCCACAAGAAAACACATTTACAAATTATAACAATATAGGAAATACAATGGAGATCTGTGGATAGAAAAAGCAAGTCTCTGGATGGGCACCAAGACCCTACAAACTATTGCATCTGAAATCTAGCATAGGGTCAGCCCATACAAATTTGCCAGGTCTCAAAACACAAATGTATGCTGTGCAGTTCCACACATATTGTGAAAATGTGAAAAGTAATCAGCCCCACTAATCAAAGACGCGCATTTATAGATACTGGCTGCACAACAACATTGCTGCTTGCTTGATGAATAAGCATGAGTTGGGGATCCGCCTCGGCCCTGCAAGTTCAAAGAGATGAACAGCCAGAGTTTAGTATGTTGAGAGGATAAAGGCAGGCCTTTATTCTCAAGGCTGCACAGCAAGAACTCTGAAGACCGGTCACAAAGGGTCCAACAAGTGTATTTTAACATATCCCATTGACGATGAGGAAGAAATAAATGTAGCACAGCAAAGGGCTTGAAATAAGTGGACTTAACCGCACTATAAGATAGCAGCTGGCCCACGGATCAGGTTTGACCCATTAGAGATTTGCAGATAAACCTGCACTAGGTCCCTTCTTGGCACAAGTGAAATTTTGAGGTAAGAATACACAAAAGCAGTGTATCCTTTTGCACATGTGTTTTTATCGTGACTGAACACCAAACACAAAATAGTTCCTAAAAAAGTGCAACCGTTGGAATCTGAACACTACTGGTTGAACATTTCAACTTGGACCAACAACTTTTCAGTTTTTAGTATGCACTTTTTCACAAGTTCCCATTTAACGTCCGTACAAACTACACATGTGCAGCTGTGGATGTGTCATGTGCCCAAAGTATTTAGCTACATTTACATGGAATTTGTATAATAATCCCACCGCAAAATAAACCAAGTTTGAGTCTTGGCGTCGGCTCAACATCCTGTAAACCTGCCCAAATCACTTACTCTCCCAATGCCTAAACATAACATAAAGATGCCCCAAAAAATAAGAACAAGTGCCTCGATCACCCAGCGAGAAAATGGTAAACACTAATTTAGTGAAGTAAATATGCACTTGGTCCATGTGATACACAATGAAACGTAAGCAGCGCAAGAAGTGACAATTTACACGCACTAATGAATTAGAAGGCAGCAAAGAAGAGTGATTAGGATGGCACTTGTTAATTTAAGGGCAGGCTAAAAGCCTTTATGTAGAGGTTTACAATAGGTGGTCGCGATAGTGATAGCGCATGCGTACTGCCTGAAGGCTCGACCTAAAAAGACATGTAAAGATACCGTTAGTTAACATTAACAAAGTCAAGCCATACCTTTTTAGTTACATGGTAGGGAAAGGTTACAACCAGAATACAAATAAGAAATACTGTACGCCCTGGTGGAAAGAGTTATTTAACTAGTTCATAAACTTAGGTGGTCACCAATTTTCAGGAGTTAACCTTCTTGGCTTGATTAATCGGACCCAAATTAATGCACTGAACTTCGGTTGCTCTCTTTACCTCATGTATCGAGCGATTATCTAACCCATACCTTTAACAATGTAACCTAGTCGATATTATAAGATCTTTGCAAAGCGTCCTAACACCTATCTTGGCACAGGAGCTCTATATAAATGGCATAAATAAAGCAGTTGCTGGGAGATCTAAGAATGCTCACTGAACGCCCTTGACTCATTCACTTTTAGAACAATAGAGTCAAAGGTGTCCACAATGGAGGATTCAAAGGGAGAGACCGAAAATAAATGTCTTTCCATGAAATGGCAAGCCTTATTTGTGACTGTCTAATGGACCCTATCATTGGATCTAAAATCAACCTCTCATAGAGGAAACAAGTGCAGGGAATTACATGGTCCCTATGAATTGGGGGTACTAATTTCCTGGGGATGGCACATTCGAGTCAAAGGTGTTCATCTAACACGTACAGAGATAAACCGAATTAGGTACTTTTGGCACAGTCAAACACGGATGCTGCAGTGCCACAACTAGCTAAGCTGCACGTGGAAAATTCAACATATAGGAAATCTTCCTCACGGGTCAGCAATGAAAACAAGCATTGGAAATGCAATAGGTCTCGCAATAGAATAGTTAGACATTTTTCTTTTTGCAAATGGAAGAGTGGCGTTGCGTGGATGAGTGGCGTTGCGTGGATGAGTGGCGTTGCGTGGATGAGTGGCGTTGCGAGTGGCGTTGTGTGTGTGAGTGGCGTTGCGTGTGTGAGTGGCGTTGCGTATGTGAGTGGCGTAGCGTGTGTGAGTGCCGTTGCGTGTGTGAGTGGCGTTGCGTGTGTGAGTGGCGTTGCGTGTGTGAAGGATTGGTAGTGCGGGCACTGCTGCTTGTGGTATCTGCGAGATTTGTGTAAGTAAATGGAGAGGGGGGAGAGAGTTGGAAGAGAGAGTGAAAGAGGCAGAAACGTTGAGAGGAAAAGAAAGTGCGAATCTGTAAGCTGAGAGATGTGGCATAACAGAAGGATTGGTAGTGCGGGCACTGCTGCTTGGGGTATCTGCGAGATTTGTGTAAGTAAATGGAGAGGGGGGAGAGAGTTGGAGGAGAGAGTGAAAGAGGCAGAAACGTGGAGAGTAAAAGAAAGAGTGAAGGAATATGTAAGCTGAGAGATGTGGCATAACAGAAGGATTGGTAGTGCGGGCACTGCTGCTTAGGGTTTCTGCGAGATTTGTGTAAGTAAATGGAGAGGGGGAGAGAGTTGGAAGAGAGAGTGAAAGAGGCAGAAACGTGGAGAGTAAAAGAAAGAGCGAAGGAATATGTAAGCTGAGAGATGTGGCATAACAGAAGGATTGGTAGTGCGGGCACTGCTGCTTGGGGTATCTGCGAGATTTGTGTAAGTAAATGGAGAGGGGGAGAGAGTTGGAAGAGAGAGTGAAAGAGGCAGAAACGTGGAGAGTAAAAGAAAGAGCGAAGGAATCTGTAAGCTAAGAGATGTGGCATAACAGAAGGATTGGTAGTGCGGGCACTGCTACTTGGGGTATCTGCGAGATTTGTGTAAGTAAATGGAGAGGGGGAGAGAGTTGGAAGAGAGAGTGAAAGAGGAAGAAACGTGGAGAGTAAAAGAAAGAGCGAAGGAATTAGTAAGCTGAGAGATGTGGCATAACAGAAGGATTGGTAGTGCGGGCACTGCTGCTTGGGGTATCTGCGAGATTTGTGTAAGTAAATGGAGAGGGGGGAGAGAGTTGGAAGAGAGAGTGAAAGAGGCAGAAACGTGGAGAGTAAAAGAAAGACTGAAAACTGAAATTGTATGGATTAGCAGTGAAGCGTGTGTGCCTGATTCCATCTTTGCTCGGTGAGTCAACCATATGCAGGTATATTAACAATGGCCTTTTATGCCAATGGGAATTTATTTTCACCGGGGGGCTGGCACCATTGGAGGTCGGTTTGGAACAACTGTCTCCAACTTCATCACAGTAGGGATTGAAGGGGTGAGTAGTTGGTGGCGAGGAAAAAGGATATAGAAAGATATACTGGGAGAGGAGCTAGAGGGAGAAAAAAAGAGGGAAAGTGGACGGAAAGAAAGAGCGGAAGGGAGCAGAGCTTGTTGGAGCTTTTTTGTATTGCTGCTTTTTGTTTCCTGTCCAGCAGTGCCTTCATCGTGGATGCAATCAAACTTGTAAATATGTAACGCTTGTGTATTAATTACATGAACGCGGAAAACATCCAAATGGAAGATAAAAAAGGCAATAAAAATACATAACTGACATAATACATAAAATAATTCAAGTCGAATGAAATCGCACGTCTACAAGTACAAAACCAAGCTCCTGTGCTATTGTCTGAAGGGAATTTCCCTTGTTAAACTAAAATATATATTTATGAGTGAAGATCAGGAGACGGAGGGCATTGCTGTGGGGAGGGGGTGTAGGAGAAATGCACAAGGCGGGCAGGGGAGGGGGCGGAGCGGGGAGAGCGGCATGTGGGTGTTAAGAAGCCAGGCCTTTGAAGTGAAGCTAAGCTTCACTTCAAAAGGTGTCGGAGGAATGCGGGAGAGAGGAACAGATGGCGATTGCGGCTGTGCATGGACGGAAAGAAAGAGCGGAAGGGAGCAGAGCTTGTTGGAGCTTTTTTGTATTGCTGCTTTTTGTTTCCTGTCCAGCAGTGCCTTCATCGTGGATGCAATCAAACTTGTAAATATGTAACGCTTGTGTATTAATTACATGAACGCGGAAAACATCCAAATGGAAGATAAAAAAGGCAATAAAAATACATAACTGACATAATACATAAAATAACACTTATAAGGTCCTAAAGGCGAGACCTATGGGCTATGCCAATGCTTGTTACAACCTGCATGCCAAAGAGGAGGAAAGTGAAGGAGCGAATACAAGAGAGAAAGAATGGAAGAAGCAACGGCAGATTGAACTCAAGTGGGGGAGTGAGTGAGAGAAGAGAGAACGATAGGAGAGAGAATGAAGGGGGAGAGAGAGAGAGAGAGAGAAAGAAGGGGGGAGAAAGAGAAGGAGATAAAGGGAGGAGACAGAGAATTAAGGAGAGAGAGAGAAAGAATAGAGATAGAGAATTAGAGTGGGGCCAGAAAGAGAGAGGGAGAGACAGAGAGAGAGAGGGAGGGGGAGAGAGAGAGAGCGAGAGAGCGAAAGAGAGTGGGGGAGAGAGACATAGGGAAGAAGTAATGCAAAAAAAGTAATAGCCAATGGAATAAACTTGTGATAGTAATTTCCAAGAAACAATCCCAAATTAAATTTGGAAAATCCCTTAAAACCTGGCTATTTTTTTCTTCAGAATATTTTATGAATCTTCAGTAAATACAGTAAAAAGGAAACCCCTACAAAATAAACATAAGTAAAAATGCAGTCTGTTTGTTTTCCTATTTGCGTGTACCTTAAAGTAATCATAGTATGCGAGCAAACAGGGAAAGATCCGATACACAAGTGTAGGGGCATTTTGTTACAGCGATTTCTTGATTGTATGCCTTAGCAATTGTTAGAAATGGACAAGTAGGAACAAATGGAAAGTGGTGGGCATGGTTGACCAACGTGACTAAATACAACAAACCTCGGAGAGCAGCGCATGCCTGCTACCAGGCTCAACGTAAAAAAAAAGCAAAAATATTTGGATCATGGAGAGGAAACCCCAATCTAGTGTTCTTTTGATGCAGCCCCAATTGCCCAAGCAGTTCAGGAATGCTCAGTGTTCCCCAGTACCAAACGTGCTGAACGGTCTAAAAGTGACAAGAGAAGCAACTCTTAAAACACATATCAACCCAAGCTTGCCTTGCAAAGATAACACAACAGACATTACCTCTGCTTTGGGACAGATTCAAGTAAATATGCCTCTTCAAAAAGACTAACTGCTGTGTCAACATTAATTCCAGTAATTTTGCCAAAATCACCCCTTTCTGTTAGCCCAATGATTTTTTTTTTCAAGCGGACATTTCTGCCTTTTCTAAAACTTTAGGAACCTGTCCAGAGATCAGCGAGTAGCAGGGTAATGCAGTTTATTATGCAGACTGAGCCGACGCAGGCGATTGTGGCGCTGAGGTGAGTGCTGGAGTTCGAGGCAGCTGCTGGGGGCAGGATTTAGAAAGCCACATGGGGAGTGCTGAAGAGCGAGTCAGCCCTGACGACTATTAGCTGCGGGGGGGGGGGGGGGGGGCAGGATTTAGAAAGCGTGAGTGAGTGCAGTGGAGGAGGGAGATATACACGAGGGTGACAAAAAGGAATAAATACACACTTGCTCTATTGAAACAAGCATAATAAGCCCTGTTGGTTTTTCAAACCACATGTAATATAATTGGGCATGTATGAAAATGAACTGTGCTTCCCTTGTCAAAGAAATGCATCATTTGATTGCACAAATAACGCATTGTGGTAAACAGCATATCCCCGCCCCAGCACTTGCGTTTTTGTTTCCCCCAAACCCTCAGTTCTCATCTTTATTATGCAGACTGAGCCGACGCAGGCGATTGTGGCGCTGAGGTGAGTGCTGGAGTTCGAGGCAGCTGCTGGGGGCAGGATTTAGAAAGCCACATGGGGAGTGCTGAAGAGCGAGTCAGCCCTGACGACTATTAGCTGCGGGGGGGGGGGGGGGGGGGGCAGGATTTAGAAAGCGACATGGGGAATGCTGAAGAGCGAGTCAGCTCCACCAATGGTTATAGCTGCGGGGGGGGGATTTAGAAAGCGACATGGGGAGTGCTGAAGAGCGAGTCAGCTCCACCAATGGTTATAGCTGCGGGGGGGGGGGGGGCAGGATTTAGAAAGCGACATGGGGAATGCTGAAGAGCGAGTCAGCCCTGACGACTATTAGCTGCGGGGGGGGGGGGGCAGGATTTAGAAAGCGACATGGGGAGTGCTGAAGAGCGAGTCAGCTCCACCAATGGTTATTAGCTGCGGGGGGCAGGATTTAGAAAGCGACATGGGTGGAGTGTTTCAGTGCAAGTCATCTCCACTCATGAGTATTAGTTGCCGGGAACAGCAAAGTGAGCTGCGCCGTGATAAACATTAGAAAGGTGCAGCCAGTATACTTGAAGATAAAATATGGCGCACTGCAAAAAAAATAAAACAGATTTGTATTGCTGCTTTTTGTTTCCTGTCCAGCAGTGCCTTCATCGTGGATGCAATCAAACTTGTAAATATGTAACGCTTGTGTATTAATTACATGAACGCGGAAAACATCCAAATGGAAGATAAAAAAGGCAATAAAAATACATAACTGACATAATACATAAAATAATTCAAGTCGAATGAAATCGCACGTCTACAAGTACAAAACCAAGCTCCTGTGCTATTGTCTGAAGGGAATTTCCCTTGTTAAACTAAAATATATATTTATGAGTGAAGATCAGGAGACGGAGGGCATTGCTGTGGGGAGGGGGTGTAGGAGAAATGCACAAGGCGGGCAGGGGAGGGGGCGGAGCGGGGAGAGCGGCATGTGGGTGTTAAGAAGCCGGGCCTTTGAAGTGAAGCTAAGCTTCACTTCAAAAGGTGTCGGAGGAATGCGGGAGAGAGGAACAGATGGCGATTGCGGCTGTGCACGCGCTTTTAAGCTCAATGCACATGCGCATTGAGCTTAAAAGTCACGGGCACTGCAAGGAATCGCCACGATTCCTTGCTTCTTAGTTAAAAGTTGTTTAAGCCGCAATAGGCTCGCAAGCTCGATGCGCATGCGCATCGACAGGCGAGACCTAAAAAGCAGATCTCCACTACATCTTTAATCTTAGGACTCAAACATTACATAGAGTTCAATAGGTTCCCCTAGTGATTCGCAGTCTCACAGGAAACAAATAGTTATCTCCAGCAGAAGGTGGATTTGGGGAGTTCAGCCACATATATTTTTGTCTCCTGAGGTTTCATTTTCAGAAAACTGCAACTCATTCACTCATTGACAGTGATAATGGGATTCAGAGTTTGTGATCTAAAGAGTCCTTTGCGATCATCCTCAGAAGCAAGGCCTCACTCAGGAATAATCTGCCCTTTTTAGGTCTCGCCTGTCAATGCGCATGCGCATTGAGCGGAGCGAGACTATAGGGGCTTAAACAGAGTTTAACCAGACTGGCGATTTGATGAAGTGCATGTGCGCTTTTAGCTCAATGCGCAAGCGCAATGAGTTAAAATGCGCGTGCACAGCATCAAATCGCCAGCCATCTGTTCCCCAGCAGCTCTTCCCGCTCCGCCCCACAAGCTTCCCCCAGCGTGCGCTCTGCCTCAGCCGCACTCCTCCCACACCTTTGAAGTGAAGCTTAGCTTCACTTCAAAGGCCCCTGCTGCTTCACACTATTCACGTCTCTCCCTCATCGCCGCTTTCCCCGCTCCGCCCCCTGCTGCGTGTCGCATTTCTCCTCCCCCCTCCCCACAGCAATGCCCTCTGTCTTGTTGTGATGAGCTTACGTAACCGGCACACAATCCTTTCTAGTGGCTTAGTGGTCTGTATCAATTTACAAGGGAGTGGAACATTAAGATGGGGAGTAAAACTGCTGTGTTCTCAAAGCTTGAGCTAGCCTGATCTCCTGCATTTCTTTCACTGTAGCCTTCCCTGTATTAACGTGTTTTGGTAGATTGAACATAATAAATGGTTTGTGAATGTTTTCGCACAGAATATCGGAATCCTTCCTCATTTATGCACAAATAATACGATGTATTGATCATGTCAATTATAGGAGGAGCATGAAACACTGGCATATCCATGTCAAGAGTGTTCTCAATACCTGCTACGCATAAGAAAAAAGCGAACTATACCAGGCGTCCTGAGAAATGTATAGAAAAGTCCAGGAGGACTGACATTAATAGCCAGGCCAGCTTTGAAATGTGCCCCTGTTATAAGTACTACATGTACATTACAATGTTGGGAGAACACAGAGGTTCAGAATAAAGATGCGTTTAATATTATTCTGCTTTCATTGCGTGCCTGTCCTCCACGTTAAAGGCCTTACTAGTGCATCCAAGCACATTTAAAGGGTGCAACCAAATAAAATGCTGCTGATTGCAGCACACAAGTGTGTGCTGCTGCTTGCGAGGTGCCTTTGAGAACCCTCGAGGTATTGTGGTCTGTTTTGTTAATTATCGTACTTTGGGTCATGTGACCCAAGATGAGGCAGAGACTCGAATTGCGTCATATTAGGACATTGCATTGCCTTTTCATTTCAGCTTAACAATCCTGTTCCCTTAAATGCACAAAGTAACTGCAAGCATGTAACCAACTGCTTAACTGCTGAGGAAATATATTGGTTTTGTAAGTAAAAGTGAATTTGTAATTTTCCTTAGCAAAACTGCGTTTGACTGTGCTTTCCCTATGAAATGGCACGGCCCAGGGGCTTGAGCAGCTTTTTGTCAGCGGTGTAGACAGAAACTATGATGAGTGGCGGTACTGCCATATGTCCACTGCTTGTGATCTGTAGCATCGTATTTTGAACCCTGTAATCCCTCATCTCTTACCTCACAGGTGACGGAGATGGGACAACATAAATCTGTTGCTCCCCAACCTGCTCAGTTTCTTTTCTAATCGAGGGCAGCATTTTATTGCAGTTCATCCGTGCTGGCAAGTATACTTCATATTACTGGTGCTGCAGGGGCAGAGCCGTCATTGGTGCAGCTGCTGCAGTGCATCAGTGCCCATGTGAATGATCGATGTACTGCGTCTAGCAGTCTGTCAAAGACCTATTTTGAACAATACCCATAATTGTATGAATGAATTAATAATTATTCATGAAGCATGCAGCTGCTTTGTGTGAAGCATTCCTGGTGTTAAAAGCATGTAAAAAGGGAACGACAACTTGGACGTCTCAAAAAATATATATATATGTCTTTAATGGAGCCTTAAAGGTTTTTTTCTGTATTCGAATATCTAAGTGCTTTGGGAAGCAGACTCCCGTTTTTTGCTGTCAAATAGGCACAAGAGCATCCTCATAGCCTCTCCATGTGTATTTAGGGATAACTCCTAAGCCCTCGTTGGAAGAGCTTAGAGTTCTGCTAGGAGCGCACTGTTTCTCTCTCCTCCGTAGATAGAGAGAGCTGAAAATATGCCAGGCCCTCTCAGCGATGGTCACGGTTTTCAAAAGTATCCTCTGTTTAATGGGAGCCAATGTAGAGGCTTCAAGTTTTACATTGTATTGTCTTTTGGGACATGCCAAAATAAGATAGGCCGCTGCATTTTGGACTAGTTGGAGTTTATTAAGAAGTCCTCTTGGTAGTCCAACTTTGCCATAATCATAGTGTGAATTACCATCTTGAGAGAATGGTCAGGTTAAAATACCAGAGTCGTCTTTCAGAATTTTAAGAGGAAGATGCATGTAGCTGTAATATCCCACTTGGGGCTTAAATGATAGTGGATTGTTTGTTGAATACAACACCTAGGTTCCTAAGCTCTTCTTTGGGAACCGGAGGAGGACCAAAATCCACTGGCTCTCACTCTGACACTCTCACTATAACGGACACTCTCACTCTGACTCTCCCACTCTGACTCTCTCCCACTCCGACTCTCTCCCACTCCGACTCTCTCCCACTCCGACTCTCTCCCACTCCGACTCTCTCCCACTCCGACTCTCTCCCACTCCGACTCTCTCCCACTCCGACTCTCTCCCACTCCGACTCTCTCCCACTCCGACTCTCTCCCACTCCGACTCTCCCAATAGCTCAAACTTTCCTAATGCGAGACCTATTGCATTGCTGTGCTTCTCTCCCCTGCTGCACTCTCCTGCTCTCTAGAGATGTGGCCTAACGACCAGAGCTGCCATCTAAGTCACGTAAATACAAAACATGTTGCATTCCAAATGCTATAGGTGTCACATTCGCGAAAGTTATAACTATTGGCATTGTAAATGACAAAGATATCAATTTAGCTATTTTAAAAACCAACAAATAAATAAAATATTTGTCATTTACAAGACCAATAGCTCCAACTTTTCTAATGCAAGACCTATTGAATTTCCAATGCTTGTTTCCCAAAGCGATCATATATGTCTTTGCTTTCCTTCTAGTTCTGTTTATGTTCACCATTCAAAGTTACTCATCTATCATTTTCCTTTATTTCATTTTATTTTTTAGGGCATGGATGAATAAAGTGAAGGCAACAGCATAGAAGTGTCTCCTAGCTATACTTACTTAATGCTCATTTTTGTGAATGACGATCCCATAATGGGGAACTGAGTGCTCTCTTCACTGAGCTCAAGTCTTGGGACCAGCTTTGGGCCAGGGACACCGAAAGAACGATTTAGGGCAAATCATTGTATTTCTAAATAACACCATAAAATGAATGAATGCTTCATATGAAATTTCCATGATGCTGAAATAAGGCACCATGATGAAACTGTAATCTTTGATTTGCCTGTTAAGCTCTTGTACCATCTAAATTGCCCTGAAAAAAATTGTAGTAAGAACAAAAGATACATTCTTGCTGCACAAAATGTTCTCATATTTGGTATGCTTATTCTGAACTAAACATAACTAAAACAAAGATATGACATGTTGCACAAAAAAAGAGGATTTAGTTCTGCGTAAAGATATATCTGCAGTTAGAGAACGTCAGTCAGAAACACGTGAGAACAAAAAAATCCTCTCTCTATATACTGTGCCGGCCTTGATAGTGTGGCTGTCGGCAGACCCGTTATAGCAGTTCTTTAAAATAGAAGTAGAGTGAGCTTTGGCTCTGCCCACAGGAGTATTCCGCTCTCACCTGATGCTGTTGACTGTTTGATGTATCATTCTGCCTACTTTGAAATGTTTCGGTTGTAAAGCATGAAGAGGACATAACATCTCAAAAGTGCACTGAATCACCCCAAAATTTATGTATCACATGCATGCATTACGTACAGAAAATTTTAGATTTGTGTTTGTTTCTAGGCTACAATCTACTTCCCCAGTTCAATGACTCCATACAAGGGGGTATTGTACTCCATCATAAACCGACGGTGTACTTCCATATTGCACAACACCAAACACTGCCCTCAGGACACTATCTACAGCTCCATTCCCCAAAGATTCAGTTAATTGCCTAAGGTCACACTACCATTCACATGATCATACACTGCCTGTTCCCCCACGAGACAGTGTGCGGCAACTCAGGGGTCACTGATTGTACACTGCCCCAAAATACCATCTTCTGCCCCTTACAGAACACCTTGGGCTGCCCCTAAGACATTGTTTAAACATGATACAGTGGCCTCCACAAGGGCAATGGTGCCTGTTCCACTACAGAGCAAAACCAACAGATATGGCTCTATTGCCATGCTTAATTTGAGCAGGTGGTTTCTTTCCAGCACCAGCACGTAATCAAAACCAGCGCTTTTCTTGAGCACCAGTTAAGGACACATTCATTTACAGGGAGATTAAGAGATTTGCCCAGAATCACAGGATGTTGAACAGACAGAGACTCGTACCTGGTTCCCCAGCTCGGAAGTCTGCAGCGCTGGCTATTACGCCACATTCTCTCCCCACTTTCAAGGTTAGCAGTTGGTTCTGTTTTATGCGGCACAAAGAGGAGAAATGGGCTGGTGCCAGCTGCCTCCTGATGAGAGCCCCAGCACTTATTTTTTTACAAATGAACCACTGCTTTATTGTAGTAACGTACGGAAACACAGAACACACAGATGTATTTTCATGCATTATCACCTTGAATCCATACCTATTGGTTTTGCCAATGATTGTTTATAAAGCTTTGTTCTTTCTCGAGGACTCAGAAAGCTGGTAAGGAAAGCATTCTGTTTTAAAAACACAGGAGTCAGTAATGTCTGAACGGGAATTATTGGTGTTCATTTTATATTTAGCTTTCTGTTTTCTGCTTACCATAATGTAGGGGATGGTAAAGCATGTTTTTTTCCAGCGTACTACTCTTCTATTCCCCGAGGAGGAACGTTGATTGACCTGATCACATACTGCACATCTCCTCTTACCCAGATGGTATGGACAAATCCATCTCTTGCCCCTGCCCACCGTCCATTCGCCGGCTGTGGTACTTTTGCAGGAGTGTGCCAGCGATCTAATTTAGCATTTAATATTTTCATTGTTTGAAGTTTATCAAATAAATTTGCCAATTTAACCTCTTTGCATCAAAGACCACAACATACACAAAATTAACATGAAGTGCAAAGGAACTCCAGAAAGGCTCAAATCTTAGCGTAGTTAATGATAAGGTTGAGCTCCTATCCTGGGGTAACAAGGTAGCTGCCTGCTGGTTTTCAAACAAATGAGTGCCTTCCTTACTTCAGATCTCTTTGCTCAAAGTAAAATCATAATGCTGTACTACTCCTTGTTACCTTGAACGTCAGTCCCCAAAACATCCACATAGTCCTGCTCTTTCAGGACATCTCCACCTTCACCTTCCGGCGTGGCCTGCTCCTTTAGAAATGTCTTCACGTTGATGGTTCCAGACTTACTTTCAGCCTTCCGCGCCTTACCACCTACAACAAAAAAGAAACGTCTTCCACTTGATTTGCTTCTCCATTTCAAAATCCACAAATTATATAAAAGAGAGCAATATTCACTAATCAATATACAGCAAATAGCCGTTGCTTCCACAGACTGTTACAAAGTGGCAAATGTCTGAGAAAAATGCTGAAGAATCCCCACAGTAGACAAATATCTATTATTATTATGCACACTTGTTTATACAAACGTTATTTTTCTAGACATCGGCTTTCTTTAACCGGAGACCAATTTTCTTGCATATATGAAATTAAATTATCATTTCTATTGCAACATTATTTTTAGATTAAGTGAAACATGAGAAAACACCTAGCCAACTTTGCAAATCAAAGCATTTATCCTTTCCTTTTTTTAAAAAATATTTGTATTTATCATTGCAAGAGACACATACATAAGAAAAAAAAATGAAACATAAGAAATTCATAGAGCATTAGCACCTTCTACAGTAGTTAATAATACAGATGAACACTTGAGAAGCAATTCATTTTTTCACAATTCAGAAATAAATAAATAAATAATGATTGTAGCCAGCATTACCCAAACAATAATATTACATAAACGGTCTCCAAATGTTCTCTCTTTTCCTTAGAGATTGAGGTCCCCTTAGTTTTGCTAATGAAAACTCCATCAACTGTATCTCCTTGCTTAAAGCCCACCATTCCGAAATATGCGGGGGATTAGGAGAGATCCATGCCCTAGCTATGACCAGTCGTGCACAAGCAATTAAGATAGTAATGAGGTCTTTAAATGTGTTACTTATATCCTGCAGGTCGAGTAGAATCAGCGGTGCAGTGAATTTCGGGCAGGTTATTTGTTTATGGGAAAGTATGTCTTCTATTTTTTCCCAAAATTCGACCAAAAAGGGCCATGAGAAAAACATGTGCACTAAATCGGCGGCATGTAGATCGCATTTAGGACACTTCATGCGGCTGCTAACATCATTGTTGCCTGCCCAGCTAGATATTCTTTGCGGAGTATAGTAAAGTTGGCAGATAGTTCTATAGTGTAATCTTAGGCTAGAGGACTGGACCACATGATTGATTTGATGTAAAGAGCCCGAGATTTGGTTTGGTGTTATATTTATACCCATCATGTTGCTCCATTTAATAGCAAGTTTGCCACAGACGTCCATTTTCAAATTTATTAGACATGCGTACCCCTCACTAATAATCGATTTTGTTTTGTAAGAGTATAAACAATTTTCATTTTTCGCACTAGATAGTCTCTAATTTGTATGTATTTAAAGTACATGCCATCATCCAGTTTATATATAGTTTTTAATAAAGTAAAATCTAAGAGGCCCTCGTGTCCGAAAAGGTCTCCTGATTTACGAACCCCACATCTAGCCCAGGAGGTCCCTGCCCCATCTGAAAAAATTCCAGGAAGACCTGGGTTATCCCATAGAGGTAAATCTGAGTGAAAGAAGGAGAATTTCCCATAATTCATAATGTTATTCCAGATGGCGATAGTTTCTCTAGCAGTCTTAAATTTAACCCGTTTTAAAAAATTGGGATCATGGACCCTTAATAAAAGGTAATTGCTATCAGAGCCGAACATGAATTCATAGAAGAGAAATTGAGGCAGTTTAGTGGTGAGCAAACTTCGGAGACGAGAAAAAAAAGTAGCAAAAAAGTATAATTTAAAATCAGGGAACTTCAATCCACCTTTTTCAGTAGAGAGTTTCAGTGATTGGATTGATCTGCGAGCTTTCTTATAGCCCCATATGTAGCTACTACATAACCCATCAAGTCTTTTGAAAAAAACACTGCTAAGTCGAAGGGGGATGCATCTAAATAAGTAAAGAAATTTGGGGACAATTTTCATTTTAATTAGGTTAATCCGACCAGCGAGGCTCAGTGGGATCTTGTGCCACTTTTTAAAAGACAGAGCCACTTCTTTCAGGAGTGGACTGTAGTTAAGAGCGATTAGATCCCCAAGATGAGCTGACATTTTTATTCCAAGGTACGTGGCGTTGTTACAAATGCCAAGTACTGGGGTCAGTGTTTTATAATTGACTATAATTTGCGTCTTATTTAAATTCAATTTGTACCCTGAGATGTTCCCAAATTCTTCTGATTCGATAGTAATCAAGGGTAATGATTTAGCAACATCAGTTGTGAAGATGGCTATGTCGTCCGCATATGTGGTTATTTTTAAAACATGTCTGCCAAACTGAAAAGGAATAATGTTTGCTCGAATCAGGAGTGCATTTAAAAATGGTTCTAAAGAAAGAGCAAACAGCAGGGGGGAGAGAGGGCACCCTTGCCGGGTTCCTCTTGCTATTCGAAATATGGTAGAGTCCATACCTGCATAGCTTATCTCAGCTGTGGGTTGGTCGTACAGGGATCTGATCCAGCCAATGTAGTTACTTTGAAAACCGAATGCCCTAAGAACAGCCCACAAATAATCCCACCCCACTCGGTCGAACGCTTTTTCCGCGTCAAGCATTATCATACCGAGTGGGGAGAGCTTAGTAGAAGCTACATCGAAGGCTGTAATAGCCATGTTGACATGGGCCGTTCTGTCTCTCCCTGTGACAAACCCATGCTGTTGGATGTTAACCAGCTCTGACATATGAGGGGCTAGCCGGGTGGCCAGTATCTAGGCAAAAGCCTCGGCCTCGGCATTTATCAAAGAGATGGGCCTGTAAGACCCACATTCGTTGGCTGGTTTCTGTTTTTTTTTTTTTTAAATACAATTTTAGCCATGTTCCATGAAGCTGGTGCTTTCCCTGTTTCCTTGATGGAATTGATAACTAAGCTAAATAGGGGAACTAGTTCCTGTATACATACTTAATAAAGTTCGAATGGGATAGAATCTTCCCCAGCCGCTTTACCGGACGGAAGAGATGCTATTGCTGATCTTATCTCCATAATGGATAGGTCGTCCTCCAGTTGATTGAACCCTTCACCGTCATTTTGATTGACCAGGTTTTTATTAAGGTAGGATAAGATATGATCCCTGGAAGGGGAGTTCTCAGGTGTATATATCCTAGTGTAGTAATTAACAAATTGATTTAATAGGTCTTCCGATTGAGTATAACAGACCGCGTTGACATCTTTAATAACTTTGATCATAGTCTTGGCTTTCTTGTCAGCGACTTTGTATGCTAGTAATTTTCCTATTTTGTCCCCACTTTCATACTGCAAAAGATGATACTGATGCAGTTTCTAGCTATGTCTCTCAATCAAGTTCTTTTTAGTAGCAAGCTTCAGATTAATCAAATCCATCTTTATCTGATCAACATTAGGTGTTTCTTGCTGAAGTGCTTGTATTAGCTGGTTTTCCAAAAATATAAGTTTTGAAGTCAATGTTTTAATCTCTTTCCGTCTTTCTGAATTTATCCGTAAGACATATTGTTGTGCGAAGCCCCTAATGCTAGCTTTACAAGCATCCCAAACGTGTATTACTGCAACAGAGTTTAAATTAGTCTGTACAAATTCAGTGATGTGTAGCTTAAGCTGGTCAGTAAAAGTTGTGTCTAAAAAGAGATATCTCGGGAAAGTGAATTGTCTGAGCTCTTGTTTTTTAGTCGGTATATTAATTTCCATCAGTATAGGATTATGATCAGACGTCACGCTGGGACATAATTCTATTGTGCAGTTATACGTGATTCTATCTGCGGCCCAAACCATATCGATTCAGGAGCATAGTTTGTGAGCTGCTGAGTAATATGTAAACCCGGCAACGTTGGGATGTATGGTACGCCAAGCATCTTTCAAATTATGTATACGACTTAGTTCTAATATCGCTGCTCTGACTTTACACATCCGTGTTAGAGCATGGCGTTGAGTAGTACCTAAATGATAATTCATCACACAGTTAAAATCGCCCATAATGAGTAGTTCGCCTTCCCAGTCTAATAATTCGATAGTTAATCTATCATACATAGTTAGTTCATCAATATTAGGGCCGTAAACCACACAGAATACATATTTAGAATGTTCCAGTTCTGCCTGAATAATAGCCCGTCTACCTTTTGAGTCAGCCATTGTCCGTGTAATTTCTAAATTCAAATGTTTACATTTCATTATTGCGACCCCCCGTATGAAAGCGCCCAAAGTTGAGCAAATAATAAGATCATACCCCAATTGACCAAGCAATTTTTTATCTTTTACACCAATATGAGTTTCTGTAAGCAACGCAAGATGGGGTTTGTACATATTAAGCTCTTCCTGAACCAATCTGCGTTTATTTTTACTATTGAGGCCAGCTACATTCCAACTTAAACATCTAAGTAAAAACATTTTCTAAAAAGAGAAGAATAGCACAATGATATATATCCCTCTGTTTTAAATCATTATATAAAGTAATGATTGTATTGTCTCCTTGCTTCCAAACTGGATCTCGAGCAATGATTATTTTTTCCCTTTTTTTTTAGCTCCACCCAAACCAACCCCCACCCACCCTCCCAAGTACAATTGGGGAGAACACCCCACTAACCTTGCTGCCGCTAGAGAGGCAGCTCTTAGGAGCAGTAGCAGAGAGGCTACAACCGAAACCCTTGCCAAAAAAAAAAAAACTGAGAAAATAAAGGGAAGAGGAGAGGACTTAAAAAAAAGATGAAAAAGAAAGAGGAGGAATAATGGCAAAAAGATCAGAATACCGCTAATAAGATCAAGTAGTATACTGGAGACCTGTCATGTATCAGAGTTCAGTCGATATTCAATGTATCTAATGGGGTCCCCTTCTGTGCCCTCTTCTATACCCAATATATCTAGACATTATTCCTCGTTTTTTCTTCTTCTCTCTTTTTATATATATTGCTTAATCATAAGCTTAATCATAGGCTAAACTTAGAGAGTGCAGTCTCAGCTTCTTTTAAATCAGTAAAGAAATGAGATTGACCAGCCTTAATAACTTTGAGACGAGCAGGCTCTTGCAAGTATACCTCGCAACCAATAGATTTAAAAGAGTCGATCATCTGACGGAGCTTCCACCTTCTATCCATCGTACTTTTGCTCAAGTCAGACCTAACAAAGAATGTGATATTTTCACCTGTAACAGGAGAATTTGGTCTAGCTTTTAATGAGACAGCCTGTCTCAGTAAATAATTGCCAAAATAAATCAAAAGGGGACGTGGAAACTTGCTGGTCTTATCTTTTTGAAAAATAGGCAGCCTATGAGCTCTCTGTACCTGCGAGTCCCAATCCCAGTCCGAAAGGTCTATAAAGGCTTTTTGAAACAGTTTGACAACATAAGCCCGGGGATCTGAACCTTCGGATCCCTCCGGAATGCCAAAAAGTCGTAGATTTTGACATCTTTGACTGTCTTCCATGTCCTCAAGCTTAATTTCAAGGTTTAAGATTTGCGCGGCATGTTGGTTGGTAAGAGATTCAGTACGCATAGCCCCCCTCCTCTGCTTCGACCACTCTTTGTTTCAGATCCTCAATCTCTTGTGTGACACCCCCTAATTTGCTAGAGACCTCCATCAAAGAGTTCTGAAGCATATTGTTGTCTTCTCTGAGCTGAAGAAAGTGCTGAAGTGCTTCCTGCTTATGGTCAGTAAGTGTCTTTAGAATAAGGTCAAGAGAAGACAAATCGTCCCCTATATGTTTCGGGGGTGCCCCTGATACAGATACAGATACAGAAGAATCACAAGAGTCTGAGGGCTCAGGAACTAGAGAGACCTCGGTAAGAGGGGACTGACAAGTTGCTTCAACGTGTTTTGAAACATCCACTACAGATTTAGCAACCGGTTCGAGAGTTTGCTCCCTCCGCTTTGGCGCCGGCTCTACTTGAACTAGGATAGGGGATTCCACAGCGGATTGAACTTCTTCTCTTTGATGAACATCTTCGATTGTGCTAGCGCCAGATAAGCGCAGAGCCATTGACTTAACTCGTCCCCTTGCTTGCATCCATTTGCATAGGGGGCTTTCGTCTCTGATCAGCTTTGCACGCAAATTAACAGAGGAAATGGCGATGTTGCCTTTCTTGAGTCTATTCTTGACTTTAGCTTTCCCCTTCCTACGTCCAAGAGATTTACCAGTGCCCATGACATCATTACTTGTGTCATCTTCATAATCATCAGATTCCTCTTCATTCTCAGCGATAGGGCTTTCTTCTGCAGATTCAGCAGATTCTATGGCTACTGTAGCTTCTGCCCCTTCCATATTTAAAGTGCCAAATACCAGTGTGTTAGTCATTTCAAGATGCTGCTCATCATCTCGTGGTAAAGACGGCAAGAGTATCTAGTCGTTAGTCCCATTATTTTCAGTTGAGGTATCGCCATTTACGGACTCACCAGTGTTGAAAACATCCTTATCTCCTAACAACCCCGTATCTCTCTTTTCCCCCTTTTCAGCAGCCAAGCCATCCCCAGTGTCTGTATCCATCTCAGCTCTTACGTCATTGCTTTAACTTTTAATCTCGGGCAGTGTATCATTGAGCATTTCAGGAATAAGCCCTACTTGCCTCAAGCCATTCTTTGCTACTGTGGCTGTGCTTTCTACTGAGTCTGCTGAGTTAATTGCGTTATTGCAGGAAATGTCATTATCAGAAACAAGGTTGCAGTCCCTCGAAGCAGGCTGGTTACTGGGGGCAAGGCTAGGGGTTGTGCCGGTAAAAAGCGGAGCACGGAGCAGTAGCTTACCCGCTTGCTGCGTTGTCTTCCCGGCGGTTGTTGTAAGAGCGTTAGTAGCACTTCTGGGAGTTAGCATCTGTGCCAATGTTTCGGTGCTGGCTCCCTTTCCTGCGCGGGTAACTCTCGCCGTAACCTTTGGCCCCATCTTCATCTGAGGCGCGTTTTCTAATAATGGCTGGAAAAGCGGGTAGGAGCGTAACGACTGCACCAGCCCCACCGGCGCAGCTCCGTCTGCAGATGAAACCAGGAGTGGAGTAAGGGCCACCCAGCGGACGGCTGGTCTGTGGTACAGTAGAAAGCTCGATCTCCACGCGCCCAGAGCGGACATACGCCGCCCGCACCAGCCGCCCAAAAAACGAAGCATCTGACAGCAGCTTCCAGTCCGTCTCGCAAATCACGGGTATGTGAAGTTTTTGTTTTTGCCTTTCTCTTATCTTTCGTTCCGTAATAGAGAAAGAGTATCTCACTTATTTCATTTTAGCTTCAGTTTTTGCTTTCTATGTGTAAAGTTCTCTCCATAATCCGAAAAACTTGTAATGGCAGAGAACGGGAGCCTCACACACCGCTACTGCTCCGAGGCGGCTTCAACCCGCCATCTTGATTCTCCCCTCGCATTTATCCTTTCCAAAGAAATTAATTAAAGCACCTCTTCTGGCCCTAAGTGTAGTTAGAGGCTACAGAATATTATCAGAAATTATAAATATAAACTTTCAAATAATATGATGATAATAAATATAAATAAATATATACATACACACACATATATTGAGAAAGACATATTGTTGTCAAAACGCGTCTGTCACTTCAACTGAATAAAATGGATTATTGGGAACCTGTTAAGTGCCCCTATTTGATGGACTATTTTAAATGTATTCAGCCACTTGCAAGCACGGAAGGCACCCATTCGTTAGTGTTCGGCAGTTTCAGTGTGGCTTTGAACACAGAATACTTACCGCCGGAACCGCCATCTGCCAAGAAGAGGGGGCATGTCAAGATGACAGTTAACATTACAAAAATGTAAAGTGTAGTTACTAAACATGCGCTTTCCTGGATCTGCCTGCTCTTAAATTGTATTTTTGTGGCAGAACGAGGGTAACCAAATAATTGTAAGTGGAACTGCTCCTGTTCACTGTAAGCTCTAGCTCGCCTGCATGGATCAAGTTAGGTAAAATGCATTGTGGACTTTGTGCCCACTGTGGCGGAATAGATCTACTAAAAACTTACTAAGTTCATAATATCTTGTTTGACTCCAAGTGATTGGTGAAATGTCCATGCTGACAGAGCTTTGTTTGAACTGTAATGGACAGCATTCTAACCAATGGGAGTGGAAGAAGCCCTACAAAAACGAGAGCTTCAGGGGAATCCACACTAAGATCATTGAGAAAGACATATTATTGTCGAAACGCGTCTGCCATTTCAACTTAATGGATTATTGGAACCAGTTGAGTGCTTCTATTTGAAGTAAAAAAAAATAATAATAAAATAAATATATATATATATATATATATATATATATATATATATACATACATATACACACAACACACACACACACACACACACACACATATATGTATACACATACATAGATATATAAAATAGAACTATTCAAAATTTTAAATAAATACTTCTACATGTGCACATATTTACACAGTATATAATTTAGTATTTAAAAAGGAACGTGGATTTATCTGAATTGAAAACCAAACTTACATTTGAGTACAATTAATTTAAATTAAATATTAAAAAAAATAGTTTTATAAGTGTTTAAAAAATTAATACATTTACACAAGCGTATACATATATGAGTGTTATGGATATTCATTGAAAAAAAACAAAGGTTAAAGAGACGTTATAGTTAGGTAAGGCAATAATATCTTACTTTGCATTAAAAACCCTCAGAAATTCACTGAAGAAATTAAAGGTTAAAGTGGCATTATAGTTAGGTGAAAATGTCAGTTTAAATGTAACGTTTTTAACAACAAAAAAAGACATTTTACAGTTATTATAATTTCAAGTAACTATAACTCATGTCCCCACCCAGCCATGCACAGTGTTGTCCTCATTGATGTCAGTTCTGTTATCAGTAATGTGATCAATGACGTCATGGAACAAGTCATAAGTTTTGTAATATGTGAGGTCATAAACAGTGCATGGCGAGGCCACGAATTATAATTATAGTTACTTCAAATAGCTATAAATCAAGGCCAGGTTCTGCATCCAACCTTCCTCCACCCAGAGGTAACCAGCCCTCACCCCTTTTCCCAGCATGCGGCCAAAGGCCATTAGATAGGCCACAGGGGCAGCTAATTATTATTTCTAATCGTGAGCGACTCTTGGGGGAGTCTAGGGTTCATCGCTGGCTCCTGCTGGATCAAAACAAACTCCAAAAATGTTTTTTTTCTTCTCCAAATGTGTCTCTCTTGAACCACCCACAAGGTCTAGGTGATCAGGCTACCCCCGCCCTTCCCTCTTATCTCTTTTGTTTTCTTACATTTCAGGAAATTGAGACATCTTAAATGGCGGCCATAACATTTCTCTTCGTGTTGCTCTGGCCAATCAGTGCGAGATCCTATAGGAATTTGCGGGAGCCTCTTGCTCCTGCGGAAGTGTGCCAGCTGACGGGTGAAATAAAAAAGCCCACTCAGCAAATAAGATCCTTCAATTTTTTACTTGCGTGATCGCGAGATTCTCGCAATCTTCCCATGAACCAAACCATCTAGATATACAAATATTTTCATACCTTCATTCATCAAAAACTACTGAACAGATTTCCAACAACTCACTAAAAGTATGAATGATTGATTAAACCAACTAAGGGCAACAAATGTACCCCTGATAGTGAGTGCATGGAAGGTCAATGGTTCTTTGCATACTAATAAACAGTTTCATCTTGGGTCAATTGGGTCACCCTAAAACATTTTCCATGAAGGAGCAGAGGTGGATGAACTTTTTTGGGGGGGAAAGCTTTGTAAAGAGTTTGTCAAGTGGCGCCAAGATTATTAGTAAACCTAAAAAACGCTCTTCCTATGGTCATGAGATAGAGTGTGTAGGTTTATTTATAAAGTAGGTATATTGGCACATCGAGGAAGAAACAGACAATTCTAAAATAATTGAATAATTAATTACACCAACTAAGAGCAACAAATGTACACTTGATAGTGAGTGCTTGGAAGGTAAATCATTATTTTAATACTAATCGACTGTTTCAAACTGGGGCAATGGAGTTATTCATTCTTGTAGAGGATGGAGAAGATAATGAGATAGTGAATCCCACTTTCTTCACCCTCTTCAATGGAAATTAAGAAATGCAGTTTGATGGGTTTTGTTTTATAATACAGTCCACAATAAATCAAAAGCATGTTAACATTTAAAAAGGGGGATAGAAAGATAATGAAGCGCCTTGGTAAACTCTGGTACAGAGTAGGCAGTCCTACTTTATCCCATTAGGGAGAATCACGAACTGCGCAAGCTGGACATATGAACGGGGGAGTTCTACTAGTGCCTGAATGGTGGAAATATCAGTGTTGTGTATTATGGCTTAAGACATGCATTCTTAGTTAATATCCTCCTCTCAGGTCTGCCGCTGTGTTGCACCACCTGCAACTCTAGAGTTTTACAGAAGTGGCATTCGATACGTCCCTAGGTAACTAATCTACAAGCGGCTCTCAGAAGCCTAGTGCTCTTCTGTTCTCTTACAATCTTGGAATTGGCACAAACTCATGACAAAGGGGATAAAAGAGAACGATAAGGCCCTTCAAACTGGGGCCTCTCCTGTAGACTGTGTTGAGGAAGTAACTGACCCTTAGCGGCTCTATTAGCTAACCTTCAGGCTCCAAGTCTCTCGTCAAACCAAAACACCCTCTATACAGACTTCAGGCACTCAGTCACCGTCACCATCAAGGCGATGCCACTACCCGTATCCTAACAGAGGACGCTGCACTGATCCCTAAAGGACCAATGGGAAACATGCATTTAGGGAGCCCTCATTCCTCTAATGCGCAAACTCACCTGTGGGCTGACACAGCATGCACTCAGCCACCCACTCACCATTACCTCAGTAAGAGCGGACTCATAAAATAAGAAAAGAGGACAAAAGTTAGAAATAATCAATCATTTACATATTTTTAAATAGAAACAAATGTTTTAAAAAGATGGTCACTTAATATGTTAACCATTACCTTCTTGCTTTTCGATGACATGTTCCAAAACATCTTCATCGCCCACAAACTGAACATGGAATTCCTCGTTCTCGAGTTTTCTCTGCTTACTCATAACCAGGTCCCTACGGAGAGACACAGACCAATGAAGTCATGGCCACTGAAGTGCGCAGCAAATGTAATTAAATTATCTGGATAGGAAAAGCACATTAAGTAACCTCTCATTCCAAAGCTGCAGAACAGCATATTACATTTTAAATTTATTATGTATGCCTAAAGACAAGCACCTTAAAAAGAGATGCAACATAAAACATACATTTAAAAAGAGATGAAATCATATTTGTGACTTCTGTAGTCTAAGAGGCTGAAATACTGGATCTTTATAAACAAGCAATGGCAAAAAAATAGCTCTTACACATGCAAGAGTTATTGGCTTTGCCAATGTCTTTTAGCCATGTTTTAGAACAGGGCGGCTGCTGAACAGCATGAATAAAAGTTACAAAAAAAGTGCTAAAATGCAACCAGGGCTGACCATGTCATAGCTCTTTTTTTATCATACGGCAGGTGGGCAACATTAATAACAATCAATGAGATAGTCATGGGGAACAGGCAACATGAAAAATGGGCCGGAGGGAATGGGTAACACGAACAACAGGGGCGTGCGTGGGAGGGAAGAAGCAATTTAGACAATCGGAGGGTGGGGGACAATAAGAAGCGACACGGACAAGGGAGGGGTTGGAAAAGGGAAGCAGTAACAAGCTGGGATGGGAATAAGTAACACGGACTAGGAGGTGGGAGGGGAAGAAGCAGCACAGACAAGGGTGGGGTTTGGAGAGGGAAGCAGTAACACGTACAAGGGGAAGAAGCAACACAGGCAGGGGGTGGAAGGGGAAGAAGCAACACGGGCAGGGGGAGAGGAAGAAGCAGCACAAGTAGGGGGGAAGGTGGGAGGGGGAAAAGCAGCAAGGGGAGTGGGCGGGAAGAAACAGCCCGGATGACAGGGGAAGAATAAAATAGGATCTCAATCACAGTGCGAGCAGAAGGACAATTAGCAAGATGAAGCAATTAGTACTTGGTCCATGCACCACATGAAAGCAGAGGGAGTGAAGCCGACATGCACTGGGCAATTAGGAGGCAGCAGACAGGAGTGACAATGAAGCCAACTAATGGTAAGCAATAGGATGGGCTCCAACCCCCTTATTGTATACAACATCTCTTGCTTGCAACAGGGCAGGCAAGCAGTCTTAGGCAATACCTAAAAATGGCAGTGGTGTGAACTTAAATTTGGGTTACCAATAAAATTAAAAACCAATAATGAGAAAAAAATCAGGTTATCCACTGTCTTTGAATTACATTTAAGTATTTAATATTGTTATCTGCTGCAGACAAAAATGTCCTCATTATCTGGTAATAGTGTATCATGTGTAAGTGACTTTTTACAAAAATCAACAACTGAAGATGACAGTTAGCTTTCTTATAGTACCTGCCATAGCTTTCCAATGCTATTTTTATATCATTTTAACTTTGACCTAGAATTTTTTTTTTGTTAAAATCTACAAAGTATGAAGCTAATGATGGACTATTTGGTGAACACAGCAAATTTATACTTACACTGGAAATTGTTGCCATCCATTGTAGCACAACCTAGTTTTTCCAGTAACTGTGTCATGCATGAATATAGTGCCATTGTTGTAACAAGTTCCACGTAAAACTATTAGCTACAAATGAGGACATATACATTTTTAGTTCTCGCTTATCAGACACCATTTAGTCGTCTGGTTGGGAAAGGCCCCTTGTGGACCGTGCTAACACCTTACAATAGGCTTACATTGGTTGTCTTCATTATTACTCTAATTTACTTGCTTCTTATTCATGGCTTGGCTTTCACTTCTTTTATTTGCCCCTCCCAAGAACATATCCTCTCTACCATCTTTTTGCGCGGCCGGCTTCTACTGCCTACATTCAGTGAACTAAATTTCTCTGAGAGTACATGTGTTTTCTAGCGGTCTCCCCTCAAATACCCAACCCTGCCCCTCCTCCCCCAGACCCTACTCAGTGTTGAGTCTGAGCCCTCCCAGCAACAATTGCATGTTTTACCACAATATCATCCAAAGCAGACTTTAAGGGGGGGGGAGGGTTGCTTTATCTCCTGAGTTCCACATATTGCATGAAAGAAGAGGCCTTCACACACAAAGCCTTTTATAATGCCGTGGAGTGGGTAGGATGCGGCACTTACACACCTGGAGTCTGAGGAAAAAGGTGTACTTTGAATGACTAAAAAGGTGAGGTTTCTTCTCTTGGAGGTAGATAATCTGCTTGCCGGGCTACTACAGACAACCAAATAGCTCTTTAACTTGCTTCCACTCGGACTCTTGTCCGTATTAGCCCTGGGGAAACATTCTCTTTTACATTCCGATGCTGCATTAATCTTTCTAAATTGTGTTTGGAGTTGACTAATTGAAAAGTATTTGAAAAATAACCATGCCATTAATAAAGATTGAAAAGTTATGATTCTGAACAAGGAAGCACAAGATTTATTGAGGTCAACTGGAATTTTATGTCACCCCCAATAAAGTTTGTTTAAAAAAATGAATAAAGATTGAAAAATATTCCTTTAGTGTGCAGTTCTGAGATACATTAGGATTGGGGTTTGCTTTTAATCCAGTATTGTGATTTTTTTTAATGCTTTACTTAATAATAAATAAATAAATGTGTTACAAACAAGCAGCAAGCAGTGGCCAACCCAAAAATTTGGCATGTGAATTATAAAGGCACAACTTATTGGCTTTCCCAATGCTAGTTATCAACTGAGTCATGGGAGCAAGATCTAGGAGAGCAGGATAACTGACTTCTATCAACAAGCACTGGCAAAGCCAATAGGTCTCAGGTATGAGAAATCTTTTTTTTGTCAATTTCTTTTAGCCAGGTTTTACGTTTGTACAAAATGGTTATGTTGTAATATAATATTTATTAAAATATGATTGTAACATATGATATGGCCTGTCATTGTAAAGTATGATATGCTATGTTATGTACTGTCATTATATGATATGGTCAGGCCTGTCGTATGCATGGTAGTATGGTATGGTATGCCCTGTCATTGTAGTATGGTATTGCTTTTCATTGTATAGTGTTTGTAAGCTACTATGGTATTGCCTTTCTTTGTATAGCATGGCACAGTATGGTATGTTACTGTATAGTATGGTATATTCTGTCACATTATTGTGTGTTATAGAATGGTCTATCTTTGAATATTATGGTATGGTACAGCCTGTCATTGTATGGTATGGCTGTCATTGTATAGTATGGTATGGCCTGTCACTGTATAGTATGTTATGGTATGGCCTGTCATCGCATAGTACAATCAAACACTACTCACTCACTCGTTAGGACAAGTCAGATTTTATCAGGGCCCAGTCCTGGCAAGAAAGCTGGAGCTGACAAAGAACAGATGTTCTGTACATACACAAAGTGAATGAGCAACAAAGATGCCTTTAAATCTTGTTTTTACCTTGTCACGTTTGCTGTGTAACCAAAGAAAGTGGTCAAATATGAGCTTATGTCTTCTTTCAAATTGTTGCTTATTTTATCCTGGAGATTGGCGTTTACTTTTCTTTCTCTGACTGCAAAGTTGGAGGATTTTGTCAAATGAACTAACAATCGTGCAGGGTATAGGAAGTGTGATACATCATGCTTCAGTAATATATTTATTAGGAGTAAGAGTTTTTCTGAGAAACATTCCTGCATCTGACTTGATGACAATGCTGTTAGAGAACTAATAGTCAAGTCAAAGGTCATTTTTGACCTATATGTGGGTTAGATCAATAATATGCTTGGAGCAAACGTTTAGTATATTAAATCAAAAGAGATTTTTTGTACACCAGACATGCTGAGCTCACACATTTGTAGGTGCTCTCATATGTGAAAATGAAGACAAAGAGGGTTCTGTGAAATAAAATATTTGCCTATGATCACACAATGTGAGACCACAATGTGGGTCAAAAGCTTTATAGTTGGGGGCGTGGCTTGGCAAGCCATTATGGTGGACGTGTGCTGAGGGAGCTCCACTCAGCCCTAAATTAATCCTGCATCATCCTGCCCCTCTGATCATTATTTGAGTCCCACAGAGAGTCTGCGGACCTGGCGAACTGGTGTTTCCTACTAGGGCCGACTTCCGTCCATTGAAGTGGTTTGTGGCGATGATACGGCATGGTTGAAGTGGTGAGGCCCATTGGAGGCGCGCCTGGCAGCCCTGCGTGAGACCGGAACGTTGAATTGAACGCTGCCCGGATCTATAGGCTGTAGGTGACGCTGCCGCAACGGAGCTGGAGTGCTGCAGAACTGGGGAGGATCGTGCCCTGGTGTGTGCCCCAAAGGCGGACGTCTACGGAAGGGGGATCAGCCACCGCCCTGCGACCACGATCGACGACAGGGAGGGCCGTGATGCTTGGCAGCTGAATCGGAACGTGGAGGTGAGAAGCTGTGTGCGTGGGCGACTGAGGCGGCAGGTCTCTAGCCCGCTTCTGGGAGTGCGTGGGTTTGGCGGTCCTTGGGCCCCGGCAGGCGAGTTTGCTCCTTCTCCTGCCCGACACCCTCTTCCCCATGGTGGTGGCCGGGAGAGCGCGCACCCCCTCGGGCCTGCTGAGGGCGGGGGTCCTGGCCCCTCTGCCCTGTCCCCTCCCCCCCTGCCTGCATAAGAACGGGGGTCTGGCGGTGTGTCTACGGACTGACCGCCCAACCCTGTCTCTGGTGCCCCTGGGGCGAATTGCACTGGCCAGTGGTGGTGTGTGGTCCTGGAGTGACACATCCGGGGAAACAACAGTGGAGTTGGTGGCACTAGTGGATGCTGGCGGGTGAGGGCTTGTCTTCCTGCTCACCAGTGCTTTCACATCTGCGGTCAGTCGGGCCGCCGATGGAACCGCGGGAACCCTCGGGCCCCTTGCCAGTTGGGGCTTGACACTGGGAGGACCCCTGATACTGTTTGCGTACCTTGGCCCTCCTGCAGCTCACTACATACTCCTAAGCTGTGGCTGGGTCAGGTCGCTGGAGTCTTGTGGGAGGGTTCCTTCCCCACCCCCCCCCCCCCCTGCCCTGTCTGGGTGGGACCCCTGTATATTTTCCTGTGCTGGGAGACCCGGAGACAGCCATGAAGAGAGACAGGGGGGGGGGGGGGGGGGGGCGGCGGCTCGTCCAAGCAAGGCCCAATAGATACATTCAAGGGCCCGGGTGCAGTAGCTGTGGTGTTTGGGGGACCGCAGAGGACAATGTCGAACAATACAGCGCTCATGGCCGCCATTACTCTGTCCAGGGACATGTTGGACGCTAAAATCGGGGCAGTCGGCTCCAATGTCATGCTCTTGCTGCAGGACATGCGCAATGCTGTATTGCGCATAACTGAGGCTGAGACCCATATATCCGGGGTGGAAGTCGATGTTACTATGCTAAAGAAAAAGAAGGCCACCATGGAGATCACTAAACGAGGTCTTACGATGAGAGTGGAGGATGCAGAGGTGCAGGCCAGGCGCAATAATCTCTAGTGGCTGGAGGGCTGTCTCCCTCCGGAGTATATGTCTCGCTGTTTCATAGTGGAGCGGGCCCACAGGGCACTAATGCAGAAGCCCCCGCCTGGGGCTAGCCCGAGACCAGTCATCACGAAACTTTTGAACTATCATGATAGCGACGCAATACTGAAGCAGGCCCAGATCAAGGAGCCCTTAGACTATGACAATGCTTGCATTCTCATCTTCATCTTCCCTGATTACACACGTCTGGTCCAACAACAGCGGCAATCGTTCCTAGAGGCAAGGGCCCGTCTGAGAAACCTTAAGCTTCCATATGCTCTACTATATCTTGCCCACTTGCGAGTAGTATACCGCTCCTGCACCCATTTCTTTGACTCACCAGAAGAGGTTTTTAAATGGACTGATAAGACGGTGAAGTTGTGAGCTCATACGCCACCCGGAAGGGAGTCCGATTCCTCATCGAGTGAGGCGACCCGAGGGGGGCCCCAGCTGCAGCAGAAGGGCACCAGACGATCACGATCCAGGCGCCACTCCCAGTCCTGTGGCGCATCGTCCCAGGCTGGCTCGGCCTCTGGGCGACAGACATTGGCTGCCTGATTGGTGAACCCGCGAGGGGCTGTAGTGAAGTAAGACTGCCTAATTCTGATCGGAGGGGCTCGTTCATGGGCCGGGATCTCTGTTAGACATTTGCTAGCGGAGAGTGTGCCTATGATACATGGGCTGTAAGTTGGGGATCCATTGGTTGGGGTGGGCCGCATCCTACCGTTGGGGGTTATGGGTCCTTCTCGCTGCGACAGATGCTTCATCGTTTTGGAGGTATAGGGTGGGGGGTTTGTTAGGTGGGAGTCGCTTCTGTTCTCTGGTCACACTTTCGCTCACTGACAGTAGTTAATCGCACATACACCACATAGTGTTACTTATCCATGCATTCACTGACATAACCCCAGATGGCCAGTATCTCAACTAGGGAGCAGGTGTCCCCAGGTACACTTCGCATCATTAGCTGGCATGTGCGAGGAGCCCTAGATAAGATTAAACAGGGGGCCATACTCCAGTAGGCTAAACGGGCCGGTGCAGATGTCCTTATGCTGCAAGAAACGCACCTGATGGGAACGAAAGTCCTCTGTTTTCAGCGGTATGAGTAACAGCATGTGTTCTATTTTGGTTTTGTGAGGGGATCACGAGGGTGGCAATCTTGATACACCGCAGAGTTCCCTATACACACACCAAGCAGTGGTCGGACACTCAGGGGCGATATCTATTCCTCCAGGGCAAGGTTGGGGAGGATCCTTTGGTGCTGGGTAGTGTATACGTTCCTCCCCACTGCAGTGAAATCTAGTGGAGCGTCTCATGACCCTCTGGGCGGATCTACCAGATGGTCTAGCCGTAGTTGGTGGGGACTGGAACGATGTGATGGATATGGCCAGAGATCGCTAGAAGGCTGGGTGTTGTCCAGAGGGTAGTCGTACTACGAAGTTGTACTCCTTGGCGACAAGGCTTGACGGTGTCGACGTATGGTGTCACTTCCACGAAGATGATCGGGAATTCACGTATCTCTGCGGTCCACGAGTCCTATTCCAGAATTGATTACCTCTTTGCTCCCCGAGTGGCGGTGGGTAGGGTGGTGGCGGCAGAGATTCTTCTGCCCTCCTGTCTGACCACTCCCCGAAGGCCCTCACTCTACAAATAGGGAGGATGAAGCAGCTGTTTAGGTGGCGCCTCTCTGTATGGCACTTACAAAAAGATGATTATAGAGAACACATGAGCTGCGCTATTGATCAATAAACTTGACGATTAATGTGGGGTCAGTTCCCAGGGCCGAGTTACTTCGGGAGGCGATGAAACCTACACTGAGGGGGGCGGACATTTCCTGGTGTGCAGAGGCACTTAGGGAAGAGCTGCTGCAGGTGGAGGCGGGCATAGCCGATCTTGAACGTAGGAACCGGAAGGCTGGAGGCGGTCAGGTCAGAAGCCAATTGCTGATGGCTCAACAGAACTATGCCTCACTCCTGATGGATGAGGCCCGCCAAGCATTGTTGGCGACGCGAAGTAGGGAGTATCAGTGGGGGGATACATCCAGCAAGATGCTGCATCGGCTTTGTCAAGGAATGTTTAATTCTCAGGCCCTCCCTGGCATATTGGGCTCGGCAGGCGAACCGCTCACAGACCCACTGGCCCTAGCTGAGAGATTTGCCACATATTATGCAGATTTGTATGCCCTTAGAGAATGTTTGCCAGCTGCCACAATAGATAGATTCCTAAATGATCTTCCGCCCAAGACTCTATCGGACGAGGTAAGGAAACAGTTGGAGCTGCCCCTGATGGATGAAGTTGGCTGCTGAATTTGGAGAGCTTAAGTCCGGGAAGGCGCCGGGGCCCAATGGGTTCCCCAGCGAATTTTTTAAATGCTACTTCTTGCAGTTGGGTCCTCAATATCGCTCGGTGGTGGAGGTGGCGCGAGAGCAGGGCTCTCTTGCCCTAGACTGGAGACATGCGGAGGTGGTTGTTTTTTACAAGGAGGGCAAGCTCCCGGATCAACTTGCATCATATCGTCCCATCTCTCTCCTGAACGTGGAGGCTAAAATCCTGGCTAAGGCTCTAGCAAATCGCCTTCTACCTCATATTACTGCCCTGGTCCATCCTGACCAGGCTTGGTTTATGCCTCAGAGGGCGGCCAGGCATAACATCAGGCTGGCGCATGTGGCAGTGACGGCTATTCAGCAGGTGGGTGAAACGGCGGCACTACTATTGGCTGACATGGATAGGGCATTTGATTCCCTTAGCTGGGTGTACCTATTTGCGTTACTGCATAGACTTAATTTTGAACCGCGATTCCTTTCCTACTTAACTCTCCTATACAACGATCTAACAGCGTCGGTGCGGGTAGCAGGTGCGATCTCTTCCACGTTTTCCATCAGGTGGGGCACAATATAGGGCTGCCACCTGTCCCCATATTTATTTGTCCAGGCAATGGAGCCTCTGACTGCACGGGTGCGAATGGATGCGCAGGAACAGGGCTTTGAATGGGCACAGGGACTGTCGGACAGGATAACATTATACGCGGACGACGTCCTCTTTTTCCTTACGAACATGGACAGGACAAGGCCGTGGTTGCTGTGTATTGTGCAGATTTTTGGGGAGACATCTGGACTGTACATGAATCCCCGTAAGTCTACGTTGTGGATTCTTGGAGATTGGTCAGGTGTGGGTTTGTGGGTCCTGTTGGTTCAGTTGGAGACGGGGGGCCGAAATATCTTGGTGAGTTTATGTCGGACGTGCCCGCTATCTCATGGGAGCGTAACCTGGTTCCGGTGTGGGAACGAGTGAGCGACGATCTTATGTCCTGGTCCTGTATGCCCCTATCTATATATGGCAGATCGGCTATATTTAAGATGGTGGCACTTCCCCGGCTCTTATACCAATTGCTGAACCACTTTTACCAGATTTCACCCCAATGGTTCCGACAAGTGAATGTGGTTCTCGGGCAGTTCCTATGCGTGTGGCTCTGCGGACATGTTTTTTGTCTACTTATTGCGGGGGCATTCTCTCGTATCATCAGGCCTCACATCTGCTAGTCATAAATTAATGGTGGTATGGCAATAGGGTGGATCCGGCATACGCGGTCGAGCGACGACTTATGGGAGACTGCTCGCCACATATGATCCTGTATTTAGCCTGCTGCAATGCTCGCTGCCGTCGACAACAAGGGTTGTGTTTCAGGTCTGTGGGAAGGCGCTGCGAAGGATGGGGTGGTGGAATACACCGACTCGGGAAACTCCCCTCTGGAATAATGGGATTCCGGGGGTGGGATAATATAGGCATCTCGGTCTTGGGTGATGTTATGAGGGTATTGGCACTCAAATCCTTCCAGGACCGTCAGACAGAATTTCACATGCTGAAGTACCAATTCTATTGATACCTTCGATTTCGGCACGCTCTGTCCCCTGGCCTAGAGGGCTTGGAGTCCTTGCCGGAGTTCAGCCCCCTAGAGGCGAAAGTTTTTATGGGAGATCTCCAGGACCGCAAAATTTCCAAGATCTAGCAATCCCTAGTTACCCATTGCTCCCCCACACTACAGAAACACCGGAGGGATTGGGAGAGCGATGTGGGTCTGTTGGATGAGGAAGACTGGACAGAGGCCGTACCTGCTTCGCGGGGGCGGCCATAGCAGTACGACTCCGCTTTGTCCAGTTTAAGTATCTAAATAAGGCCTACTTTACACAGGTACATTTGTGGAGGGCGGGCTGATTGCCTCTCCTGTGTGCCTCCAATGCAATCGGGAGGAGGGTACACATACATACTGTTTGGCACTTTCTCTCCTTAGATCGCATCTAGAGGGGGTCTTTACCTGTCTGTCAGAGGTACTGGGTTGGGATCTCGCCCGCTCGCCAAAACTTGCTCAGCTACATGTTATGGAGGGGATACGAGGCAACATCTATAAATGACACCTAATGCAATTGGGCTTTACCCTGGTGAAAAGGGACATAGCTAAGGCGTGGAAGGCACCGGGAGCCCCTCCAGTAGGTGCGTGGAAAATGGCCTAGACTTCTGTATGGTCCTGGAGAAACCCATCTTCATTGCCAGGGGATGCCCACACAAACACTTCAGAATTTGGAAACGGTGAGCCCGCGGGGGGCGGCAATAGCAATGCGCCTGCGGCTGGTGCAATTCAAATATCTACACAGAGTGTACTTCACCAGAGAGCGCCTGCGGAGGGCAGGGATGATCGCATCCCCCAAGTGTCTAAGCTGTCAGCGGGAGGAGGGTATGCTCCTCCATACAGTCTGGAGCTGGCTTTCACTGCATAACTTCTGGAGGGGGGTG